>NC_057862.1:404838168-405452334 GCF_019393635.1 Dromiciops gliroides
TGCTGTGCTGAGTTCTTTGAATTATCAGATCTCCTGCAACACAAGAAGAGCTGCACTAAAAATCAATTAGTTTTAATTGTGAATGAAAATCCACCTTCCCCTCCTGAAACCTTTTCCCCCAGCCCACCCTCCGATAATCCTGATGAACAAATGAATGACACGGTTAATAACACCGATCAAGTAGACTGCAGTGACCTTTCAGAACACAGCAAACTTGACAGGGAAGAGTCCATGGAAATGCAGGCCTCTGGCATGAACAAAAGCAGCAGTGGTCCCAACAGCATTAACAGTAGTATTATCCCAAACAGCCACAGCTCTTCCATGGGTACCTCAGCTATCACAACCTCTCTACCTCAGCTAGGGGATCTGACAACACTGGGCAACTTTTCCGTGATCAACAGTAACGTCATCATAGAAAACCTCCAGAGCACGAAGGTGGCAGTGGCCCAGTTCTCCCAGGAAGCAAGGTGCAACGGGGCGTCCAGTGGTAAGCTGGCCATCCCAGCCCTCATGGAACAGCTCTTGGCTTTGCAACAGCAGCAGATCCACCAGTTGCAACTGATAGAGCAAATTCGTCACCAAATACTGCTGTTGGCTTCCCAAAATGCAGATATGCCAACATCTTCTAGTCCTTCTCAAGGTACTTTACGAACATCTGCCAACCCCTTGTCCACGCTAAGCTCCCATTTATCCCAGCAGCTGGCAGCAGCAGCTGGATTAGCACAGAGCCTTGCTAGTCAATCTGCCAGCATCAGTGGTGTGAAACAGCTACCCCCAATACAGCTACCTCAGAGCAGTCCTGGCAACACCATCATCCCATCCAGCAGTGGCTCTTCTCCAAATCTGAACATATTGGCAGCAGCAGTTACAACTCCGTCCTCAGAAAAAGTGGTTTCGAGTGCTGGTGGCTCCCAGGTTAGCAACCCACCAGTATCAGCATCCTCACCAGCTTTTGCAATAAGCAGTTTATTAAGTCCTGCATCTAATCCACTTCTACCTCAGCCTGCCCCTGGTAACTCTGTTTTCCCCGGACCCTTGCCTAATATTGGAACAACTGCAGAGGATTTAAACTCTCTGTCAGCCTTGGCCCAGCAAAGAAAAAGCAAGCCACCAAACGTAACTGCCTTTGAGGCAAAAAGTTCTTCTGACGAGGCATTCTTCAAACACAAGTGTAAATTCTGTGCTAAAGTCTTTGGTAGTGACAGTGCCTTGCAGATCCACTTGCGTTCTCATACTGGTGAAAGGCCATTCAAATGCAACATCTGTGGGAACAGATTTTCCACAAAGGGAAATTTGAAAGTCCACTTTCAGCGCCACAAAGAGAAATATCCCCATATCCAGATGAACCCCTACCCTGTGCCTGAGCACTTGGACAATATCCCTACTAGTACAGGTATCCCATATGGGATGTCCATCCCACCTGAGAAACCTGTCACCAGCTGGCTGGACACCAAGCCAGTCCTGCCTACACTGACGACTTCAGTTGGCTTGCCGCTTCCCCCCACAATCCCCAGCCTGACCCCCTTCATCAAGACTGAAGAACCAGCCCCAATACCCATCAGTCATTCTGCCACCAGCCCACCATGTTCTGTTAAAAGTGATTCAGGAGTGGTTGAAATAGCCCCAAGGAACTCTAGCGGGCTACCCGAAGAAGCAGAGGGGTCCACTTTGCTGCCATCCAATAGTAAGACAGATGAGGGCACCCCTCTAGCCAGCTCACTCACAAACACTAACAACTCCGTGAGCTCCCCAGCTGCAGACTCCAGTTCTGGCAGTGTAGCCACTTTTACCAACCCTCTGATGCCTCTTATGTCAGAGCAGTTCAAGGCAAAGTTCCCTTTTGGAGGGTTGTTGGACTCAGCACAAGCTTCAGAGACATCAAAACTACAGCAACTGGTAGAAAATATTGACAAAAAGGCAACAGACCCCAATGAGTGTATCATTTGCCATCGAGTTCTAAGTTGCCAGAGTGCATTGAAGATGCATTATCGGACACATACTGGGGAGAGACCATTTAAATGTAAAATCTGTGGTAGGGCCTTCACCACAAAAGGGAATCTTAAAACTCACTATAGTGTCCACCGTGCCATGCCCCCACTCAGAGTCCAACATTCCTGCCCCATCTGCCAGAAGAAATTCACTAATGCTGTGGTACTTCAGCAGCATATCAGAATGCACATGGGGGGCCAGATTCCTAATACCCCAATCACTGAAAACTACCCTGAGTCAATGGAATCAGACACAGGTTCTTTTGATGAGAAGAATTTTGATGACCTAGACAACTTCTCAGATGAAAACATGGAAGACTGCCCTGATAGCAGCGTGCCTGATACACCCAAGTCTGCCGACGCATCACAAGATAGCTTGTCTTCATCCCCTTTGCCCCTAGAAATGTCAAGTATTGCTGCTTTGGAAAATCAGATGAAGATGATCAATGCTGGATTGGCTGAGCAGCTTCAGGCTAGCCTCAAGTCAGTTGAGAATGGGTCTGTAGAGGGGGATGTGATGACAAATGACTCTTCCTCAGTTGGAGGTGATATGGAGAGCCAAAGTGCTGGAAGTCCTGCTATTTCAGAGTCTACCTCTTCCATGCAGGCCCTATCCCCATCCAACAGTACCCATGATTACCACAAGTCACCAAGTATTGAGGAGAAGCAGCAAAGAGCATTGCCGAGTGAGTTTGCCAATGGTTTATCTCCCACTCCTGTGAATGGTGGGGCTTTAGATTTAACATCTGGTCATGCAGATAAAATTATTAAAGAAGATTCACTGGGCATACTCTTCCCTTTCAGAGACCGGGGTAAATTTAAAAACACCGCATGCGACATTTGTGGCAAAACATTTGCTTGTCAGAGTGCCTTGGACATTCATTACAGAAGTCATACCAAAGAGAGACCATTTATTTGCACAGTTTGCAATCGTGGGTTTTCCACAAAGGGTAATTTGAAGCAGCATATGTTGACACATCAGATGCGAGATCTACCATCACAACTCTTCGAGCCCAATTCCAACCTTGGCCCCAATCAGAACTCTGCAGTTATTCCCACCAACTCATTGTCATCACTCATAAAAACAGAGGTAAATGGCTTTGTGCATGGTTCTTCTCAGGACAGTAAGGACACTTCCTCGAGCCTGGTCCCATCAGGGCCTCTATCTTCATCTGCCACATCTCCAGTTCTGCTCCCAGCCCTCCCTAGGAGAACTCCCAAACAGCACTATTGCAACACATGTGGAAAGACCTTCTCTTCCTCCAGCGCTCTGCAGATCCATGAAAGAACACACACTGGAGAGAAGCCCTTTGCCTGCACGATTTGTGGGAGAGCTTTCACGACAAAAGGCAATCTTAAGGTACTCAGCAGTGTCTTTCTTTTACCTAACTCTCCCCTCTAACCCATTATCCTGTGTGTGTGTTTTAAGATGTTTATTGAGTGTTGTCAACCAGGCAACTTTTAGATATTTGTATGAAAATGGGCTACATCGGTCTGACTGCATTTTGTTCCTCACTGAACAATCGTGTGCTGAATAATTTTGATATGTGTGCAATGCAGTGGCCTCTTTCCATTGTCCAGCTAAGTGCACCAAATGAATTGCTTTAGCTACCAAATAAGATAGCACAGCATTGCCATGGGGTATTGATTAAGGATTTCCACATGGCCTGGGTCTTGTGTGTACCATTGAATAATTATTAGCTTCTTTAAATGTGAACTCCTCTTTTCATCACTGTACAGCACAGTATGATGGTGGCTGCTCTTTTTAAAGATAGTATAACTACAGCTAATGGCTATTATGTTAATTGATTATATAACATTTCCTACTGATATGTGTTGGAAATAAAGCAAATATACTTAAGTTCTAGAGTACCAGTTGAACACTCTTGCTGTGTACATTTTTCTGTTGACAGAGTATTTCTCTAGAGATTGCTGCCAGTAATGTGAGATGAATAATTACTTTCTGGCCATTCTGTCTGTACATGAAGCTCTCCAATGAGCAATCAGGGAGGGATACTTTCTTCCTGTCTGAAAAGGACATTTATAGGGTAAAGGGTGTCAAATACAATACTTACCATCACAATGAAAGTGGACATAACAATTCTAACCCTGAAAGTAGCTATCTGCAACTGACTGGATCGCCTGAGGCTATTATAAGCTAAATACTTGTAATAAAATAGAGTAAGCCAGGCATCCTTCCACAGGAAGAAGCAGGCCTTGGGATGTAGAGAGTGTTGTGATAACACACACACACACACACACACACACATGTTATTACTAGCTGAAGGGAGGGGATCTTATCCCCTACCTTTCCCACTGTCCTTCACATAACAGGAGTAGACGTTTGGACTACCAGCTTTATCTAATGTTTGGATATGAATTTAGACAGATTGGACTATTAAATCAATCTCTCTCTCCTTCTCTCTCTCTCTCTCTTCTTCTCTCTCTCTCTCTCTCTCCTTCTCTCTCTTCTCCCTCCCTCCCTCCTCTCCTCTCTCCCTTTTCACTTATTCTCTGCCTCTTAGGTACACATGGGCACTCACATGTGGAACAGCACCCCAGCCAGAAGAGGCAGGCGACTTTCTGTGGATGGTCCCATGACATTTCTGGGAGGCAATCCTGTAAAATTCCCAGAAATGTTCCAGAAAGATTTGGCTGCAAGGTCAGGAAATGGAGATCCTTCCAGTTTCTGGAATCAGTATGCAGCTGCACTCTCCAATGGTTTGGCCATGAAGACCAACGAGATCTCAGTCATTCAGAATGGTGGCATCCCTCCAATTCCTGGAAGCCTTGGCAATGGCAGTAGCTCACCTATTAGTGGGTTGACGGGAAGTTTGGAGAAGCTCCAGAACTCTGAACCTAATGCTCCTCTAGCTGGTCTGGAGAAAATGGCAGGCAGTGAAAATGGAAATAACTTCCGTTTTACCCGATTCGTGGAGGACAACAAAGAGATCGCAACAAGTTAAAGAGAATCAACCTTATAAATAACATTCCTGCTAAGAATGCAACCTAGAGTTGCTTTCTTGTTCTCTCTTCTCCCTTCCTTCCTCTCCCTACTTCCCTTGCCCAGATCTATGAACAACATTATTAAGACATTTTTTGTACCATGTTCAACTTCTAGAGTTCTAAGAGAGCTTATTTATTAGTGATATAACCTTGCTTTGCAAAAAAAAAAAAATGCAAGCATTAACTTTGGTCTTCTGTATTTTGAACTAAATACTAATTGACTAGAGTGCTGTAAACTTGCTGTAACATTTATGGCAATTGCAAGTTGTTCTGATAGGTGACCTTATTCTGGCATTAACTTATTTTCTATATCCAGTTTAACATGAACTCTGGTGTTGATGCAATGCCTCAGTGATGCATTAGATCTCTAATAAAGTCTGTATATAAATGTACACTTTGATCCTGCTGGAAAATTTTATCAGCAAACACATTGTTTAATCTTCCAAAACAGATCTAAGGAAAGGACTGAAAAAGCCCAATAGTACAGACTGAACAGAGTTGTTCTTTGCAAAAGGTTCAGTTTTTGATTTTTATTATAAAATTAAAACTGCTTTAATTTTGGGGGTAGATTTAACACTTTCCGTTTTGAACTGTTATTTGTATTGTGCTTTTTACTTGAGTCGTCTTAAATGTTTAATAAGTTTCTGTACAGTAATAAGCACGCAGATTATTAGAGAAGATACAAAAGTGTTGTTTTGGTAGTTGAAACTGAGACATAACATTTTGCCTTGTAGGTATATTCATTATAGAAAATGTGCTGGAATTTCACAATGCTGCTAAGTATAGCATCTTGAACAACCTACCGTGGAAAAATTGTAGATGCTCCTGTATATACAATAAGAAATATCACTTTCATTAAAATGTACATATGTTCCTTACAAGGTGAGCTCATCTTCTTGATCAAGGGAACAGGTATAGTGTTTGTTTATTTTGTATTAGGTATGAAAAAACTTGGACTGTTACATGCACTTTCTTGGAAAGTTGAAAGGAAAAGGGGGTCCAATTTCTTTAACATTTAATACTTACTAACAGCAGAGATACTGTAATTCTACTCGAGTAATCAAATACATTTTTTTGCAACAGATAAAACAAAACACTGTGTCTGTGTTTTTAAGGTGTACTAGTATTTAGTAATGTTCATGAATGTAGTAATTATTTTTACTTTTCCCTGAGTAGCAGTGGACTTACTGCATTATTTGAGCAGGGTTTTTTTTTTATCTTAAAAATGTAATTATGATAGATTTAATTGAAGAAAATTGCACAGTTGTTTTTATTTTTAAAATGTTAGCAAACCCTAGTTATTTGCTAAACATTATTCCGTTTTCAGTTTGTGAATTTTTTTTAGTCTCTTTTCTTTCCCCCCTCCCCAGCCCCTAAGCCAAAAAAATATACTACAGGATGATTTTTATCAAGATCAGGTAAGTTTCCTTATGAAGGAAATTATATTGGATTGTAGACTAATTATTATTTAAATAGCCTAAGTGTTATATGGCTTTCTTTATTCAGATGCTGTACAGGGTTCTCAGCACTATTGGGAGTGGATTTTAGCAATGGAGAATTCCCAGAGTAGGGAAGATTATAAACTTGACAATGAAATCATTTTGTGAAACTAGGCCTGCACCCTGGAGAGGTCAATGAGTTATTTATTGAATTAGTTATTTTAATTCAGAAATAAGAAAAGCAATTGGACAGGCTTTAAGCACTGATACAAGTATGTTTTAAGTAGGCAAGTATGATAGTCCCCAAACTCAAGTGAAAGTTTATTTTCTCATTCCCCTCTTCCCCACCCCACTCTACTTTGGTCTTTCCTTCGTATTCATTTTTTCCCCCTTCTTTGCCATTTTTGAGTTTTATTCTACAGTGAGGTAAAGGCTGAGGCTGCCCTTCTGTGAGTGAAGTCATTAGTTCTGACACAGTGGATTGTGTAACCTGCTCTTCCCATACCCTATGACTCTTTAAAAAACTATTTTAGTCCTTGACCTAAAAGGGCATGTTGCTGCTACTGCTGTGGAGGCAGGAAGACTCTCCAAAACGTCTCCAATGCGTTTACCTGAGAGCGAAACAAGCCTGTGTCCCAAGGCAACCCTAAAGAGCCAGGTTGTCTAGGGATGGGTGACACTTGGAGTCTGGTCTCAATGCGGACAAACCCTTTCCGGGTTCATTGTAGCCGGGAATCTTGAGTGCGCAGAAGGCTGGGGCTGGGGCTGGAGGAGGCGGGGTGGAAGGACTCTCCTGCGTCCTGATGCGGAGGAGTCGGGGAAGGTGCGGGCTGTCAGGGAGCCGCAGCATCCGGGGAGCGCAGCTTGGGGCTCCACGGCTCATTAGGCTGCACAGGGCCGGGGGACTGAGCCGGGCACACTACGCCCGGCTGGGGAGAGGAGGCGGGTTGTCGACATCGCTGGATATCCAGGCGGGCCAGCTTCTTCCTTTGGGGACTAAGGACAGGGAAGACTAGTGTAATAAAAAGGGTTTTCCGAAGAAGGGCGCGCCCTGATGGGAATAGTGGGGGACGGCGTTCCTCTAGCTTTTCCAGCCTCAGGTAGTGTGCGTTTTGCAGGGGATGTGAAGGGTTGTCGCGGTGCTCCGTGATTCGCAGAACTTTGGAAGGGTTGCGTTTGAAAACAAATAAATCCCAAGCCGACACACGCCTGGTAAAGAGCGAGGTCATCTTACAGAAGGAGGTGGGCAAGAAAAGGGCGGGGCTAGCCGCTGGGGTTGTGTGGAGAGGAGAGGCTTACTTCGACCTCGCCGCACTCCCCACTTCCCCAAGTAAGTGCCCACGGTCTCCCGCACATCCCTTGAGAGTTCTAAAGTGAGCAGGATTTAGCAGGGACCTTCCAAAGCTCAGGGCCCCTAGGCACAGGAGGCTGTCTCTGTACCTTATTGGTGTTTGTGACAAGGTGGGGAGGGGTACGATTGCGGGGTTCTGAGTTACACAAAGTTCCAGGAGATACGGATCTTTCTAGAGGCTGAGTAGAGGCGGCGAAACCCCACCCCCCGGTCGTCGGTCCCGCTTCCAAGCCTGGGTAGCTTTCGGTCCCCTCACTTCCAAAAGGAGACTCGTTGACCTCAAGCCCTGGGGGACGGAGAAGGGATAGTAAGGAAAAAGAAGTCCCCAGAGAGTGTATAAGGAGGGTGCCCTTCCCCTCTTCCCCCTGAGGTTCGTGTGTTTTAAGTGGCCACAGTTCTAGGGCGGACTTCCGAAGTCCCGAGTATTTCCCACTCTTACTGCTTACCCTCTCTGTAGAGCAGTGTGAAGCCCATATCAACTCTATGAACCCGAATTTCATTTCCATGGGTCAGAGCAGCCTTCTAGCACCCTACCTAGGGTAGAGAACCAATCTGTTAAAATTCCAGTGCCTTGCCTCGGGGATCACAGAACCTGGCTCAGCGGGGTTTCTAGTACCTGAGCATTCTTTTCTTCTTGGACTTCCTCATCTCTTTTTTCCTTTCCTCTGACTTCATACTGAAAGTAAGCCCCCAAAGAACCGAAAGAGCTGTTAACCAGTTTACAACAGAATTCCCGGGATAACAGTGGAAATCATCTAACCAGAAGAAAGTCCTTGTCTATCTAATGTGTTAATTTATTCCCCAAACAAGAAGTCGACCCCAGGGCCTGGTTTCCTGATCCTAAGGCACAGGAGCTGTTCTTCACTCCTCTGAATTTGGTGTGCTAAACACGCTTTCCTTTTTTTGCTGACTCCTGACACAGACATCATAAGCGAATCAAATTACATTTTTATATTTATAAAGAAACAGGGTTTATTTTAAGGCGAAAATGCTGAAGCACTTTCCCTTTCTTCCCCATTCCATTCCCCCCCCCCCAACTTTTCTTTACCCTTCTTCTACTTGACATTCCTCAAGTTTATTTTGGAATTAGTGGTCCATAATTATAGCACCCCAACCCAGCCAGGACTGATTATATTAAACCAGGAGTTGCAGTTATGTGGGAAGATGACAGCTGAGGTCATAAAATATTTGATCTAAATAAATCCCTTTTCATTAACATTTTGTCCAATTCTTTAGCTTTGGGGAGAAATCTATACTGTCTCTTCTCCATAATTATCTCAACCCTTACCTCTGTTCATACTTTCTGTTTCTTTGGTTTTATTTTTCTCCCTTCGACTTTCTTGTCTCTTTTTATGCTGTCTCTGTTGTACAAATCCACCTTTTTGGTGTTTCTCTTCCCTTTTTTATTTCCCAGGGTTTTTTTTCTTTTTGTTCCTTTTCATAGCATATATACTTATTTAAAGTACAATTTAGTGACTGACAAGGGCCCTGAGGAGGGAGGAGGGCAAGAAAACCATGGATGTTAAAAATTTTTCTCAGGACTGGACTAATCTCCCACTCTTGCTGCTTTCAGGGTCAGAAACTCTGGTGATACATTAATGCTAAATTCTAATTACTGTCTACTGATTTCTTATCCCAGTCCTGTCAGTTTGGGTTTATTGAAATTAAGTAGTTTTTATGGAGTGGACTTGGGTTACTCTTACACTTAAAAAAAGATTAGAAAAAAAAGTGTGTTCAAATGGAAAATTAACAATTTGCATTTGATATAAACTAGCAGGAGATTATTTATTTGTAGTTTTTGCTGTTAATTTTAAGGAGAGGGGAAAGTATTGCCCCAACCTTGAGAAAACTCATAAGTCTAGTTTAAAAAAAAGCAATCTAAGCTTTACTAGAAGTTACATCCTTTGTCGAAGATGAAATAGAAATGCTAGAAATGACAACCAAATGGAATAAAAAGCCATCAAATTTAATTTCCAAAGACTCTCAACAGTAAAAAGAAATCCTAGATTCAAAATCTGCAGTTGGATAAGACAAAATTCTTCTTATACAAATTCTAGAAACCATATTTAGATCAAAGCCTGTTTTGTTTATAAAATTGAAAGCAGGAGTGGTAAGGTACAGCCATAATTTCATCTCTGAGGTTTGTTATTCTGACTCTCTTCTTCATGAAAGAAAGTAAAAATGACTGTATGAAAGATGATAAAATTCTGCCAGTAATTTGCTGTGTGACCTTAAGTAAGTTGCTTCACATCTCTGAGTTTGTTTTCTCATTAAAAATGAAGAGGTTGAATCGAATGATCTCTAAGGTTCATTTCAGTTCCAATGGTTAGGTTATGGCAAATAAACCTCCCAATGGCAAGAGATTGTTTTCTGATTTAAATGGGGATGTCAATTATTTTTATTTACCATATCATCTTGGACAAGTTATTTCCTCTTTCTAAGCTTTGGTTTCCCCATCTGTAATATGAAAGAATTTACCTAGATCATCTTCTTCCAGATCTTATATTCTTTATCTCTATATGCTGTCTACCTAACTAGCAGAAAAATGGAGAACTTTGCTTTTTAGCTGAATTAATGAGAAACATGTCATTTTTACATTAACTTTTATATTTTATTCAGAAATTATCAAATACCAAATAGAATGGGCATTTGTATATATACACAGTAGAGTTTTTTTTTAAAAGGATTACAGATCAACCTTCAGATCTCTATTATGTACAACTTGCTTTTTTTCTCTTTAATTATATAATAAGTTCAAACTATAGCTTCCAAAACTGTCCTGTTTATCTGTCTTTTCTGGTCTTCCTTCTTTCCTTTCCAGAGATGAGGAACATGTCATAAAAACATAAGAGCTCCCCAAAAGTATTTCATCCCAATTTAATTATGTCCCTCAAGTATCTATTTCTTCCCTCCCTCCTTCTAGTATGCCATATTTTGATATTTGTTAAATTTTAACAACAAACTAAATAACTCAACATCTGAGCTAGTGTTAACTTATTTCATATATTTTGTGTTCTTTAGAAAGCCTCATGCTATGCTAAGCACTATGGCCCAGGTTCTATCAATAAATGCTTTGTTTTTGCCCATTTCAGCTTGCCTTGTTGACCACCCTTCTTAACTGGTATATTTTAAGCATCATAACTGGGTGCTGGGGACAGAAAGACAAGATAGAAGCAACTCTTGAGCTCAAGGAGTTTACACTCTATCAGGAGATATTTTTTGAATTGGAAGAGGAGCATAGAGGTCATATGGTCCAAAATCTCATTGTACTCATGAGCAAACTGAGGGTTTGAGAAATAAAGTGACTTGTGCAAGGTGATAAAATTGGCAGAGATGGTATTGTAGTTCAAATCTCCTTTCTCCTGCTCTGGTATTCTTTCTACATCATGCTTCTGTCTTGAAAGTTTGGTCTCTTTTTTTAAATGAAGATTAACAGAGGAAAGGAGAATATGTTACACAGGCTTGGAAGAGTCTATTGGATCCATATAATCAAGAGATAATTTGTATTTGAGTAGCTAAGCATAAATTCTTTGTGGTAATAAAAGGTAATGTACAACAGGCCTACTGCAATAGGTTTTTGCCTTCTACCACTTGCTAGGAAACATTTGATTTTCATGAATATCCACAGTTAAAGAATCAAAACAATAGCAAAACAGAAAATCATCTCATTTGAGTTTAATGATAAAAACACATTATTAGGAAAGGTACGATTTTATTTGGCCATCCTCTGAATGTCAATTACTCATTTCATGTTCATTAGGTGCCTATTATGTATAAAATATAGTGTTGTTGATACACAACCATAACCAGATCTTGCTCTCAAAGAACTTCTGTGTTTTTTTTTCAGGATTCCAATGCTGAGAGCAAAGGGAAAGAGGTGGAACTTTAAAAAACCTTCTCACAGGCAAGCAACAGCATGAGGTTTTCTGACATTTCAATTCACAAAGGGATGCCTGAAGATCTGTTTTATGTTTGTTGTCAGGAAAGATTTTGAAGACAAATAGTGTAAGGTCAGAGTCCAGAAAGATATTAGGGAATATTTACTGGCTTCTTTCTCTTTACATTCAACATCCATTTCAGATTGACAGAGACAATGGAATCTAGTTTTACTCGGATACAGATTTCATATTTGGGGGTGTTATCTTCAGAGCCAACCCATCCATATATTAGGAGACCATGGTCATGAATTGCTGGGCCCAGAAAAAGTTCATCAATTGTTGACCAGCTGGTTTCCTGTAAGAACAAAAACCCTCTTTGATATTTAAAGCCCTTTACAACATATCTCCAAAATTTCTAGGTTTATTGCACATTGTTTTCCTTCTTGCATTTTATGGTCTGGCCAAACTGGGTTTCTTTCTCTTCTTCAGAGATTCCATCTCCCATAGCCATATTTTTGCACAGGTTGGTCCTCATGCCTAGAATGTATCACCTCTTTAGCTACACCACTTAGGACTGCTACTTTCCTCCAGTTTCAGCTTGAGCTCCGATATGAGGCCTATCCCATTTCCCTTCCTATGACTGCCCCTCCCTACCCAAATTATCTTTGTTTCCTCAGTTTCCATTTCATTATATATTCACACATTGTTTCCTCAAATAGGATGTAAGTTGCTTAAGGACAAAGGACTACTTTAATTTTGTTTCTAAATGTCCAGGGCCTAACACAGTGCTTGGCACTCAGTAGTATTTAGTGTTTATTGACTGATTTACTAGGGGATAAGCCTGTATCTTTGGCAGGATGTGGTATGGTAGAGTGGAAAGAACACTGGATTTGTAGTCAAGAGTCAGGGGATTGAATCCCAGATCTCATTATTTTACATTCAGTGTGACCTTGGGCAAGTCATTTCTCTGGGCCTTGGTTTCCTTCTCTCTGTATAAATTATCTCTTCTAGTTCTGAGCCTGTGATAGGAATCTTTCTAGCTTGTCAATCAACAAGTATTCATTAAATGGTGACTACTTCCAGGCATTGTGCTAAATGCTGGGATTACAAATACATAGAATGAGATAATCCCTACTTTCCAAGAGTTTACATTTTCTGTTGGAGTGAACAATGTGAATCTATACAAATGTATTCTTTGTACAGAATAAATATGAGGTAGTCAGATAGGGAGGCCCTAGCAGTTGAGGGGATAAGGAAACACTTCATGTAAAAACTGGTGTTTGAGCTGTGTCTTAAAGAAAATGAGGGATTTTATATGGTTGCGGTAAGAAGGAAGTGCATACTGGGTAATTGGAGATGGAGTGAAGGTATTGAGATATCAGTTTGGCTGGACAGGAGAATGTAGAAAGGAGAATAATATAGAATGAGGCAGAAGGATAAGTTGGGACCAGCTTGTCAAAGTGGAGAGAGCAAGATTTGATGGCCAATTAATTGGATGTGTAGGGTTGAGGAAGAGGCAAGAGTCAAGGTGACATAAACTTTGACTAGAAGAATTGTGGTACTTTTGACAATAATAAGGAAAATTGGAAGAAGGGTATGTTTTGGGAAAAGATAATGAAAATGCTGCTTTAATATAGCTCATTTTACATGGATTTGCATATCCCCTGGGCAGATCATGCCATCTTGATCAGAATTGCCTATAGTAGAAGGATGGCATGCCATCATTGGTTTGAAATAATGAGTTTTTAACCTTTTTGCATCATGGATCCCTTTGGTAGTTTGGTGAAAGCTTGTCTCAAAATAATGTTTTTAAATGCATGAAATAAAACAAATAGGATTACAGTAAAAGCCAGTTCTATAGATAGTTTCTATCTATCCATCCACTGATGTAGATGATAGGGCTAGATATAACTATTGATGATACAGCTATAGATAGTTATAGAAGTTGATTTAAGATATATAAAATCCTTTAGTATAAAACATAGGGTGTGAGCTGGGAACTCTGACATGAACATCATAATTCTCATAGGACTTACAAGGTACCCAGAGGATAGAGTGCTGGATTTGGAGTTTTGAGCTGTGTGATAATAAGGGTCAACTTATTTAACCTTTTAGAATTTTAGCTTCCTTGTCTGTAAAATGGAGATGCTGGTAAAGAAAGCATTATATCCTTATTATCAGAGATGAAGTGAAACTTAAAGACAACCATCCAGAAACATAGGATGTCAGTACTCATTTTTTTCATTTTACATATAGGAAAATCTAGGTCAGGGAGGGAAATTGATCTAACCAAAGTCACATAATTAGCCAGTAGCAAAATTGGAAGTTGTATACAGGTCTTTGGACTTTCAGACAGTGTTCTTGATAAAACATAGATACACTATTAAGAGGTAGCATGGTCTAGTTGATAGAGAGCTAGCCACCAAAGCAAGGAGGTCTGGGTTCAAGTTCTAGTTCTGACCTATTTGGGTTGTGTGACTCTGGGCAAGTCACTAAACCACAGTGTCCTAGCCAATCCTCTAAGACTTTAAATCTTAGCCCTCTAGAAGGCCCTTTGGAGTGGGTAGAGCAGAATCAACCCAGAATCATAAAATGGTTAGAACTGGAAAGAATCTTGGAGATCATCTAGTAATCTAGTACAGCCCTCTCATTTTGTGGACAAAGAAACCAAAGCTCAGAAAACAAAAGTGACTTGCCCAAGGTCACACAGCTAGTCAGAGCCACAACATACATGAGGTCTGCTGATTCTTATTCCAATGCCCTTTATCCTAGGCTATGTCCTGTTTCCCTATCTTGGAATGCTCACCCCTCAAAAATTAGTCTTTGCTTTAGTCAATGACAACCAATCCAAGTAGAAGCAATGTAGTATAATAGAAAGAACACCAGATTTAACCATCAGACCTGAGTTCAAATTTGAGCCTTGCTACTTACTATGTGACCTTGGCTGAATCAACTTTCTTATCTGTAAAAAAATGGACTAAATGATATCTAAGGTCATCTAGCCCTAGATCACAACATCACCAGGTTTTGCTTTTCGAGGCATGCCACAGAACCATACAGAGGATATCTTAAGTTGTAATGGACATCAAAAATCCATACATAAGCAGAAATATCTCCTCCTATCTATCTTCTTTCTTGGAAACCTCTAATTCTTTGGGACCCATTACTTCCTGAGGAAGCCCATTCTAACTTCTGCCCTCAGAGCACACCTGTCACAAAAAAAGAGTTGACAGTATTTACTTCTCTTCCCATCCCCCTATTACCTAGAGAGGCAGACATTCAGAGAAAGGACAGACTGTCAAGTGTGTGCATGTTGGAGGAATGAGCTTGTGTAGAGGGAAGAGGAGGTGATTACAAACTCAGTTTCCCAGAATTCCATCCATTGTTCTCTACCTTAATTCAGTATACAATCTGTCATCTATTTTGTGATTTTGGCTGCCCCTCATAGAGGTAAGAAGCATACCTAGGTCTGGTTCTAGATTGGGTGCCATATATAGATATTTTGCATCCATGTAAAAGTGTATAATAATTTCTTCTCATGGAGAGGATTTGTTTTAAATACACACAAGAGAAAGTATGTGAGAAAAAAAAAACATTGGGAAAGCTTAATCCCCTCCCCAACAATCTACACCATTCCCTTTGAGCCTCTTTTCCTTGCTGATTGGGTTCATCTCTTTGGTAAGCACCCCAGGTCCTCACCGCTTCCAAACTACAAAGGTTATTTGAAGCTCACACCAATGCTGATAAGTAGGTGATATTTCATTCCTGTTTTAAAGATGAGGAAACTGAGGCTGAGAAAGTTAAATGCCTTGTCCAAGGTCACACAGTTAGTAAGTATCTGAGGCAAGACCTTAGGTCTTCCTATCTCCAAACCTGACACTTAGCTAGTTATAAAATGATAGGGGAATGAGAAGGTAGACTATGTGATCTCTTAGATCTTTTCCAGCTCAAACCTAAAGAGGCCACCACTATCAGAGTCAAGCCCCTGCAAGGTCAAATGTTCATAGGGCGAGGTTGCTTCCCCACTCAGTTATTGAGGGAAAGTGTATGTTAGATTTATCAGTGAAGAAATCCTTTCTGCCAGGAAATTCTTCCTCTTATCGACATTCAAACCTTCATGGCATGGATCATGACATTGGTTTGTTGTGGTGTTCACTTTCCTTGTCTGTCATATAAAGACCACCTTAATGCTTAAAGTTGAATTTATTCATCTTTTATGTAGGGATAATCATTCCAGCACAATCAACTATATCTCTAAGAGAAAGCCAACCTGCTCTTTGTAATTTTTTCCCCATTGGTTTCAAAACCTGGTTTTTATTTTTTACCAAATCAGGATAAAAGTTGTGTCTGAAAGAGAATGAGTTTGCTGGCATTTAAAATTGCCTGATTAATTTTTGCCTTTTTACAAAGCGGATCAATTATATTCTCATTTCAAACTTCTCACAAACCAAGATTTGAAACTTCCTAGGAAGTTAAGGATGTGTTTATAGAATTGTGGATCACTTAGGAAAGCTGGGAAGAGATGGTGTCAGTTATCATAATTTATGGCATTTGTTGGGGATGGTATTGTGGAGGAAGAAATCAGGATAGTTTTCTTCCTTTTTTTCTCCTTTTTCCTCCCTTCCCCTCCAGTCCCCAGGGAAGAGTACAAGACAGGGAAGAACAATTATGGAGAGAAGGCCGGAAGGATCCATGGTTGATTGTGAGGACTGGGGCAGTAAGAACTATGGAAAACTGTAAATATATGTGTATTACAGTGCAAAGAACTAGAGTCAGAATCAGAAAGCCTTGGGATTGAATGCTCCTCTGATACAAACTGTGTGACCCTGGAGAAGTTATTTTACCTCTCTAAACCTCAGTTTCTTCATATGTAATAGAAATAGTACCTGCTTCTCAGAGATGTTAAAGGCTCAAATGAAATAGTATAAAGCATTTTGTAAATGTTAATGTGCTATATAGATGTGGGTTGTTATTATTATTATTTGTTGTTTTGGGGTTTTGTTTGTTTTTGGTTGGTTGCTTGGTTTTTGCAGGGCAATGAGGGTTAAGTGACTTGCCCAGGGTCACACAGCTAATAAGTGCCAAGTGTCTGAGGCCAGATTTCAACTCAGGTCCTCCTGAATCCAGGGCCAGTGCTTTATCCACTGTACCAACTAGTTGCCCCCTGTTTTTATTATTGTTATGTCTTCCCATGCCACAAGTCCTATATCCCTCATATATGGAAAAGATCTTTTTGTTGTTGTTCAGTCATGTTTGACTCTTCATAACCCCCTTTGAGGTTTTCTTGGCAAAGATACTGGAGTGGTTTGCCATTTCCTTCTCCAGACCACTTGACATATGAGAAAACTGAGGAAAACAGGGTTAAGTGACTTAAGATAAGAGGTTAGGGTCACACAGCTAATAAGTGTCTGAGGTGAGATTTGAAGTCAGGAAGAAGAGTCTTCCTGACTCTAGGCCTGGCACTCTATGCACTTCACCACCTAGCTGCTCCTTAAAAATATCTGTAGAAGTCACATAACCCTGTTGTGCAGAAAGGGCATGGGGAATACTGGGATAGAAAACCCACAACAAGGTGAGTGGAGAATACTAGATAGAAGCTACTGGTGGTGGAATCTGTAGCATTATTGCAACATGAGCAATTTAACTATTAATAAGGTTGCAGAATTTTTAAAAAAAATAGGAATTGGAAGAGAACTGGTGGCTCTCTAATCTAATTCATACCAGAAAAAGAATCACCACTATAGCATTTCTGACAAATGCCTATTCAGTCTCTCCTTAAAGACTTCCCATGTGGGAAAATCTCATTCCCAAGGAAAAAATGAAGGAAATAAGCATTAATTAAGCAGCTACTGTGTTCCAGGTACTTTGCTAAGCACTTTAAAATATTATCTCATTCGATCCTCACAATGACCCTAGGAGGTAGGTACTGTTATTATACCCACTTTACAGTTGAGGAAACTAAGACAGGTAGAGTTCATGGTCCCAACATCACCACCACCATACTCTAAATCCTAGAGTCCTCAAACGTGGGAAGGATCTTTTTAGAAGCCTCATCACCCTGTTGTGAGGAATGGGTGTGGAGAATCCTAGGATAACATGGCTAATAAGTGCCTGAGTCTGGATTTGAACTCAGATTTTCCAGACTCCAAGTCCAGTGCTCTATACACTGTGTCACAAGGCAGCCCATTCCATTTTTGGACAGCTCTAAATGTTAGGAAGTAATGTTTTTTCCCCATGATGTCCAGTGTAAATTTGTCCCTTTGCCACTTCCATTATTTTTATTGGCCATGGCCTTCAGAAGTAAACACAACAAATCAATCAACAAATACTTAGTAATCTACTACTCTGTGCCAAGCATAGAATCATAAGATCATGGTATTCTTTATCTAGAATTGGAAGGGACTTTGGTAGCCTTCTTGTTCAACACTATAATTTTTTCAGAAAAAAATTGGAATAGAAGGGGAGGGGTTAAGCACCTTTCTCAAGGTTCCATAGTCAGAGGCTAGACACAGAATATCCCCTCAAATACTGAAAAACAGTTATCATATTCCTCCCCAAGGTGTTTTTTTTTTCAGACTAACCAATCCTTCCTAATGCCTTCGACAGTCCCTCCCACACATGGAATGAGCCCAAGGCTCTTTACTCTCTTCTTGCCTTCTGGATACACTCCAGCTCATCAATGTTCTTCATAAGCTCTGGTGCCCAGAATGAAACAAAAGATTCCACATGTGGTCTGACCAAGGCAGAGAACATGTTAAAGATAATAACATATTTAAGTCATAAGGGTAGTTAGAAAGGTCAGTCCACTGTGCTGTTATGATAGGCAAAACTCAGTTCTGCCCCTGTGCTCTTCCCACTTGACAGTGAAAATGCAAAGTCAGGTTTGGCTACTTCACTAAAGAGTTCACTACTTAGGTTTGGGGTCTTCATTGTTTCCACTGAGGTCCATGAAAGGTGTTATGGGACTGAGGCAGAGTCTTGACTTGAAGGGACTTCCCTCAAATTTCAGGAGGAAGAATGAAACATTGAAAGAAACTAACCAAAAAAGCACAAAAAACCCAACAAATCCACCAAGTCAGAATATCCTAAGCCAGAAGGGACCTTGAAAAGGTCTATTCCCCAACCTTATACTTGAATCATCCCTGACCAATGTTAATCTCAATGCAGTGAAAAGTACTAAGTCAAAGGATCTGAGTCCTAGACATGTCTTCTCAGATCAATTGTGTGATATAAGAAAAGTCACTTAGCTTTTCTGGACCCCAAATTTTTTTTTCAATTTGTAAAATAAGCAGATGGCTAGCTTCTAGCTCTAAATCTTTGATTCTATATTCTTCCCAATTTCTAAAGACTGAAAAATGTCACTCTTTAACTTCCCCCTTCCCTCTACTCACCCCAAACAAGTCATTTTGATGTCTCACATTTAAGAAATTCTTCCTGGGGCAGCTAGGTGGTGCCGTGGATAAAGCACTGGCCCTGGATTCAGGAGAACCTGAGTTCAAAACTGGCCTCAGACACTTCACACTTACTAGCTGTGTGACCCTGGGCAAGTCACTTAACCTTCATTGCCCTGAGGAAGGAAGGAAGGAAGGAAGGAAGGAAGGAAGGAAGGAAGGAAGGAAGGAAGGAAGGAAGGAAGGAAGGAAGAAAGGAAGAAAGGAAGAAAGGAAGAAAGGAAGAAAGGAAGAAAGGAAGAAAGGAAGAAAGGAAGAAAGGAAGAAAGGAAGAAAGGAAGAAAGAAAGAAAGAAAGAAAGAAAGAAAGAAAGAAAGAAAGAAAGAAAGAAAGAAAGAAAGAAAGAAAGAAAGGAAGGAAGAGAAAAGAAATTCTTCCTTTCTCTTTGGCCACTTTCTCTTTAACTTCCATGCCAGCTTCCTAGAAGAACTCACCAGGCATAATTCCCTGGGGGAATTTCCATCCTGCTGCCTACTCTCTTGATTGGTTACTCTCACGACACTATTTCAGTAAAGTCCCAACTATCCTTTTCCCACTTCCTCCCTGTAACTTACTCTACAACCTCATCACCAGCATTCTCAAACTCCCAGCATATCCTTTCCTATCAACCCCCATCTCAGCTCCCCCATTCTGTAATACCAACAGCCATTGTTTCAGAATGGGACATATGAATTCACTCCCATATAGCCTCACCCACCAACCCTAACAAATTCTGAACCAGTGTCCCTCCCTAGCCACTATAAGTATCCATTACAATTTAAACTCCTTGAGGGCAGTAACTATTTTTGTATCTGGATCCTTACCATGGTTTTGTCACACAATAGCTACTTAATAAATTATAATAATTAACATTAACATAATGCTTTAAAATTTACAAAATACTTTTAAAATATTTCATTTTATCCTCACAACAACCCTGGGAGGCAGGTACTATTATAATCCCCATTTTACAAATGAGGAAACTGAGGCAGAGAAAAGTTAAGTGAGGTGCCCAGGATCATATAGTCAGTAAGTGACTGAGGTTGGATTTGAATTCAGGTCATCCTGACTCCAGGTCCAGCAACTCATTGTCCACTGTGTCATCTAGTTGGTTTTGAATGATTCATTCATTCGTTCATTCATTCTTCCTTGTGTTAGCTGGAAATCTTTGATGCTTTGGTATTTCAATGGTTCTGTTACCAACTCATGTCAATTTGTCGATTAGTCACTCAACAAGGGTTTGCTAAGTGCTTAATATAAACCAGACACTCTCCTACTAGGAGCTGGGAATTTGAAAACAAGCATAAATAAAGACAGCGCCTAGCCTCAAAGAAAATACCTTCTAATAGAGGAAGACAGCATATAAAAGGGAGTGGAAAAGCAGGTAGCGGTAGGTGAAGGTAAGAGGTATAAGAACATGGGAAATAAATTCCTGTGGAAATGAGTCAACAGTGAAGCATGACAAAAAATGAAGCTATGGTTAGTCTGGTTCTCCTTAAAATGGAATTTCTGGAAAGAACCAGCCAATCAGAAAAAGAGGCCTCAGTGGCGAAAGAGTACTTCCAATGTAAAAGTGTAATAAGCTTCTATCTACTCGTGTAGATACAGTACTTCCTCCATCTGGACAGATAACTCATCCTTGTCTGCCCTGTCAGTCTGACTCCTGTGTGTATCTTCCTATAATACTTCCTTGGGAAGTACAGGACTACCTTCTGATATTGTATACAAATCTATGGAGCTGTCTACCAGCTTTCTCTTCTACTGGTATGGCTGTCCTATTGGCTTTTCTGCTCATACATTTCTCTAATGACATCTTTTTTTTTCTTTCAGGGCTATGGGGGTTAAGTGACTTGCCCAGGGTCACACAGCTAGTAAGTGTCAAGTGTCTGAGGCCGGATTTGAACTCGGGTACTCCTGAATCCAGAGCCCATACTTTATCCACTGTGCCACCTAGCTGCCCCCTCTAATGACATCTTTTATGTCAGCTTCCCTTGTGCAATTCTTTCTTGCTAATGTGTTGTAACCTAATCATTCATTACTTTTTATTGCCCTTTGGGAACCTGGAAATAGTATTTTAAATATTAAACTCTCTTCTTTATCAACTTCCACATCCATCACATCAAAAAGGACAAGAAGTTATGAAACTGCATTAAAACAAAAGCAATATAAGTTAGCAATTGTTGGGAGAAAAAAGAATGAAAATTTACTATTGGAGTGGTCCCCAACAAAGTAGTATCAAATAAGGGTTACTTAGTGAAAGTTAGGATTATAAACATATACTTTAATATAGACGTCTGTTACTGTCTAAAAGTGTATATATATGTATATGTATGTATGTATATGTGTATGTATGTATGTATATGTGTATGTATGTATATGTGTATGTATGTATATGTGTATGTATGTATATGTGTATATCTATATCACAAAATGTTAGAACTAGAAAAGAACTATTTTAAAATTTAATGGGTTTTTTTTTGTTGCTGTTTTCACATCTAAATTTCTACCTATTTTTTTCCAGGAAGCCATTACATATAACAAAGAATATTTGGGGGTTTTATGTTTGTTTTTGTTTTGAGGGGCAATGAGGGTTAAGTAATTTGCCCAGGGTCACACAGCTAGTAAGTGTCAAGTGTCTGAGGGTGGATTTGAACTCAGGTCCTCCTGAATCTAGGGCTGGTGCTTTATCCACTGCACCACCTAGCTGCCCAACAAAGAATATTTTTAAAAGAAAAAATAATCAAAATGATCAATGCATAGAAAAAAAATCTGAAAATATATGCAATATTCCACACTAGGGGACCTTCTACCTCTGCAGAGGAGGGATGGGGGAAGGTATCTTCTCATATCTCTTCTTTGGGGCCATATTTGATTTTGTTTTTTGCTAATTCGAAACATTCAATTTTGGGGGGTGGGGGAGGCAATTAGGGTTAAGTGACTTTCCCAGGGTCACACAGCTAGTAAGTGTTAAGTGTCTGAGGCTGGATTTGAACTCAGGTCCTCCTGACTCCAGGGCCGGTGCTCTATCCACTGAGCCACCTAGCTGCCCCTGAAACATTCAATTTTGACTTTTTTGTGACCATTCTCTACATTTACATTATTTTAGTCATTAAGTATGTTGTTTTGTTGGCTCTGCTTAATTCATTTTGAATCATAGCATATAATGATAATTAATGATGATAATAGCTAACGTTTACATAGAGCTTTAAGATTTACAAAGTGCTTTAACTATTATTATTTCATTTTATCCTTACAACAACCCTAGAAAGTAGACACTATCATTATCCTCATTTTACAGAAAAGGAAACTGAGGTAGACAGCATTTAAGTGATTTACTTAGGGTCACATGGCAAGTAAGAACTGGGGCTGCCATTTGAACTCAGGTCTACCTGATTCTAGGTCTGGCACTCTATCCACTGCGTCTCTGTATTTATGATATTCATTATTCCTTATAGTTCAGGAGAATTCCATTGTATTAATACAGCACAATTTGCTTAGCCATTCCCCAAATCACATCTTCTAAATTTCTACCTATTTCTTTTCCAAGAAGCCATTACATACAACAAAGAATGTTTTGGGTTTTTTGTGTTTGTTTTTGTTTTGTGGGGCAATGAGGGTTAAGTAACTTGCTCAGGGTCACACAGTTAGTACATGTCAAGTGTCTGAAGGTGGATTTGAACTCAGGTCCTCCTGAATCCAGGGCTGGTGCTTTATCCACTGCACCACCTAGCTGCCCCACAAAGAATATTTTTAAAAGAAAAAATAAGCAACATGATCAATACATAGAAAAAAATCTTCTTTACAATCATAAAAAGTGCTGCCATAATTATTTTGGCATATATGAGGATTTTATTCTTATTAATGACTTTCATGAGTAATATGTCTAGTAGTAGATTCTCTGGATCAAAAGTTATGGACAATTTAGTCACTTTATTTGAATAATTCCAAATTGATTTCTAAAATTGTTGTAATAATTCACAGACTGAACAATTCACGAATGTGCCTATCTACCTATAGGTATACAAATGTATATAGATGTGTGTATTATATATACCTATATGTGCATATACATATTTTTATTTGTATTTCACAACTATGGTTGGAAGGAAATATTTTTTAACTCAAGGGATAGAGGTAGTTGCAGAAAATAAAATAAATAACTTTAATAATACTGATTAGACCAAATTGAAAATTGAAAATTTTCTGCATAAACCAAATGAATCCAGGCTAAGAAGGGAAGCAGTCAAATAGAGGGGAAATCGTTGTATCAATTTACTCAAATAAAGGTTTGATATCCAAGATATATGACTAACTTATATAAACATGCACATAGAAGTATGCTATAAATCATTAATAATAAAGGGAATGCAAATCAAAAGAACCCTGGAATTTCAATTCATCCAGTAAATTAGCAAAGATGACAAAAGATAAACTATTCAATATTGAGGGGGGTTATCTATATACATGTGCATACATATATGTATATATGTTATATATCATATATATATATATATATATATATAAACCTGCTTTTATTTTAAATGTCATGTTATATTCAGGCCATGTAATCCATTTTGATTTTGTTGTGGAATATGTGTAAGAGGTTAGTCTAAGCCTGATTTCTGCTTTCCAGTTTTCCTAGTAGTTCTCATCAAATGGAGAGTCTATTCCTAAGTAATTTCTGTGTCCAGGTTTATTGAATACTGGGCTACTGAGTTGCATTATTTCTGATTCTCCCTTGTCTAGTCTGTTCCATTGATTGACTGTTTTTGCTAATACCAAATGGTTTTTGAGGACTGTTGCTTTATAATGTAGTCTGATGGAAAGAACCTTTCACATTTTCTAATTCATTTCCTTTACATATGAGGAAACTGAGGCAGAGGTGAAGAGGGAGAATATTCTAGGTATGATGGACAGCAATGCAAAGGTAGAGTGATGGACCTGTCTTTTGCCTTCCTGGGAGAAAAGTAGCATACATAGTGTTCTATGCTTATAATAGCTGGAAATCACTAATGGAGAGTGTAGAAAATTTGCTTCACTTTTGATTAACCATTTTCAGTATCCTGACCTTTAGGCAATCTGTTCCTGATGGGTAGAGCTCTTAGCACACCTGCAGGGCATGGGGATCCTCACTAATGGGCTGTCTGCCAGGAATGGAACTGGACAGGGGAGGAAGTACTCTTAGGAAGGTACTCTGGATACTCTCTAAATTACTGGCTCTGGGTCAACACCCAAGCCTAATTACAGGCCTTCCTCAAGGATAGAAGGCAGGATTTAAAAAAAAAAGTTTACCATAGTCCACCTAAGTATTGTGTTATTTTCAAGTTACCACATTTCAAGAAGGACATTGATGTTGGAGCACATCCAGAGGAGGGTAACTAGCATGGTAAAGAGGACTGAAGAATGATATTTAGATAAGAGAAGACTTAGAGGGTAGGTTTGACTATAAAATAGAATCTTCCTCAGGGCAGGGGCTTTCTCATTTTCTTTTCTGTATTCCAAGCATCACATTTAGTGCTGGGCATGAAGCTCAATAAATGTTTGTTGAATTGAATTGAATAGGATGTCTGTCTTCTAGTGTTTGAAGAGCTGAAAATGTGGGGAGGGATTAGACCTCTTCACTTTGATCCTGAAAGGCAGAACTAGAAGTAACAGTTAAAACCTTACAGATAGGTAGATTTACATTAGTTGCAAGGGGATATTTTCCAACAATTAGGGGTGTCCAATAGTAGGCAGGCCTGCTTCAGAAGGTGGTGGCTTTCCTCTCCTTATAAGTCTTCAAGCAATCGGGAGCAATACTTGTTCAGGTATATGGCAGTAGGCATGCCTATTCTAGTATAGGTTGGACAAGATGACTTCTTGAGACTTGTAATTCTGCATCTTCATATCTGGACAATGAAAATACATATTCATACAGGGACCCTAAGACTGGCCGATCCACATTTATCCAGGTTAGAGTTGATTGTGTTCATTAGGGCTGGACTTAATAAAATAGGAGTTTGAATAAAGGCATTTTCAAAAATAGGTCAACAAAGGCTGACATAGAATGGAGTTCCTGGAAGACCCTAAATTAAGCAGAACATCAAGTTATCTCAAACATTGTTCTATAGAATTCCAATGAATTGAGTTTGCACGGAATTGGAAGAGAAAGATTGGCTGGGGGGGGGGGTGGGGAATCACTGTGTTCAGCTGAGTAACCTAAGACATTTTAAACAAGCCCCTCCACTGACTGGGTTGAGTAGGGCCCACACCCCAATTTCATAGAGCTTTACTCAAACCTTTGTACAAAGACTGTCCACTGTCACCCTCCCTATGGATAATCCAAATACCATTGTTCAAATTCAGAACAAAGAGAATATTTTCTGCATTCTCTTCTCCTGGTGAGAGGCTTTCTGAAATTCATTGTCAAAGGAAGAAGAGTATTCTAGGAAAATTTTAGATCTGGGTTTCAGGTGATTTTTTTAAAAAGTAAAACCCCCAGGTACACACAGTATAATAAAAGAATTAAATGAAATACCATCACTTTCTGAGACAAAATCATGGTGAAACATTTTTTTTAGTTATTTTGCTGTAGAATTGAGAGTACATGTAGTCCACCACAGAGGTCAAGTTTGATTCATGCCTTGAAATCAATTCCTGACTATGACTTAGATAATCTCTCTGTGTTAACATCAGCTTGGCAGCCTTGTGGTTTGGAATATCTTGCTTGGCCTCATCTGCAGGATCCAAGATCTTTGGTGAGAGAACAAAGGGATTTCAGATTGTCTTCCAGGCAGAGACCAAGGCCTTGCCTTGCTCCTCATCTTCCCTAGGGTGGGCTGAAGTAATTTGACATCTCTAGATTCTTGTCAACTCTACCAGTTAATGAAATGGGAAGTGTCCCTGGAGAAAGTATGGGGACTTGGGGGGAAAGTTCAGGGAAGGAGGGATAAGCAGAGACAGAGCTGTGAGATCAGAGATAATTTAAAATAAGGGGGGGGCCATTTGCTAAAGAGAGTAAGTCTGCTATAAAATTAGTACAGAAATAAAAGAGATGGATGGGAAGCTAATTTCCAGGTTGCTCTCTAATAGGTGATATACAGGCTTTTACTCTTTTGCTCTTTGGTTCCTAGATATTCATTTACTCTGTAATTTTCCATTTATGTATTGATTCTCTTCTTTTTAATTTTTCTCTTTTCTTAACCTTAATAAATGCCAAATCAAACAAACATTTCCATATATAAAGCAAAACAGATAAAGAGGATTGTATATGAAACTGTGGATTCCTATTATGTACAGCTTGCTTTTCCTTATTGATTCTCTTAGAAAGATAACATCAGATACTTTCAAGATTCGCAAGCTAGAGAAAAAAATCTTTTGTTTCCTCATCAGATATACTGGCATATAAGCACATATGTATACATGGGTATTACACACATATATCCACACATGTATCTCTTCTATCAGGATCCAAAGGAAGTTGACATTTGGAATTCATTCTGAGGAATATTTATGATTTCATGACATCATAGATCATTAGGTGTGACAGGGAACTTAGAGGTCATCTAGCTCAGTTCTCTCTTCTTACAAATGAAGAAACTGAGGTCCAGATCAGGAAAAGTAACTTGCCATGGCTCACAAAGCTAATAAATCATCAAAGAGTGAGGATTCTGACCTATCTTTCGACTCCTAGTACAATTCTAAGGTAGCAAGGAGACAAGTCAATTCTGAGCAAAGGTCCTTTTTCCACAGAATTTCTTTGGGGTTAACAGAAAGGCCTGCCCCAAGGCCCAAAAACAGTCAATATGATTACTTGTCTTCATCAACATCACCATTAGTAGTCCTGCTTACACTTAATGGTGGTTTTAGGTGGTACTCTGTGGGCCCAGAGGGGCCCATTCATTACACAGGGTCAAGTCTTTGTGCAAACTTCAAAATCCCACTGATTAAGTCAATGCTGTCTTCCTATAATGAGACATGACTTCCTGGTTCCCAGAGAGAACTCTAGAACTAGCTAACAGTATTGTAGTGACAGTGTGATACAGAAGAAGGCAAGAGAGGGGGTACCTTTTGGTATAGGTGGAAGATTTCACTGGGACATTCATGCTGCACTCAATCTGCTAAAGCAAGGGGTAGTTGATTGTATCGACACCTATTCCAGGGTAATAAAGAAACCAAATAATTAGGAGAAGGCTGAAGTATTTTGGACTGAACTAGCCTATATGCAGTAGTGAAAAAGAGTATATGGTGGCATCAGGGCAGGCTACAAATTACTTAACCCTAGGAAACAGTGCTGTTGCAGAGTATGTCCTGACCCTTACATTCTCATTGGTGAATGTTGATGGGTCCCCTTCTGGGGTCAAGGGTCATGTCCACATATCACTTAACCAAAATTGGGGGAGTAAAGGGTAATCAGATCCAGCTTAGAGCTGCCTATCTGAATTGTAACAATTGAAATGACTCCCAATTTCTTATCCCAAGGGTAGCAACTTCAGGCATTTGACAGTTAATAACAAGAAAGTAGGAACTGTTTTTTGCCTTTCATTGTATACTTGGCACATTCTCAATAAATGTTTGTTGACTTACTTAAGTTTGTATCGATAGCACTTAGAGGTTTGCAAAATGGTTTCCATGCATTCCCTTATTTGAGCTGATGTTAAGTCTGCAAAGACACCCAAAGCTTTTTTCCAAATAGATCCTACCAAAAGTCTGGGGCCTTAACAATGGCTGGGTTATCAGGATTTTGGCTCCGAGACACTGAATTTAGAGAATACCAAGAGCACTTACATTTTAAAAAAAAACAGCTTAATTAGTGAGAATAATTAGTTTGATAATTTTATTTACATAACTCCAAATTGCTTTCCAGAATGGTTGCGCAATCGTTACCAACAATGTACCAGTGTATCTTTTTTCTCCCTCAGCCCTTCCAGAATTTACCATTTCTTTCTTTTGTATTATGTCCTAATTTGCAGGGCACAAAGGGGAAATCTTAGAGTTGTTTTGATTTGCATTTCTCTTATATTTAGTGATTTCAGAGTAATTTTTTCATATGGTTGTTCATAGTCTGCAATTCTTATTTTAAGAACTGTTTGTTCATATCCTCTGCCCACTTGGGGAATGACTTTTGATTTTATATACCTTTTGACCCAGAGATTCCATTACTAGTCATGTAACCCGAGGAGGTCATAAACACTAAAATATTTCTAATAGTGCTTTAGGTGGAAACAACATACGTGGCAGTTGATTGGGGAATGACCAAATAAGTTGTGGTACACACATGTAATTAAATATTGTTACAATGCTATAAAAAAAAAGACAAACATGATAAATATAGAGAAGTTTGGAAAGGCATATTAACTGATGAAAAATGAAGTAAGCAAAGCCTGGAAAACAATGTCCACAGTGATTATAAAAATGTAAATGGAAAGAACAATAGTAACAAAACAATTGAAACTGAATGTTGTGACATTTAAAAGAACAAGCTTGTCTCCCAAGAAGAGATTTAAGAAAAAACCACCTCCTTCAATCCTTCCACAGGTTGATTCCATAGATGTAGAATATTTTAGATAATGTTTGATTTTTTTTTGATGGGCTGATTTTGTCCCTCTTCTTCTTCTTTAAAAAAAAATTCTTCATTTAAGAGATGGCTCTCTGGGACAGCAGAAGAGGAGAGACAACAAGGGGAAATATAGGTGATATAAACTCAGTAGTTATCAATTAAAATCTATTTTAGGAAAGAATAATTAACTAAAACACGGTGCTGTCAGATAGCAGGCTAGGGGGAGCTAGTTCCTCTCAGCCATCATTTCACAAAAGCTTTCCCAGCAGCAACAAGTTTCTGTCTCTCTTCTTTTCCCTCCCACCCTGACTTTTCAACTAGGATGTGCTTTATTCCACTTGTCCTAGGTATTTGCCCCCATATGAAAAAATTCCTAGTTTCAAATACAGATCGAGTCCCACATTAGATTAGACCTTCTTTCAGAGAACTGATGCTCATAACTGGCAGTGCATTCAAAGTTTTGGTTAATTCTCAGATCATTCAATAGTAATGTGATTAGTTGGTCTAATTCTTTAGAAGGATACAGAGAACCTCCTTAGAAACAGAGCCATCAGTTACGTGCAGACATATAGGAAATATGGTAAACAGCTTTTGGCAGAATTTCTCTGGCCAGAGCAGGACTCATTTTGATCTGGGCAGGTGAGATAAAAGGGTGGATCCTCAGTCATCAAACAAGATACCTAACTTGGCCTTTCCAAGATCAGACAAAGTATGATATCCTATAGCCTGTGACCACTGCTGAGGGACAGATCCCAATATGATAAGACAGCATCCTAAAAACATCACCTCAACTATAAGATGTTAAGGGAGATAAATATTTAGAGATCCAAGATTATGATGCATTCTCTATTGAATCTGGTAGCATAACAAGAACATCCCGGTTTGTAAACTATAGGAAAACTCTACTAACACAGAACAATGAGTGTAAGGCTGTTTGGTTTAGTGAAAAGCCTGGATTTTGGATTTTTTTTTAAAATGCAGTTGTTACAGGCTAATATTGCTTTAAGGACATCAAATATATGAAAACTCAAATTTCTAAAAAAAGTATAAATTGGAAAATGAGTATTTTCTTTGAGAAATAATTCCTGACTACAAAAAGATTTATCATATGACTAATTTAAATAGCAACATCATTATATTTTAAATGATCCTACAAACCCCCCAAAAGAGGACTTTATTGACAAAATCAATTGACACAAAATCAATTGACACAAAACTTCTCGGAAATACATATATACACACGTGTGTGTCAAATGTATGTGTATATGTGTGAACGTTTACACATTTATGTGTATATATGTACACATTTGATAAAGCAGGGTACCTATGTTTTTTCAAGGAACCTATGTGCTTTTCAATATTATGAGCTATCATAAAAATTAGTACAAATTCATAAAATTACAATGAGCACTAATTCTATATTACCTGTGTTCACAAATATAACACGCAAAAATTGTTTTGCTCACCAGGTTAAAGGCACAGCATAATAATTCTTAATTTGTTGAGTACTTGGATTATAAATAGGTTAAAGCTTTTAGATATGACTCTCAAGGCCCTGAACATTCAGAGGAAGAAATTATTTTGACCTTTTAACTTGATAACAATAATGGCAGCAGCTCACATTTACACAGTGTTTTATGGTTTACAAAACTACAACCCTAATTCATGATATTCCTATGAAGGAGATGGGGGAATGTATCAATGTCCTCATTCTACAGATGAAGTGACTGAAGCTCAGAGAACATTTTACCCTAGGTTACCTGGTTACTAAACGTCAGTAGGAAATCAAACTTGGGTTTGCTGATTATAATAGTGCTCTTTTGACTATTATCGTTCTATCTGCCATCTAGTAGTTACTTTTCCAAATGTCTAAATTGTTGGCTATGTGTTTTTGAATTAGTGCTCTTTTTTTGCCATCAGGAAAAGCTTAAGATGTTCAGGCACATTAAGATCCATGCAACTTCTCAATCTCTCAAAAATTTAAAAATGAAAGTAACAAGGGTAAATGTTCTAAGGAAAGTGTCTGAATTTCTACTGTTCAGAGACTTTTTTCAGTGTCTAATGTTCTTGACCTCACTCCCTAAGCAGGCAGTGGGAGTGAAAACAATTAAACAGAAACTTTCCCACAAAAACACTACCAAGCAGATTTATTCCAATTTAGTTCTGCAAATGATTGGGACAACAATCTGTGAGAATGGGCTAAATGGGGTCATCTTGTGGGCTCCAAATTAAGCCAGTTTCCAGGTTCTGCAGTTTACAAAATAAAAGTATGTATAGTCAACTGCTGGACAATCAATGGTCAACAATGACCAGAGTCAGATAATTCTGTCTAATTGTGATTATTTAGCATCTACGTCATTCCTTTCCTGGAACAAAGAAAAAAAATAATGTCAGAGCTCTTTCATGTGACCAAAAGTCTGTCCCAGCCAGCAAAGGCAGAATACTAGGAATGTATGAACTTCTGAATTGCCAAGGGGCCCAAATGGAAACAAAGCCCCCAGTAAACATAGAAAATGAGAAAATGGCCACTTGGAGAAAGGGGAGAGAAAGTAAGGAAGGGTGAGAAGATGAAGAAGGGAGGAGGAAGAGAAGAATGATCATTGTCTATATCTCAGTGTATAGAATCTGAAATTTTCATCTAGGTAGCAGTAGGACAAGGACTGGGGATGGGAGTGGGAGGGTAATGCTGAATGGAGGAAGATGCTACTGGTTTCAAGAATCATGATTTATTCAAGCACCTCTCACTGAGGCAGATAATTTCACTATAGGGAATTCTAGGAGCTGACTCTTAATATACCAGTTTAACAATACTTAACAATACTGTTTGCTGGAATAGGGCTCTTCAGTGGGAGGTGAAAATGGTAGAAGAAGGGACATTTGACCTTAAACAGATGAAGCTGTGACATAATCAACAGCGGCACACATCTCAGCATCAAGAGGGAAGCCCATGGCAAGAACCACATTAGCACATCATATCCTTCTGTCTCAGTAAGAGGATGCCAGGGGTTAATAGTTCAAGTGCTAGTCTACGCTATGGTGATAGTACATGGGTAATCTTACACCCACCTTTACACCTAGTGAAATCGGCATACGTTCCCACACCCAGGCAGAAGAGATCTCTCAGGTCAAGTGGAGGAATTCAGATAGTGTTTATAAGTACTTCATATAATCCAGACTCTCAAACTCTGCCTTTTCCTTGACCATCTAAATAAGTTGAGGCAGGAATGGAGAGCTATTGCTTAAAATCTAAATTACCTGGATAATTGTAGGTTTGTTGACCTGGCAAACTTGTGTTTGCACAGGAGCTTAGGTGAGTGCATGAATGTTTGCTGTGCTGCCCTTGTGTACCAATGCTGCACACCCAGCAAGGTAATGAGGAACAGACAATAGGCAATCCAGCCTTTGTGACCTTAGTAGGCACTAAAGCCCTTGGGCCTCAGTTTCCTACTTTGTAAATGAGGAGGCTGGACTAACTCATCTCTAAGGTCTATCTTTAAATCTATGATTCTAATAAACACTTCCTTCTCCCTCCTACCTCATCACCGTGTTTAATTATGTCCAAATTCATCATGTGACCTTAATAGCCCAAAACTGTAAGTCCTATCAGATTATGAATCTCCTGTAAAGTCCAGCACCCAAAGGAGTTAGTAGAATGGGAAAGATGTCAGGATACACCCCACTGTCCCATATAAATGCCTCCTAATGAGTTAATATAGGTAAAGTGTTTTTGCAGATCTTAGAGTAGTATATGTCTGTTGTTATGATGATTTGAACACACCACAAGCCGCCTAGGTTTTTAACTCTGCATCTCATAGTTTTGTGGGGAAGCCCTTCCCTAGGAGAGGGTCTGTTTGCAAAGTTGGCCTTGCAAAATGATCTGTGCAAAATGATTGTAGCTGCAGATAGTTTGGCCCCACTGTTGCAGCTAAACACCATGGGAGCAGGAGTCACTAGTCGACTCTTTATTGTCTGCTTAATGGTGTGCTTTTTACCCCCTCTTTAGCTGCCTAAGGATTATAGGATTGGACCCTATTTCAAGAGAGAAAGAGAGAACCTACCAGCTTGTTTTAATTCACCTAGAGCATAGGGGAAGAGAAAAACATCATTTTAAAGTGAATGAGGAAAAAAAAAAGAATTCTGAGTCATTCCCCGGATAATTATTTAGGTGTTAGTTTCAGGAGCCATCCCAGAGTGCCTCAACGTTCATACAACACGCCGCGAAAGGCAAATAAAAAAATTGAATCTTGTCACAAGAGATGTTGGAAGGAAAGTTAAAATATTTGGTTTCGAAGGCCGTGCAGGCAGCCAAAGCGATCTTTATTAAAATTAGCGTCGGGGCTGCTTTTAGTGTGGGTAATAAGCCCGGAGTGACTCATCGGGCTGGGGTGGCTTTCTCTCTGGCCATTGTAGAGGTTGCTATTGATTAGACTGTGAAGTAATACAGCAGCAGCTGAAGCCAGATAGCAAATATGTGTCGAATTGATCTCCACCCGCTCTCTCCCTCCCTCTCTCCCTCCCACGACAAAACCCCGCCTCCAACCGGGGGTTATTTATAGGAGAAGGGTTGCATTTGGAAAATAACTCTGAGGGCTTGTTTAAGCGATGGTTAGGGGAACTCTCCCTAGCTGGTTAACTTTAAGTATTGGAAATGGAATTGATGCTCACATAATAATATTATGATTCATACAAACCACTTTTCAGTCAACTCAATATATTTCATTACCTCCTTTCCAGCAGATGTATTGATTTTTGTTTTGTGGTTTTATAACACAATTTCAAGGCTGTTGTGGCTTAATGAGCCGTGTTCTTATGATGTTTAAAAAGATTTGAAGCAGTTGTTGAAATAAATATTATGGATCACCCATCTCTTGTGGCTCTCACTCTCTGTCTCTCCCTGCCTGTCTCTGTCTCTGTCTCTCTGTCTCTGTCTCCTCTCCCCCCACTTTCTTTCCCCTTCCCCCAGTCCTTTTCGATCCCCTTCCCCCCACCGCCCCCCATCCCTAGCCTGCATGAATCCGGAATAAAAATGAACCCGGGATCCAGCTAAGCAGCTTTTTGTGCCCGAGATCAAAGTACCAGCAAAGAACAATAGCAGGCCACACTTATGTGTTCAGGGCCACACACAGCAACACCTGCAGGGCCGTAAAATGTCATTGTTGCTTCTGCAGCGTGAGCACAGGGGAAGCACCTCTGAGGAGGCAGATGATTCTAATAATACTTGATGTGAATTGATGGGGAAGGAGGAACATAATTCACAGGGCTTTTTATTAGAAGCCTTGACTTTCCAAGCTGTGAACAACAGAACGCTGCACCTGTGGACTTTCTTCAAATCAGCCATTATGGAAGCTGACAGATTTTATTAACTTTAAGGAAGAACTTTTCAGCGTGGGGAGATTCGTAGTTTATTTTGTATTCATGTGAAACGGAAACAGAAGAGCCACGTTTACATATTTGTTGCCCCCCCCCAACACACACACTGCTTTTCATATGGGTCTCTATAAATAATATTTAGGGTCCAGTCTGTCATAAAAAAGAATGACAATATCAAGAGCATTTTGATTTTTTAAAAGGAGAGAATGCTGTTAGTATTAGTATGTTGCTAGAGATAAGGATTTTGTCATCTGGAAGTTCTGGTCGTTGTTACAGATGAATGCCCCCTGTTATTTAGCTTAAGAAATCCAAGGCTACGGGACTAAAGAACTGTCCAAATATACACATTTCTATCTCTCCCCCCTTTAGAATGTAGAATTCAGTAGACCGTAAGCTCCTTGAAGGAAGGGAACGTTTTGTCATGGAATCCCAAGCACCTAGCCCACTCATAGATTTAGAGCCAGGAGAGAGCTAAACAGTCATTCAAACGTCTTCATTTTACAAACGAGGAAACTGAAGCCATGAAGATTAAATGACGACTAAAGTCACAGAGACACCATCTGAACCCAGCTCTGACTCCACACTGCCTAGATTTGAAAGGAGAGCACTCCCTCATTCAAATAAGCATTAATTAATTACCTGCTAAGTGTCAGGCACAGTGCTAGGTGATGGGGCTTCAAATATATATTTTTTAAATTGTAACAAGGTGAATTAATTTCTTTATGGCCAACTAAGGTAGCCCATCCTCCTAGCAAGATTTTGACAATCTTCTTGAGTGATGGAAGGAGAAATATAGACCAAGTCTGAAAGCAGGTTCAAGCTCTGATTCTGTGACAAAGACATGAAACGAAGAGATACCTTTGCAGGGTGTTTATGTGTATGTTGTAGACAGGCTTTGGAGGCTAATCCCCAGAGAGGAAGCATTTCAAAGAACAAAGCATAATTAAGGTTCATTTAGTAGAATGACAAGCTTGCTAGAGAAAATATTGTTACATAATGCACAGAACCATCCCTGCCTGTCTTCTTATAGAGATCTGAAACAGAAATAGGAAAAGACACTAAGGTTTTGCTTGTATTCTTAGACACGAACATGTCCCATATGGGGTGTTTTTGGTTTTGCTTCCTCTGGCAAGCGGATGCCTATGACCACAGCAATTCCTGTTGCTTTAATCGGGAAGTGATGAAAACTAAGATTGGAGTCAGTGGGACCCTGATTATTGACTCTAAAGCATAAAGGCTTCTAGATATGCCTTTTGTTCTTCCACACAAACCTCCAATGAATTGGGGATCATTTGCAGGAAACTCTTCAGGAAAGTGATAATAGAAAGTAGTTAGAATATTGCACTTTTCATTTGCACAAACAGATGGGATGCCTGGTTTTAGATTTAATCAGGAATTGAAGACAGGTAGGACTTTTGCATATGGAGTCTCTTTCTTTTCAGGAAAGAATGAAGCTACTTAATATTCAGTATCCTCTCCCCCAGCAAGTATACACCACCCCCAGCCTCCCTTCTCCATTGCCTGGCTCTGCTTCACTACTGAGGACAAGACAAAGTGCAAAGGTTATTTAACTGCCGGTTATTCTGTTAATTGCCAAACCTGCCTGGATTCCTACCCAGGAAAAAATAAAATAAAATAAAATAAAATAAGAGAAGGCATACAGGCATCATCCAGAGCACACACAAATACCCTTTAGACAAATGCAGACATAAATGATTGAACAATTTGGGAGTCATGCGTCTCTGACCTCATGCTTTCTCAGCTAATCTTTTAAAAAGATTTTGATATCAATTGTTTCTCTCCCCACCCCCATAAGCATAATACCTGGTAACCTAAGCGTGCACAATCTGTTTCAACAGAGGAATACAGACAAGTGCAGCCAATGGCGCATTTTAATGTCACGGCAGAGATTATATTACCTTTCTAGAAACAAAATCTTTTTCCCCCCTTCAAATGAAAGTCCCATGATACCCCCATCGGAGATCAGTTGTTATGCAGAGTTTTGTGAAGTAATCAAAATTAATTCACAGTGATCTTTTCACCCAGAGACTCCAGCTCCTAATAATGCTCTATCTCAACAGGTGCTCATTGTGGCAGTTTGACTTCAAATTGCCAGACTAAAGGTTTTATTCTTTAGTCATTTTTTTTTAATCCTGAACTTGTAATTTACTAATCTTCAGCAGCTGCCAAGAAAAGCCCAGCTGCTTTCCACAAGAACTTCACTTACCTCCTCCAAGGCTGAGCACAGGGAAGGGTCTCAGCTTCAGGGACCCAGAAGAAGAGCTAAACTAGCTCAATGCCCTCGAGCAGGCCTCAGATGAGGAGTGGGGGGTGGGGGGGATACTTGCAAATATTTGAAGGAGACTCCCTCCCATTTGTCTCCCCCAGGCAGCCATGTTAAATTCAAGCAAGTGTGGGGCAGCACGTGAAACCTATTACATTAAGCCAAAGCTGAGAAGGGCTTTTTAACAAAGAAAATGCCAAACAGAAGGAGGAACTTTAAAAAAAGTAATTTCTCTACACATTTGGCCAAGTTGGCTAGCTAATGTGATCTAAAAGCATTTGCTCTGCACTGACTTTAAAAAACGATTAAAATTGGCCTAGAGAGCCCCCCCCCCCCTACAAAGTGTAAATTCTTCTGATTACAGAGCCTGGAGGCTCTGAGTTCCACCTAGATCTCTGTCAGTGTTAAATATGTATCTCCCCCAGCCTCAGTTATCCCAGTGCTAAAATGGATTCCTGGAACTCCACCTCCTTCTATTAGCTCCTAACTCTCCCACCCCACCCCCCAAAAGCTAACACTACAGGGAAGAAAAAAAGGTCAGGTAGCAGGTTATTGTGATAGCCCCAAGCTTGCTCTTGGTGAGCAGGTGGGAAACAGCATTCTTGGAGTTTAGACCTAGTGCTGAGACTAAAGACTTCTGGGCTTAACTTTTCTGCCTTTTGATATGCCTCTCCCTTCTTCATTCCTGCCCTTCCTCCCCATACCCCTTTGTCTTTAGACAGCGGTACAAGTGCAGTTTGCCTTGGGCAGCTTTTGTAGATTTCCTTGCCATTTTAGCAAGAAAAGGGCTCATTTTTGCTTTGGGAGAGCTTGTAGTCTGAAGCTAGACAAAGAATGCATAGTAAAAGGCTTGATGAGGCCAGCTTTCTGCCTGGACACAGAGGAAACTTTCCTTAGGGTAAAATCAGAAATAGTTAAAAGAAAAAAAAACCCTGACATATGCCCTAACCCAAATGCCCACTAGTGATCGTTGCTGTTTAAATCTCTTCTTTTTCCTCTTTGCAGACCAGGTTTGCAAGCAGGGTCAGATTGGAGGGCACTGGAGGCCTCGATCCTTGTCTGTCCCAAGCCAGCTGTGTGTTCTTGTCAAGAAAGGGAATTGGGTCTCTCTATCTTTTGTGGAAAGAGAAAAGAGAACATGCTGATAGAACATTTACAGAAAACCAGTGAGAAAGGGAAACCAAGACCCAGGGTCTTCCACCTGACCAGCAGTGGGGTTTATTGAAATGTGGAAATTGGATCTTATCTCCATCCCTCACCTCATTTGCAGTTCTCCAAACTCAAATTGTGAGTGTGAGTTTATGCTTGTGCTCATATGTATAAGGGGGAGCAAGGGAGGGAAAGCTGAGCTCGGAAGATGCAGAGTTTTTTCCTCACCACTCTTGCCCTGGAAGCAATTCCTCCTCAGCCCCATGGCTTTGTGATTTCCTTGTGATGGTTCTTTGGATCTTTTCAAGACTTAATTATGCCCATAAAAATCCTGTGAGGAACTAGCAGTGTTAATGTATGTGTTGAGCCGTGTCTTTTCCTGGCAAATGTGTGTACACATGGGGAGGGATGCGGCATCCCTGAGAGTTTGCTTGTATTGATTTTTATACATGAGTGACTTCATTTGACATGCTTTAATGAGCCTCTTTCACATTTGGGGGTGGGGTAGGGTTGGAAGAGATGCTTGAGCTCCCAAACTCTACACAACCCCTTTTGCTTTTGTCAAATAGTGGGGATGTATTGAAACACTCTACTTTCCTTTGAATTATTTGAAGCAGTCTTGTACATTTTAGTCAAGTATTCTTCACCAGAGAAAAACTCTATAGCCCTTTCCATAAGGTACTTCTTTCCATAGAATAGTGGAAAGAACACCAGATTTGGAGTCAGAAAACTTGGGCTCATGTCCCAGCTCTGCCAGTGACTAGCTGGATAAACTTGGTTGAGCTGCTCAATAAGCAAGGGTCTCAGTTTCCTCATCTGTAACATGAGATCAAACTAGACAATTGCTAAGGTCCCTTTCAACTCTTAAATCCTAAGCTTTTCTTGGAATATACTTGGTAAGGGGAGGGATGTTGCCAGTGAATTCGTTCATCTCTTGAGGGTTCCCCAATCTCTACAATTTTACCTGTCACCACCAGTGTTCTATCCAAGCTGGTGTTTTATGTGTAGCCTACTTATTCTCTTTCCACTCTGCTCTGTGTCTACTGTAAACTTAGCCCTTAAAACCACCTATAGTATTCCTGTTGTCTCTCTAGCTCTCCCTAGCTGAGCCAGAAGCACTTTAAAACACATGGGCTACATTCTCTTTTTATTCCCTAATGCACGATTCTGTCCACAGAATGGGTGTCCAACAAATATTTTATGGAATACATTTTTCTAGGGTTTTATTGCTTTTCTATTTTTTCCCTATACTCAAAGCCTGATTTTAAATCTAGCTTCTCCCTCCACCCCTATGCCTCCCCCCTCCCCCCAACCCACTACTGTGCTGTTTTAATGATAACTGCATCTATGGATCAGAGCCTACCTTAAACTGTGGGTTGAGGCCCCATATGGGATTGAGTAACTGAATGCTGGGGTCATGAAAAATTTGGCAATAGTAAAAGGTTATGTATACCTATTTTATATACCTATTTACCCAGGACCAAAATTTCTTGGGTGAAAAGGGGTTGCTAATGGAAAAAAGTTTTAAGAAGCCCTGGATCAGACATGGAAAGGCAGCCTAGTAGAGTGGACTTTATTTACCTGAATCACTCATTTAACACCATTAATGGAGTGCTAGTATCCCTTTATAGTTACAGGGGACAATGGGGAAATGATGATGATAATAATAATAAAACTGACATTTATATAGCACTTTAAAGCTTTCAAAGTGCTTTCCATATATTACCTCCTTTGATGCAAAGGAAGTTGCCCTTAGGGGAGGGAAATGAAATAAAGTCATTTATTCAACAAATATTTTCTTGTGACCTACTGTGTCCACTGCCCTATGCTAGGTGATATGGGAGAAATGCAATGTTAAACAGGACATGGTCAAGTCTTAATGTTATTTACAGTCTGGCAGGGAATATAAGACAGGGATATAAGTCACTGTAGTATAGGCTAATTTGAAGTGGGAGGGGAGAGAGCTGTGTGCTGAGCTGTGGGTGAGGTATGAGCAGGAGAGTCAGGGAAAACTTCTCAGAAGAAAAAGCATTAGATTGAATTCTTAAAAGAAGGATGAAAATTAGGCTGGTGGACTTGAGTAAGGAAGGGCATTCTAGGCAAGAAGAATACCATCAGGAAAGGTTTACAGGTAGGAAAGTGAAGAGTTCTTTTGAAAAACACCTGATAGGCCAATTTTTCTAGCTCAAGGAACATTCAGGGCATTAGTAAGAGAAAAAACAATCAGCTGGGATTAAAGTTATAGGGCCTTGAATGCAGGCAAAGGAGTTTGGATTTTATTCAGTAGGCAATTGTAAGTCACTGAAGGTTTTTGAGTAGAGGAATGACATGATAAAAATGGAAAAGTAAGGAAGATGAGTCTATTCTAGTGTATAAGCTGGATAATGGTAGAGAAGAACAATTAGGTGTCTACTAGAATAGGCAGGGTTAGAGGTAATAAGGACCTAAATTGGGAAGCTAACAATTGAGGGCAAAAGAATATTTCCAGTGCAATTTACACATTCTGCCCATCCTAAAGAAAGTCATTTTTGGTCTCCCCAGTTAGATTGTAAAATCCCTGAGGGCAAGGGTTGTCCTTAAAGATCTTTGTATCCGCCTGACCAGTGTTCAATTAATATTTGTAGACTAAACTTTTAAATAAGTACCACCGATTTTTTAAAAAGTGGTAGCTCTGAATGCTGAGGTGTCTATCTTGGTTTTAATATATTGAGTTTTTTTTTAAAGAAAATTTTGAGAAGGAGCTGGTAGAGAACATTAAGAAGCACTTTGGATTTCTCAGCCATCTTCTCTCAATTAACATACAAAAACATTTTTAAAGGAATAACCTTTAATAATAAAATGTGATAATCTCAATAAGACACTTCAGCGGGGGAATTATTAGATATTAATTCATGCCTAGTTGCACTGACGGCTCTCGGCCTAATAGCACACTAGGTGAGAATTAATATGCCATAATTCACATTCTGTCATGCCTTATTGCTTAAATAAGATACATGAAGAATAACCTATTCTGGCGAAATAACTGGGATTCTCAGACTTCTCCTGGCCAAGTTATAAATAGTCATGTTAGAATCCAGAATTTTTTTGTATTACTAAATTTGAAATAAATTGCATACATGTACCCTCAGCTGTAATTACTGTGAACATTTTCTTAAGTACTAACATTAAGTTCAGTCATATTCCATGTTTTAAAATTGAACTTTAGTAAATTCACATAATTTTCTGGAGACCAAAATAGAAATTTTTTTCCATATATAATTGTACCTGGCACTTTGGCATGATATAACTCATGTGGGTGAAGGGTTTGGAAGAACTGCATGTTCATGTCTTAGAAGTGTGCAAAACACAGAAGCAAATGAGGAAAACCTGGAGGTCATTCTCCCTCTGCTTGTGGAACACGGAGGAATTTAGTTGTTTCTATGTGGGTAAATATTTGTGTGTATATGTGTATGTGTGTGTATGTGCATATGAGTATATGTATATGTATGTGTATGTACATGTATATGTATTTTGGTTTTTGATTTTTTTTAGCCCAGGTTCTGTGTCTATTGTCCGCTGGATATTAATTAGAAGTATGAGACATGGTCCTGCTCTCACTGAGCTTACTTCTATATGGCGCAATAAGACATGGATATAGTAGAAACTAAACCATAGTATTGGGGTTACCCTCCAACAGCCCCTCCAAAGAGGTAATAGAGGAGGATGACTCTACATTATTGAAAACTAGGCTCGGGGGCGGCTAGGTGGCGCAGTGGATAAAGCACCAGTCCTGGATTCAGGAGTACCTGGGTTCAAATCCAGCCTCAGACATTTGACACTTACTAGCTGTGTGACCCTGGGCAAGTCACTTAACCCCCATTGCCCCGCAAAAAAAAAAAAGAAAAAAAAAAAACTAGGCTCTAACCTTTGATCAAGTTCCATGAAGCTGGGAAGCCTTCCGGTGCAGCTTTGTATTGAAGAAGGAAAAAAATACCTATCTCTAAGATCTCGTGCAGCTGTCATGTCTATCATCCTGTGAATTTATTATCTAAATCAGTACCATTGAGAGAATGATGTGATTTTTTCCCAACTCTCTATACAAGAGCCTATAGGGAAACACAAAACAAGATTTCTTTATGGCAGGGCCGCCAGTTGGAGAGATTCGTTATCAAGCTGGCCAAGGAGAGATGACTTCTTTCCTTTTGTCTATAGCAACTCTTTAAAGTTCCCCCAGTAACAGCAACAACAACAACAAAAGCTAATATTTATATGATGTTTCCAATGTGCCAGGCACTATGCTCAGCATTTACCACCACCACCACCACCACCATCATCATCATCATTGTGGCGAGCCAATTGGAGTTAAGTGACTTGCCCAGGATCACACAGCTAGTAAGAATCTGAGGCTGAATTTGAACTCATGCAGATGAGTCTTCCTGATTCCAAGCCCAGTGCTTTATCCACCGTTCCACCTAGCTGCCCCTTATCTTAGTTTACTCATCTGTATAATGAGAGGACTGGACCAAATCGCCTCTCAGAACTCTTTCAAATATTAAGCCATGATTCCATGAAGTAAATTTGAACTACAAATAAGACAAATACTAATTCCAACCTTGAAATATAAATATTAGACAACCATACAAGAGATTCCCCTTCTGTCACTTACTGGAGTGTGACCTCAGATAAGTCACTTAGATGCTAGACCAGATGATCTCTGAGATCTCTTGCAGTTCTCAATCTATGATCTCATGATCCAATGTCACAAGGCAGCACATGATTAGATTCATAGGAACTACAGCAGACAGAAACTTAGAGGCCACCTAACCTTTCCATTTTAGGTTGATGAAAGGGGAAATTAGATGGGGATGGGGAAACGAGGGTCCAAGGAGGGTGGGCAGTTGGCTCCAAGGGTTACAAAGGCAGAACCTAAGCTGGAAGGACATGGATGGGTTGGTGAGTGTCAGGACCAGGAGGAGACAGGCTGGGCTTCCAGTCTTCCTACCTCTCCACTGTCAGATGTCCTAAAGTTTCTGAATACAGAGCAGTGCGAAGCCATCAGGGAAGAAATGGGATGGGATGAATGGCTAGAAATTAAAGAAATGCAGGGACATCCCAGAAATACAGCAGGAAAGACTAGACCAAATGTGTTGTTTAAAATGTCCAAAGAACATGCTGCTCTTTCCACAGGTCCAAAGAGTTCACTCCAAAAAATGTCAGAGGACTTCTTGATTGATGTCAGAATGTCCCTGGTACATATTTGAAAGAAAACTGACAATTTCAGGCTGGAGTAGCCTGACCTGGCTTAGGAAAGAAGTGTTTCATCTCTTTCCTCTGTTGGCTTTAGGTGTACTCTTCTCTCCCTTCTTTTTGACTTTATTCTTTGTGAGCTCCTGTCCCTTGATACCCCCAAATAAGATGAATTTCCCATAATTAAGTGTATGGTGTGACTGGGGAGGGGTAGCATAGTGGACTAATGAGCTCCTCTTGGAGTCAAGAAGACCTGGGTTCAAGTTCTGTATCTGACACATATTGACTGTGAGACCTTGGGCAAGTCACTTACTTTTAGTGTCCCAGAAAACTCTAAGACTATAGATTGTAGAAAAGACTCCAATCTGTGCTGTTAGGGGAAATAGGGAAGGAAGAGAATAAATGTGTGCCAGGCTCTATGCTAAGGACTTTACAAATATTATTTCATCAAATAACAACAACCTTTAATAACAACCTCATAAGAGCCCTTTAAGATAGTTACTGTTTTTATGCTCATTGCACTGTTGAGAAACTGAGGCAAACAGATGTTAAGTGATTTGCCAAGGGTTTCAAAGCTACTAGTGAGTTCAGATTTGAATTCAGGTCTTCTGGACCCCAGGCCCAGTGCTCTATCCACTGTACTTCACATGTAGTTTCTTATACCAATGAAATCCCAGGTCTGAACACAGATACAGGAATACTGAAGTATAATTAAGTACCTTAGGACCAGGTAAAGAAGGAAGTATTGGACAGTGTTTCCAATTTACATTCATAGAGCATTTGCCAGTCATGGGTTCCATGTCTCTACAGTAGTTTCCTCACAATAACCTTGAGAGGCAAGTAGTACAAGTCTGGTGACCCCATCTTAAAGATGGGGAAAAGAAGGCTCAATCTGATAGGATGAACTTCCTAGAGTTACTTGCCAATTATCATATCTGAGATTCAAATTGGGCAGTTACATGGTGCAGCAGTAGAGTATCATGCCTGGAGTCAGAAAGACTCATCTTCCTGAGTTTAAATCCAGCTTCAGACACTGAACTAGCTGTGTGACCCTGAGCAAGTCACTTTACCCTACTTGCCTCAGTTTCCTAACCTGTCAAACTGGAGAAGGGAATGGCAAACCCCTCCCAGTATCTTTGCCAAGAAAACCCCAAATGGGGTCACAAAGAGTAAGACACAACTGAAAACAACTGAACAAAAATGTTTAAAGAACAGTGCTAGGCACTGAGGATATATCTGACACTGACCTTTCTCTTAAGGAACTTACTATCTCATTTGATTCCCACCATATCTGTGGGAGATGGGTCACAGTGGTTAGGGTAAGTAAACTGAATTTGTTATAGTCAAAGTGATTGTCCTAAGGTGACAATTTATTTGCAGAAAAACCACGTTTCCTGATTCCCCATCCAATGCTTTTTCCAATACCCTACAATTGCCCATTGAACAACGCTTCCCTCTCTGCTGTAGAGTTCCTTTGGTACTGGGGGACGACTCTACTTCAGATCATCTGCCAGGTAACTGGTACTTTCTTCATCCTTCCTGAGGAGAAAGGAGTTAGGAGAATTGCTTACAGACTCTGGAAGGTTGTTGAATGATTTGGCTTCCTAGGGAATGGCCTGATGTGCTTTGGGGGAAGTGGTGACTATCTGCCTAACCTGTTATTTGGGGAAAAAATCCAGTCTGGGGAAATTCTTTTGCCTCCCCAAACTCCACCTGAAGTTTCAAGTGAATTTCATTTAATTTATTTAATTGTTATTTAATTTGATTTAATGCTTATTATTTATTTCCTGTCCTGCACAGCTGGCCAGTGTAGCCATAGTCCTTGTCACTAACTTGCAGGGATGAGTGACCTGTTCCCATATATGATTTCTGAGCTGGATACTTTGATCGCTGGGCATGAGATGTATCATTTAGATGTGTGTGTGTGTGTGTGTGTGTGTGTGAGAGAGAGAGAGAGAGAGAGAGAGAGTGAATGTGTGAGAGAAAAGAGAGACTGTATGTGAGAGTTAGAAGAGGGATTGAGTGTGTGTGAGAGAAAAAAGACTTTGTGTGTGTGTGAGACAGAGACAGAGAGATAGAGAGACAGAGAGCCCTTTTGTTGAAGCAATCACTTCCTTTGTGTTGTGCCCATGACTTTGAACCTCACCCAGACTGTGACAATGTAAACTTCAATGCTCAGAGCAAGGCCCTCTTAGAAATTCAGAGATGGTTCCACCTGGAAACTTCTCCCTTGAATAAAGAGAATTCTTTTCCCTGACCCAGCGTGATGAGAGAAGGAAGCATACAGAAATGTCGATTGTCTCCCAGCTCTGTTACTTTGCTAAGCCAATCAATCCATATAAAAAGAACAGATTAAATTGACTGACCCTCATATATTTAATGATCGCTGCTATTTGACCAAGGCACATTTCTCAGGAAGCAGCCTGTCACAGGCTATCAATATTCTTTTAATCCCGCGTTAGTTATTGGTACGCTTTGTTTCTCTCCAAGATGGCCCATCTCGAGTGATCTCTCAGCTCACACAGCAAGAAAATGAGATGCTAAATGACTCTCCCAACTATCAGATGATAACCTGTAATTCCTGTCCTATGGATTTTTCAGCTGGTCCAGCTTCCTTGTTCTTCCACTTAAGTGATACCCAAATCTGGTTTTCTAACACCTAAATTAATGGCACTCATGAAATTAAAGAGAGAATTCTCTAAGCAAAATTCATTTGAATCTGCTTTAATGTACCCTATGTTATTAATGTTAATTACAGATACATAAAAGTCTAGAGTTGAAAGGGACCTTAATGGGCATTTTCCCAACACTCTCAATCTACAGATGGGAAAAACTGAAGTCTAGAGGGAAGAAATGACTTGTCTAAGGTCACTTAGGTAGTAAATGTCAGAGCAAGGACTAAAAGCCATCACCTCTGACCAAGACTAGCTGGAACAAGTCCAGAAGAGGATACCCAGGACAGAGAGGGGCTTTGAGATGAGACTATGTAAAAGGTAGTCTAAGGAACTGGGGATATAGACATTTAGCAGGGACACAATTGACTGTCTCCTGGTATTTGAAGGCCTGCCACATGGAAGAGGGATTTACCTTCCTCTTTTTGGCCCCCAAAGGCAAAGCCTAGAACAATGGGTTGCAGTTGCAGAGAGGCAGATTTCAGCTCCAGATAAAGCAATGCTTCCTCACAATTAGAGTTGTCCAAAAATGGAACAGGGTGCCTTGGGAAGTGGCAAGTCCTCCTTCACTTGAAGTCATCAGGGGAAGCTGGGTGACCACTTTTTGAGGGCATTGTAGAAGAGATTGCCAAGTAGTTGTGGGTTGAACTAGATAAATGATAGGAAATAGGTCCACCAGACCATAGACATAGAGCTGGAAGGGACCTTATCTAGTCAAATCCTTTCTAATCGAATCTAGTCAGATCATTTCATTTTACAAATGAGGAAACTGAGGCCTAGGGGGATTAAATGACTTGCCCAAGATCACCCAAGTACTAAGTGGCAGCATTGGGATTTGAACTCAGGTCTTCTGAATCCAAATACAGCATTCTTTTCATAATATGTTGGCCTCTGAGGTCCCTTCTAACTTTGAGATTATATAAATCTGAGACTCCAAAATAGTTCAGGTGTTACCTTCTCCCTGAAGCCTTCCCTAATCCCACTAGCCAAAAATGTTCTTTCCCTCCTCGAATTGCCCAGGGTCACACAGTTAGTGTCAAGTATCTGAGGCCAGATTTGAACTCAAGTACTCCTGAATCCAGGGCCAGTGCTTTATCCACTACGCCACCTAGCTGCCCCCCTCTTTGTATATTTTAAGAACATTTTATCTAGATCTCTGTTTTGGTCCCATCATAGCCAGTATACTATTCTTTTTTTATGTATAAGTCACATCATTTTCTCCCTCTGTCCTAAGAGAAAATAATGCCCTGCAGGGCAAAGACTATATAATTGAAAAACATTTTTTTTTATGTCTAGCACAGACCCTTGTATATAGTAGGGACTTAATAAATACTCATTGAATTGCCTAGGAAACACTTGCCAGGTATAATTAATAACTATGCCCACCATTTATTTTTAAATAATATTTTATTTTTCCCAATTATATGTACAAATAATTTTTAGCAGTCATTTGTAAAAAAAATTGAGTTCCACATTTTCTCCTTCCTGATCTCACATCCCTCTTCTCTGATATGGTAAGCAATTTGATGTTGATTATACATGTGCAATCATGCAAAACATATTTCTATATTAGTCATGTTGTAAAAGAAGATAGATCAACAGAAAAAAACACAAAAAAGTGAAAAATAGTATGCTTCAATCTGCATTCAGACTCCCATAAGTTTTTTATCTAGGGATGGATAGCATTTCATGAGTCCTTTGGATTTGTGTTAGATCATTGTATTGCTGAGAAGAACTAAGTCTATCACAGTTAATCATAGCACAATGTTGCTGTTACTGCATACAATATTCTCCTGGTTCTGCTCACTTCACTTTGCATCAATTCATGTAAGTCTTTCCAGGTTTTTCTGAAATTAGTCTTCTCGTCATTTCTTATAGCACAATAGTATTCCATTACACTCATATACCTGTGGGAATTTATTTTGATTTGGGGACCCTGCCTTTGGGCTGAGATTAAAAAGCCTTAGGCCCTCAGGGTTTTTTTTCTGTGTAAGAGGGGCTAGTGCCCCTCCCCCTCTGCTTCAACTGAGTCAAAAGCCCCATGGGCTTTATGGGTGCCAGGTCAGACGGCTGGGGGAAAAAGCCCCAGCTCCCTATGCCCTGAGGGGAACTGCCCCAGAGATCCCAGGCTTGTCCTGCCAGGCCCTAGTGTAGCCTGTGCGGAAGTCCCAGGTGCACAGCACTCAAGCCCCTCTGGGCACAGCTCTAGTGTGGTTGGCAGATTAGCTTGACGTGTGTGGGGGCGCAGGTTGCCCAAGGTTTGAGGGGAGAGAAGGAACATATATACAGGGGAGAAGACAGTGAAGGGGAGGCTGGAAGATTAAGAGAACGGGGGGGGGGATGGTACAGGAGGATGGAGAAAATAAGAAAGGGTTATGAGACAGAGAAGGTAGAGACGCTAAGGGGGGCAGACAGACAGAGGAAGGAGCCTTATGGAGTAAAGGGCTTTTCAGGGTTCAGCAGCAGTGCAGAGAGGGAAGTTAGACAGAAAGGTGGGACACTAGAAGAAGGTCAGTTGTTATGGAGATGCTAAGAAAGTTGCCGTCATGGCAAAGGTTAAGCACAAGCGGCGGCAGCAGAGAGACGTGCTGGAAAGTACTCAGGTTGTACAATTTATTTCCCTATATTCTTATTTTTAAATTGTATCTCATAAATAAACCCTCTGCTGTTAAATTGTAACAGGCTGTTTGCTTATCAATTTGGGAGGAGCAAGTGTGGAAAAATTTTAAACAGCCCATACTAAGTTAATAGCAGTCAGATAGCCAGCCAGTCAAAAGTCCACAGATTAGTCCCCCCAAATTAGGCAAGTTAGTTTAAAATATTTTTACATACCACAACTTGTTCAGTCATTCCCCAATTGATGGGCATCCTTTCAACTTCCAATTTTTTGCCAGTATAAAAAGAATTGCTATAAATATTTTTGTACAAATAGACCCTTTTCCCTTTTTTTAAAAAAAATCTCTTTGGGGCAGCTAGGTGGCGCAGTGGATAAAGTACCAGCCTTGGATTCAGGGGGACCTGAGTTCAAATCCTGTCTCAGACACTTGACACTTACTAGCTGTATGACCTTGGGCAAGTCACTTAACCCTCATTGCCCTGTGCAAAAAAAAAAATCTCTTTGATACCCACCATTTATTAAAGTATGATTCCATTCAGCACTATTTTCATATTATGTATAATTTATTGTGTATATTTTCTATTTAGAAGAGTACCTGGTACATATTAAATGCTTAATAAATGCTCTCTATTTCTTTCTCTGCCTTTCTGTCTGTCTCTTTCTAGCTTCTCTGACTCTATCTCTGTCTCTGCCCATTTATCTCTGCTTTGTTTCTGTCGCAGCCTCTCTCCCTTCCTCCCTTCCTCTGCCTTCCATATATGTAAGTCTTGTTTCCCCAACTAGACTACATGATCCTTGAGGGCAGGGGACCATGCCTTCTCTATAGTACCAAATACAAAGTTGGCCATATAGGAAGCTTTTGCTTATTTAATAGATGTATTCTAGTCAAGAGGAAGCAATCACTGGGTTACTATTTCACCTTACAGCATGGACCTATATGTTGACCTTGGCTGCTTTACTGAGGACTTTGCTTGTTGCCTGGCTGAGAAATGGCTTAGTAGGAAGATGAGTTTGTAAAAGGCCCTAAAATTACCCTTTCTAGCCAACAGGGCCTGACATGGTTAGGGGATCCATTCACTGTGGAGCTGGCTTTCTGTAGTTTGGCTCCCCCAAAGGGGCCCTGTAGGCAAAACTTATTTTTAGCTCAGTTGAGGCTCCTGGTTTGTAAACATAGCATCAGAGCCTCAGTCACTGAAAAGGTGGAGCCCATTTAAGATTTTACTATTTTTATTGCTTTATTTCTCCCTGGCCTTCCATACATCACTTCTGTCTCTCCCCCGCCCCAGTGCATTCCTGTTCTGAGCACTTGATCTATGGTCTATAAGTAGATGTAATGAAATGCCAAGTTGCTTTAAAAAGCAAACCACACACAACTGAAGATTTGGCCCACGTATCGTCCAATAACAAACAATAATACTCTACTCGCCCTCTGCTGTAGCACAGAGACATAAAATTTCTTAAGTCTCCCTGGGGACTGAGCTGTAGAGATGGCTGATTCATAGCTTTGCCAATCAATTTTCTACCGACCCTGATTTATTTATTTTCTTTTTCCTTATATTTAACCACAAATAACTTTCAAACAGTAACATTAATGGCACGAGTTAATAGCTGCTCTTCCCTCCTTTTTTGACCCTCCCTTTCCCCATACAAGGATATTCTGAACCTAGGGGAGAAGGCTGGAGTGCACGTGAGGTCTGTGTGTGTCTTAGCGTCCTGGGAGTAGTCCATTTACATATGTTCTGTCTCTGCACATCTGGGATAAGAAAGGAAGCTGCAGTAGCAGGATCAGCCCTGCGCGCAATGGTAAAGAAAGTCAGTTTTGTCTTTGGCCTTTCCTTTCTCTATGCTACCTATCATTGAAACTCATTTTGCACAAGGACACGCCAGCTACCCTGCTTGGGCCTTAGTTTGACCACATATGAAAAGAAGTAACTTTGATGATCCTTTCTAATTATGAGTCTGAATGATCAAAAAACAATCTGTGATGTGCCAATTGAATACCACCTCTTCTATGAAAGCCTCCCAGGCCCTCATCAACCCCCTCCAATAAAGGGAGCTTTTTTACTTCTACCATAGTCTATTTAATACCTCATTTATTTATATTTATGCCATATTCCTCTTTCTCTGTTGGACTATAAGGTCCTCAAGGATAGGGACACATCATTTTTCATCTTTGTATGATATTGGGAAAGTCACATTCTCCCTTGGGCAAGTCACATAATCTCATCTATAAAATGAGGGGACTGGGCAGTGTGATACAAGGGAAATAACACTAGCTCAAAAAGGTTAGGAACTCCTGCTCTAGAGGCATGTTTAGAGATTGTCTTGTGTGGCAAGAACATCTCCTATTTTACTTTTGAAGATCCTCCCTTTTCTGTTCTATGCTCACCCTAGATCAGATATCTGTTCCTTTCCCCCCAATTCAGATTTCCTGTCAATATATTGGGTAAGCTGATGCAGAGTTAAAGGACTTGGGTTCAAATCCCATCTCAGAAACTTACTACCTTTTTGACCTTGGGAAAATCACTTCATTTCCCTGGGCCCCAGTTTCCTTATCTGTAAAATGGGAAATCTTGTTTCTATCTTCACAAAGAATCCCTTCTCTTCACTCATATGGCCAACATGCTGGTTCGGGTCCTCATCACCTCTTGTCTAGATTATTTTATAGCCTCCCAACTAGCTTTCCCTGCTTCTAGTCTCTCTCTGCTCCAATTCATCCTCCACATATCCATGAAAACAATTTCACTGAATTAAAGGCCTGACCATATCACCTTTCCCATTCAATTGTTGTTGTTGTTGTTGTTGTTGTTGTTGTCCAGTCATTTTTCAGTTGTGTCTGACTCTTCATGACTTCATTTGGGATTTTCTCAGCAAAGATAGTAAAGTGGTTTAGCCTTTTCCTTCTCCAGCTCATTTTACAGATAAGGAAACTGAGGCAAACAGGATTAAATTACTTCCTCAGGGTCACACAGCTAGGAAGTATCTGAGGCCAGATCTGAACTCAGGTCTTCCTAAATCCAAGCCTCTTGCTCTATCCACTGAGCCACCTAGCTGCCCATTCCCATTCAATAAACTACATTATTTCCTATTACCTCTAGAATCAAATAGAACTCCACTGTTTGACATTTAAATCTCTTCACAACCTGACCCTACTTTTCAACATTCTTAGTCTCTGTGCACTCTTTCATCCAGACATATTGTCTTTCTTGCTATTCCTCATAGAAGATCCACCTCCTGTTTCAACCTTTCCACTGGCCGACTGCCATCCCATCATGCACTTTCTCCCCACCTTTCTCTCTCAAAATCCCTGGTTTTCTCTAAGATTTAGCTCAAGTTCCATACTTTCTGCTTGAGACGTTTCCTGTTCCGCCCCACCCTGACCCCACTTGCTGGTGCCTTCTCCTTCAAAATGACTTTGTATCTGACAGATCTATAACAACATAGAAATCTATCAGGAGCCAGGGATTCTGAGTGGTGGATGTGGGGAGAAAATTCATCTGTTGAGGAGCAGTGATAAGGTCAGATGAGTGGACATATACACATGTCATCATCTCTTAGAATGTAAGTTTTTTTGTGGGGAGGGACAGTTTCATTTTGTTGTTTGTTTCCCCAGTGCCCAAACCAGATTGGGGAGGGGCTTGCAGGAAGAAAAGCCTGGGACAGAGGCTAATTGGCCTCTGAGGTCACCTTTAGCTCTAGACCTATGATTTTATGGTTCTATGATTTCTATAAAGACGATCTCTAAGATTCTTTCCAGCTCGAAACCTATGTGATACCCAGAGCTGAACAGAGTCTCTTATTCACAATAGGCATTTAATAAATGTTTGTTGAATGAAATAGTGTTTGTTGACTGAAAGAGGACTAGAGGCCCCCTTCTATATAACATGTGTGCTTTAATAGTGGCCTTGTGGAAACAATGGCCCAGTCTTTTTTGTACTCTCTGTTACTAGCTCTACTGGTTGAAATGTTTGAAAATCCAATAGGAAGGAATGTTGGCATTAGGCAAGTGAGAAAAGGGGTTTTCTGGAAATATATTATATATTGGCCTTTTGACATTTCTTAGATCACTATCTATAGCAGGGATTTTTAACCTGGGGGACCATGAACTTGGATGGGCAGAAATTACATCTTTATTTTCATTAACCTCTAACTGACATTTAGCATTTTTTTCAATCATGATTTAAACAACAACAACAAAAAGCAACACTGGACCCTTCCCTCCCTAAGAAGGGGACTATAGACTTCACCAGATTGCCAAAGGGGTTCATGATAACAAAAAGGTTAGGAACTCCTGCTCTAGAGGCGTGTTTAGAGATTGTCTTGTGTGGCAAGAACATCTCCTATTTTACTTTTGAAGCTCCTCCCTTTTCTATTCTATGCTCACCCTAGGTCAGATATCTGTTCCTTTCCCCCCAATTCAGATTTCCTGTCAATATATTGGGTAAGCTGATGCAGAGATAAAGGAGAGTGTAGATGATGATGCTGAGTGAAAGCAATATGCTCCTTTGTCACTCTCCTCGGGACCTTCTACCACACCAGGGTTGCAGAGAACAACTGGGATGTGGTGTGTACTGTTTGTTTTCACCTCCCATCTGTGCCTCTCCATAGCTTGGAGGTGTTTAGGGGAGGGAAACAGCAGGAATAGACATGGTGTATCTGAATTATATAGTTTCTTATGTGTCATAGCAAGAATCAGTGCAGTGATGTGTCTTTGGTTTGGGGGTTCCTGGGGTTTTTTCTTCTTTGTGGCTTCCAGATAGTGTATATACAATCCATTCTTGAGTGTGTGGGTCCAGAGTTAGGTGGCCGTGGTGCTCCAGAGCCCAGACATAGCATACACCAAAAGAGGGGAAATAAAGTCATCAGGCTATGTTCTTGGTGGCCTCGAGATGCCTGCCTGATTGTATCAGCTGAGTGTTCTCACTTTCCCACTGCCTTCCCCTTCCCCAATTTCCAGAGTAGCGGGCACTAAGATCATAAGAACCTAGATTTAGAGTTGGAAAGGACTTCAGAGGAAGATGAGGAAGCTGAGTGCCAGAGAGGAAAAGAGGTTTGCCCAAGTCCACACTAATAGTAAGTGCAAATATTGGCTTTCAACCCAGGTCTTCTGACTCCAAGAGGCAGCTAGGTGGATCAGTGGGTAGAGCACCAGACCCGAAGTCAAGAAGACTCATCTTCCTGAGCTCAATTCTGGCCTCTGACACTTAATAACTGTGCGACCCTGGGCAAGTCACTTAACCCTCTTTGCCTTGGTTTCCTCATCTGTCAAATGAGCTGGAGAAGGAAATGGCAAACCACTCCTCTATCTCTGCCGGAAAACCCCAAATAGGGCCATGAAGAATTGGACGCAACTGAAATGACTGAATTCAGAAATTTCTGACTCCAAAGAATGCGGCACTCCTTCAGAAAGACAAGACCATTCTGAAGCAGAATACTAGTACCCTTCCTAAGTGCCTCAGTAACAACATGAGAAAAGGAAATTTATTTTGCATGAGTTTTGTTGCAAAGTGAGTTCTGACTTTTAATCACTGATCTGGGGTCGGAAACGGAAAAACACTTATGAAATAATCTAGGTTCATAGACTGACTGTTGGGTCTGGAAGGGACCTTAAAGGCCATCTGTCGAGATCTCCCTACAAGATGTCACTTTGGACTTAAAACAAAAACAAAACTCTGCTATTTGCCAATTTTGAAAGTACCAGCTACCAAGTTATGACTGGGAAATAGAAACTCAAGTCAGAATCACTTCTGAAACTTTGTGCCTGTGATGAAGTTCATCTACGAGACACACACTTAATTCTGTCCCTTCAGGAAGTATTTTTCCAAAACTTTTTTTTTTAAGTGCTTAAGATTTGTCACCTCCTTCCCATACAAATAATGCTGGCCATATAATCACCAAACAATGCAAGGCCTAAACTCCAGACTGAACAAGTGAACTCCATCTACTTCTAGGTGAAGATGCCAACCCCAATGAGAAGCATGGGGAAATATATGAGTTTTTCACACAGTGATTTACCTTGCTGATCAAATGCATTCTCTGGATGGCATAGCATTACCATTGTGCGCCAGATAAGCAGACCTCTATTCCTGTCCCCTACCCCCCAGCAGGGGGAGAAAAAAAAAAGCTTAATCATTAATAACACTAACTTGCGTTTCTAGTGCCTTGAAAATGAGAATTTTGCCCTTTTTTCCCTGGGAGTAAATTGGGTCAGAGTGTTCCCAGAATTTACATTTCAATTAAAAAAACAATAATAACACATTGTGCTAATAGTGAATGATTCCTACTCAGGGAAAGATGATACGCCGGCTACTTTGTTAATGAAAAGCCCCCTTCATTCAAACAGGCCACACATCAGTGGTAACAAATCTCCTGTCTTGTTCTGTTGTCTTCGGCTGGTTGAAATGTGTAGGATGGGGGGTGAGCCCATGCACTGTAAACACTCGACAGGGCGTTGTGAGAAAACTTTCCCAAAGTCCCTGGCCTGTGTTTGAGTCTTGTTTCCTTGACCAGTGCTGCTTTTCTGAATTAAGGCGTTTGACCTTTTGCAAAGTTTTTCCCCCCTTTCCCTTCCCTTTAGGAACTTGCTGTTGAGATCAGAGACTTGCCCAAGGGGCACAGGTTTTTTCCCCACTTGCGGATGAATTTAACATAAAATCCCCAATAGCGACAAACTGGGTAGTTGACAGAAGCTTCTGATTGAGGCTTGTGTTACAATCTGGTGAAATGGCATTAGCTTTTTATTGAAAGGGGCGGGGGGGGGGGGGGGGGGGGACGACTCATTTGCATGTCAACAGAGCTGGGACTATGAAGTTAACTGTGATTTGTATTGAGGGGTTTTTTCCTTCTTTTTCCGAGGGTTACTCCAAAAAGTTCCCTAGGCTGCCTGGTTTCACTGAATCTATGTAGTATAAGGAAAGTGATATATATAGTTGAGACACTTACTGAGATCATTCCAGGGGGGACCCCCCCCCCCCAACTGGTTGGGGATGCTGGGGAGGGGGAGGATTGGGCTTTGAGGTCCCAAGCTGACTACAAAGAAGAAACTTCACCAAGAGTACTCACTTTCTCCATTTCTCCATTTTACCTCTTGAGTAGCCCTGAAAAGTTTCGCCCACAAATTCACATTGTTCAGAGACAAAAACAACAAAAGCCCCACCCAGTTTTCAGCCAACAAACTTTTATATAGTTTTTATTTTTTTTAAGTGCAGACCAAACAGCACTACCCCAGTTGTGGCTAATGCAAAAAACATATGTGCCAACAGCTGTAGGGCATCAACTGGAAGACTGGGCAGCCATGGTTTGAGCTACAAACCTTAAACTAAAGAGAATTGCTTTAATCCTAATACACAATGGCTAAGGGGTCCCAGTTTCTATTCAGGTTGGACAGAGTGAAGCTCTATTATGTGTTGCCTCAGAAAGGCCTGGGGCACATTAATTGAGTGCAGTGAATGTCCGGGATTGCTTTCCATTGTTTATTATTGGAAATCTTTTGTCACAGGAGCATTTTTTTTTAATGAAAAGGAAGATGGGCTAGCTTGAGCACTCAATAACAAATCCACTCCCTGAACCATAACTACCACCTGTTGCAAAATTGTCTCGGTAAAAAGAAGACCTCTGGTGACTTTGTTCCACTGTGCCAAGAACAAGAACAACTTCTAAAAACTGAAAGTGAAATAGGACAAAATCATCTACGATAAAAGATGGGTAAGCTGTTATTCTGTCCAGTGGAACTTTTACTAGCTGGTCATTCTAAACTTCTACAAAATATATCATTGATGATCTGAAAATGCTTTCTGAATTATTTAATTCAATTCAATTCAACACTGATTATGCATCTGCCATGTAGCAAGGCAGTATGACAGGTGATCAGGGACCCAAAGACATGAAGAAACCACCCCTACCCTTGGGGAGGTTCCATTCTACTGGGAGGTGGGGTGGTCTAGGGGAGAGAGATATCATGCCTACACAAATATGTAATTTCAGAGGGAGAGGGGAAAGGGCTCTTCTGGGAGGTGGCATCTAACTGAGTTGAACCTTGAAGAAAGCTTGGAATTCTAAGAGACAGACTTGAAGACTGAGGGCCTTTCAGCAGTGGGAGGGACAGGTCATCCAAATGCATTGAGTCCTGAAATGGAATAACATGGTTGGGGAACAACAGGAAGGTGAGGCAGGTGGGGACATGGAGTATGGGAGGGTGGTCTAGTCAAGAAAGGTAGGCTGGAGGCAAATTTCAAAGGGCTTTAAATGCCAAAGAGAGAAGTTTGTGCTTTAAACAAGAGGCAGGGGGCAGCTAGGTGGCGCAGTGGATAAAGCACCAGCCCTGGATTCAGGAGGACCTGAGATTGAATCTGAGAACCTGAGTTCAAATCTGGCCTCAGACACTTGACACTTACTAGCTGTGTGACCCTGGGCAAGTCACTTAACCCCCATTGCCCCGCAAAAAAACCAACCAACCAACCAAACAAACAAACAAACAAAAAAAAACAACTAGAGACAATAAAGATCGATTGCTCAGACTTCTTGAGTGGGCTAGTGACATGGTCAGGCCTGTGACTTTGAAAGGTTATTTTGGGCAGCTGTGTCCTAGCTCCTTTCTAGACATAGCCAAGGACACAGTGGATTCTAGAAGATGGTGCCAGGAGTCATTGTCCTACAGGCTTGCCACTTCTTCAGGCAAAAACACATGTGTTTCCAGAGTCATCGGAGTATTGGTCAGCACACCCTTCTGGTTGGTTGGGCAGTCCTGTAGTGACTTGGAATTTGTGGTGGTTTAACTCCTAAAGCACTTCCCACCCACCTACCCACCTCCTGCACACATTTTACTTTATTTTTAAATTTTTTACATATGATAACAGATACTATTTGCCCCATTAGGCAGATGGAGAAATTGAGGCCTGGAGAACTGATCTAGTTTGGCCTGCAAGAAGTCAAGTAGAAAGACCAGGGTTAGAACGATAGTCCAGGTCTTGAAGCTCGCTTCTCTCTCCCTCTGTGCTACTCTACTCCAAAGGTAGACTTTATTTTGGATAGAAACAATATCAGAAATTCCTCATGATGACAACTTTTCTCCATTTTCACCTTCTGTGGGAGTTGCCCCGAAGTGGAGATTTCACCAGGGACTTCATCAGTTATATTTGGGCAATCCTACTGCTGCTATTGAGGCGAACTGATTCATTTTCAGATATAATGAAGGGAGATAATTCTTGGAAAAGCACAAGGTTGTGGCCAGTAATTTCCTGGGGGTTATTTGCTTATTTAAGTGTACAAAGTAATGGACAGGAGAGGTGTCTGGAAATTGCCTGGCTATGTTCCCTTTTTTGCTTACCTGTCCCTCCTGGGTGTCATTACTCTCCTACACCTACTGCTTGGGCAATTTTGGTGATCTATCTCTGTTAGGTTAAATCAATCAGCTCTTCAGCTGGATAATGGGACTGGTGGAAAAATGAGGACTTTCTGATTCTCAGTTGCAGTAAAAGGAGCCATGTCTAGAGGGAAGACGTTTGGTTTCATGGAGAGTTCAGAAACCTGGGTTCTGATCTTGGCTCTGCCCAAAACTACCTGTCACCTTGAGTGGGTCACTTTCACTCTTGGGGCCTCAATTTTCTTATGTATGAAATAAAGGGGCGGGATTAGATGATTTTAAAAGTCTCTTCCAGCTCTAAATCCCATGATCTGATAATCTAGTCCATAGTCCTCTAAATTCACGGATGAGGAAACTGATGCTCAGAGAAATTATATGAATGGCCTAAGGTCACACAGGTAGTAAGTAACACAGCCTACATCAGAACTGAGGTATCCTGACTCTAAGACCAGTGTTCTATTATTTTAAATGAGGAACCTCAGATCCCACTCTTTTCAAATAATACCTTTCGGGGCAGCTAGGTGGCGCAGTGGATAAAGCACCAGCCCTGGATTCAGGAGTACCTGAGTTCAAATCCGGCCTCAGACACTTAACACTTACTAGCTGTGTGACCCTGGGCAAGTCACTTAACCCCAATTGCCTTACCAAAAAAAAAAAAAAAGAAAAAAAAAGAAAAAAAAATCAAATAATACCTTTCTGTCTCCTTGTCCCCCTCACCCCCACTATCATCACCCCATCCTCAAGGCATCTCTATGGTCTTTCAGGATAATTGCTGAAGCTGGGGAAGAAAGAACATACTTACTATAAGGAAAAGTAGAAGGAAAGGAGATGACTTTTAAAAAGCCCAAACTAAAATTGACTCAACTTTCCCATTTCTTCCTTTTGATGACAAGGAGGAAATCTCAAGGTAAAAGCTGAATTGTACAAGAAAAAATGCATATAGTTATCATTATCTAAATGCTTATCTGTTTACCTGCCACATCCCCTTAACTGACCATAAGCTCCTTTCAGACTGGGGCTCTTTTATGTTTTGTCTGTACACTCTTAGTGCCTCTTATCTGGTAATAATAACAACAGTTGGCATTTGCATAGCATTTTAAAGTTTACAAATATTGTCTCATTTGATCCTAACAATAACCCTGAAAGGTAGGCATCATTATTACCCCCAGTTTACAAATGAAGAAACTGAGGTTGAGAGCATTTAAGTGACTTGCCTAGGGTCATAATCTGTCTAAGGCTGGATTTGAATTCAGGTCTTCCTGACTCTAGATCCAGATCTCTATCCAATGTACCTCCATAGATACCTGGCACTTAATAAACGCTTATTGGACTATATTGGATCATGAAGTTAAAACAATGCTGAATAGAATGGATGGAGTGAAAGAACCTGAAATGGAAGAGACAGGACATTAACCACTTTTCCCCCCCAATCAATATATTATATTCAGTGATGAAACTTCAAAGTTTTGGACTAATAGCAATGGGGAAGAGAAATCAGTTTGAATTAAAGACAAGTATAAAATATGCAGGAAGAAATACCATTTTTATCAGTTTCAAATACATTAATGAGGGGCAGCTAGGTGTCGAAGCAGATAAAGCACTGGCCCTGGATTCAGGAGGACCTGAATTCAAATCAGGCCTCAGACATTTGACACTTACTAGCTGTCTGACCCGGGACAAGTCACTTAACCCTCATTGCCCCACACAAAAAAAAAATAAAGTTCAAATACATTATGGAACTCATAGGATCACACATCTGGAGTTGGGAGGGACCTTCCAAGTACCTTATTTTACAGATGAGGGAATTGAGATCCAGAGAGTAGCAAAAGCAGATAGCTCAAAGACACAGTAAAGTGGGGTCATTTCTAAAACCCCGTCTGAGCTGGAAGAGACCTGAGGTATCAACAAGTCCAAACTTCTCATTTTATAGATGAGCAAGTTGGAGGCCAAGGAGGGCAAGTGACTTTCCCAGTCAGGGTCACTGCAGGAGTAATTATCAGGGTTATGATCTGAACTCAGGTTAGTGAATCCAAATTCATTTCTTGTGGTGCTATATCTCGGGCCAACAACTTGTCACACCTGGTAACCTTTGAGGGAACCACTTAATTACAGAATAGGACAGTAGCAGATGTTGACAGCAGGTGAATGATTGTGAGTCATCTAGAATGGCTCATCTGTGTTCACTATGTTTTATTTTTAAAAGTTAGGGCACTGGGCAGCTAGGTGGCGCAGTGGATAAAGCACCAGCCTTGGATTCAGGAGGACCTGAGTTCAAATCTGGCCTTAGACACTTGGCGCTTATTAGCTGTGTGACCCTGGGCAAGTCACTTAACCCTCATTGCCCCACCTCCCAAAAAATCCATTTCCCAGACCTCTTTTTAAAAAAATTTTTTTTTTAAGTTAGGGCACTGTATAATGTACATAAGAACATTTTCTACCCAAAATGGTTAAAAAATGTTGATGCTTAAAGGGAAAAGTATCAATTATTTGGAAAATTCACTTATATGCAATAACTCATTCCCCAATGATAGATAAAACATTCATCAAGCTCTTACTATGTGATATGTGGGCAGCTAGGTGACACAGAGTTGATGGGCCTGGCATCAGGAAGACTCCTCTTCCTGAGTTCAAATCTGACCTCAGACACTTACTAGCTGTGTGATCCTGGGCAAGTCAAATGAGCTAGAAAAGAAAATGACCAAACCACTCCAGTATCTTTGCCAAGAAAACTCCAAATAGTATCACAAAGAGACAGACAGGACTGAAATGATTGAACAACAGCTGAATGTGATATACAATATGTTAAACACCAGGGACATAAAAACAAACAGACATTACTAGCCCTGTCCCCAAAGATATTACCTTCTAACTAGAGAAGACAACATCTTAAAATGGAACTAGAAAAATGGAGAGGGGAAAACACCATAGCATGGACATGGAAAGTGGCATGGAGGCCTGTTTCCAAGCAAGATGAGGTGAATGTTCACCTCTTAGAGCCAGTTATCCCAGGATCCCAATATAAGGTTCTGGAGCTCAGAGATGGGGATGAGGGTCAGAATGGGAGCAAAATGATGTGGAGATGGCTTGTAAGTGCTTGCTAAGTGAATGAGACAGGACTTTGAGGGAGATAAGGCCCATGATTTCATTGACATAGGGAGCTCTAAGACATAGAAACTCTCTACTAATGCAAAATGGCACCTTCTCTGTAACTTCTAGATTTAGAGAGTTACTGATAACAATGAGAGATGATGACTTGTCTAACCAATATGTGTCAGAAGAGGGATATTTGTGTAACAGTAAATAAAATAAAATAATTTGTGTAACAGTAAATAAAATAAAATTTCTGTAATAGTAAATAAAAGGATTTTTCAGAGTTTGAAAACATTGATTTCTAAAGTAAGCCATGTAAAATCCTCCATCCCATCACTTAATTATTTGTTTTGAATCATTAATTTATAGATGGAAGGAGCCTTATCAGCCATCCACTCAAGAACCTTGCTTTACAGATGAAGAACTGAGGCCCAGATGGGGGAAATGACTTGCTCAGGATGGAACAGTTAGTAAGGTAATGACCATGATTAGCCCATGCCCCTTGACTCCAGTTAACCCTCTGACAACTATATTGGGATGAAATTTTAAAGTTATTTATTTATTTTGTTCTTCATTTTTAATGTATTCTTCTACCGTTTTCTACCCATAGTCCCATTCTTAGTGGTAATAATGAAGAAAAAGAAGAAGGAGGAGGAGAGCAGTTAAGAAAAAAAGCAGTTCAGCCAAAGAAACTCTGAGGTTTCATCTTGTAAATTGGCAAAGGTTAAAGAAAATAGAAAAAGTCAGTGTCAAAGGGGTTGGGGAAGTGTAGGAACTCTGATGCACTGTTGGTAGAGCTGTGAATTGGCCTGACCATTCTGGAAAACCATTTGGCCTTATGCTAAGAAAATGACCAAAGTCTCAATAGTTTGATTCAGAGATTTCACAGCTAGGCATATACCCCAAGGAGGTCAGTGGTAAAAAGAAAGGTCTCGTGTCCATCAAAACATTAAAGTCACACTTTTTGGGGTAGCACAGAATTGGCTAATAATTCTTCCCCATTAGATTGTGAGCTCCTTGAGGGGAGGGACTATCTTTTGCCTGTTTTTGTATCCTCAATGATTACCACAGTGCCTGGCACATGATAGGTGCTTAATGCTGATTGATTAAGGGATTTTTTTTGACTAAACAAATTTTAGTATATGGATTTAATGGAATATTACTTTACTACAAGAAATGATGAATATGATGAATGCAAAGAATCTTGGGAAGACATGTGAACTGATGCAAAATGAAGATTGAGGAACCAGGCAAACAATCACCTGACTACAATACAATTGCAACAATGTAAATGGAAGGAACAATAGCAAAGCAAAGGAATTGAATATTGTGAAATTATACTGACTATACTTGGCCACCATGGAAATACCTGAGAATGTTCCTCCATCCATTTTTTACCCAGGTTGAGGGCGGGGGAGGGGGAAGGGGGAGGACAGTGGGGATGGAACACTATATATAACGTCTGATAACTTTAGTTCATTCATCAGTTTTGCTTAACCATTTCCCTCCTTATTTTAAACTCTTTTATTATAAAGCATGACCTTCTGGGATATACAAGATGAGGGATAAATTGTGAAATTTGGGTGATATATAAACAAGAATATCAATAATCTAAAAAAAAAGTCAGTTCAGCAGAAACAAAAACACCATAACAGAGCCTAACAGAATAGAGGATTCTTTGTAAGCTTTTTTTCTTATCAGAAGTTATATAGTTCTAGAGATGGAAGGGATCATTGAGTTTATCTAGTCCAATTCCACATTAGACAGATGAATAAACTGAGGTTTCATACAGTACATGGCGAAGTCTGGATTTGAACTCAGGTCCTGTGATTAAAATTAGGACTCTTTCCACTGTACCAAGCACTGTTGTTCATCATCTAAATGAATGCAACAGTTCTTTTCTCTGGTTGGCAGTCTCTCCTGCAAGTACCTTTGAACATTTGCAGGACAACAATACCTCCCAACAGCATAGAACAACAAACATTTATTATAACAGATGTCCATGATGATAACCTTAAGACAATGCTCCATCCTGAAAGATTGTGAGCCTACATTCGATGAGGCTGTACTAGGAAGTATGTTTATTGTACCTTGTCTGACAATGGGTAATCCACATGTGGCTAGTGTCGGGACTTTATTAAATAGAATTTTAACCATGTGTGCTCAGGAACAGAGAATTCCTGCTTCCATGACTTCTGGGGGGGGGGGGACAGAGTTTGAAAGAATGAGATTTCACCCGCTATCTCTTGTTGAATTTCACTTTTCTAAAATATTAATTATAAGCAAAAAAGTAGGGAAGAAAATTCATGAGTGAGTTTCTCCAGTTTACTTGTAAATATTCATACATTTTGCAAAACCTAAAATCATGGTTTTGGGGGATTTTGTTGTTGTTGTTGTTGTCGTTGTTGTTAAAGACCACCTAGTCAGAGACTCATAGATTTTGAGCTTAGAACTTAGAGCTCTTCTAGTCCGAACCCTCTTTTTTTTTTCAGGGCAATGAGGGTTAAGTGACTTGGCCAGGGTCACACAGTTAGTTAAGTGTCAAGTGTCTGAGGCTGAATTTGAACTCAGGTCCTCCTGAATCCAAGGCTAGTGCTTTATCCACTGTGCCACCTAGTTACCCCCAAACTCTCTTTTCAGAGGTAGAGAAACTGAGGCCTCCAGAGAGAAGGGAAGTGACCTGCTCAAGGTCACATAACTCGTGAGTGACAGACAGGAAGAGAACTCCGGGGTCCCAATTCGCAGTCTGCTTTTGCCCAGCATGGTACTCTATCCTGAACACAGACCTATTCTGAGACTCCAAAGGGACAGACCCAGAAAGTTCAAAAGTCAATTCAGAGCTAATATTTCTAGATGCTAATAATGACTATTGTTCTCTCCTGCCATCCTTAGATCCAGATTATGCCCATAAATTTTCTTTCGTTCCTAAGGATAGAACTTGATTTGGTTTCTGGTTCTTTTCTAAGGCTAGGAGCAGAGAGAAGGCCAGAGAAGAAAAAAGAAGACATCACAATCATATTTCAGTAATACTCTGAGATATTTACTTTCTAGTAGTGTTTCAGCAAATATTCCCAGGTTGGCTCCCAGGCCAAATGGAAATGGAAACAAAAAGAAAAAAAAAGGTACATGAAGAGAAAGTAGATTTCAGGGGTAAATTGAATGAAGGATAGTGTCTGGCAATGAATAATATTGCTGAGTTCTGTGTCTGAGGCTATATGATTTGTTGGAAAGAATGCTGGACTTAAAGTTAGGAGATCTGGGTTCAAATGTCAATTTTGACACTAAGCTGGTGACCTTAGGGAAGTCACTTTATTCCCCAACTCCTCAGTGTTTTCATCTGTAAAATGGGGATAAAAGATACAGTATCCTGGGGGCAGCTAGGTGGTGCAGTGGACAAAGCACTGGTCTTGGATTCAGGAGGACCTGAGTCCAAATCCAGCTTCAGACACTCGACACTTGCTAGCTTTGTGACCCTGGGCAAGTCATTTAGCCCTCATTCCCTGCAAAAAAATTGTTTTAATTTAAAAAAGATACAGTCTCCTTTTGACAAAGTATTTTGTCAACTTTAAAGGACTATAGAAAGTTATTAATGTGTGTGTATTTGTTAGTCTGTGTGCACACACAGTCTTGCCTACTGTTCCAGTACAACAGAGTAATCATAAACTGAGGTCTGCAGGATATAGAATTAATCCTTTACTTCTATTTGATATGTGTGTGGTGGATGAGGCAGAATATGAAATGTACACAAATTAGAATATTACTAGTAAGGAGCTATGGGGGCAGGAAGAGGGTAAGATGAAAGTTCTTTCAGAAAATTTGACAAAGAGGAGAACTATAACTGAGAGTATCAGGGAAGGCTTAACGGAAGTGACACCTTAGCCAAGTCTTGAGGAAGATACATCTTCTGAAAGGTAGAGGTGAGGAAAGAGAATATTCTAGGCATAGACAAATGTATGGATACAGGAGGCTGCATGACAAGTCCAAGGAGCAGCAAATAGTCCACTTTAGTTGGAAGTTGGAAAGCAGAGCATGTGAAGAGGACCATGGCTAAATAAACTTGGGAGAGAGCTTGGAGCAGGCTCTCGAGGTCCTGTGTTTGTAGTTTCTCTCATTAGTAATAGGGAGTGGGGCAGCTAGGTGGCACAGTAGATAGAGCACCAGCCTTGGAGTCAGGAGTACCTGAGTTCAAATCTGGCCTCAGACACTTAACACTTACTAGCTGTGTGACCCTGGGCAAGTCACTTAACCCCAATTGCCTCACTAAAAAAAAAAATAAATAAATAAAGTAATAGGGAATGCCTAAAGGGTTTTTGAGTGGGGGAGTGAGCTGGTTAGACCTATTCTTTAGGAAGATGATTTGGGCAGCTGTGTGAAGGACAGATGATAGTTCCCACACAGAATGCCATCTTCTGCCTTCTCTACATCTCCAGAGTCTAGCCATCCTTCAAGTCCTGGCTTAAGTTCTTTCTCCTCATAGGGTCACAAACTTAGAGGTCTCAGAGGACATTTTGTTCAGCCTCTTCATTTTATAGAGGAAGAAATGGAAGCCCAGAGAAATGAAGTGACTTTCCCATGGTTACCTAGATGGTGACAAAAGTCAAAGGTGAGATTGGAACTCAAGTTCCCTGCCTTCTCATCCTGTGCTTTGCAATTGTATAATATCTCCTCCAGGCATTCTTTCCCAGTTACTCTGACTCCTAGTGATTTCTCCCATTTGTGAATTCACATATACCCTAACAGGGGACCAGAAACTCCTTGTATGTTTTTGTTGCTCTACTGAATTTTCTACTTCTTGAATAATTTTCTATTACTTCTATATTTCCTAAAGAGCTCATGGCCCATGAAAGGTGCTTCTTGAGACATGTGCTTTGCAAGCCTTTGGCGTTTCCAACTGAACCTTGGGGACAAATAGAATCCCAGTTTGTGGGCATGGTGATTATTTACTGTGGGTAAGGATGGCAATTGCTAGAAATGGGGATTTCCACCCAACTTTTTAGACCCACTGTCCCTTCAGCTGTGCTTTCCCATAGGCATCACCAGTTCATTATGATTCAAGAACTTTGCCTCTTGAGAAAGTCAAGAATATATTTGAATTTGTCTTTTGTTCTGTGATGTCCATTAATCCTAAAACTCCAAGAGAAAAAATAGTATTCCTTATATTTCTTTTCTTTCTTCCACCAATGCCTGTCACTGCTGATCCCATGGTAGGTGTAAACAATTGTTGGGGCAGCTACATGGTACAATGGATAGAGTTTTGAGGCCTATAGTCAGGAAGAATCATTTTCTTTGATTTCAAATCTGATCTCAGAAATTTACTAGCTATGTGACTCTGGGCAGGTCATTTAACCCTATTTACCTCAGTTTCCTCATCTGTCAAATGAGCTGGAGAAGGAAATGGCAAATCATTCCAGTATCTTTGCCAAGAAAATCCTAAATGGGGTCAACAAGAGTAGCACGTGATTCAAAAATGGCTCAACAATGAGAGAACATTTGTTAACAACTAGTTTGTTTCACAGAAAACAAAATGGATGTCTCCTTCTGGTTCTCTTTCCCTCCCCTCCCCTCCCCTCCCCTCCCCTTTCCTTCTCTTTCTCCTCCTTCTTCCCCCCACTGGATCTCCCTAGCTTGACCAGTATGGATATCCAATGGCCACTCACAAGTTTAATCCCCCTGCTGATTGGTATGAAAGCTTTGACCTACTCTGTTTCCAACCTGACCTGTTTCCTCTTCCTCCTGGTGACCCTATTGTTCCCACCATATTAGTATCAGACAGTACAGAAATGAGACTGGCTTTGGTTCTGCTGCAGCTCACTATTCCCCAGTTCCTGAGAGCCACCAGCCTTGGCCTTCCTGGTAGCAGGAATCGTAGGCGTGTGCCACATGTCCAGCCTGGTATTTTTTTGTTTTTGTTTTTTTGAAGGGCAGTGAGGGTTAAGTGACTTGCTCACAGTCACACAGCTAGTGTCAAGTGTCTGAGGCCGGATTTGAACTCAGGTTTTCCTGAATTCAGGGCCAGTGCTTTATCCACTGCACCACCTAGATGCCCCCCCCCCCAGCCTGGTATTCTTTTACGGAAAAGATTTGTGAGTTACGAGCCAAAGGAGCAGAGGAAGGATGATAAGATTGACAAGTTTTTATAAATCATGGTGTTTCCTAAGCCAGGTGGTTTGTATTCAAGGTTTAGAACTAAAGGGAACCTTGGAGATCATTGAATCTTAAATAGAATCATCAATTTTGAGCTGAAAGGGGTCTTAAAAGTGATTTAGTGGGGCAGCTAGGTGGCGCAGTGGATGGAGCACCGGCCCTGGAGTCAGGAGTACCTGAGTTCAAATCCAGCCTTAGACACTTAACACTTACTAGCTGTGTGACCCTGGGCAAGTCACTTAACCCCAATTGCCTCACTAAAAAAAAAAAAGGTGATTTAGTACAAAAGCCTCATTCTGACAATGAAGAAACCTAAACCCAGAAAGTTAAGTGACATGCCCAAGGTCACTCTGGTAGTAATTTTCAGCGTCAAGAGTCCCAGCTTAGGTCCTTGAACTCTTCCTAGAACAGTCAGAGTCTAGTTGTACTATTCAGACAATATCGAAGAATATCTGTACAATGATTTGTACAATTGTGCAAAGCCTCTTCTCCTGGGGCCTTAGTTTCCTCATCTGCAAAGTGAGGGAATTGTACTAGATGGTGCCTGAAGCCTCTTCTAGCTCTGGGTACATTATCCTGCACCTCTAAATTCCATGTCCTTTCCATTATTCTGGGCTGCCTCTTAGGCAGTTCCATCTGGATAGTGCGAAAAATAATGAGGATAAGGAATTATGTCTCAATTAATGTGAAAAATTCCACGACTATACATAGGCTTGGTTAGACCATGGAACTGTACATCTAAAGATAGAAGGGACCTCCATTTTACTTATGGGACTCCCCATCCCCACTGTACAGATGAGAAAATGAAGGGTCTGATAGGTTAAGGGACTAGAAACAACTAGATGGTGCAATGGATAAAGTGCTGGGGCTAAAGTTAGGAAGAAATGAATTCAAATCCAGTCATAGACACATACAACTGTGTAACTTTGGGCAGGTCACTTTACTTTTGTCTTCCTGAATTGTAAAATAAAGATAATAATAATACTCAATTCACAGTGTGGTTGTGAAGATCAAATGAGAAAATTTATAAAGAATTTACTACAGTGCCTGAAAGAGTAGGTACTATATACATGCTTATTTACTCTTTTCTCTTTCCTATTTGTAAAGCATTTAGCACAATGCTTGTATAGGTGCCTAATAAATGCTTGTTCCCTCCTTCCTGTAGCTCAAGTTTATATAGGTAATCCATGTCAGAGGTGAGATTTGAACCCAGAACTTGTGATTCCAAAGCCAGGGCTTTTCTTTTCTCTTTATCTTTATAAATTTTTGGCTATGCCTTTCCTTCAGCATGGGTTTGTTATCCTGGAAATATTTCCAGCTTCCCCCGACTTGAAATGAAGACAGGAGGGAGGGAGCAGTGCTCACTGAATCCCCATGGTTTGGTTGAGTGAGTGAGTTTTCCTGCTGTGAGTTATTGGGTTTGTTTGTAGACCTACCACCTAAGTAGGCTAAGAATAGCTCCAGTTGGGCAAACAAATGTCTGATGGGCCCAATAGTAGGAGATCTATTTCTCTGAGATTTACGAGGAGGCAGAGAGAAGGGACTCAGAGCTCACTGATGTCCCCAGTGTCCATAAATCCTTGTGGTGGCCCCAGCTCGTGTGAACCGAAACCAAACAGGCAAGTTTGTACACCGTGGAAATGGACCTGTCCTCTTCTTTTATTTATTTACTTGGGTTTTTTTTTAAAGTAATAAAAACCTTTCTCTGAAAATATTGGTCCCTTGTTGTGTGTGTAATTCAGCCTGGCTCCAGGTCTCAGACGCTAACCATGCAGGGGACAAGAGGGAGCGATGGAGAAGCAGGGATTGCTTGGTTTGGGGAGGAGAGGAGAAGGAGGAACATTACTCTAGGGACTCAGCAGGAGCTAGATGTTCTAAGGTGCTGCTATTCAAAGAAGGGATATTGGCTTTGATTTGGATTGCATTATTAAAAAAAAAAGCATCTCTTTAAAAAAAATATACAAAATGAGTTGCCCAGGAGTCCTGAGGAACTTCATTGCAAACCAGAGCCCAGAGTGTGAAATAGGGCAGAAGTCAGTCAACAATTATTGAGGTGGGAATTTGAACATGAACTTAAAGGAAAGCTTGCATTTTGATAGGAGGAGGCATTCCTAGCAAGGAAAATGGTAGGAGATAAGGGGGCTGAAGCTAAGGGGACCTGAAGACAGGAAGATATGCAATGGATCCCAGGAGACTTGGACAGAGGGAAGCTCACCGCCACTCTATCCCACAACATGGGACTGTGCTTCTTTCTTCCTGTATTTCTACTTCCCACATGACAGACACCTTCCCACTTGACCCTCAGACTACATCGGTTGGTCAGCTTCATCTCCTACAAGTCCAGCAGAAGCCACCAACTCACCTTGGCCCCTCCAAACTCCCCAATATTTCCTGACAGACATTTTTGTTGTCTTAGGTGCAACAGAATTGTAATCACCTGTATTTAAAACTAATGGATTTAAAATAACCTACAGGCTTCCACTTTAATGAGAGTTAGATTAATGAAAAAGGACCTTTTGCCTCAGATTGCATGACAACATTTTCAAATTACATTCCTGGAACAGAGAATTCACTGATTCAGAGTAATTGGATGCTGACTTGGGTTAATACGCACAATGTCCTTAAATGAAAATGTTCTATTGTAAGTGGAACTGTATGATACCTGAGGTATTCTCAATAGATTTGCCTGGACTCCGAGTTAATTATACCGCTTGCTATTTTTTGAATGAATTCAAGCATGAATTCTACACAGTAGAGATTGGGATAATTATATTCAATTCTGCTTGGTGCCCCGCTGAAAGAATTGACCTTTTAGATAAAACTAGTCTCTTGAGCAGGAAACCTGAAGAAAGTCTGCACAAAGCAAGCAGATGTAGGGGCATAGAAATCCTTAAGTAAGAGGGAAGAAATGAGGGTGGGGGCCACAGGAGGAGAGAAGAGAAGGGGCCAGTTTAAGGAATGGTGGCATCGACAAAATTGATTTTTTTTTCTTGGTTTTGGAAAAAGTATGTCTGTTTGGGTCCTCAGGACACAGAGGTATAATTTAAAGCCGTTGGTCTGGCTAAATCTGTTTTCTCATCAGTAACCCAGTTCAGGGAGGCAGTACCATGAATAGATAAAAAGCAGGCCTCATTTAGGGGCCTGGTTAGGGACACCTGGTTTCAAGTCCCAACTCTGAAATACACTGACTGTCACTCTTCACAAGTCATGTAACCCCTTAGTGCCCCCAGGCAACTCAGATTATTCATAGCAGGACAGTTGTTGATGGGTATTGTTTGGGGGAGTTTCCTCATCTGTAGTTCCTAGTGAAATCAAACATCCTTAATAGTGCCTTTCTCTCCCTCCCCCAAAACAAAACAAAACAAAAACTAAAGAGTACCATCCTAAAGAATTAGGAGACAAAATGGTAATCGTGACTAATCCCATCCCAAAGGTCCTGGTTTCAACTTCTGCTGGAACATTATGCTGTCTGTATAGGCATTGTATCTATACAGATGCCCTGCCTCCCCAGAGATGGGTCAATGAGGAAAAGTAAACCAAAGGAAAACTTTTCCCAACCTCTAAAGAAGTAGGAGAAAGAAAAGGAGGAAGAGGATGATGATGATGACAACACCGACCCTGAGGAACAGAGGATGTCTCTACTGACTCTTTTTTTAAAATTTTTAGTGAGGCAATTGGGGTTAAGTGACTTGCCCAGGGTCACACAGCTAGTAAGTGTTAAGTGTCTGAGGCCAGATTTGAACTCAGGTACTCCTGACTCCAGGGCTGGTGCTCTATCCACTGCACCACCTAGCTGCCCCTCTCCTGACTCTTTATAAAAGAAAAGTCCTTTGAAGTTTCAGAGTTAAACCAACTGTTTATTAACTGGCCTTCCTCGATCCAGCCAAGAATGCTGGATATATAGGGGCATCAGAAATTCTTAGAGGAATCTGCTCCTATTCTCCAATTTCCCTTCAAAAAGTATATGAAGAAATTTTAAAAAGATATCAAATGACTTTTTAAAAAATGAATAAGAACAAGCATTTTAACAGTATTTTTATCCAACCAAAGCATTGGGCATTTGGGATGAATAACTTTTAAGTGTTTAACTTAAATCCCTATTTCTTCTTGTTTCAGTGTATCCACATTTGTCTGATTCTGTCATGTTAAGATATCAAGGATTGGCAAATTACCCTCCATTACATTCATATACCCTAAGTTTATTGGATCTCAGAGCCAGATAGGACCCCAGCAACCCATAGACAAACCCACAGACAAACAGGAATCTACTCTACAATGTCCTTAACAAGTGGTCACCTGGATATCCCTCTTGAAGACTTCTAGGCTGACCACTTCCCAAGGGAACCCATTCTCCTTACTTAAGACAGCTCTTCTAAAATACTGAGGTCAAACAAAACACTGACCATGTTCTCTTAAGTTCTGGTCTGGGTTGGGGATGGGGGTTGCTAAATAATAGAACTGTTGACGGAAATGACTTGATTCTTGGCATTTAAGTGCCCTTTATCTTTAGATATGGGAAATTGTAACTTAACAGAGCAAAGAGTGGCAGTGCTGTTTTCCCTGAAACCTGATGGTGAACATTAACAAAGCAATTTGGGATCGAAGATGTCATTTTCCAGTCTTAGTCTGTGTCAGTCTCCTCACCCCACACCTATCCCACAACTGCCACAGCAACATCTTCTAAATTCATCTGAACAGGGACCTAAGCAAAGACAAAGCCAGAGGTGAGGGCTTAATATGTTATCTCTCACAGAGAGCCTGAGCCGGGCCACAATACATACCAGTTTATGAGGTTGTCGTTCTCTTAATAGATGGGAGAAGTGATTCCCATAATCCTTTGGGAATGGAAGGGGGGGGAATCTAGCGATTAATTCCATTTCACAGTTAATATAATTAGTTGGATTTATGTTCAGGGCCAACATTTGTGACTCAACTTTTTCAAAAGGTTCCAGTCCCTTAAATTTGTACATTATCTGCCACTGATATATCATTTATCTAGAGAATACAGTTGTCATTCACTTTATTTTAATTAGCTTATGGATGCTAAATTATCTGCTAACATAAAATGTGGTTTTATACTGCAGATTACAAAAGGTTTTGCAGAAATTTAATACACCACTTTTAATTGGTGAAAAGTACCCTAAAGGATTCATAATTTTTTTTACTACCCTTGCATGCAGGCTTACCAGAGAGCCGATGAGGATGGTTAGTCACAAATAGGATTTGGGTCAGTGAAATAGGCTATGATTTATTTGGTCTCAGGCAGATCTAGGAGGTAGAGAGTAGTAAATGGAGCCATCAAAGGATTGTGTGTGAGCAGCGAGGCCAGTGAGTTGAAAATTGAATATCTTCTGGTTTTCATATCCCAGTTAGTCATTTTGATAGGCTAACTATGTATTTATTGCATATGGTTCAGAGTTTGCAGTAGGGACTAAGAATAGCCTGTTTTCTGCTTTGTTTTTCAACCCATTAAATCCATCATCTTCTGGGTATACAGCCCTACCACACCTTCCTGCATACATTCTTGGCCTTATTTATGTCTGCGTTCGGCTGTACAGCTGTTGGGGCATTTGTTCAGCAACAGTAAATGGCTCCTTTTGATCCTTAGACTATGGAAGCGCAATTCACTGAGAGGTTATGTTCATAATAAATTGGCTGAATTATTGGGAACAACTTCAAGGATTTCTGCAGGCAGCGGGGCTCACGCAGTGCTTGGCTCGGCTGTTTTAACATTCTGCAGGCAAAAGTTCATAATAAAAAAGGGCCAAATGCATGAAAAGTCAAGAGCCTTAAAAAGTGGAGGGGTGGGGGTGAAGAGGAGTTGGGATTAGTAAAATGTAGGAAATATTGGTGAGGCTGCCAGCTCTCTTTTTCCTACCCCTCATCTCTCTTGGGCAGAATCACAGAAAATGTCCACAGGAGGAAGAATTTGAGGGGTTTTTTGACCACCTGGATGAATCTCATGCAACTGCAGGGCTAATTGTATCTGTACGTGGAGTGGGCAATTCATAAGTGTTTTTGATCTGAACATGGATGTCCACAGGTTCCCCCTAATTCCAAATCTCTCCCCCAACCACCCATTAGAGCACTTGACATTGTGTCATTAGCCCTTCCTTTGTGTTAAGGGATGTAATGTCCCTATTAAAAGTACCAGCTAGGTGGTGCAGTGGATAAAGCACCAGTCTTTGATTCAGGAGGACCTGAGTTCAAATCTGACCTCAGACACTTGATACTTACTAGCTGTGTGACCCTGGGCCAGTTACTTAACCCTCATTGCCGCACAAAAAACCCCAAACAAACAAAAAAGTACCAGTGTTAAAAAAATGTACCAGTGTTATCTAAAGAGTTTAGCATGTGTATGGCATGGTAAGGGACATGAACACCACTACCTCTACCACCCCCACCCCACTACCACGTTGCTTTTTTCTCTTAGATGATTCATGTATTCTAACATGCACACATGCTAGAATGTCATCGGAGCCATCTAACTACAACTTACTCTCAGAATCCTAAGGGTAATGTTGGTGTGGGAGAAGCTATACAGAGGCTATGTATAGCTATGGCTCCTGAGCCCTCACTGATATGTAAACATATCAGCCAACGTGACCATTAACTCTTTTTTTTTTTTTGCTTGGTTTTTTTTTTTTTGGGGGGGTGAGACAATTGGGGTTAAGTGACTTGCCCAGGGTCACACAGCTAGTAAGTGTCAAGGGTCTGAGGCCGGATTTGAACTCAGGTACTCCTGACTCCAGGGCCAGTGCTCTATCCACTGTGCCACCTAGCTGCCCCACCATTAACTCTTAATCATGAGAGATTTACCAAACAGAATACAAAGCAAGAATAACCTATAACATAATAGTCCACACATAAACCTGGATCACCTTCTCCTACCAATGAACAATCTCCAAATGCATGTTTGACAATGTCCTTCTGGAAAAGTGGGGCACAAACTTATTTCAAAAAAATGGGAAGGACATGAGTAGGAAATCTCATGTGGCAGGACAGCTTAAAACTCTGGGTTGCAGACCTTGGTGTTATTATGGAATAATTTGTACCAACAGTCACCAATTGGTTGTAGTGGTTCTCAACCATTCCTTGTCTGAACCATTCCTCCTGCTGGACTGTGCTGAGCTTAGTATTTTTTAAGCAGGACAGGACAGTCTCAGTCCCTTATTTTCTGCTTTTGTCTCAGCAATGTCCTGCTTCTTCAGTTGTTGATTTTCTCTTGCCTCAAAGCAGGGTCTTTGTGAAAAATGCCTCACCTCTCTCTTAGGATGAGAAACCAAGAACTCTTCTACTGTCAGCCCTCCCACAGAGAGGTGATAAATAATTGTCCCATATTTCCAAAAAGTTCTAATTATTAGGTTTTCCCAAATATTGACCTCAAGGTCTTCATAATAGTCATAGACAAATTAGCTGCTGGGAAACAAGACACTTCCAACTTTGCCTTCGTTAGTACATTTTTTTTCCTCTGAAGGGATCCTTTCTTTTAGGTCCTCTCAGTACATTATTCTGAATGCCATTTTCTCTCAGGTCCTCTCAGAATGGTCTACTCTTCTCCTTCAGTTCCTTTTCTCTAACAGGTTGGTTTCTCAGAGGTTCTCTATGAAGTATCAGTATTTTGTCCCCTTTCCACAAGTCAGATTGTCTGAATCTGAAAAAGTCATAAGATGATTACACTTAAACAATTATTAGCTATTAACACCTTAGCAATAGTTAGTTTATGGGATCAGCTTTTGAAGAGTAGAGATCCTTATAGGATAATCTCTTTATGAGACAGTATCCCCAGAACCAAACAGTGCCCAGGACAGCACTGATGTTAAATGATTATGAGTTGCTTGGTTGATTGGCATTCAAGACCCCAAAGATGGAACATTATATGAGGACAGAGCTACCAGGGAGGGTTTTGAGCAATCAGGAGGCAATTTGAGGCTACATGGCAGCTGATATATAAGGAAGAAAGTAGACAGGCAAATTACACTTTACTCAGATGTTCCCTGCATTCTGCCATCACATTTTTCTCTCATTGTCTCTGCCCTTTCATCAAGGTTTCCTTAGGCCTGCCCCTGGAATGTAATGCAATCAGGTGGCAATGTAGCCTTTGGGAGTGTGCAGTACCCACCCTAGGATGGGATCTTATAAGAACCAATTCCTCCAGAATTTCATCCCTTTGTTTGTCCTTTGAGTCTACACCCATTCTCTATGGCCTTAATTTCTATGTAAAGATGCTTTAGTAAATTGCTCATCCTTCTGCTTTTTTTTTTTTTGAGCAAGGCTTGTAACAGCAACAGAAAGTCAGGTCATACTGGGATTGAACATTGGAGATTTTAGAATTGTGGAACAGGTATCTGTCTGTGAGAAGAGATCTTGGATCAGAAAACTTGGATTCAAACCCTGACTCTGTGGATGACTAGCTATATGACCTTGGAAATGTCACCTACATTTTATGAACCTGTTTCCTCATTTGTAAAAATGAAAGGATTGGACTAGTTGGCTTCTAAACTCCCTTCCACATCCAAATCTAGGATACCACATGCCAGACTATAGGCTCAATAGAAGTACCACAGGAATCTGGAGGTATCTCAGCAGTGCCAAAAATTATTATTTTTGTGATTGTTCATGAAGCATCAAATCTAGATCAACTCCAATTCCCTCATTTTACAAGTAAGGAAGCTGAGGCCCTGAGTGGTTATGTGATGTGGCCAAGGTCACACAGACAGGAAAGAGCAAAGCCAGGATTCCAATTCAAATCTTTGAAGACCAGATGTAGCCCCCTGGTCATTTCATCAATTTATTCTGCGTCACGTGTTGTAAGCGAGCGGGTACTTTTTATGGGAATTATTTCAGTTTGCCTCATAAGGGAGATCCAGGAAGTATCCTTAGAAGGTTGTTAAAATAAACCTGGCTCTGGTTTGATACCAAAAGCTGAAAAAAGCAGTATCAGGGTCTGGTTTATGATGACGATGGATAAGTAGCATCATCATCTATGTTGTAGTAGAAGGACTATTAGAACCAGGACAGATCTAGATTGAAAGCCTACATCTGACACTTACTGACTTCATGACCGTGGGCAAGTCACTTAACTTTTCTAGGTCTAAACTTCCTCATCTGTAAAATGTGGATAGCAACAAGTCCCTATATCAAAGATTTATAGGCTGAGAGGACATATTATAGTACTTTTCAAACATTAATATGCTACATCAATATGAGCTATATTTATCATCATCAACAAAACATTTTACTACTGCTGCTGCTGCTGCTACTACTACTACTACTATGACCACCAACATTACTACTGCAATTAACCTCAGGGCAACTAGATGGCTCAGTGGATAGATAGAGCACCAGGTCCAGAGACAGTAAAACTCACATCCCTGAGTTCAAATCTGGCCTCTGACACTTACTAGCTGTGTGACCCTGGGCAAGTCACTTAACCCTGTTTGCCTCAGTTACCTCATCTGTAAAAACGAGCTGGAGAAAGAGATGGCAAACCACTCTAGGATCTCGGCCAAGAAAATTTCAAATTGGGGTCATGAAGAACTGGACACAACAAAAATGACTAAACAATAACAACAATGACAAAAATGTGCAAGGACCAGAATGGGAGAGTTAGAGAAGTATACAAGTACACTGGAGTTGCCAAATAAAAAAAGAAGACGAGAGAGTCCCTGCCCCCAAAGAGCTCACCATCTAATGGGAGGAAACAATATGCCCTGATTCCCTTCTATTCAATAATCTATAGAATTGTATAGTTAAGTGAAATAATTGTTTTCTGTGGCTGAACAAAAGTATTAGAATGTAAGCTCATCTGTTGGCTCACTTAAAATATATTCAATACGAATCCAGTATCAGACAGGATTGTTATTTCTATCACTGATAATAATAATAGAAATAATAATTACCATTATGACAAAGACACCCCCTAAAGCTTCCTTTGATTTATTTATTCCAGGCACACCACAACATAAGCATGGTTCTGGGTTTCTGAAGGCTATGCCCGCAGAGTACGGGCCATATTTAATAGATCCTGCCACCCTAAAGAGGCTTCAAACATGGGATCCACCAGAAGGTAATATATCATCTGAGGACTAGTCTAGCTAAGTATGGGATCACTCATCACCAGGGAGTCAGCTCCTAGATTCTGGGTGTTTTTGAAAAGAGCAATTTATAAAACCATCCACTGAGAAGAGTGTGCAAGGTTTGTGATATATATTGATAAGGGGGGAGGGACTTACAGTGATGAAGTCACAAATCCATTAAAGTATAGTAATAACAAAAAATACCTGATACTTTGCATTCCTACGATTGTTCAGGCTTTTTTCCACCCTATTTGATTTTTTTTTTTTAAAGACTAGATTTCCCTATCTCATCTGGGCTGAAAGTACAGGGGCTATTATTTTTTTTTAAATGGTCTCTCTTATTTGATCTTTACAGTAACCCTATAAAGAAGAGGTGGGAAATACTACCCCATTTTACAGAGGTGGAAATGGTAGTAAAGAAGGTGAAATAACTTGCCTGAGGTCACATGGCTAGTTAGAGACAGAATCGCAATTAGAACGCAGCTTTATTGATTGAGGCTCATTTTCTTTTTCTTTTTAATTGCTTGCTTTTTATTGTCTACTTAATCATCAACACAGATGTCAATGTACAGGGAAGAATGAGAAAGGGAAGTATGTAAAAAACTGAACTTTTGTTATACAGTTTTTAAAAAGATATATCTATATATACATTAAAAAGATATATAATTTAACAAGTTAGTAACATAATTGTTTATTTGTTTGCTTTTTCTAATAAATCAATTAACACACATTTACTGATCATCTTCTTTATGTATACTCTCCAACACATCATCTACTCTCATTGGGCAAAGCTATCTGTAAAGAAGTTCTCTGAATTATTTTTGTATTACCCAAAACAAAGGGCTCAGCTCAGGGTCTCCCTACTGCTCCATAGGCCATCTCTTCTCTCTCTCTCTCTCTCTCTCTCTCCATGTAAAGCTATAGCTATTCTCTACTATCATACAACTAAACAAAAGACCTTCTGAAAACGTGATTTTTTTGGGGGGGGGGCAATGGGGATTAAGTGACTTGCCCAGGGTCACACAGCTAGTAAGTGTCAAGTGTCTGAGGCCAGATTTGAACTCAGGTATTCCTGACTCCAGGGCTGGTGCTTTATCCACTACACCACCTAGCTGCCCCTGAAAACGTGATTTTTTTCATATTTTAATTCCAAGAATTTCCTCTCTTCATGGCACATGGGTATTTGTTTTGTGATAAGTTAAGTTACCTGTGTTATAGTTACTTAAGTAGATGAACAACCCCATGCCATATTTCTAGAACATAGCAAGTAGAAGGAAGGGACCACAGGTCAATACTTAGAAAATGAACTTCGCATTACCTATATGTCATTCACTGGAATGACCCACAAGTCAAATCCAAATCTACCTTAGGAGTGGTAGCTGTTAACACAACAATCTAATGATTGGTGGAAAATACTTTAACATTTTCCCTACTCAGGTTTCCAGAAGGAAACACCCCCACCCCCACCCCACACACACATCCACACCAATTGGAGAATCCTTTATTTGGGGCAGCTAGGTGGTACAATGGATAGAGCACCAGCCCTGGAATCAGGAAGAGGAATCAAATCCAGTCTTAGATACTGGCTGTGTAACCCTGGGCAAGTCACTTAACCCAGATTGTCTCCCCTGCTCAAAAAAAAAAAAAAAGAATCCTATAATATGTACAAAGGAATTGTAATTCTGCCCTTGTGATTGACCGAGAGACCAAAAAGGACACAGTGCTGCCAAGAAAGACAAGAATGACAGAGTTGGGGAAGTATACAAGATAGGCAGCCACTCAGGTGCAACACACAATGTGGGAGAATAAAGAATGCTTTTTACCTTCCCTTTTAAAAATAAATACACATATTTTAAATGTCAAGAAATCTGACTCTCCATGGCACATATTTTGTTGTGGTAAGTTAAAGTGTCTGTGTCATAGTAAAGGCTCAAAGTCACCAGTGGATACAGAGAGAAGCAGTTTTCAAATGTAGTGTCTGTAGGGGATAGGGAGGAAATTGGCTTGATGTGCTTAGGAAATGTGGAGACAGTCAAGAAGTACAGAGCATGAAGAAGATGCCAGTACTCAGGGGTGCATTGGCAAAAGTTTAACAACTGGCTCTCCAGGAAAGGATCTGCCAAGTACATACCTTTAATATTTTCTTAAATCTGAAATCTCTAGACAATAAAAAACCCCAAGAAATCAAGCCCTAATTTGTGGCATTTGGTGATTTCTGAGATGTGAATACTCACACTGAAAATTTAATAATCAGTGGTTACAATTCAGTACCACCTTGCTCCTAAACACCCCTGTCAGTAACTAGTTACTCAATTCCTTAATGTAGCATTTCTCAAGCTATTTTCTTTTTTTTCGTGAGGCAATTGGGGTTAAGTGACTTGCCCAGGGTCACACAGCTAGTAAGTGTCAAGTCTCTGAGGCAGAATTTGAACTCAGGTCCTCCTGAATCCAGGGCTGGTACTCTATCCACTGCATCACCTAGCTACCCCCAAGCTATTTTCTATGGCACCCTGATTTGCTATGCAATATGTATTCCATGAGAGAATTTTGATGCTAGTTATATTTTGTCCTCATGTACTAAATATGAAATTGCCACATGACAAGTATTCTTACATAAATAATTTGTTGATATGACTAGGCGCTTGCTTTCCTCTATTTTCCTACAAATTATCCTAACTTCCCTTTATCCTGATAGTTATTCATTCTGTAGCCTAAAGTATGAGCATTTATGGACTCTGAAAGAATTTCAATCCCAGAATGTTCTGTGGCTAAACTAGTTTGGGAAATTCTGCCTTTTTTCACTTTCTATTTTGTTTTATGTCTCAGGAAGGAGTATCAGGAGACCTGGCTTATATTCTTAACTCCACCACCAAGTAATGATGTGACCCTAAGCAAATCATTTCCCTTCACTAAACCCTAGTTCTTCCTCTAAAACCGAGGGAGGGGGTGTATGGTTCAGAGGAATGATGTTGAATTTGGAGCCAGAGGATGTGGATTGGAATCTTGACTCTGCTGTGTAATACTTTATTTTCCTCTCTGTGTTTGAGTTTTATCATTTGTGAAATGAGGGAGGTTGAATTCAGTGTTCTTTAAGGTCCCTTTCAGCTTTAAACCCATGATCCCATAAGAGAGTTGGAACAGTTGATCCCTAAGATCCCTTATCTCTCTGAGATCCTGTGATTTTAGAAAGAAGAGGAAAAGCCTAAGTGTGATACTATGGTAATGGTGGCATCAGGGAATCCTGGTCACTCTTGACCTTACAATATCATTCCGAAGACAAAACCTGATTTAGTCATGCTATAGGAGAGAGGAAGACTCCCAAATCTCTAATAGAATCATAAATTTACTTGGGATTTCAATCTGAGCATTGCAGGGATTAGAAAAAAAAAAGGAGATAAACAAAGAGAGGTTAATGAGGGGGAGCTAGTATTGGTTTCTCATCTAAAGGAGATAGGTGGACCCCAGATGGAATTGCTATCTAGCCCTAATGCCTTCTGAGTGTCTTTGCATGAGAAAATTAGCTCATGGAAGATTCCAACCTGGATTGTCTTCTTTTCTATGTGTGATTTCAAATTTGAATTAAAAAAAAACATAAACAAAGGAAAGATATGTTCTTATGTAAGTACTCTGTTGAAATGAAGTTCCTTGAGACTAAGGATTGTTTCATTCTTTGTATTTGGGTCCCCAGGACCTCTCACAGGGTCCGGCATGTATTTGGTATTTGTTGATTAATTGATTGATTGAAAAGAGATCCCCTTACAATGGGGAAAGGCATGTGGAACCAAAGCAAGGTCTTGTTTTGGGGAAGGGAAGGAGTAGGACATTCAGCCTGCTTCCTAAGCACATGTGAAGGTAAAGAGGATACACATATACCAAATGGCAACCATCATTTTATAGAAAACCTTTGGAAGCAATTCTTTGGTTTCCCCATTGGTAAAATGAACATTTGGGACAAGATTATCTTTAAATTATAGGCAGATCTGCTATTTTATGTCCACCTCTAACTCTTGTCATCCTTAATTTACTTGAGTATTCAGTCCAGGTACTACATTCTGCATGAAGCCTTTTCTGGTCCTGCAGTTGTTAGGGCTCTCACTTTTTTTTTTCAAATTTCTCTGTCTCTCTGTCTCTTTCTCTCTCTGTCTCTTTCTCTCTCTGTCTCTCTCTCTCTCTTTGTCTCTGTCTCTGTCTCTCTCTTTGTCTCTGTCTCTCTCTCTCTCTCTGTCTCTGTCTCTCTCTCCAAGTACATACATGCTCTAGCAAGAGAATGGAAGCTTGCTGAGGTCAGGGACATTTTTCATTTTTTACTCTGTATCCCTGTTACTTAGGATAGTGCCTTGCACATAGTATGTACTTGTTTAATAATTCTTTTTTAATAAAATATTTTTGAATGGCAGAGTTTCAAGGTGTCTCCCAACTCTAACATTGTACATTGTTTCCAGTTTTTAACATTCTCTATCCCAAGGTCACTTCCAGCTCTAACATTCTATGTTCTAAGATCCCTCCCAGTTCTTATATTCTAAAGTCTCTCTTAGCTCTGACATTCTGTTATTCTGTGAATGTAATATAACGGTGTGATCATTTGCTTGAGAGGACTAAGCAACTAGTTGGGAATTACTTTCATAACTACATTTTTAAAAAGCAAGACAAACCTTGCACTATAGTCTTTCTTCTCTGTGTGTTTGTTTGGGCCATCTTCTTTCCTCCCATCCCCCTTTCCCTTTATATAGGATGTGCAAATGGATCATTTTGTATGTGAGCTAATAGTCCTCCATTTGAACAGTGTTCCATAAAAATTTTCTGAAACCAAATCAAATGAAACCCAACCCATAAAATACAGGGGGAAAGTGCTCTTTGGACTTGAAAAGGTTATAGACTACTGCAGGGGTTGCTAGCGACATTCAATAGCATTCGAAGCTGGGTTTTTAATTTAGTTTTTCTATTTACCCCTTAGAAGCTACTCACTGCTCAACTGCTAATGCATTTCCAACTGAAATTTTGTAAATTATATTGGGCAACATTCTCAGCGAGAATAGATTGTGCAAGCACTAGTAATGGCTTCCTGCTGCTGCCTCTGGCAATCTGGGGCTTTTTCAAAGTTGTGTGTGTGTGTGTGTGTGTGTGTGTGTGTGTGTTTGGTGCACTCACATCTTAGAGAAATCTTCTATTATCTTTCCAACTCGAGGAACTGATGAGTCTAGCTACCAACTTACCTCAGCTTCCTCCATCTCCCTGGAAGCTTGGGAACTTTCATTCTTCCATTACCACTTCCTCAAGGTATCACCTGTTGTGGCCCTCATCTGTTTCCCTCTTGGAAGAGGGAAAGACTCCCTTCTTCATCTCTTTGGAACTTCTCCTGCTTCCTCCTTTTCTGAATCATAAATCACAGATTGGCAGAATTAGAAGAAACTTTAGAGATCATCTAATGCCTTTGTTTTCCTGATGTGATCATGGAGACTGAAGTTATAGTGAAATGAATTCCTTAAGGCTACACAGGTTTAAAGTAAATAAAAGAATCTGAGTGTCTGATTCCAAATCGAGGGTTCTTTCCACAATGCCATACTAGAATTTTTTTTATTTCATTTTTCCCAGTAAACAAAGATCTATTTTCTTTCCTGCCCCTCTCCTCCAATTGCGAAAAAGAAAAAGGGAAAAAAAAACATAATCCTTGTAACAAATATGCATAGTTAAGCAAAACTCATATTGGCCATGTCTAAACTATCTATGTCTCAATCTACATGCTGTGTTCATCACGTCTCTATCAGGGAGATAGGCCACACTAGAATTTTCTTCCCCATTATGGAAGAGGAAATATAGCAGAGCTTGAAGAAAAGAAATGACCTGTTTATGGTGGGGTGATGGATAGATAGAAAGGAAATAAAGTGGATGTTATCATTCTTTGTGTTAAGGTTTTGTTCCCATCCTTCTCCCCTGATCTTCCAAACTCCCTTTGGAGAGGGGGAGCAGGGAGCAATGAGGAAGGGTCAGGGCAGCTTTGAGCCCTGTGGGTGTGTGACCACAAAAAAAACACTGCCTCCTCCTTGGTATCTTTGAGCCTGGAGGAGTATAACAGAGTGTGGTTTGGGGGCTGACCACAAAAGAAACAGTCTCTCAAGCTGCACTTGGTCTGAACTTGAGGGGATGTGGTAGTACAAACCTCTGTGTGGCCTCTTTCACTTTTCATCTCAGCTGTTTCCTGTAACTCCTTTATGGAGCCCCTTCCAGGGAAAAAAGAAGAGGGGGAAAGGTGCTTGTTCTTGTGGGTGTGGAATCCCTTCCTTCCTTCCTTCCTTCCTTCCTTCCTTCCTTCCTTCCTTCCTTCCTTCCTTCCTTCCTTCCTTCCTTCCTTCCTTCCTTCCTTCCTTCCTTCCTTCCTTCCTTCCTTCCTTCCTTCCTTCCTTCCTTCCTTCCTTCCTTTCTTCCACCCAGAGGAGCTGGGTTGCTGAGTGATCATTGTACATAAATGCAATTCATCCAGAGCTTCCTGAGCTCCCACTATTTGCCCAGTCCTTTGGTGGGCATTCAAGTTGTACACCATTGTTCTTAGAAGGCTTATAGTCCATCTGGAGAGCTGAGGTATGTGCTTACATTAAGCCCCTCTACCTCAGTGGTAATATACTTTCCTGATTTTTGTAAATGCTAGAGGTCTATGTCCCTATGCAATGGTACCTAATGTAGTTTCCTAAATCTCCCTAGTGAGCAATTTTCTTTCTAGCTAATGCTCACCCTGAAGATAAGGTCTCAGTTCACGAATTAATGATAGTTTTGTTAGGAAGGGAACTGACAATACAATTTAACCAAACTTCACAAGGAATAATGTGCATTATTTTTGGTTTTGTTATTGTTGCTTTTTTTGGAGGGGGAATAGGTTTACCAAGATGATAATTATTAAATAAGCTTATATTGGAGACTAAGAAAAGAAGGCCATTGAATTACATATGACTAGAGTATTTTCCTGATGACTGATGGCTGTGAACTGTGAGTAAAACAGAGGGGAAATATTCTTGGGAGAAATCCCAGGATGTCACAGTGAGGGAATTAGAGAATATTTTGGTCTGGTCATGACATAGCATTTCAGAGACATCCTTTATCTTTGATACATCTATCATGATATCTTTTTACTATATATGTATCTGTCTATCTTTCTACCTACTATTTACCTATCTTTCTTCTATTTGTCTCTTTTTCTCTGTTTATCTAGCAGCTATTTGTCTCTATTTTTCTAATTATATATCCAATACCTATCTATCTCTATCTATCTATCTATCTATCTATCTATCTATCTATCTATCTATCTATCTATCTATCTATCTATCTATCTGTCTGTCTGTCTGTCTGTCTGTCTGTCTGTCTGTCTATCTGTCTGTCTGTCTATATACTATCTATCTAATGTATTTTCAATATATACCGGTCTACTTGCTGGCCAGCACACTCGACCATTACACAACATTCCATTGCCTTTCCTCTCTACCTCTGTATGATCAGAATCCTCTCTTTTTATTCCTCGTCTTAGAATCCCTGAATCTATTTAAGTATCAGCTCAAGTCTCACCTACTTCAAGAGGTCTTTCCCAATTCTCCTAGTTCCTAGTCTGCCTTTACTGTGAAACACTTTGTATTTGGTATATATATATATATCCTGTATTTACTTATCTGTGAAAATGGTGTTCATCTTGGCAGATGGGCTAAACCAGGTAGAGGCTAACCGACAGACCTGAAATCTCTCAGTGATTTAGGGAATGTCTGCCTGAACTATGGGAAGACTTCCCCTGGAAGAATGGACGGATGAGATCAATTTGTTCCAATGGCCATGAAGGTGGCTGAAGCAGGTGATGTGGAGGACTTAGAGCTTGGTCAGACATCGAAGACATCAAGGTTATTCACTGAATCTTGGGCTATCACCAGTCATTTTGACTTTTGCCACTGAACTTTGTTGACGCTGGAAGGGTGAGGTTGATGACTTTGTACAACTCTGCCTCACTTAAATCCAATTCACACACTACTCATCACACACAGTAGTCATTGGTTCTCTTCAAAAACAAAGGATGAACAATAGCATTATTGTTATCATTCTCTTGGTTCAGGTCATTTCATCCTTTTTAAGCTTATAAAAGCCTTCAGAATTGTTTGTTCTTATAATATTGATGCTATAGTACAATTATTCTTATTTTGCTTACTTCACTCTGCATCAATTCATGTTTTTCTATTTCTTTGAAATAATCTATTTCCTCATTTCTTATGGGACAATAATATTCCATCACATTTATGTACCACAATTAATGCAAGCATTTCTTAATTGAAAGCTGAGCATTGCCAGATCTCAAACCATGCTTATTGCAAAGGAGAAATTCTCAAACCAATTTGGAACTGATTAAAAAATAGAGAGAGTGATCAGTGGAACAGATTAGTGAAAATATACAAATACAAATCTGTCTAGTATTCTAGTAGGTAATAAACATAGGTACTGGAAAAAAAACTCCCTATTTCACAAAAATTGATAGGAAAACTCAGCCATAATTAATAGAAATAACTAATCATTTCAGTGCAGTGGCATGATATAAAATAAACTGAAAATATAATCCACCTTTCTATACATTACCAATAAAACATAGAAAAAGCTATTAGCTAGGGAATTATACTTAAAAGTCTTCCAAAGTATATTAAATATTTGAGGGTTCATATGCCAAAACACACAGAGGAATTATATGAATACAACTACCAAATACTCTACAGAAATAAAGGAAGAGAAGTAATTAGAGAGGAATTAATTGCTCATGCATGTTTGGGCCATGTTAATGCAACAAAAATGATGATGCTACCTAAATTAATATACTTATTCAGAGCCATACTATTCAAATTACTAAATTATTACTTTATAACTCTATAAAAAACTATAAAAATTCATCTGGAGGAACAAAAGATCAAGAATCTTAAAAGAAATGCTGAAAAAAAGTGGGAAGGAAGAAGACCTAACAGTAACAGATCTCAAACTATTCTGTTGTTGTTGTTGTTGTTGTTGTTGAGTCATTTCAGTCATGTCTGACTCTTTGTGACCCCATTTGGGGTTTTCTTGGCAAAGATACTAGAGTGGTTTGCCATTGCTAACATTTATATAGTGCTCACTATGTGCCAGGTACTGTGAAAAGTGCTTTACTATTATTATCTCATTTGATCCTCACAACCCTAGGAGGTAGGTGCTATTATTATCCTCATTTTACAGATGAGGAAACTGAGGCAAACATAGGTTGTTTTTTTTAAGTGACTTGCCCAGAGTCATACAACTACTTTGTGCCTGAGGCCAAATTTGAACTCAGGGCTTCATGACTTCTATCCACTGTGCCACCTAGCCAATTTGTAGCTGATTCTACAAATCAGGAATCATCAAAACAATTTGGTACTGCTTTTAAAAATTGATCAGTGGAACAGGTTGGGCACACAAGATCCAGAGGTAAACACATAATAGTATAGTGTTGGTTAAACACAAGAATACAAACTACTGGGGTAAGGAATCACCATTCAACAAAAACTCTTAGGGAAAGTGGATAGCAGTCTTGAAGAAATTAGACTTAAATCAACATCTTGTATTGTATAACAATACATTTCAAATGAAAACATGATTAAAATATAAAAGGTCATATCATAAGTAAGAGGAGTATTGGAGATACCTTTCATAACTGTAGATAAAAGAGATATGGGATATAAAACAGACCCTTTTGATAACATAAAATTGAAAAAAAAAGCAAGTTTTGCACAAACAAAAACAATACACTTAAAATGAGAAGAAAATAGTTAACCAGGGAGGTAGGGGGGTGGAAGTTTTGCTACAAATTTACCTGATGAAGTCTAATATCCAAGATACATAGTGAACTGATACAAATATATAAGAACAAAATTATTTCCTAATAGATAAACAGTTAAAGGATAAGAATTGGCAGTTTTTAAGGAAAGAAATCTGTTATAAATATTCCTCTAAAAATTAATAATAAAAGAAATTTAAGAATTTAAGAAATGTTAAAAAATATATCAGAGAAAAGGCACACTCAAAATAGTTGGTTGAATTGTGAATGGGTCCAACCATTCCAGAAAGCTACTCAGAACCATTCTCCTCAAAAGTTACTCAACTGTGTATATCCTTGGACCCATTGATACTACTATGTGAAATGACCTATATTTACAAAAATATTAAACATCTAGGTAGCATAGTAGATAGAGAACTGGATCTGGAAACAGGAAGACCTGAGTTTAAATTCAGTCCTAGACATTTATAGCTGTGTGACTCTGTGCAAGTCTCTTCAGCTCTTTTTGCCTCAGTTCCTTCATCTGTAAAATATTGATTAAAAATAGCATCTACCTCTCAGGATGGTTGTGGGGATCAAATGAGATAATATATGTAAAAGCAGTTTTATAAAACAAAGTGCTGTATAAATATTATTATCATAGCTATACTTTTTGTTACAGCAAAGAACTGGAAACAAAGTAGGTGTCCATCAGTTAAGGAAATACATTATGGCATATGAATTCCTTCTGTTTCCTCTTCCAAGGAGAATAATCTTTGGACTGAAAATGGCAGAATAAAATGATTAATAGGGAAATTAAAACCAAAGCTAAGTAGGAAGATAGTAAGAGAGTGTCTAGCTACCATTATGATTTCTAAGTCACCAGGTCTACAAGGGATAGATCCCAGGATGCTAAAAGAATTAATAGCATTATTTGTGACCTACTATTAGTGATTTTTATAAGCTCTTAAAGAATAAAAGAGGAGTTGTAGAACCAGCAGAGAGAGACAGACACAGAAAGAGAGAAACAGAGTTAGAGACACAGAGACAAAGAGACAGAGAGAGACAGAAAAGAATGTAACCTTCAAGCTTTTATAGTCTAGTGAGCTTGAATTTGATTTGTGGACACATTCTAGCAGGTTATTATAAAGATGGTTAGTAAATATCTGGAAAAGGAAGTGATGATCATAAAGAGCCAGAACAAATCATACCAGATTAACTTTTTGACAAAACTATAAGACAAGCAAATCACGGGAATGATATAGATAGAAATTATCCAAATTTCAGCAACACAGCTGACAAAGTTTCTCATGCTACTCTTGTGGACAAGATGGAGAAATATAGACTAGATAATAGTATGTTTAGGTAAATTTGGAACTGGTTAAATGGGAGGGCCTAAAGATTAGTCATTACTATACCTGCATCAGTTGTGTTAAGGAGGTCTTTAGTGGAGTGACACAGGGATTGGTCTTTGATCCTGTGTTGTTTAATGCTCTTTTTATCAATAATTTGGACAAAGGCATAGGCCTGCTTATAAAATTTTCAAATTACACAAGGTTGAGAGGGATAGCATCTATACTGGATGACAAGGTTAGTATCTAAAAAGAGTGCATTAGGCTAATGCCTTGGGCAAAATATAATGCTATAAACTTTAATAGCCATAAATGTGAAGTCTTAGACTTGAGTTAAAAAAAATTAATGCCTCAAGTACAGGAGTGAGGAATACAGACTCTATTTAGCATTAAATCTGAAAAATATCTGGGTATTTTAGTGGACTGCAACCTCAATGTGTCAGCACTGTGATATAGAAGCCATAAAAGTGTGCTTGCTTTAGCAGCACATATACTAAAATTGGAATAATACAGAGAAGATTAGCATGGTCCCTTGCCTGGGTGATACACAAATTCATGAAGCATTCCATATTTTAGCAGCTCTTTCTGTAGTAGCAAAGAATTAGAAATTGAGGGGATGTCCATCAATTGGGGAACGGCTAAACAAGCTGTGGTATATAATTGTAATGGAATTATATTGCTCTATAAGAAATTACAAGCAGTATGATTTTAGAAAAATTTGGAAAGACTTTCATGAACTGATGCAAAGTGAAGTGAGCAGAACCAGGACAACATTGTATCCAGTAGGAACAATATCATACAATGAAGAACTGTGACTGACTTAGCTATTGTCAGCAATACAGTGATCAAGAGAATTCCAAAGGATGCATGATGAAAAATGCTATCCACCTACAGAGAAAGAACTGATAGAGTCTGAATGCAGATTGAAGCATATTATTTATTTTTATATGGTTTTTTTTTGGTCTGTGCTTTCTTTTACAACATGGCTAATATGGAAATATATTTAATGTGATTGAACGTGTATAACCTGTATCAAATTGCTTACCCTCTCTGGGTGGGGGGAGGATAGAGAAGGAGGAAGAGAGAATTGGGAACTCAAAAATCTTTAAAAATCAATGTTAAAATTTGTTTTTACATGTAATTGGCAAAATAAAATACCCAAAAAGAGACATTTGCAGTTTAGAAGAGGGACAAGAAGCAGAGGATAGTTTTAATTTTAAAAAAATAGAATATGACAAAAAGAAGCCTCAAAAGCTAGTGCATTTGACTTCATTAATTTTAATGTGCTAATAGCACTTAATGTAATAAAAGAGGAAAAGTATTGTGGACTAGAACGGTAATGGTCTTACTGTACTTTGTTCTGACTAGATTACAACTGAAGTATTGGGGGTTTAGTTCCAGGCACCACATTGTAAGAAGGACAAAGAGAAGCTGAAGAGAATCCAGAGAAGGTCAAATAAGATGGTGAAGGGCCTTGAGATTTGGTCATATCAAGACCCATTGAAGAAACTAGAAAAGTTGAATCTGTAGGAGAGAAGATCTAGTGAAGAAATGACTGTTTGAGGATTTGAAGGGCTGTCATCTTAGAAGATGAATTAGACTTGTTCTGTTTGTTCCAGAGGGTAGAATGAGGAGGAATTGGTAGTAAAGAAATACTTCCCAATGATTAAGTTATCCCAAAATGTTATAGGCTGCCTTGGGAGAGAATTCCCTACTCTGAAGGTTTTCAAGTGAAGACTTGATAACCCCATTTAGGGATGTTTTAGATGGAATATTTATTTAGGCATAAGTTGAAATAGATGGTTCTGGGGGTCCTTCAAATTCGGAGACTCTGCAACTTCAAAACTATTCTGTCCCAGTTTTCCCTTCTTTCTATGTTCTTCTTTGTCCCTGTCTGAAGCCTCATTTGGAAGGAAAATAAACCATATAATCCTATCACTTCCCATTTGTGCCCATTTAGTGCCTCCAAACTAGGGCCACATCTCATAGGATTTCAGTTTCATTCTGACATAGTCATTAGATACCATCAGATGTGTCTTATTTGGACATCTCACTGCCTCATCCACTGCATCTTGGGGCAGGATCATAGACTCATAGATTTAGAGCTAGGAAGTACCTGAGTAGAGGTTACCTAGTTCAATACCCTCATTTTACACATAAGGTGTCTGGGACCCAGAGAGGGCTAAGGTCACACAGGTAACAAGTGACAGAGCTAGAATATGAACTAAAGTCCACTGAGTCCAAATGCAGACTTGAAAACTGGGATTTTTCGAAATGACAGATAGGTCAGCTTTTCAGAATAGATCTATAAAAAACGTAATCCTCCTAATCCTTAGCAAGGGCACCAGTGACTGGCACCTAGAGGCATTTAATAGATGCTTGTTGAATTTAATTGAATCCTTCTAGTCACCTATATTTATAATCTTTTCTTTTCCTCTCCACCCCCCTCCCCCTGCCCTGCCCCACTCCACCCTGCTCACATCCAACCAATTTACAAGTCTGATTTGTTGTTCAGTCTTTTCAGTCATGTCCAATTCTTCATGACACATTTGGGGTTTTCTTGGCAAAGATACTGGAGTGGTTTGCCATTTCCTTCTCTGGCTCATTTTACACATGAGGAAACTGGGTTAAGTCACTTGCCCAGACACACAGCCAGTTAAGTGTCTGAGGGCTGATTTGATCTCAGGTCTTCCTGACTCTAGGCCCAGCACTATATTCACTCTACCACCTAGCTGCCCTAGCAAGCCTGCTAGATTCTACCTATAAAACATCTTTCATACTCTTTTATTTCCACCGACAAAGCTGCTGCCTCTGAACGTCATCACCTCTTGCCTAGATTATTATAATAAACTCCTAATTGTTCCCCTTACCTTCCATCCTCCACATATCTGTCAAAACAGGTCTTAACCATATCATTCTCCTCCTCAAGAAGCTTCAGTTTTTCCTTATCATAGCTAGGATAAAATACAAACTCATCTCACTATAATCTAAAGTTCTTCACAATCGAGCTCTAGCCTACCTTTCCAGATTTAATGCACATGACTTACTGTCCATGGATATGTTCCAGTCACACTAACTGATTTTCTGTTCTTGAAACTCAGCATTCTTTTGTGTGTTTGTGGGTGTATATGTGTGTGTGAGTGTGAGTATGTGAGTGTGTGTGTACTTAAAAAAAAAATAAACTGTCCCCTAAGTTTAGGATGAACTACTTTGCCTCTTACAATCCTTGGCTTCCTTAAAGGCTGCTCAGCTGCCCTCTACTACACGAGGCTTCTTCTGATCCCCTTATTTAGTGTTCTCTTCCTTCTCATGTTACATTATACTTACAAGCCTTATACTTCCAATGGAATCTAAACTCCTTGATGGCAGGACCTATTTCATTTTTGTTTTGATATGTCTTGTACAAGGTAGATGCTTAATACATTTGAAATTGAATTGTTGGACAAAATGTTCCAGTATAGTATGGCTGGTATATTGCCTGGCATATTGAAGGGGTATCTGGAGAGCTTTTGACTACTCCTCTAGTTGGGCAGGTGGGTGGTGCAATGATAGAGTTTTGGGCTTGGAGTCAGGAGGATGAATCTTCCTGAATTCAAATCTGACCTGTAGCTATCTAAACCTTGGAACTCACTTAACCCTCTTTGCCTCAGTTTCCTTCTCTGTAAAATGAGCCGGAGAAGGAAATGGCAAACCCCTCCAGTATCTTTGCCAAGAAAATCCCAGTTGGGGTCATGAAGAGTCAGACACAACTGAAAATGACAGAACAATGAACAACTAGTTGGATAATCCTATATGCTAAAGGGAATCAAGGAAGAATTTTCTTCCAGAATAGTTTGGTTTTTCTCCTATGGGGAGAGAATTTCCAGTTGACCCCAGGTCCTTTATACCAATTGGGATAGCTCCACAATTACTGGGAACTCATTTGAAACTAGTTCTCTATGAGAGAGATTTGGTTTTCTCTTTTCTTTCCTCTATTTTTTCTCTTTAGTATGCTTTATCCCATTTTTTTCCTCTTTTCTCTATGTGCTTGGGTTGGGACTGTGCACTCTAGAAGTTATTTTTTAGGTGCTGTAAGTACTTATTGAGTGGCCTCTGATAAGCTTTATAAAATGTTTTTCATTTTGCATAATTTTAAATTGGGGGATGAGTGTGATCTCCTGACCAGGAGCCATGTGGTAGGACTTGAGTCTTCTGTAAAGACGACTAAAGAACTGTGCCACATAGAATTCTATAGGCTCTTTAGTACAAAGAACTGTAGGAGGCACTGGTAGGGACAGTACTTTAGCCTCCTCAGGATCCCAGGAATGGGAACGTGGACAAATGTTCAGAATGCTCCCTGGACAATTTGCTGAGGAGAGCAAACATTTAACTGAAAGACAGTGCAATGGAGATTGAATTGGTCTGTAGCAGTCATCCCAAGGGGTGTGTACCCAAAGCTCCCCTGGAAACTGCTCAGCACTCCAGGGATTTAGTGACTCAGCATTAGTGAGTGCTAGAGATGATGAATGTCATGGCTTCTGTCCAGGTGGTAGCTCCTTGCTGAAGGACATGAGAGCTTTGAAATTATGAAGCAATTCTTTCAGGCTGCCAAGCCAGAGGAGCAGATGAGTCAGTGTATCTTCTGAAAGGAAAGAAAGCTTCTGTTTGGTCTCCCTTACTAGGATTCCTCCATGTGTGGCAAGTAACATGCTGTCTACACACTCTGTGTAGGAAGATGGTGGAATGGGCTGTGTTCTTTTTCCCTTGCATGACAGCCGCTCCCACATGGATCATGGTCTTAACTAAGCAAGCTTGTACCTGGGCCCTTAGCTGCATTTTCTACTCTGTGTTTTCTTTCCTGAATATGTGAAATAATAGCTTTAAGGTGATGAGTCTAGGCTCAGAGATGACCCTGTGAATTTGTGATATTTGGAGGACCAGGATCCAAAGAGTGGAACAGACTAGAAGTAGGGGAACCTTCTTTAACCAAGAGGGTGAAATTGAAATGAAGATTGGTCCAAATATAGCATCTTACTAGCAGATATGTATCAGGAGTTATTTGGAGCATACAGAGCCAAGGTGAAATGTAAAATACTTAATCAAGCAGCACTAAAAACTGCTATATGTTATTATGAGGTTTGAGTATTAGCCTCCAATCAGATTGTAGCAATGGTTCTACTGAATAGTTTTTTTTAAACTCTGCACTGAGTCTTTTATTTTAATGATTCTTTCATGTGTAGGAATAAAATACCTGTCCCATATCTGATTCAGATTGTAAACTGACTTCTTTTTTATTCCTCCCTTTGAGGATACTTCGGCATAAACCCAAAAATCTAAGCCTTAAGTAATTTTTTCACCATGGAGCAAGGGTCAGTATTTAACAAGCCAAAGAGTGTGAGAACAGGGAGCCTATACTCTCATTAGTGGCCATGCTTTTCCAGGAATGAATCCATTTGGACTGTATGCCTGGGTCCGCAGGAGAGGGGTCCATTAAGTAGAGTAGGTCCAGCAGTAGTTTCTTAATATTAGAGGAACATATGTGTGTGTCTTTTTTGTAGGCACACATATAAAAATAAGGTCATTGTTTCAGAGCTGACGTGAACATTGACAATCATCCAGTTCATTTTACAGATGGGGAATCTGAGGCCTGGAGAGGAGAAGTATGATCCCACAGATAGTAGCAGCATCAACATTTGAGCTCAGGCCCTTTGAGTTTTAATTGAAAACTCTTTCCACATATGCCATTCACACACTCACAATTAATTTAATTTACTCTAGGTAGTGGTAGGGCAGCTAGGATAGTACACCAAGCCTGGAGTCAGGAAGAACTAAGTTCAAATCTGGCTTCAGACACTTTCTAGCTTGTATGATCCTGGGCAAATCATTTAACCATGATGCCTCAGTTTTCTCATCTGTCAGGGAAATAGCAAACCACTCCAGTATCTTTGCCAAGAAACCTCATACGGGGATCACAAGAATTCAGACACAACTGAACAACAACTGGTAGGGATAACACTCACTGGTATTTGTAAAGGATAGGGATAGGGACTGGACCTTTGATTTTATTAATATTCAAAATTCCCAGAAGAGGACATTCTTTCTACCAATGTAAGTCCCCCCTACCCCTTTCTGAGAAACTTAATAGTCTGGGGCATGGAGAGCATAGAGCCAGTATGTTTCAGAGTCAGGGCTTAAATTCATATCTTCCTGATGTCAAGTCTGCTCCTTCTCCCCTCCCTATATTTGACCCCAGAGGTCAAACACGTGGCCCCCAGAGGCATGTGGCCCACTACAACACTCCAGAATGCCTGCACCAGATTAAAATGTAATTGGGAAATACTTAACAAAATAAATAAAAATACAATAAAACAGATAATGTTACATTTTAGAACTAAATTAATATACGGCCTGCATATTTGAAATTTAGCTATCTGCATCTCTATTTTGCTACCACTACGCTGCATGATGCTGCCTCTATACACAAAACAAGTTTAAATCTTCTGAATGAGTTCGGAAGTTGTGGCACTTTTCTCACAAAGTGAGCCTGCTCCAGAACTCCTTTTTCTTCCAGTTTGACTAGTCTGTTCAACTATTGATTTGGGACATGAACACATCAGCCCGATGACTTCAACAGGAGAAGTTTTGCTGACAATCTAAGTTAAAAATTCTTCTTTATTTTCAAGTAAATCCCTTGTGAAGCTGAAATGAAGGAGAACTTTTCAAACTCCTTAATAGCTTCTCTGAGCCCAGCTCAGGGCCATGGCTAAGGTGTTGGAAGCACACACGAGCATTTGGCAGGTAAAGTTACACCCAACAGGGAGGCCACATATAATCAAGTGCTAATTGTGTGGTGTAGACTATAAATATAAAAAAGGCGTCTGGAGAGGGAGAGGTTTCTGGGGGCTATGATTAGGAAAGGATTCATGGAGACGGCAGTTCTCCTTCTGAGGTTTGAAAACTGAAAACCTATATAGATAGAGACAATGGAGAAGTTGTTTATTTTGGGGGAGGAAATGAAAAATGAGCTGCAGCAATGGTCATCTCAATATCTAACAGTCATGGGTTAAGGTCTGAAGAAGCAGAAGACAGAGTACTGTACTAAGAAGCACAATAATTAAAGTTATTTTCTATCTAATAATAATAGCACTTATATGGCAGTGACTTTGTGCTGGGCACTGTGCTAAGCACTTTACAAATATTTTCACATTTTGTCTTCACAACAGTCCTAGTCTATACCACACCTAGTGAGGTAGATGCTATTATAATCTTTATTTTACAATCGAGAAAACTGAGGCAAACAGAGGTTAAATGACTTGCCCAAGATCACACAGTAAGTGACCAATATCATAACTTAAGTGTCTGAGATCACACAGTAAGCTATTGAGTGTCTGAGATCAGAATTGAACTTAGTTCTTCCTGATCTATCTACTATACCACCTAGCTGCCTCATTGGGGCTCTATATTTTTTTGTGCATCACAATCTGGGTAGGCATCTTATTCATCTACTAGTCTATAATGTCTATGAGACCAGTAGTCATGTCTTCCCTTACCTGAATGCCTCCCCAGGGCTTAGCACAATGCTCAATGAATAGAATGAGCTTAATAAATATTTGTTGAGTGAATGAATGAACAAATGAATGGATATTGAAATTGAAGGAAAATCTATTTCTGAAATATTTGTGTCTCATTGCCCTTCTGCCCCTAGTCTTTGCCCAATAAAGGCTATACTGTTCTTAGACTTTCTTTTTTGGCTTGAGGCAAACCACAGCTAAAAACGGATTCTTCATAGAGAGATACAGAATCATTTAGAGGAGGTTCATCTTGGAGTCAGGAGTACCTGGATTCAAATCCTACCACTGATACACATTATTTATGTGTCCCCATTGGGCAAGTTCCTTAAGTAAGCTATTGTGCTAGGCAATTACCTAAGACTCTAAATCACTGAAAAGAGCATCTAGGTGGCACAGTGGATAGAGTGCTGGGCCTGGAGTCAGAAAGACTTCTCTTCCTGAGTCCAAATCTGGCCACAGACATTTACTAGCTGTGTGATCCTGGGCAAGTCACTTAACCCTGTTTGCCTCTGTTTCTTCATCTGTAAAATGATCTGGAGAAGGAAATGATAAAAATCATGTAAGTATCTTTGCCAAGAAAACCCACAAAGAGTTAGAAACAATTGAACAAAAAATAATCAGTTACTGATGAATTGCTGATCTACATTGATGGAGGAAGTACCCACACTAGAGATTCTTCTTACAGATGAAATCACAACTCTGGACCACCCCACCCTACCCCCAAAAGAGAGTTCTACCTTTGACCCCTTCTCAATGAGATATTCTTGGTTTGGGTATGGGGGAAGAGTGGGGATAGGGTGGGGTGGTCTTTACCAACAGCATCAGGGCTGTCCATTTTCCCTAATGTTTGCTGTCTAGTACATAGTTCTGATAAGCTCATACACTTAAGAAATCTGATTGAGGAAGGAAAGGAAGAATGGAAGAAACTTTTAGAAAGCCTTCATAGTCATATGTAAAGGGTAAGGGATTGTATACAGAAAGAGGTCAAATAGAAAACCTTGAACCCCAGGAACAAAGATGGCATGTGAGAAAATACAGAGACTGGCCAAATGGACCTGACATCCAGAGGAAATTGGCCAAGTAGAAATGCTGAGAGAGATGGAAAAAAGGGGAAGAACCAAGGGAAAGAGGGTTGGAACCTAGAGAGAAGGAGTGTCAAGTACAGCCCAGAGACACATTAGCTGAACTTTTTAATGGAAAGGAAAGAAAACACAACAGACTTGTGAATGAGCCCACAGTTTTGCATAAAAACAAAACTGAAATTAAAAACCTGCTTTTGGATTGGTAGGAAATATAAAATGTGAAGCCGTATATCGTGGCACACTGAACTGAAAACAGCCCTAAATACCTGCAGTGTCAGCGCGATAAATCACTCGGCTGAATGCGTCAGAGAAGACATTACTTTCTAAGGATAATATTTTCATGACCCATTGGTTCATCTATTTAGGGGTGTTATTTTTGGAATAATTGCAAATATTAGAATCACAAGAGCATCATTTGAATATTTTGCTTAAAACTTTTGGTGAAAAACTCCCATGTTCCCTATCCTCCAGTGGACAGTGCAGACATTTTAAGGCAAGGGAGAACTGTTTCAGATTTCCTTTTCATGGTTCAGTAGTCAGTTATGAATACAGGGTAATATTTTTCCTTGCAGGTAGGCATTAATTTGGGGGGTTGTTTTTAAGTCACACAAAAGTCTCAGGAAGTAGCCTATTGTTCATAGTTATAAGGTAGAGGTGATTAAGTAATGACATTCTTATTAAAGGGTTGATGAATGAAATGTAATAATGAAGTTTCTTTTGTTCTTGCCTATGGGGCCCACAATTGTTAATCTATAACTTGCCGTATAGATTCAAACTTATTAATCATTTCAAAGAAAAATTCTATTTAATGATTGAAACTGAAAATGAGGCCTTGATGAAATGAAGTGTCAATCTAAACCACATTCTTCTCTGCCTGATACAAACAGGTTTATTCTTCCTTGAGTTTCCCTCCTGGAGAGAGTAGATGAGGATGCTGAGGTGAGGAGGCAGGGGAAGTTCAGAATGGCTGCAATGCCTCACTTCATTGGAGGAAGTTCATTGGTTGGGACTTTTGTCTCTTCTATGGAACCAAGGTTATGTGGATAGAGCACCAAGAAGAACTTTAGAATCCAGAAGATGTGGCTTTGTAGTTTGATTGGTCATTTTCAGTGGAGGGAATAACTCAGCACTCCAGTCCCATCTTCTGCAGATTCAAGAAAAGGATGCTGGATGCAGATATCCACTGTGAAGTAGGAAGACAGGCTCAAAGGTACAGTTACCATGACAGCCATGAGGGTAGACAGTCCACAGAGCAGTTTTGATGGCTGAGGTTACTTGTTGTTGTTTTTTTTTTACCTCTGAGGAGAAGCGAAATCAGGTAGCATCTCCTTCAAACTACAACTACCTTCTAGGGGATGTTCTAATCTTGTTCAGTTTATGAATGTCTTATGAGTCACCTTGTTACACTGGAAAGAGTTTTGAAGTCAGGGGCCCTAGGTCCAAGTCTTGGCTCTAACGCTGCTCCCTTTCTGATTTTGGCCAATTCAATTACGTTCTCTGGAGTTCAGTTGCCTCATTCTTAAATTAAGGAAGTTGGACTAGATGGCTTCCAAAGTCCTTTAGGAGGGGATGTCTCTCAGGATCATCTGTCTCTTTTCCTTTCGAGCTAACTATGTTTTACCTTCTAAAGACCTTGTCAAGATACTCAAGATACAGTCCAGTGGACAACCTTGTGTTTTCTGACAATCCTGGGCTTCTCTGAAACTTTACATTTTCCTCAAAGATCTGTCATAGAACACACTGTACTAGATATTTGGCTTGACTGGACATCAAGTCTCTCACTTCTGAGAGAGAGAGAGAGAGAGAGAGAGAGAGAGAGAGAGAGAGAGAGACAGAGACAGAGACAGAGACAGAGACAGACAGAGACAGACAGACAGACAGACAGAGAATCTTTTGTGTTTTTTAATTCTTAGAATTGAATAGAATAATGGGAGGTGACTTTTGGAATTTGGCAATCTACCTAAGCACAGAAGAACAAAGAAACTATCTAAGGACTACAAGGGAAGAATCCAGCCTCTGACATTGACTTTCCTTACCTTAGGTCCTTCTTTGGATAGAAGAAGAAGGTTTTATCTCCTCAGACCTCCTTAATTCCTGAACTTTAGGGATGGACCATTGGAGATTTATCAGTGCTTCCATTGTTCTGAGGGAGCATTTCAGCCCCTTTTCCCAACTCTAGCATGGGCAACAGGTGGGGAAAGTTAAGGGACCACATCCCTCCAATCACAATCAATGACTAGAGACTGTGTTCCCTAACTCTTCATTCTCCTCACCCCAGGCAGCAACTTGGGTGAGCCAGACCCTGGCATAGGGTAAGACCTCCCCACACAGCCCCTGTTCAGCCTCTACCTCAGGGTCTCTGGGGCTAAGGAAACTGGCACTGCTGCTCAGACCTCATCAACTGCTCCCACCAGCTGGAGAAACAGTACTTGAGCAGTGACAGTTTTAAAGGGGAAGTGTCCTGTGGAGTAAGGCAGAATTTTTAAAAATTGTGGTTAGGCCAAGTTGGAATAGCAAGGGGTGTCTGATTTTTCAATTAGTCTTCCTGACTCTTTTCCTTTCTCCCTTTCTCCCTCCCTCCCAATAATCTGGCAAGAAACACACAAACAAGAGCTTATATCCCAGTTCTCCTTTAAGATCTGATGACTAAGACTTCTAATAATGCCTGAAATTCTGGGTAGGGATGTTGTTTACAAATTTTCAAACAATGGTGTCTTGGACTTCCACAGCTTTTTCCCCCCATGTAATCAAATATCTTGAAGTGCTTTACCGAGCATATAATTACATACTAGTAGCCAAATGAGTTTGGGTAGGGGAGCTGGCAGCCACTGGGTTCTACTTATGGAGGGGAGTGAGGTGACCAAGGTAAATCCTACATATGGGGAGGGACAGCTCTTGAGTGAGCTTCTGGGAGCATGTGGATATGGGAAATCTTAGGTGAGAAGTATCTCCTCCAAAAGTGTGTGCAACACAAACACACACACACACACACACACACACACACCCCTTCACTGACATCTTATACCTGAAGAGCAATTAATGAGCATGGGATGTCGTGGTCTCTGCTTTCTGGGATCTCTCCCATTCCACACCCTCCCTCACAATGAACCTGGCAGTCCTTCTAGTGGATTATTTTTCTGTCCTTAGGGGAGTATATTTGGACTTCAGTGAAAGCACTTCTCTTTTTCACACTAGCTTTGTTTCCACTAAGTGACAGCCAACGGATGTGTAAATCAGATGTCTGGCATTCAGTGGGCAGCTCCAGTCGGCAATGTAATTTTTAAGCTCCCTGTCTCCTCCTCACTCTCCTTCAAGTGGCCAAATAGTGAATAAAGTCATAGAACTTCAGATCTGGATGGGACCTTGGAGATATCTGCTGGACCAATAAACACTTAACTGCATCAGGGGAGCTGTCTATTCAAATCAACCAAGGAGTGAATCTCTTTTTACAGTGAATAGGGAAGGAGTAGAGCCTGGATCTGTGATTTCCTTGGTACCCAGAACTCCAGAGGAGGAAACTCCTTTCCCCTAGGCAGGTGGGCACCTTCTCTGCACCCAGGACTTTGGATTCAAGGCCAGCTCTCTATCTACTCCACCGTGTTGTTTCTCTCCCTAGTGAACAATCACTTTTAACTTATTGGTTCTCTTTATTTAGTCTGTACATGTTCATTTTATACCTTTTTCATATTTTTAAAGCAGAGCTCAATTATATAGATGTGTATATATGCATACATACATATACACACATACACACATATATATGTATGTGTGTGTGTGTGTGTGTGTGTGTATACAGAGAGAGGGAATGGAGAGGGAGAGAAAGAGAAGCAGGAAGGGTGAGTGTTCTGCCAAAATATGGGTAAAATGGGAACAGAGTTTGCTACCTCAGGTTTTATGAAGGAAATGGGCCACTCTTGTCTTTTCCCTGCAGTCCTTTTTTAATTAAATATATATATATATATTGCCACTAACTTTTTCCTTGAACAAGGAAATACATTCTCTCTGGGCCTCAGTTTCTCCCTTTAAAATGAGAGGATTAATTATGATACAGTGGAAGGAGGGCTGAATTGGGGGTTATAAGACTTGAGTTCAAATTCAAATATGCTACTTCCTACCTGTGTGAATTTAGGAGTCACTACACTAATGTAGAACGCAGATTTCTTATTTATTCCTTATTTATGAAATGAAGGAATTGGGTCCCTTTATGACTCTCTATTGTCTCTTCCAACTCTAATTCTCTGATTCTGTGTCCAGATGATTCCTAAGCTCCCTTTGAGCTCTGACAACCCAAGTCTTGAGTTTGGACTTTTGAATTTCAGTTCCCATGTCAGGATGAAAAAAAATGTCCTGCACTTTAAAAAAGTGGATGGGAGGAGTGTCCATCAATACCCTGGTATTGTCCTTCTTTCCCCACCTCAGTTTAGTCTAGTGCAATATGCTCTGGGATGAGTCTAGAGATCTGGCTCTTAGTGCTGGCCTTAATGCCTTCTCACAATGTGATTTATCATAACCACTGTTCTGCCTCCTTCCTTGTGTGGCTGCGGGGTTAAATAGATGAAAGGTAAAGATTGAAAGAGCGTTTTTTCCCCTTTTATTTATTCAGTGATTGTAGTAGTGTTTCATTAGCTAGGAACTAAAATTTGCTTTTCCTATGCTTGAGGGTTTCTTGCCATGGTGTGTTTCAATGGGCAGCTAGGTGACACAGTGGATGGAGTGAAGGGTTTGGAATCAGGAAGATCCGAGTTCCAATTTGCCTTGGCTACTTACTAACTATGTGACTCTGAGCAATTACTTAACCCAACCAAACTCCTGGGAGCTAGTGACTACAGACCTCCACCACACCCTCTTTCTCCATTTTGTACCTGGCTCACACTTTTACTCTTTTCCCCAACTCCTTCCCTCATATTAGGGGGCTTCAACATAAATATCAACTCTCTCTCAAAACACCATAACCACAAAGTCCCTCAACCTCTTCACCTCCACCTTACCTCAGCCATTCACCCACCTTTATGTTCAAGAATTCTAAAATCCCCTTTTCCAACCATAATATATTGGCTTTTCACATCTCCCTCTGCCTTCTCTTATAAAACCATACTCTTCATTTTTACTGTGATATCCAATCCCTTGAGCCCTCAGTTCTCTCCTGGGCCATCTTCCTTGTGCAAGCCACTCCTCTTTTCTCCATCTTCACCTCTTGGTGAACCAAGTCAACTCTACACTGTCCTCCTCTCTCGAATCCCTACTCTCTTATCATATTGAAGATTATAGCCAGTTAAGCTTCAACCTTGGATCACTCTCACTATTTGCCACCTACACATGTGTAGATAAATGATGATGGAGAAAAATCACACGACCATTCTGACTGGGTTCACTATGATTTATGATATGGAACCTTAACTAAGCCCCCATTGCTGGTAAGTGATCATACTATTCATTCCTTATCAGCTCACTATCCCATTCTCTACAGTGGCTCTTCCAAACCTTTCCATCTCTCCTCATACCCGCTAAGGCTCCCCATTCTCACAGTCTCTCAGTTGAGAAACTTACTTCATATTTATGGGGAAAAATCAAAATAATTAGCTGTAAGCTCCCCCCCTTCTCTGCTCTCCCTCATCTCCTATCACTTAGATGCATTCTGCCCCATATATTCTCCATCCTCCTTGTCTCACATGAAGAGGTGACCTTTCTCCTTACCAAGGTGAATCCCTCTACTTGTTCAAATGGTCCTGTTCTATCTCATCTCATCCAACAGATTGTGCCCTCTGTCATCCCCACCCTTTCACTTGTTTTCAATCTCTATCTACTCACTCATTTCCTACTGCCTACAAGCACACTCATGTCTCCTCCATCCTGAAAAGCCCCCATTTCATCCTTCCATCCCTGCTAACTATCATCTTATATCTCCTCTGCAGTTTTGCAGCTAAACTCTCTACAATAAGTGCCTCCACTTTCCTCCCACTTTCCTTTTAATCTCTAACAATACAATTTCTTTCTTTTTCTTTTCTTTTCTTTTTTTTTTTTTGGTGAGGCAATTGGGGTTAAGTGACTTGCTCAGGGTCACACAGCTAGTAAGTGTTAAGTGCCTGAGGCCGGATTTGAACTCAGGTCCTCCTGAATCCAGGGCCGGTGCTCTATCCCCTGCACCATCTAGCTGTTCCTGCAATACAATTTCTGATCTTATCATTCTATCAAAAATTGCTCTCCACAAAATTACTAATGATCTCTTAGTTGCCAAGTCCAGTGGCTTTGTCTCCATCCTCATTCCCTTTGATCTTCCCTATTACTGTAGAGTACAACACCATCCTCCCAGGACCTCAGGCTCACAATCTAGGAGTCATCCTAGATTCTTCACTATCTCTCATCCCTCATATCCAAGCTGTTGCCAAGTCCTGTCCATTTCATGTTTGAAACATCTCTCAAATATGCATCATTCTCTTCTCTGACACTGCCACCACTCTAGCAAGACCCTCATCACCTTATGTCTGGACTATTGCAATAGCCTGCTTGGGGGAGGAGGGGAGTCTACCCACCTCAAGTCTCTCCCTACTCCAATCTAGCCTCCATTCAGCCACTAAAAGGATTTTCCTAAAGCAAAAGTCTGATCGTGTCACTTTCCTACACAATAAACTCCGGTGATTCCCCATTGCCTCCAGAATCAAATATAAAATGCTTTGCTTGGCATTCAAAGCCCTTCATTACTTAGCACCCTCCTACCTTTCCAGTCTTACACCTTACTCCCCAACACATACTCTTTGATCCAGTGACACTGGCTTCTTGACTGTTCCATGAATAAGACACTCTATTTCTTGCCTCTAGACGTTTGCTCTGGCTATCCCCCATGCCTGGAATGCTCTTTTTCCTGAGCTTTGGGGACTGACCTCCTTGCCTTCCTTTAATTCTCAACTAAATTCCCATCTTTTACTAGAAGCCTTCCCAACCAATCTTAATACCAGTGATTTCCATCAGTTAATTATTTCCTACTTATCCTATATATAGCTTGCTTTGCATATTTTTTCAGGCTGTCTTCCTTGTTAATTTGTAAACTCCTTGAGGGCAGGGACATTCTGTTAACTCTTTTTGTTTCCCCTTTGTTTAGCATAGAGCCTGGCTTGTAGTAGGGACTTAATAAATAATGATTGATTGATTTAATTTATGTTTGCCTCATTTTCCTCAACTGTAAAAGGGAAATAATAGTATCACCTACCTCTCAGAATTTTGAGGACCAAATAAGACAATATTGGTAAAGCACAGTGTCTGGCATATAGTAGGTATTTAATGAATGTACAAAGTAACACATATATTGATTGGAAAGTGATGGACTGTGAATGACTTAACTATTCTCAGAAACACAGTGATATAAGACAATTTTGAAGGACTATCAACCTCCAGGGGGGAAAAAAAAACTGATGGAGTCTAAATGCAGATTAAAGTATAATTTGTTTCACTTTTTTCTTTTTCTTTTGGTTTGTATAAATTTTTTTTTTTTAGTGAGGCAATTGGGGTTAAATGACTTCCCCAGGGTCACACAGCCAGTAAGTGTTAAGTGTCTGAGGCCGGATTTGAACTCAGGTACTCCTGACTCTAGGGCTGGTGCTCTATCCACTGCACAACCTAGCCGCCCCTGTATAATCTTTTTCAACATGACTAATATGGAAATATATTTTGTATGACTGCACATTTATAATCTATATGAAATTGCTTGCCTTCTCAAGGAGGGGAAGAGGAGGGAGGAAGGAGAGAATTTGGAGACGGTATGGTGTGAAGAATGGCATTTAGTTGTCTTTCTCCAGAGGCATATTTACTATGCAAGGTTCTGTGCATGATTGAAATGAGGGGAAATCTCTTTTTCTTAGCACGGCACTTTTGTGGTATATGTGGTTTCTGCAAAGGCAACAGCCTCAGGGTTCCGGACATGGATATAGCAAGTGATCTTGAGTAACCCAGGGGGCTCAGACGGGGTGTACTAGGCAGCACAATAGAGGCTGTTGTTGTTTTTTAAAGTGATTCCTTCTCCAAGAAGCCTTCTCTGATTTTCATCCCTTCCCACCCCCTTCCCATCCCTTTAGTCATAACTTTCCCACTTGGACTGCAGCACCCTCTCCCTCAACCCCAGCCCTTTGTTTTGAATTTCTCTCTTTAATGTGCTTATCTGTTTTGTTTTAACTTTTTTTTTACTTTTTCTTTTTGGTGGGGCAATTGGGGTTAAGTGACTTGCCCAGGGTCACACAGCCAGTAAGTGTTAAGTGTCTGAGGCCAGATTTAAATTCAGGTCCTCCTGAATCCAGGGCTGGTGCTTTATCCACTGCATCACCTAGCTGCCCCCTAATGTGCTTCTCATAACAACGTCCCTCATCAGAATACCCTATATAATGCTGGCATGCTGTATCTCCCCATTAGATAGTGAGCTTCATGTGGGCAGGAATCTTGTCTCTTCTAAATTTTGTTTCTCTGTTAGCTCAGTGCTTTGCATGTAGTAGGCACTTAATAAAAGTTGATGGAATTGAACTGTATATTTGGTTTTCTGTGTCTGAAAACGACCGGGATAAATAGGATTCAAAGCTATGGTGAAATATGATAGCATGAGAGTACCTGAAAATGTGTTCGATGTTGTAGGAAGGTAAATTTATTCTTATTATCACTCTAACTTTATTATTTTTGACCATAAAATGTAGAAGAGCACACATTTCAATGGCACTTTACAGTTTGCACATCTTTACCTTAGATATCTGTGCATAATAGATCACTTTCTTTCAATGGCACTTTATAGTTCCTAAAGTATTATCTTGTTTGATATTCACAACAACCCTGTGAGGTAGGCACTAGAGTATCATTATTTCCTATCTGTTTTGGGCGAGGCTTGACTCAGAACAGTTCTTAGGGAGTTTAGATTTAATACGGGAACAAAATGAGACACTCAGGCCATTCAGCAGTTAACGAAAAGAGACTTAATCTATCAGAGCAGCAGAAGGTGATTTAACAAGGCCAGCACTGAGAACACCTTGAGTTGATTGAGCTGAGTGAAATTCCCTTGTCTGAGTTACCCATTTGGATCCACCAGCCAAGCTTCCAGGAGTCCTTCTACTTCCTCAGGGCTGCTTTGAACCTGGGGTATGAAAAATGATGTCAACCATCTGAGTCTTTAGTTTCCAGAGCCAACAAAATTTTAAGGGAGGCCTCAATATCTTTTCAGGGAAAACTAACCTAATTTGTAAGGGGGAAGGAGTTACAATATTGCTCCTACCACACCATCTTAGAAATGAGGAAACTGAGGTCTGGGGAGTGATTAGTCCAAGATCAAAGGGAGAGTTGAAACACAACCCCTGGGCTCCTGTCTCCAAGTGTAGTATTTTTGCCATTATGCAATGCCAGTAGCAATAACATATATATGCATATTTACACATAGGATTGTTAAAACATCTGTCTGGCTAGCTAGTTAGTTTTTCATCCTTGGTTTTCAAAGAGAACTAATGACATCACCAGGGTGATGTCCTGACTTGCCTGTAAATTGGATTTAAGTGAGGCAGAGGTGCACAAAATCATCAGTCCCCTCTCTCTTCAAGAGTCCTCTAAGTCCAGTGGCAAGACAAAAGTCAGAATGACTTGATTTGGGCATCTTTGATGTCTGGCTAAGCTCTAAACACTCCACAGTGCCTGCTTCAGCTGCCTTCATGGCCATTGGAATAAATTATTCTTATCTGCCCATTCTACTGGAGGAAGTTTTCACATGCTTCGGGCATCATGAGCTATATCTAGAATTTTTATCTATATCATCAATAACCAACCAATCTATATCAAAGTTTCTTACACTGTGAGTTGAGACCCCACATGGGGTCACATAACTAAATGTGGGAGTTGAGAAAAATATGGCAGCAGTAAATTTTATGTATACCTATTTTATGTACCTATGTACCCAGGCTCAGGTAGAAATGTCTTGAGCGAAAAGGGATCGTGAGTGGGAAAATTTTAAGAAGCCCTGATCTATATCTACATCTATCTATTTCTATTGATCTGTGATTTCATCAATGTAGGATACTTCCACTGAGGAAATGCCCTTAGCCAATGCATATTAGCTCCTTTCATTCCACTTCTAGTCCCAGAGAGATACTTAGAGCACAGCCAGTATGTGTCAGGAAGGGACTTGAACCCAGGTCGTCCTAACTTCAATGTCAGCCCTTTCCCTAGGCTACCTCTTAATAATAATATTACAATGATATGTTATTAGATGATCCCTCTTTCTAGATTCCATTATTTTTTTTGTTTTTTTGGGGGGGGGGGGTTGGGTTTTTTTTTTTTGTTTTAGATTCCCTTCTTCTTGACCTTAGCTCTCTGATCCTTAGGCTATGATCTTGGGAAGGGAAAGATGAGGAAAGGCAGCCAAGGCTTTGATTGCATCTAAAGTAACAAATTGCTTATTTTCATATAAGCATTTGAAATCACTTTTTTTTCAATTCTGAAATCACTTTTCATCTCTCCAATTTCCCTCCATTTAAGTCTGGCTGCTTCAAATCATATTAATATTGCTATGTGTGAAAGCATTGCACTTAAGTGATGCTATAAAGTCAAGCCATTATGCTGCATGTGTGTGGTGCTGGGTATGTATTTTTAGCCTTTGAGATCCGTAATTATGTATGTTTCAATGCCTTTCAAATGCATATTTGTCATGTAGAGAGATTATAGTTATGTAATACCAGTTATTTTTGATAGGGTAAAATGTATTTTATAGACTTACTAAGTCTCATTCAACTAGAGCAAACCGTGGTCGTTTCTGCTTTATCTGAGAGGGTGTGTGGCTCCTGAAGTACCAAGGGAACCAATCCAATGAATCAATTTGTGATCATTAGGTCTGAAAGTTGGCTGCAAGTAAGTGAAAAATGAGAAATAGAGAAGGAAAACCCTGCCTTTTGCAGGACTGGGTGGGTCATACAGGGCATTTGTACAACAATCCAGTACAACGCAACTAACTTTTAAGTAACTATTCTGTGAGAGCCCCAGGATAGGCTCTGGGGGAGGTACAGTGCTTAGATAAGGCATAGTTCCTCTCCTTCAGAAGCATACAGTCTAGTAGCAGAATAAGGCATAAAAACACATACAGTCAAAATACACAGTGCTGTGTGCTAAATGCATTTGCGAGTTGTCAAAGTGCTATGAGAGCCCTAAGGATGAAGCTCATTAGCAATTAGGGTGACACTTTTAATAAGAAATATGGGGGCAGCTAGATTGCGCAGTGGATAGAGCACCAACCCTGGATTCAGGAGTACCTGAGTTCAAATCCAGCCTCAGACACTTGACACTTACTAGCTGTGTGACCCTGGGCAAGTCACTTAACCCTCATTGCCCTGCAAAAAAAAAAATTTTTTAAATAAGAAATATGCATCTATGTTGGCTCTAATCATATCACGTCTAAAAAGTTGACACCTCCACCCTGCCCAAAATACGAGTTTGCTCACAAGTGAGAAAAATGTAATATATGTATACTATCAATTCTTTTACCATCAGGGAACTCTTAGTTCAATGGCAAACATATCACCCTAATGCAAGTTGTAACTACAAAGCTCATGAACTATTAGATGAAATATTAGTTCAATGATGAAGTTATAAGTTTTTCCAAAACTGACTCAATATAATTAAAAGAGTTCATAGCTTTAGTTTTCAATATAAGAGCCACTTCTTTTTTTTAAAGTTTTATTGATTTATTATGTTTTAAAATTACAAACATTTACAAATTGTTCCCAATTTATGAGAGGTCTCTTAAACGTTAAATAAAACTACTAATACTGACTTCATCTGAAAGTGCATACAACATTCCACAATTATAGCACTGCCCCCACCTTTCTCAAAAAAAAATTAATCAGCAAAAATTTACCTTCTAGGGGCAGCTAGGTGGCTCAGTGGATAAAGCACCAGCCCTGGATTCAGGAGGACCTGAGTTCAAATCTGGCCTCAGACACTTAACACTTATTAGCTGTGTGACCCCAGGCAAGTCACTTAACCTCAATTGCCTCATGCCCCCCTCCCCCCAAAAATTACCTTCTATCCCTCCAACCTCCCCTTCACCACTGACAAAGAAAGAAAAACAAAACCCCTGCTACAAGCACATATAGTCAAGCAAAACAAATTTCTGCATTGATAAGACCTAATTCTTTTCTTTTAACTTTTTTTTTGGTGAGGCAATTGGGGTTAAGTGACTTGCCCAGGGTCACACAGCTAGTAAGTGTTAAGTGTCTGAGGGTGGATTTGAACTCAGGTCCTCCTGACTCCAGGGCCAGTGTTCTATCTACTACACCACCTAGCTGCCCCAAGACCTAATTCTTAATAGATCAATACCTTTCTTCAGTGCAAAGAGCAACAGATTTGGAGTCAGAAGAAATGGATAAAAATGCTCTCTTGGCCACCTTCCTTACTACATGTGTGACCTTGGGTAAGTAATATAACCTCAATGGGCTTCAGTTTCCTTAGCTATAACATGAGGGGTCTGGACTCAAAGATGTCAAAGGTCCCTTCCATCTCTAAATCTATGGTTCAATGATTCTATGACAGATGGGCAAAGTTACTTGTTAATATCACTTCATGAGCCTTGGTGAGAGGGGTCTTTTGTTGTAAATGAATGCCCGTTTGCTCAGAGAAAACTGCAGCTAATATATTTGTGCAAACATGAATGGCCCTTCATAATGCAAGTGTCCCTGCAGCTGATCTTTTGCAGCAATTTTAGTTCAAACAGTAGTACCATAATCATCATCCTCTCTCCCTTGTGTCTATGACTCTTACCTTGGTTCAGAATGCTTGTATATGTATTGCCCCACCTAATCTTCATAGATACTCTAGGATATAGGTCAGGTATAAGTCTTGTTTGACAAATTGAGAAAATTAAGGCAGAGGTCACATGACATGTTTAGGGTCATAAAATGAATTGACAGCAGAGCTGATGTCATTAAAACCCAAATTTGAGATCATTCTTTATCTGTAGGCTAAAATACTCCATGAGAAACTGTGTGGCACAGTGGATAGAGCCCCAGAACTTGAGTCAGGAAGACTCCTCTTCATGAGTTCAAAAATGGCCTCAGACACTTCCTAGTTGTGTGACCCTGGGCAAGTCACTTAACCCTGTTTGCCTCAGTTTCTTCATCTGTTGAATGAGCTGGAGGAGGAAATGGCAAACCACTCCAGTATCTTTTTTTAATAAAAGTATTTTATTATTTTCCAGTTACATGTAGAGATAGCTTTCAGTATTTGTTTACATAAGATTTCCAATTTCAAATTTTTCTCCCTCCTCCCCTCCCCCAGACAGCAGACAATCCAATATAGGTTTTATATATATATATATATATATATATATATATATATATATATATATATATATACACACACACACATACATAATAACATTAAACATATTTCTTCATCAGTCATGCTATAAGAGAAGAATCAGAGCAATAAGGAAAAACCTCAAAATAGAAAAACAACAGCACCAAAAACTAAAGAAATAGTATGGCTCAATCAGCATCCATATTCCATAGTTCTATTTTTTTTTTCTTCTGGATTTGGAGAGCCTTTTCCATCATGAGTCCCCTGGAAATCTCTTGTACCATTGTATTGGTGAGAAGAATGCAGTCCATCACAGTTGATCAACACACAATGTTGATGATACCACTCCAGTATTTTTACCAAGAAAACCACAAATGAGGTTACTAAGAGTCGGATACAACTGAAATGACTGAACAACAACAAAAAGTACAACAATGCATGTGCGCCTGATTCCATGCTGTCTTCCAGGCTTACAAACAGCATTATCTTCAGCTTTTCTTTTTTGCTCTCCTGACATATGCAAAGTTTGTCCTCTCTTTCTCTGCAACATCTCCCCCTTACATCTATTTCTCTCCACTCATACAGTCACCACTCTGATACTGGTCCTCATCTCTTCTTGCCTAGTCTTCTTACCTCCAGTTTCTCCCCGTTCTACACAGCTACCAAAGTGGTTTTTCTAAAGCACAAGTCTAACCATGTGATAAGGTTAAATGACTTGCTTGGGGTCACACAGCTAGCAAGTGTCTGAGGCCAGATTTAAATTCAGGTCTTCTTGATTCCAGGCCCTGTGCTCCATCCACTATGCTGCTTGACTACCCCAAGCCTACTGGGGGTGCATACAAAGAACACTGGGAGAGAGAGAAAATTTAGATGAGATGGGATCTTGCCTGTTTATATTCTTTTCTTTTTCAGGGCAATGAGGGTTAAGTGACTTGCCCAGGGTCACACAGCTAGTGAGTGTCAAGTGTCTGAGGCCAGATTTGAACTCAGGTCCTCCTGAATCCAGGGCTGGTGCTTTATCCACTGCGCCACCTAGCTGCCCCTTGCCTATTTGTATTCAACAAATATTGACACTCTGCTAGGACCAAAGGAAAATAGGACCCTGACATATCAGAGATGGAAGCACCTTGGAAGTCACCTAATCTAAATCTAGTATTTTACAGAGAAGGAAAAGGAGACCAGGAGAGAGAAAGTGATATCAGATTTTACTTCTGGTCTCTGTAAGAGAAATCTGAAGGAAAAGGGGAAACATTAAGGACTTTTTAGGGGAATTAAGGAATAGGGATCCCAAGAGATGGATTTAAAGAAAAGATTATTCAAGGAGAAAAAAAAGGAGAAGGTGGTTGGCAAGTCAAGGTATGTAAATTGGGACAAATTGAAGAGTAAAGCAAGTTGTGTATTGGTGGGTGGAGCAAGTTGGTTACATAAATAAAAGACTGGTTCTAGGAGAGAGGAGGTGGAGTGGATCTGGGGAGTTTCCTAAGGAAAAGAAGTTGAGTTTGGCTTTAAAGATACTAAGATGTTGTACTAGGCTATAAAAGTAATAATCAGATTCTTAGGGTGAAAATACCCACTGGTGTGTGTGTGTGTGTGTGTGTGTGTGTGTGTGTGTGAGTGAGTGAGTTTAAGGCACCATTCACGGGGACTAACCCTACCCACTCTCAACTCAGAGACAAACCTACCCACCTCAAAGATCCTCTGAAATGTCTTGTGTCTTTAAAGAGAAGATAGAAAAAATATGGCTCAGAAGTTATTAGTAGTCGTTCTTCATACCAATGATGAATGGCAAGTTACATATATGTTGAATTAAGCATATGTGTAACATATTGAAAGATAATTCCAATTTTAAAAAGTATTGAAACCTAAAGGGTCCATTAACTCACAGAAAAGTGGCTTCTTGGCAAGATTAGGTTTTGCTCCTCCTACTGGTCACTCACTCTTTGGGGGATGTGCTATCTAGTTAATTTCTGGTCTATGGATCCTTCCAAAATATACTAGTCATTTTAAGCCTTCTGCCTGCTATTGTTTCACCCTCCAAACTGAACCTCCACCAAGGATCACTCCTGGAAAGATCTCAGCCACTCATCGCTCAAAGCTCATGCTTCCTGGGACCATGTTAGCCTCTTCTACCTCCCCCAACCCTGTTTTCCACCTAGATCTCTAAGAATTGTAATTAATTAACATAACCATTGCCTCAGGAAAGAATGTGCCAGTCACTGCCCCATTGTTCCATTTACCCTAAGGGGTCATGCCTAAGGGATCATTTATTGGGCATCTAAGCTAAGGACCTCTCCCACAGACACCAAGATCCTCCATGGCTGACTAGGATTCAAGTGGTGTAAAGGATAAAGTGTTAGCCATAGTTAGGAAAGCCTAGAAGGGAATATTTCCTCGTCTAGGCATTTCCTGTGCCAGCAAAATCACAGGTCTGATCCCTTCCCCTAGCCTCTTTAACAAATACTATCTCAATTGATCCTCACAAAACATCTGTGAGTGAGATGCTATTTTTATTCATATTTTGCAGAGGAAGAAGAAACAGGTTAAGAGGGGTTAGTGACTTGCCCAGAGACACATAGCTAGTATGCATCAGATGTACAAGGAGTCAGACTCTATTCATTTCATCACCTCCTAACTATTCTATGTCCTATTCTTTAAGGCCTTGCTCTCAGGTGGGTGTCAACTAATCTCTCCTTAAGGTATCCTCCCTTACTGGGACATTTTCATTGTAATAGAAGCAAAGCACATTTCATTAAGCTGGGCACCCAGGGAGTTGTATTATTATTTCTAAAACAAACCTTTTTTTGACTCCTTAATATTTTTTTTTTTGGTGAGACAGTTGGGATTAAGTGACTTGCCCAGGATCAAATAGCTAGTAATTTGTTAAGTGTCTAAGGCTGGATTTGAACTCAGGTTGTCCTGAATCCAGGGCAGTTGCTCTATCCACTGCACTGCCTAGCCACCCCGACTCCTTAATCTTAAAGGACATTATTTTTTATTCATCAAACTCAAATTTATTTAAGCTTTTTTTTTAAAAAAAAAAACTAATCTTTATTTTAAAAAATGAAAACTTTATAAATGAGATACCAAATAATTTTTCTTTGAGACATTAGAGTACCTGGGCACATCTAGCATATATTCTGGTGGGATTTCAGGGCAGGGGAGGAGCCATCTTTTAGGTAGAGGACCTTTTCTGTTCTCTGTAAGCCTTTCCTTGTTCCAGTCACTTACACCTATTTGTCAGGTTGGCCTTGAGAATAACCATACAAAAAACCCTTTTTCTAAGAGTTAATCTGGTGGTTGAATTCAGTTGAATTATAATGTGGGGCTCATTTCTATGACCACATTCCATACACTGTTCCCTCTCCATCACTAATATATGGTTCTTGGCAAGGTCTTACCTTTGTCTTAAGGTCTTAGGACCCTCAAACAGAGGTAGTTAAATAATCTTCCAGGGTATAAAAGAAAAAGAAAAAGCTGCCACCAGTACCACCATTTGGTTAATTCCAAGGCATCTCCTCCTTCTAGAACAGTTGTTGGGGTCATAAATGAGTGAAATACAGTATGCTTACATTATTCATGAGTCCCCAGGACCATAATCCTGCTGGGCAAAGATTTTAAGCAGCAGGTCCCTCAGCAGACTGTGTCTCACACAGGAGGCAGAATAAAAGGCAAGGTTAGAAGCCTATAAGATGGGTAAACAAACCCATACATTTGCTATGAAAAAAAGAGAGAGAAAAGAAATATTGATTATGTGGCATTGAAGTGCCTGGGGCTTGAACAGACATTCAAAATCGGACACATTGTTCAAGATCAATAATAGGTTTTATGCTTCCAAACTAAAAAAGTACCAGTGCCATGTAATTTAAAAACAGACAGCTCCTAGTATATCCCAGGAACATCTGGCAAGCTTTCCTTATGCACCTCTGACACATCTGCTCAGTTCTCAATTCACTTCCTTTTTGCCAGAAGACAGTAGAGAAATGAAAAGATGTGTGTGTGTGTGGGAGGGAGGGTAGAATCTGGAATCAGCTATCCCTGATCCCATTGCCTTAAATGACAGTATTGTGGAAGATGCTGAATGAATGCATTTGGACAACTGGCAGGGAGAGGATGATGTTTGAAAAAGGGGATAGAAAGCAGGGAGGTGATGATCCTGTGTCTTGAAAAGGAAAGATATTTGAGAACAGGAAAAATATCCAATCAGCCATCTTGATTTAATGAATGCTCTGTTTAGAGAGAAGAAGCATAGGCAAAGCAGTAGGGCATGGTCAAAAGAGAGATTGGTTTGGAGCTCAAGGACCCAAGTTCAAACCCCAGCTCTACCCAGAGTAAGTTTAGGCAAGTCACTGAATTTTTCTTCTATAGCAAAATGAGGCAGTTGTATCCAATAATCTCAAAGATCCTTCTAGCTCTGAATCCTCTCATCCTATCAGATGACCTTTGGAGGGTCACTGGAGGCAAAGAAGTTGGTTTTCCTTTTCACATAAATCAGCAAGCAGCCTGAGAAAGTATTGTAGTTCTCATCAGGCTTTTGAGACTTCCAATAGACATTTTGTGGATTTCTGGCAAATAAAAATCAATTGAATGAATCAGGATGGGCTTTGATTCTATCATCTTCCTTCCATTCCCCTTCTACCCCCAAAGTATCTGAAAATAAAAGTTCTGGTGAAAACTTCCCAGTGAACACAGACCTGTTGATCCCAAGCACGGTACTCCCAGCTGAGCCTTATCTCTTTACCCCTCAGATTTCCCATCATGACCCTGTAGCTGGGTGAGTTTCAGGTTTTCCAAGGCAGGCTGGTTCCTGTTATTCCTCCAAAGTGAAACTCTCTCCTTTTCCACATTTAATTTGTTTATGAGTGCATGTGCATTTATTTGACGGAGTTTGTACAGAGTCCTCTCCTTTAATTTTGGGGCAGGATAAAACAGCTAATCTGTTTTGACATGCTATCTAAATGGCACTCGGATCAGTATACGGAAGAACTCATCCATAAGTCATTTCTTTTATACACATGTACTGGGGTGTCCAAGAAAAAGAGTTATATTGGCTGCAAGAGTTTGAATAATAATGGTCATTAATATGGCGAATTGAGGTTCGCCACATTCATTCCACATATCAAATCCTCTTTCAATGAGATCAGTTCCATCAGCTGTCAGATTCTATTAAATATATCCCCCAGACCTACTGACCAGCTGACAGTAGAGAAACTCAAAACCATACACCCACTATTAGCATTATAAAATGTGAAATCAGCTGGAAGGAATGATAACAGAACTGAAAACAGAGGAGATGAAAATCTGTAATGCTCTTGTGTCCTCCTAAATAGAAGCTCGAAGAGTTAAAACACCCCCATAAAACACCGAGGTGAAAAACAAAGCTTGTCACATTGTTTTCTTCATAACATATAATGGTTCTTTTACCTTTTGTTAATCCAAGATTTGCATAAATGTTTCATGAGGTTAATACAATGCATAAACCGAACCGTTTATTAGGCAACATCTGTGCTGTTTTCTCAGATAATGCAGTGTGGCTTCCAAGTCACTGAAATATAACCTATCGTAAGGTTGGGGTTGTTAAGATACTTGTTGTGCAGGGACTGTGATCATATTTTGAATTTTTAGCAGATGTTACAGTCTTACCAGTGAATTCCTGAATCAGATGGGCACAGATGCCAGTTCTCTCCCCGGAAGTGGTCTGGCATGGGCTACCTCTTGTGACAAATGAAGGAGACCTTGTTCAGGTCCATTTAGGATTCATTCCCTAGCCAGGAGCCCATTCTCCATAGAGACAGCAAAGTAAACTGCTTACAAATACACAGTGTTCTTTCTGGCCTGTTGTGTGCCCACCCTATCTTTTTCATCTTGGGACTTAGAGGGTTCAAGTTCATTTGCTGTGTAGCCCACTTATTATTGGGGATTTGGGGGAATTGAAGCCATATTTATGGCCTACAGTATAGAAAAGGATGAGACACCCAGCCCTGTGCTCTGTGAAACTCCAATTTTATTATGATATTGAGTCCATATGGGACTCTTTAAGGCAAAAAAAAGTTATGAGACCAATAATTTTTAATGAAAGTTGGCTTAGCTCGGAAGCAGGTCAGAAAGATAAAACAGCAGCTCTTGCTCGATCTGGAACCACGGGGTTTTCTTTTTCCTGGCAGGGATGAAAGCAAACGTAGTTTCAATTAGAGAAGACCTTAATGGAGATATGGTTTATATTATTGATTCTGGGCAAGCAGAGATTTGGGCATTGTCTGCCTCACCACATGTCGCTGAGTGAATGAGGGAGCGAGTGCTCTTTGCTTCCTAATTGGCATTTTCCTCCATCTTGAGTGTGGAAATCCACCTGAACAAGCTTTCTTGGGTTAGATATTGACATAAACTTTCCGTGCAATCTCTGTTGCAAATTATCATCACCATAATACCTTTGGGTTGGTGGTAGGGGCATAATGAATCCTTAGAAAAGAATAGTATTAGTCCCTTACTGTGGCGTAGTATGTCTGACTTGCTGAAGTGCTTTCCTAGAGAGCATCTCTTTTGAGCTAAGTAAAAGCTCCATGAATTAAGGAGGGCAGGTGATGCTATTGTCCTTTGACAGATGAGAAAACTGAGGCAACAGAGTGGTTAAATAAGATATCCAAGTCTAGATCATGCATTAGAGACAGAAATCGGTCAGGGATTCAGGTATGAGTTTGTTGCTCACACCTAAATTTCAAGTGACACTTTTGATGTAAAGTCTTTAATAAGCTGCTAATGCCTCCCCTCCCACAACAAAAAATTACCACAAATTGATTTTGTACATATTTTCTGATTCTCCCTCCCCAGAGTTTTGCTTCTTAAATTCTTTGTATATATACATGTTTATTTACTTTGTAAATATGCATATTTATTTACTTTGTAGAAATACATATTTATTTACTTTGTAAAGATACATATTTATTTGTGCTTTCCTCACACCCCTCACCCTACAAAATTGCTGTCTATTTCTTGTGAATATAATTTATGCCTATTTGTTCAATTACATATCATCTGCTCAACAGAATGCTCTTTGAAAAGTAGGGACTCTTATTTTTTGACTTTTTATCCCTAGCACCTAGCACAGTACCTGGCTTTTGGGAAGCATCTATTATGTGCCTGCTAATTGATTGATTGACTTATGGATTGATTCATCTGAATCATTTTCCTCTACTATTGTTATATCTTCATTTTCACATTTGGAGATTCCATATATTAAAATTAATCAAGGGAGGGGCAGCTAGGTGGCGCAGTGGATAGAGTACTGGCCCTGGATTCAAGAGGACCTGCATTCAAATCCTGCCTCAGACACTTGATACTTACTAGCTGTGTGACCCTGGGCAAGTCACTTAACCCCAATTGCCTCACCCCCCCAAAAAAAAAGAATCAAGGAAGATTGAGGAAAATGGCAATGAAGCTTAATCATTGGATCCAAATTGGAAGAGACCTTGAAAGTCCGTCCTCCTGCCTTCCCCTTCCCTTCAATTCCCCCAAATCCCCAAAATCTGTCCTGTCCTTCCCTGCCTGTCTTTTAAAAAAGATCATTTCTCAATACATCCATTCAACATTCTACCTGGATAACCTGTTAAAAATGTGTAACAACTCACTCTTTCAGAACATCTTCAGTGAAATCCTTCCTGCTAAGACTAATAACATTCCATCTAACACATCCCCTCTTGTTCTGTTCTCTGTAGAGCTAGAGAACAAAGATCTTAGTCAATGTTTGCCTCAAAACAGGGAATTAGTATGTATTTCTTAAAAGGCCCCTGCCTTTGTTGGAGAATGAAGGGATGGGGGGCAAGTGTCAATATTTCTTGGAGTCATCTCAGTGGCTATACAGGTAAAAGATGACTAACCCCTGCCTACAAAAAGCTCCCATTCTAAGGCTCAATGTTATCTTTGTCTGCCTAAACTCTGACCATCTTTCTTTTGCCCACCTAGGCTTCCTGTCCTTTTTCATGCATTTTAGGGAGCTTCCATACCCAAGAAAGGCAGGAACTTGTCAGAGAAGAAAGACGATGACAATTCAAATGCTTGAAATTCAGTTCATTTCTGAGGCTGAGTGGCAATTGTGCCATACAAACATGATACTCCCTCTTGCTATTTGCAGAGTCCAAGTGGTAAATCATCATTTTGTAAGAAATGTGCTCAATCTTGGAAGAAAAAGACTTATAATTATGTTGTTTATAATGAATTCTGAAGGAAACAAAGAATTTAAGAAGCAAAACTCTGGAGACAGCCAGAGAGCCAAACCCTTTCTGATCATCTGAGCCGCCTCTAAGAAGATGCATAGCTGATCAAACATTTGTATTTATCATAGGAGGCTGTCCTGGCTTCTGATAATTCAGCAAGGGAGTTGTGAAAACTCGGGAGCCCAGGCAAACACAGCTCGACTTTTATTAGATAAATTACACACTCCTCTCTACCTCTCCTGGCATCAATAATATCAACTTTTGGACAAATTGTTCTCTCTGGGGTATGGGTTCTGAGGCACAGGACTAATCTTCATGCTTTGAAGTGCCTAGAGGATTAAAGGCATGTGTCAATAACTGGGGCCTCTGACCTTTCCCGGAAGGGGGTATCAGAGGGTACCATTGTGGTTTCTTTGGAGCACCAAAGGATGGCAAGTTAAGAAAAGACAACAAAATTCTATGGAGTTCATGGGCATCCAGTTATTCTTTTTGTGTGGGACAAATGCAGGTCCTTCCAGGTATCAGGAAGCACAAAGCTATTATCTGAAAACACTAGAGGCAGAATTAATTGAGGGTCCCTATGATTATGAAAGATACTGAGGGATAACATCTTTTATAATCATAGGGGCCTTCAATTAACTAATTAATTAATTGGATTCTGATTTCTAAGAATTAAAAGGAAACCATTTTGAGAGTTTGCTTGTGCTGAAATTTCTGTGTGTTGTCTGTCTATAGTGCACATGAAGTATTTCAGCAGAGGATATGGAATTATATGAATGAAATCTTAATTTAATTCTTCAAAATGATTATTCAAAATTAATGTTTTTAATCTGTTAGCATATAGATATATTTTCTATGTAGTAGCATAGATGAAGCTGGGAGGGACATCAGAAGCCACCTACTCTAACCTCTTTCTTTATGTTATAGATGAGGAAACTTAGACCTAAGGAAGGGACTCATCCAAGATCACACAACTTAGTAAATATGAGAGGAAGAATTGGAATCATTTTGCTTTCCCCTGTGCCACCCTGTCTCCTCACTTTGGTTTTCCTTTTTCTCCAGGTATTTATAATGGCTAATAGAGTCTGACTGCAATACTATAGTTCTCCAACAGGTGTCATCCCCAAACATTTGGGTATTCTAGCCCCCAAATGGAAGCCTTTAACATCCTAATTTATTAATTTTGAAAAAAACTTTAAATGAGTTTAGCAAAAATGGGAGCAATGTCTTTATAGCAATCAGAGAGTATTTTGAAAAAGGGAAGTCATGATAAGGAGAGGAAATAAAACAAAATTCCTCATACCTGGAATGCAGGGCATTTCAGATCATAACATTAAGAACTGGAAGAGACCTTAGACATAATCTAATTCAACCCCTTCCTTTGAGGCCCTCAAAGGGAAAATGACTTGCCTAAGGTCATACAGGTAGTAAGTAGAAGAGCCAAGATTCAAGCTAGGTCCTCTGACTCCAAAGTCTTTGTTTTTGCTGCTAAACCACAGAGTCCCAGAAAAATGATACAAAGAAACCAAGAGTAGGGAAAATGAATCCAAATTAGCCATATAATGAGCCTGAATACTAGCAAGACACTAAGATATAACTGTGGAGGGATTCCCATGTGGGATCCTCTGTGACTCTCTGAAAGGTACATGGCTAGCTGATCCTCTTTGAAATACCTGTATTGTCTAGTCTGGGAATACGGGAAACAGATTTGATTTCACTGGGGCTTTGGGGCAGTGGGGTGGAGAAATATAACATGCTTTTGCTATCTGCCTGTAACCCTACTCCTAACCATAGAGAGGAGAAAGGACTCTATGAAGTGAGAGGGGGAAGAGTGGCTTTAAGGAGATTTAAATATGCAGGGAAATAAGTCTGATTCCATTTTTCAGACCTGAGAGAGTTGCAAGAATTTGTCTTGTCTATTTCCATCAGTCTTTTTTGCAGAGAAGTTAGTTCAATCCTGGATACTCCGACATACCTAGTCCAAAGGTAGTAGTCTCAATGTGGAAGTGATACCCACCAATAGCCAAATTGTGAAATTGGTAAAGTTGGTCCTCAGAGTCCCCCTCTCCTATTAGTTCCTTTTTCCCCATTGGTGGTGATGCATTCCTCTTCCTGCTGGTCCTTTTTATGTGTTGTTCAACCTTGTCAATGTTCTTACAACATGGTGCCCCAAACTATGTGTCTGGGTGTCAAATCATTCTCTAGCTGAGTGTGTGGTCTCTTTCCTGAGACAACTCTTTCATTAGTCTTTCCTTGGCATCCTATTATCTACCCTATATAATTTGTACCTTGTTTGATAGTATCCTACCTTATATGTAGCACTTAATTTTTCCTCTGTAATTTCATCCATATGGGGAATTCTTGGTGTGGCTGCATATCAGTCACTTGTAGCCTTTAGGAGTTGCCTGGAGCACAGAGAGATTATAATTGATCCAAGGTCACACAACTAGTTTATGTCAGGGGCAGGTCTTGAATTGAGGCTAAGAGCTCCAGAGTTGACCCTCTGTCTATGAATCACAATGTTTTGATTAGCACTTTCTTATATCAGGGTGCCATGTTCTAGAATCCATTAGAGTCACTCGTTCCATACAGATGCGGATACCTTACCACTGCATATGAGTTTGTGGAGGATGGGGACCATGCCCCACTCTTCTTTTGTTTCTTACATAGTGCCCGGCAAAGTGTGCTTAGTGAATGTTCAATTCCAAACCTTGGTGGTGTCATAGATGTTAACACCTCTGTTATCTAAGGGACTCCAAGCATCAGTTGTCTAGATGGTAGACAGCTATGCGAGTTTAAGATAGCAGGGGGGCAGGGGGGAATTACTGACATTATCTGCCAGCACTTTAGATAATTGGATATTTCCATGCTGCTGTCTGAAGTCCTGTGGTTTAAAGTAAGATTTCAATAAATGTTTGATTCACAGATGACAATCATGCTTTGGGATCCTAACTCAACCCTTCCAGCTGAGGCTGAGTGGGATCCCTAAACCAAGTTCTTCCCCCAAAAATGTTTTCATCTATTTTATAAAATAATTTTTTTGAAATCGTAGGAAAAAGAATTGAATCAAGTAACTTCAATCTTTCTCCTCTCATTTCTGGATATGTTTTAGAATTAACAGACCAATCAATTCAAACAGCACACTTGGGTGATGATTTTTTTATTTGTTTTATTTTGTCAGGGTTTTTTGTGCTAAAAGTGAAAGAAATAAACAAGTGTACAATAAGCCTTTTGCTACAAACTCAGACCTCAGCTAGGCTGTCACTTTTCCACAATAAAGGTGAGTTAGCCATGTCTTTTAGTGCTTTTATGCAATAAAGTCACTGGGGGGAACAGGAGACATTTCCCTCTCTTGTGAGATATATAAATCAAATGTGTGTATGTATGTGTGTGTGTGTATATATATGTATAGATAGATAGATAGATATACATATACATATACACAGAGAAAGAGAGAGAGAGAGATGGATGATTAGAGCTATGGAAGTTTTTTTCAAATTTTCCTCTTTTTTCTCTGAGATTTGAGTGAAGCCTATTATTGTGTCACTTCTGGGTTTTAAATAGAATTCTTCTGTAATTTCTTTCCCTTGTCCCTTGTATGTGGTTCTTATTTCACTCCATGTTCCTCACCACCTACATTCATTCATAAGTGACTATACAACTGTGTTTGTCTGAAAAGGTTAACACATCCCTTTGAAAGATGTTCCACATATCTAGAGGCAGCTAAATGGCACATTGAATAGAGCTCTGGGCCTAGAGTCAAGAAGACCTGGGTTCAGATCTGGCCTCACACACTTACTAGCTGTGTGACTGTGGACAAGTCACTTAACCTTTGTTTGCCTCAATTTCCTCAGTTGTGAAATGGGGAGTGCCTACATCATAGGTTTATTGCAAGGATCAAAACAATTATTATTTGTGAAGTGCTTATCACTTCTCAAGTGTCAGGCAATGCTATGCATTATACAAATCCCTCCCCTTTCTCTGTTGAGATCCTGCCTGGAAGTTCCTTGAGGGCAGAAATTGACCCATTTGGCATCTCCCAATCCCTGGTACCTATACCAGAAGTGGGTAAGGTGCAGCCACTTAATAAATGTTTTTGATTTATTGAATCTTGTCCTTCGGGATCAGAAGCCCTCTCCTCCAATGTTTCCTAGTCTAAAGGAGGCGCCACTCCTCTAACCATTTGAAAGTTCTTTGCAAATACAATTCGATTGGACATTTATTGAGGAAGGCAGCAACTTGAAAAAGAGAGACAGCAGACCTCACAGTCAGGAGGACTGCTGATCAAACCCTTCCTTTATCATCTGTGATCCTGGGTAAGCCTCCATGTTCTAAGACTATAAGATGCAAAAAAGTTTCCAAGCTGCATTGGTAGAGGGACTTTCCTTATCTGGGAGTTTCCAGATATCAGTGAAAACACATCCAGTCCCTATTTCCCAGCTCTATATTTATTAATCTCCTACTATGATTAGCATCTACTATGTGCATGGCGTTAATGAAAAATGATACAGTTTCTGTCATCAAAAAGCTTATCATTTATCCAGGGGTGGGGGTGGGGTAGGAGTGGTAGATAGAACTTCACAGGAACCCAAAAATACAAAGTAGGCTGTGATGGGCTGAAGGAGCAACCAAGACAGATTCAACCAAAAATTTGAGGAGTATTGGGGAAGAGACAGCCCCAGAGCTGGGTTTTGAAGAAAGGCATAGGTTTCAATCGTCTCTAGCCATGGGGACCATTTTGCAAAATATCGTGAGTGACTATTTTCAGACAAACTTAGGGGAAAAGAAAGGAAAGAGGAAGAGAAAGGGAAGGGAAGGGAAGGGAAGGGAATTCTGGGCTCAGTTTAAAGGGTTTGATCTCTTTGTGGAGGAAGCACAACTTTTAATATGACTTAAACTTGGAAGGGAAAGCTGTGGCCCATGCATGAAATCCCACTCAAACATTTATCACCACCAAACTAATGTGCTCTTCCCAACATGATAGATTTCACTTTTGGGCTGCTGACTTTGCCTTGCTAATTGCCTGACAGCGTTTTCTTTGTTAAGCTTCAACTGTGATCATCACACTTTTGTTGAACTGACAGTAGAAATATTCAGGAGCAGACGACCTGAATACATCCAGAAGCAGAATTATCCTCATCTTTCATAATGAGAGCATTTGGGGGTATTACTCAGGACACGTGCATATCGTCATTGTCAGGAGCCCCCAAAGCATTCCAGGCCCTGAAAGCATTGTCTGACAAAGCATTCTTTGCCCTGCACAGAATGGCTCATGGGGGAGGCAATCATAAAGATGGAACTTTGTATTGGAGAACCACTTGAAACTTAGTGACTCAGCTCTGGTGGACTGGGAAAAAGAGCAGCTAGGGAAGGGTTGAAAGAAGACAAGACCACCTGCCTGGCATCTGTTGGAAGCTAATGTCTGGGGCTTTCAGGCAGATAGCCAACCAGCAGTAGGGCCCTCACCCAAGCAATGAGTAAGGTTTGCTGTTCTAGGAGCCTGGCTGTAAGATGACACTTGGGGCTGCCCGGATAGGATCGATCGGATTGAACACAAACTGGGTTTTGTGAGTGGTAAGGAGAGACACTGTGCAATAACCAGGGAGGGGTAGATTGGTTTTCCTAGGCAGGGACAGGTGGATGAGTAATAGGGGAAGACTCACCCCACTTTGTGCAGCTCTCCCCACCCACTCCACTCCTCACTAACAGTTAAGAGAAAGCTCTTATCAATCCTCGAAATAAATGCTGTCAGGGTCACATACCACAAGATGACTGGGCCCAGTCCCGCTCGTCTAGCCAAGAACAGGCCACTCATTGTTAGGGGGCAACAAGGTGTAGCTACTTCAGAATGGAGGATTCAGGATAAGCTCAATTATGGGATTTTTAATGTATAGAAACTGTATCTCCCATGTTAGTCCAGGCGGGGGAGGGTGTGGGAAGTTGAAGTGAAGCAACAGAGATTCAGGAGCTGAAAGAAGAGTAATCAGGTTCTTTTTAATCGCTCACAACCCTGCTTTCCAAAACATGATACTGAGAATACTTTTAGCTGGGACATAGTCATCATAGAGGCTTCCAAAGAACCTGTCAAAGTGCTGGATGGATTCTTATCTGGATGGATTGATCCTCTGGGAACTCTCTTGTAGATCTGAAAGTCTACATCTCCATGGCTTTGCAGTTGTAAATCTCCATTCCTCTGAGAACGGAGGATTTTAAAGGATTTTAAGGGAAGATCTCACAAAAGGCAATTTGGATAATCATGGGCTCGGCCACATAAATGTGCCTTTGATAGGAGCCCGTCCTTTCTGTATATTTCTGTACAGTGGCTTCTGTAGGTGATGTAGCCACAGCTACTGAGGACCCAGACAGTGACATATTTGTCTCCAAAGTGTGGCCCTGTCAAAAGGTTCCACATGAGAAACTGATAAGGTTTTAAGAAATAATATTAAAGAAGATGCATTTCCCTCTGCTTTGATGCTGCAGCCTAAAGACCATGGGGACTTTCCACTGGATCTGTGTCTCCCTCATTAGGATGTAAACTCCTTGAGAGTAGGGACAACTTCTGCTTTTCTGTTCATATCTCCAGTGCTTTGTATATAATAATCACTTAAAATATGCTTTAGCCAGGTGTAGCAATGGATAGAACACAGGGTCTAGAGTCAGGAAGACCCAAGTTCAAATTCAGCCTTGATGCTTGCTAATTCTGTGATGTCAAGTCATTTAACCTCTATCTGTCTCAATTTCTTCAAGTGCAAAAATAAGGATATTAATAGCACCTACCTGACAGGATTGTTGTGAGGATAAAATAAGATAATATTTGTGAAATGCTTAGCACAGTGCTTGACACATAGTAGGCCCTTACTCCATTCCCTTATTCATTCATTCATTCATACATTCATTCCCAAGGTTGACTGACCCTGAAGATTTGTTCATGGGCTTCCATACCTAGTTTGGGTATGGCATTCTACCTTGGACAGTTCATTTTTTCCTGGGCACATTCTCCAATACCTTGTACCTCCCCAGAGTTACATGGAGGATAAAGCTAGTATACTTTTTTTTGGTGGGGCAATGAGGGTTAAGTGACTTGCCCAGGGTCACACAGCTAGTAAGTGTTAAGTGACTGAGGCTGGATTTGAACTCAGGTCCTCCTGAATCCAGGGCCCATGCTTTATCCACTGCACCACCTAGCTGCCCCTCGCTAGTATTCTTTTTAAGGGACCTTATAAAGCTTCTCCTATGAGTATTTCTTTGCTAACTGATGACCATCCAATCAACTCCAGGAAATTGGACAAAGTCCTGTAGACTGAGGAGCAGACCCTAGGCCTTTTCTGATTGTCTTGGGGGATGCCCAGAGCCACCCCAATCCATGGTTCTGAAGATTATTGAGTGTCTGGAATGGCCTGTACTAAGGAAATGTAGGGTCTTTTCTCATCTCATGAAAGGTTTTAAATTCTTTATCACTTTTAGCTCCATGGCCCAGTACTTCCTGCCTTTGGTGTGAGTTTAGGGGAATCCCTGGTGATGCTTCCAGCTCTTTTCATTGTTTATCATTAAATCAGATTCTATCTCTACCCCCTACCCCTTCTTCAATTCCCAAATAGTGCTGTCCCTTTATGACTCTAAGAATTTTTCCAAGGGGTTCAAGCTTTTGTTATATACATATCATTATGAATTCTAAGTCTCAATTTGTAGGTAACAGTTTTTGGTTTAATATTCTGAGGGAAGAACCCATAGATTTACACCAACCACCCTCCTCAAAATGCACACACATGCATACATGCACACACAAACACATTCCCAGCATATTTCAGCATCTCTTATATTGAATTCAATTATAATTGTCATGTTTTAGAGAAGACATCTGATCCACTGGAATGTATTGAAGAATTGCAGAGTTGGAAGGAACCTCAAACATGTGTAGTCATAACTCTACCTGAAAAAGAATCTATAAATTACCTCATGAGTGGCCTTCCAGGTTTTGCTTAAAGATGTCAAATGAGGTGCAATCTACTACCTCTCTATGTGCCCTATTCTGTTAGGGGACAGCTTCAGTTGTTAAGAATATTTTTTGTTTTGTTGTTGTTTTGCTTTTTGATATCAAGCCCAAATTTATATCTCTAAGAACTTCTACTCATCATTCCCAATTCTTCTCCCTGGGACCAAGCAGAACAATTTAAAATAACATTAACAACAACAATAGCAACAAAAACAAACAACAATAATTTATATGGTTTTGTTTGCAAGTACTTTTTATTTTTGTTGTTGTTGTTCAGTCATTTTCAGTAGTGTCCAACTCTTTGCGACCCCGTTTTGAGTTTTCTTGGCAAAGATATTGGAGTGGTTTGCCATTTCCTTCTTCAACTCATACAGATGAGGAACTGAGGCAAATAGGGTTAAGTGTCTTGCCCAGGATGTCATATAGCTAGTAAGTGTCTGAGGCTGGATTTGAACTTAGGTTTTCCAGACTCTGACCAGACTACTTCTGGAGTTTTGTTCTGCATACCATATTTTAGGAAGAACATTGATCAACTGGAGCCCAGTCAGGGAAAGTTAAGTAGGCTATTGAGAAAATGCCATAGGGTTATGTCATAGAAGACTCAGTTGAAAGAATAAAGGATATTTAATCTGTAGAAGTGACAAAGTAACAATTCAAGGTAGGTATGATTGATATCTTCTAATATTTAAAGGGTTACCATGTGAAAGAAAACAGATTTGTTGTCTTAATCCCCAGTAGGCAGCACTTGGGCCAAAGAGTGGAAGCTGCAGAGAGGAAGATAGTAGCTGTAAGACTTTACGAACGGAGCTGTCCAAAAGCTGAATGGGACATCTCGGAAAGTGTAGTGAGTTCCCATACCACTAGTGCTATAGCATTTATTTGCTAAGGGTATTATAAGAGATTCACACTCCAGATTGATTGGCTTATATGATAGTTGAAGTCTCTTCCACTTGAAGAATCTGTGATGTTCTTTAAATTCCTCCCTCTCAGGGTCTAGGTCCTAAGGCCTCTACCAAAATTTATTTTAGGGTGGGAATTAGTCATACAAGACCCAGAAGAAACACTCCCCAGCTGCATCTTTCAGAGGAATTTTAGGACCAAGAGGCCAATGACACTATTCTAGTAGACCTCAAAGCCCTGTATAAAGGAAATGGGAGACACACTAAGATCACAGGAGTGGTTCCCTACCAAGATGAGACCTGCTGGTCTGGTACATAGTCATTCTTCTACATTTTCATGGTTCAGAAGAAAGAACAATGGATTTTTAGCCACTCAGTCAGTAAACATTTATCAAGTGCCTATTATGAGCTGGGCACCTAAGTGTTAGAAATACAAAAAGAGGCAAAAAACAGTCCTTGCCCTCAAGGAGCTTAAAATTGAATGGAAGAGTTTACAATCTAATGGTCAGAGGGCCCAGGTTTAGATCCTATCTCTACTACCCACTGCCTGTATGAATTTAGTCACTTAACTTCCATTGATCTCAGTTATTTCATGTGTACAAAGAAGCAATTGAATGAAAGGGCCTCTGAGATCCCCTTCAACTGTAAATCTGTGATGCCATGAAATGATGTTCACTATAAATCTCAGCTAATATATGGAAAATGGTGCTGAAATTTGAATGAGAGGAACTGGTTTTAAATTTGGATTTGTCCACTTACTACTGTTTGACTTTAAGCACATCCCTTCTGCTTGTGGGTCTCAGTTTCTTCAACTGTAAGTGAAGGGGTTGGACTAGGTGACCTCCAGGGCCCCTTCTGGCTCTCATTCTAAAATTCTATGGTCATGACCCCTCATATGGCTCTATATAAGCCCCACTCTGAATGACTTCCTCTCTCATAGAACTTCAGAATAACACAAACACACACATATACACAAACTTATCATGCTTTATTCTTAATGGTAGTTATCTGTGTTTGTCTCATCCCACCGTTAAATTGTAATCTAAATTAGAATAAGAAATTTGTCTTATAAAAGCTTTGCACATATCCCTTAGAGGGTTTTTTTTTCACATAGAAGATGCTTAATTAGTGTAGAATGTATGAATGTTTCATTTATTTGGCTTAGAAACCACTTTGGCTCATTGCTCTGGATCATTAATAATAATTAATAGATCATATTTATATAGTACCTTCAGGTTAAGAACTTTCCCTGATTTAATATTTCCTAACCAGAGTAGCATCTCAGCTGCTTATTGCCTAATGTTTCTCCATTAATTCATATCCAGTCAGACTTTGTATCCTGACCTGAATATACCATTACCCTATAGTTTTGCCATACTTATATTTTACAAAGAATTAAAAATTGCTCCACCAGTATAAATTCTTAATCCCTCTCCCAGGATGTCTTGGAAGTTTTCTGGCTTCTAGGTCAGATATTAGATTTGTTGTTATCCCTAAAAAAAAGATGATGATAGTGATGGTGGTGGTGGTAGTAGTGGTGACGGTGATAGCTCATATTTGTATGCTGTTTGTACTTTCCAAAGAACTTTCAGATTTATATGATACAACAGAATGAATGTGAGAAAAGCACTGGACTTGGAATAGAGAATCTATATTGAAGGCACATCTCTGACATTTATTGGTGGTGCAACTCTAAGTAAGTCATTTTTACTTCTTTGAATCTGCTTATTTATCTGTGAAATGGAGGTGGTAATCAGATCCACATTTAGTTCCCAGGGTGGTTTTAGAGAACATCTAGTCCAATCCCCTCATTTTACAGGTGAGAAAATGAAGCTTCTACAAGGACAAGTAACCTGTCCAAAGTCACATAGATAGCAAGTATCAGGACTGGGGTTTGAGCCTAGGTCCTTGCATTCCAAATCCAGGGCTCTGGGGTCCAAAACAAAGAAGAAAATGTTGGCATCAGAAAGCAGGAATATTTATTTCTTTGAGAGAAGAATATCCAACTTTCCTTCAACCCTGTATGTAATCTAAAAGTATATAAATAGGGGGCAGCTAGGTGGCACAGTGGATAAAGCACTGGCCCTAGATTCAGGAAGACCTGAGTTCAAATCCGACCTCAGATACTTGATACTTACTAGCTGTGTGACCTTGGGCAAGTCACTTAACCCTCATTGCCCCACAAAAACAAAGTATATAAATATATACAAAAGGAACATAATAAGATGGTTTGGGGACTACACTAGTAGTTGAAGAGTCAGGAAAAGCTTCCTGTAGAAGGTGACACTTGAACCAAGTCTTGAAAGAAATCAAGGTTTCCAAGAAGAAAAGTTGAGGAGTGAGTGCATTCCAGGCATGGGAGATAGCCAATGCTCTGGCACAGAGATGGGAAATGAAACATTGTATGTTGGGAACAGCCATTAAGTAGTCTGGCTATTTATCATTTACCAAGATAATGTCAAAATGGATATATGACCTAGACATAGAAGGAGATATCCTATATAAGTGAGAAAAGCATGGAACATATTACCTATTAGATTTAGGGATAAGAGAAGAATTTATGAATAAATAGGAGATAGCATTGTGGAATGCAAGATGAATAATTTTGATTATATTAAATTAAAAAAGATTTTGTACAAATATACCCAATGTAGTCAAAATTAGAAGGAAAGCAGAAAATGAGGGGCTGGGGAGGTTATACAGCCAGTTTCTTGGATAAAGACCTCATCTCAAATGTATAGAGAGCAGAGTCAAATTTATTAGAATGTGATACATTTCCCAATTGACAAATAGTCAAAGGATATGAAAAGTCAGTTTTTAGAAGAAGTCAAATCTATATAGTCATTTAAAATGCTCTAAATCATTATTCATGAGAGAAATACAAATTAAAACAATTATGAGGTGCCATCTCATTCCTATCATTCATATATATAAAATATTGGTCTTCTCTAATTCAGGATTAGGAGGGAGAAGAAGAGAACTTGGGACTCAAAGTGCAACAATAAACAAACAAATAACAAATAAATGTAGTAGGGCTAGCTCAAGGTAAATTGCCTGTAGAGGAATCATGTATGAGAAGACTTGCAAGGGGACAGATTATGACAAGGAGTCATCAAATAGAGGTTAATATTTGATTCTAGAAATATTGGGGAGCCACTATAATTTATTTCATAGAGGAATAATGTAGCCAGAGTCTGTGCTTTAGGTTTGGGGCTTTCTCTAGGCAGACATTTTTTTTCCTGGACTTGTTTTTTAATGGAAAACCCAAACTATGCACTGTAGGCTTGGGGAGTTTGCAGCTAAGCAGCATTTGATTACACAGAGAGTTTGTGGTTTGTCTCCTCTCATCTCCTCTCTCCTCCTGGTGCCAGAGTACGTCATTATGGCAGAGTTCTTCTTGCCAGGCTTACAGGGCATATTTCAGATGCTGACACTTTGAAGTATGTGTTCTCTTAAGGCTTAACAATGTCAAGCTTCATAACGCAAGAACTAGTTAGCTTACTTCCTACTTTAAATTGCTTGTAATTTGAAACATGCAAACATTTCCACTTTATCAAGCTCGGCTACTAAACATATTATTGCCACGACCTGCATGTTTTATAGCTTCTGTAGAGCTAGGGAGCTGAGCTTTATTAAAATAGACTGGGAAAAGGCTAACTCATTATGGAATCTTCGAGGCTCCAGAAGGAAAGATCTCCGTTTATTCCACAAGCTGAGACGAATTCTGGAGAAGCCACAGAGACGGATGCAGGGGCTTTGTTAGTCTCACCCTGGGCTAGTGAGATTTCGCAGCTGGCATCACAGGGGGTATGTCAGGACTGTTGTGAGAACGTTGCTTTGGGTGGGAAACACTTCCTATTCCATTCTCTGGTACACACAGAAATGGCACGTAAGTCCCTGGAGCGGAGAAACTGGAAGAAGGGAAGGATATGGAGGTACAGCGGAAAGTAACTATGGAGTCAGAAGACCTGGACTTAAATCCTACCTCTTAGGCTTACTATAGGTGTGACTTTGGGCAACTCACTTTGTTTCTCTAGGCCTCAGTTTCCTCATCTATAAAAGAACAGGTTTGGAGTAGATGGCCTCTGAGGTCCCACCCCCCAATTTTAGATCCATAATCTGGTGACTCTTTGGGTGGGTTCAGGGAGGCCACACTTTAAAAAACCTGATCTGGGACAAAGCACAACTTGCCAGAGAAAGAAACTGGGGAGTGATTTAAAAAAAACAACTTTATAAAAGCATGGGGCTTTTAAAACTTGATTTGAGTTATAAAGGTTCAATTTACACACTTCTTTTGAGGCCTGCTGCAGTTTTTCGCAACTGCTTCATACAGCTGTATTTGTTCTTTCCTGAGCAGTCGGCATGGGGCCCTGGATCTGAAGTCAGAAGAACAATACTCTTATCTTCTTTTCTGCTTCCTAACCACCCGTGTGACCTTGGACAAATTGCTTGTCCTCCCTGGAACCTCAGTTTCCTTATTCGTAAAATGAGGGAGTTGTACTAAATGATCTCTAAGTCCCATCTGACTTTTCCAGATCCATGACCTCTTGCTAGGCACTGCAGGCATAATATCAATAAGCTCTAAAATTTCTACAATGAGCTTTTAACTTTTCAGATTGTTTTCACTTGATCCTCACAATAACCTGGTACAGTCAGTAGGACACATTGTACTTTTTCCATTTGACAGATAGGACTGAAGTCTGAAGAGAGGAAGCAATCCCCCCCCCACACCCCCCCCCCCCGCCCTGCCAAAGCCACACTTATAGTTAGTGGCATGACTGGAATGAGGATCCAGCTCTTCTGAATTCCAGTCTTGGGTTGTTTTTAAGAGACAACACAGACTTCTCAGTGTCTTTATCATCCTGTAGATTTATACAATAAGCTAGTCTGAAGGGATAAATCACTTCTTGGAGAATTTGAGGGGTGTGTATTATTATTCTTTTGCCCGTGAACACTCCACAGACAGAGTTCTTGGCAGTTTTCAGAGACTTTGAAGACCTAGAGTAGACACCAACCTACAAAACACTGGCTTTGGAGTCAGAGGGCCTGGCTTCTAATTACAGCTCTGATACATAGCAACTGTGTGACCATGGGCAAATAACGTCCCTTCTGTGTGGCTCTTTACCTGTAAAATGAGGGGGTTGAATTAGATTATCTCTTAAGATGATCTAAAAACAGATGCTTCAGTGGCTCCCTACTTCTTCAAGGGTGCAATACAAATTTCTTTGGCATTTAAAACCCTCCACTATCTTAGTCTCAACTTATCTTCCCAGACAGATTTAGCATTATCTTTGGTCATACTTTTTTTTAGCCATACTGGTCTACTGGCTGTCCCCAATAAGAGATGTTTCTTCTCCAGCCTCCATTCCTTTTTTTTTTTTTTTTTGCAGGGCAGTGAGGGTTAAGTGAGTTGCCCAGGGTCACACAGCTAGTAAGTGTCAAGTGTCAGAGGTCGGATTTGAACTCAGGCCCTCCTGAATCCAGGGCCAGTGCTTTATCTACTGAGCCAACTAGCTGCCCCCTCCATTCTCTTTTAACAAGTCGTTTTGCATGCCTGAAATGTTCCTATTCTCACCTCCACCCTGGTGTGTGCTGGTAAATGTTTGACAACTGACTCTCTGAAAGAAATAAAGAAAAAAATAACACAGACTTTTAAGTTGAATTTGTGTATTACCATTTTCTCTATCTCTTTCTTAAGTCTAAATAATCAATAAAATAATTTAATCTCTGATTTTTAGTCTTTGCTGATTTCTAGGGTGTGAATGCTCACACAAAAGATCTAACAATAGAAGGAACCACCTCTAGCACACCCCTGGTGGTCCTTACTCCCTTCAGGCTGCCTTAAGTTTGGTGTTGTTCAGGATCCCCTGATGTTAATGTTTCTTGTCCCCAACTTCTCTAAGTCCCATTGGGTTTAGTTTGTAAACTAAATGGTAATACACAAATTCATTCTTCCAACTCCTACTCCCCTTGACCAGGCTCAGGGCAGATGACTATTCTCTCATGTTTGCGGGGGTAACCCTGAAGGGGTTTCTCTAGTAGCAGTATTCAAGATCCCTTGTTAGTGTACTCCCCAAAATCATCTTATCACTTAATCTCTCTCCATCAGCAATTAATCAACTGATTATCAGTTAGCTTTTAAAAAGGAATATTTACCAAGAAGTTATAGCAAGAACCAAAGTACAACACCCTTGTACCACAGGTCTGGGACATATTCTCCCACATGCACATGCAGAGTCCAGGGGAAAATGATATGAAACTTAGAGAACACATATGGCAGAGGAGTCACTCACAATCCATGATTGGTTGGAAGTTCATTTCTCCCTTCATGTAGTCCTTTTGAAGTTCCCCCTAGGCATAGATTTCTGTTGGACTCCTTGCAAAGTCCTCAATCGTTTATGTCTCACTGTGTCTAGATTGTCTTTGGCTCCAGATGCAGACATTTCTATCAGCCAATGCTGTACCAGGACCCTGCTAGGACAGTGATGGGAAATCCAAAGTTTTCAGCCTTTCAAAGTTCCCCAGGGTCATCTGCTGGTTGGTGGGAGATGGAGGTGAGAGGCAGGGAGAAAAGACAGAAACTCACTTCTCACCCTCCATGTGATTCCCTCTCAGAGATGTCAATAAAGCTGTTCTCCCACTAGTCTGGCCTGCTATTGGAATCCCAATTTCAAATTGTTTTTCTGTTTTTACAAATCCAATATTTATAGAATATCATTGATTTTCTTCACCTACTCTCCTCCCCTCCCTTCCCTTCTCTTTTCTTCTCCTCTCCTTTCTTCTCTCCTCTCCTCCTCTCCCCTACCCAAATATGCATATAATACAACTAAACAACTAGAGTTTTAAGAATAAGAATTTTAATATTATTTAGTTTCTAGTTATAGTTCCACTAAATAATATTAAACTTCTTATTCTTAAAAAGTGATCACTTAGTTATCTAATTTTGTGATGCCAGAATTGAGTGCCTTACTTTAACATTTTAAGAAAATTATTGTTAAAGCCCTGATATTTTTGGAGGTGTTTAATTGCATTTCTCTTTAAAATAGAATTTCAATGGTCAAAGGATATGAACAGGCAGTTTTGAAATCAAGAAATCAAAGCAATCTATTGCCAAATGAGAAAATGCTCTAAGTCACTATTGATTAGAGAAATGTAAATTAAACCTTACACCTTACACCACCTTACACCTATCAGATTGGCTAATATGACAAAAAAGGAAAAATGATAAATGTTGGAGAAGATGTAGAAAAATTACTGGTGGAGTTGTGAACTGATCCAGTCATTCTAGAGAGCAATTTGGAACTATGGGGCTGTGCACACCCTTTGACCCAGTAATAATACTGCTAGGTCTGTATCCCAAAGAGATCATAGAAAAGGAAAAAAGGACCCACATGTACCAAAATATTTATAGCAACTCTCTTTGTAGTGGCAAAGAATTGGAAATCAAGAGGATGCCCATCAATTGGGGAATGGCTGAACAAGTTGTGGTATATGAATGTAATGAAATACTATTGTGTTATAAGAAATGATGAGCAGGCAGATTTCAGAAAAATCTGGAAAGAATTAAGAGGATTGGTGTTGAGTGAAGTGAGCAGAACCAGGAGAACATTATACACAGTAAGAGCAACATTATGCAATGATCAATAGTGATAGACTTAGCTCTTCTCAGCAATGCAAATGATCCAAGAAAATTCCAAAGGACTCATGATGGAAAATGCTCTCCACATCCAGAGAAAAAGAACTGTGGAATCTGAATGCAGATTGAATCATACTATTTCTACTTTTGTTTTTCTTTTCTTTTTTTGAGGTTTTTCCCTTTTTTCTAATTCTTCTTTCACAACATGACTAATGTGGAAATATGTTTAATGTGATCATACATATATAACCTATTTTAGATTGCTTTCTGTCTTGGAGAGAGGGAGGGAAGGGAGGAGGGAGAAAAATTTGGAACTCAAAATCTTATAAAGACAAATGTTGAAAACTATCTTTACATGTAACTGGAAAAAATAATATACTATTAAGATAAAATAAAATAGCAGTTTAGTTAATAACTAGCAGGAATGCCTATTTGATGAGAAATATCATAAATTATTTACATAAATTTTATTTGCAAGATAAAATTTTTTAAAAAACATGAATTGTTGCTATGCCTATGAATCTTCATTTGTTTTCATCCCCTGGCTCAAATGTATTTCATTCCTCCATTGATTATGTTTTCATAGTGGTATATGCCTTTGATTGATTGATTGATTAAATAGAGATGTCTAGGCTTTGTTGACATCTCACCTTTGATTCAATTAAAAGTGAGGGGGCTTCTAATTATTGAGGTGGGAATGTGGAACACCCTCCCTTACACACATACATATATACACATGTACGTATATGTTCATTTTCTATTTCCTTATCTAAGGAGGGAGATATCTCTCTCCCTAACCCCTGATATATAATCTCCTTGAGGGCAGGGTTTTATTTTGTATCTTTGTATCTTCAGTACCGAGATCAGTTCCTTGAACCTGGTAGCTACTTAATAAATGCTTGTTGAATTGAATCCCTCGAGTTCTAAATCCTATAATGATGCCATTCATCAAATGCACCCATCCCATTCTATGCTTCTCTAGTAGGGAAATAAATTCATTGGGGATGTGCATGAGATTCAATTACTCAGCATCACAAAGAAATTCCACAGCCCTTTATTTAGGGCTCTTCATAATGCCTTGCTCTTCAACCTGCCAAACCTATACTATCTCTTCAATCCAGGCTCATTCCCTGACTCTCCCACAAAATGGCATACTGTTTTCTACCTCTGTGGCTTTTTTTCATGCTATATTTCATGCTATGTGCTATGTTGCCTCTCCCCTAATCTTGAAATCCTGCAATCTTCCAAGGCCACAGCAAAAGTCCTATCGACTTCTGAAGCCTCTCACAGCCTGTCCAGCCTATGTGCCTCTCTCCTCTCATTGGTCATTCTTATATTCCATCCTATTCAATCTAACATTTAACACACATCATATTATTACTGGGGAGGTGGGTTAGGAGGATGGGGATCAGATCTATCATTTCAAAGTTTTAGAGAATCCTAGTAAGGAAACTCCCTCTACCAATGAAGATCTGCCTCTGCTCTACCACTTGGAGTTTTACAGACTCATAGTGTTAATAGATAAGGCTGTAAGGGGTCAAATGACTTGTCAGTGTCCCACCAATAATTGGCATCCACTGCGGATCTTGAAACCAGGTCTCCCCAAAACTGAGCTCTCTAATTCCAGCTCCATGCACTCCTCAATCTTATATTGCTATTTATGCAATTTCCCCAAATAGACTGTAAGTCCCTTGACAACAGTGTGGCTATTTTATTCTCTATATTCTTAGCCCTTAGGACAATGTGCTGTGCACATATTAGGTACTCAATAAATGATGGGTTGTTGAAGACAGTGATGATTAGTGAGTGAGAAAAAGGGTCCACTGGTGCCCCCAGGATGGTTTGCAGAGAGTTTGCTCATGTGATATAGTGGAAAGAACACTAGGCTGGGAATCAGGAGACTTGGATTCTCACCCTAACTTTGTCATTGACTAATTGCATTACCTTGGATAATTCACTTCAGCTCTCTGGGCCATAGTTTTTTCCATCTGTAAAATGTAGATGGTGACAGCATGGCACAGCAGATAGAGAGGCAACCTTGGAGTTAGGCTGACCTAGTTTCAAGTACTGCTTCTGACATACTCTGAGCAAGTCACTAAATCTCTTGGTCCCCCAGGCAATTATATAAGATTATAAGGTACAGAACAGGTGCTCATATGCATGGGGAGAGGGAGTATTCTTTTTTTTTTTTTAGTGAGGCAATTGGGGTTAAGTGACTTGCCGAGGGTCACACAGCTAGTTAAGTGTTAAGTGTCTGAGGCTGGATTTGAACTCAGATCCTTCTGACTCCAGGGCCAGTGCTCTATCCACTGCGCCACCTAGCTGTCCCAGAGGGAGTATTCTTAATGGAGGGAAGGAAGGAAGGAAGGTAGGAAGGTAGGAGGGAAGGTAGGAGGGAAGGAAGGAAGGAAGGAAGGAAGGAAGGAAGGAAGGAAGGAAGGAAGGAAGGAAGGAAGGAAGGAAGGAAGGAAGGAAGGAAGGAGGGAGGGAGGGAGGGAGGGAAAAAGAAAGAGAATAGGAGAGAAAGAAAAAGGGAGAGAGAATGGGAGAAAGAGAAGAGAGAAAGAAAAAGGGAGAGAATGGGAGAGAGAGGAAGAGAGAAAAGGGGTGAGAAATGGGAGAGAGAAAGAGAGGAAAAGAGAAGGAAGGGAAGAAAGGAAGGGGGGAGGGAGGGAGGGAGGGAGAGAGGAAGGAAGGAAGGAAGGAAGGAAGGAAGGAAGGAAGGAAGGAAGGAAGGAAGGAAGGAAGGAAGGAAGGAAGGAAGGAAGGAAGGAAGGAAGGAAGGAAGGAAATTATTACTGTTTGCCAAGTACTGTGACAAGCATGGAGAATACAAGCAGAAAAGGAGGACATTCCTGTTCTTGAGCAGCTCAGACTCTAACTGGGGAAGACAACACACATAGGAAGGTTCAGCTGTAGGACTAATGGAAAGGCCTAGAAGTCATAAGATCATAGGATCTTTGATTCAGAGCTGGAAGGGACTTCAAAGATTATCTAGTCTAACCCTCTTCATTTAATAGATGAGGAAACTGAGGCCCAGAGAGGTGGCCAAGGACAGAGAGACAGTGACAGAGCCAGGATTCAAATTCAGCTCTAGGAACTCTGAATCCTCCACGCCTTCAACCAAACTAAGTGAAGTAAAAATATAACCAGTAGCAATCAGAAGAAACAATAATAGTCTCCATAAGATTTTCTTTCAGGTGTATAGAGGCTGATTAAATAGGAGCTCTAAGTATATTTGCATATAAACTGGAAAGGTCTAAATATACAATATATTTGAACATTTCAACTTGAAAGCTTCCTTAGGTGTGGTTATACCTACCTCGTCAGGAGCTTTCTGAATTTCGAGTGAGAGGAAATGTCATGGCTCACTCTAAAGGCTCAAACACAACCACCTGATCCTCAATGATTTCTAGTGTATATCAAAGAACTGGAAGGCAAGACAAGGGGACCCCCCTGAGGGTGTGTTGGGAGGTCAAATGGCAGTTCCCTGGGGTTTGCAGGGTATATCTAAAGGGCAGATCGTAAGACCTGATTATTTTCTATCTTTCCAGAAGCATTGTAGTTGGTGATTCTCAGCTCATCCAAACAGTATAAGAAGCCCTGTCCTTTTCCAATGAAATCATAGGTCTTCTTAAAAACAAATGAAGAATAATTTGTTACCCCAACCCCCAAATTCACAGTTATCTTGTCGATAAGAAATAAAACAATAAAGCTAATTATCTCCACCCTCACCCTCCGGGGGCATCATTCCCAACTTGCTGTTCCTTCAATATTTTCATTTAAATCCAATCCCATTCAAAAAACATTTAATTAAGCACTTACTTACTCAGGTTCTCAACTTCAGAATCATCCTTGAGTTTTATCTCTCCCTTACTTCTGCATTCATTATTAGTTAACAAGTTTTGGTAATTCCAACTCCATGACAACTCCCCACTCTTTTATTTTTTACTCCTGGCTACCAGACTAGTCCAGGACCATATTATCTATTTCATAATCCAATAATATAGATTCTTATTGGCCTCCCTGCTTTCAAGTAGAGGCCACTAGGAGGTGCAAGAGATAGAGTTCTGAGTCTTAATTTAGGAAGATCTGAGTTCAAATCCAGATGATATGACCCTGGGCATGTCACTTAACCTCTGTTTGCCTCAGTTTCCTCATCCATAAAATGGGGATAATAATAGCACCACTTTCCAGGGTTGTTGCCAGGATCAAATGAGATGTCACAGAGTACTTTACACAGTGCCTGGCACACAGTAGGAGCTTAATAAATGCTAGTTCTCTTCCTCTTCACAGCTGCTCACTTATTCAATCCATCTCCCATACAGATGCCCAAGTAATTTTCCTAAAGTATAGGTCTGAACATTTCAGAGGCAACATGGTTTAGCAGATAAAGGGCTGGACTCAGAGTAAGAAAGACATTCAAATCTTGCCTCTGAAACATACAGCAAGGGACAGCTAGGTGGCGTAGTGGATAGAGCACCAATCCTGGAGTCAGGAGGACCTGAGTTCAAATCCGGCCTCAGACACTTAACACTTACTAGCTGTGTGACCCTGGGCAAGTCACTTAACCCCAATTGCCTCACCAAAAAGAAAAGAAAAAAAAAAGAAACATACAACAATACTGGGGAATTCTTTAATCTCTCAGTGGCTCAGCTAACTTTATACCATTATGGGTTGTAGTAGAGCTACCAATCTGAATTGCTAGAGAGAATTTTCTTGCCTCAAGTTTCTTGCACCAATGGAATGACCAGGCCAGGCCAAACGCATTTGGACACACATTTACACACACTAATTTTTATATTACTTTATAAATTTTCAATTATATAGAGGTCACTAAATATGATAAATGACGGTGATGTCACTCCCTTGGCAAAATATAATATCTTCAGTAGTTCCCTATTTTTCTGAGAGGTTACTGCCTTTCCATCATCATCTTGGCTCTGCCCCCTTTCCCTCAGCTCCCTATTTTTCCAAAGATAAAATTCAAACTCCTTCACCTGGTATTTAAAGTGTCAATAATTGGGGGCAGCTAGGCAGTATAGTGGATAAAGCACTGACCCTGGATTCAGGAGGACCTGAGTTCAAATCAGGCCTCAGATACTTGACACTAGCTGTGTGACCCTGGGCAAGTCACGTAACCCTCATTGCCCTGCAAAAAAATTAAAAAATAAATAAAGTGTGGATAATAAACTATCTCTCACCGGCCATTCCAGGCTTATTTCATATTATTCCTTTTTACAAACCCTGCAATCGAACCAAATTGGTGTGTCTGATACCCTCCATTTGAGACAGTCCCTCATTTGGTTGTCTTTCAGTCACGTCCGACTCTTCATGACCCAGTTTGGGGTTTTCTTGAAAAAGATAGTCGAATGGTTTAACATTTCCTTCTCCAGCTCATTTTACATATGAGGAAACTGAGGCAAACAGGGTTAAGTGACTTGCCTAGGATCACACTCTGGACTTGAACTCAGGTCTTCAACTTCAGTGTAGGTGAGAGTACTTTGAGATGTTAAAATTGAAGTGCTATTATTATTATTAGAGTGTTGTTATGATCATCTTGGCTATTATCCTTTTGTGTGTTGTCTCCCTTCCACCACCCCCCCGTTAGATTATAAGCTCCTTGAGGGCAGGGACTGTCTTTATTAATTGTATCCCCAGCACTTAGCACAGTGCCAGGTATATGGTAGGTGCTTGTTGTTATTCAGTTGTTTTTCAGTCACTTATGACTCTTTGTGAGCCCATTTGTTTGGTTGGAGTATTTTTTTTTGGCAAAGATACTGGAGTGGTTTGCCATTTCCTTCTCTAGCTCATTTTACAGATGAAGAAACTGAGGGAAACAGAGTTAAGTGACTTACCCAAGGTTATACAGCTAATAAGTAAGCCTGAGGCAAAATCTGAACTCAGGTCTTCCTGACTCCAGGCCCAGTGCTCTATCTATCTACTGCACCACCTAGCTGCCCCATAGTAGGCATTTAATAAATGTTTTGGATTATTGGATTAGAAGATCCTTCTATAGTTAGTTGTGTTCACTTAGGATGGGTTGGTTGGGGTGGAGGTGGAGGGAGGGATGAGGCAACATTTTGACTTCTCTCTCTTCTCTCCCTGCCATAGACTCTATGTTCTTCCACCAGGCTTTGACAAAGGACTTGTCTACTACAGACTTATGGAGATCTCTGGAGCACAGGTTAAATATTGGAGAAAAGCACCATGGAGGAACACTTGCATTTTAGGGAGATTTTGCTGGGTCATTTTATCATCTTGGTATGAATTATGTAATTACCTTTGTCCTGGGGTGTTTGGGGGGGATTGGGAGAAGGAGGGGAGGGAAAGATTGGTCTGAAGTTGGGGGGGGAGGTCAGAAAGGTGTTAACAAGCTATAAATGACCTTCCTTCTGCCTGTTCAGGCATAAGTAATGTCCTGAAATTGCCTACAGTCAAAACTGCCAATTCTGAGCTGATTGCAATGAATCAGGTCCCCCTATACGAAATACCATGATCAATTTCTCATTTCGCTGAATAAATAAGCCAGGAGATAGGGAACTGTCTCTGACCCTCTGTTAACCTTTTGCCTCATTATTCATATCAAACCTATGACATGCATGTAAGAAATCTCTGGTTCAATTTTAGCTAATTATTTGTTAGGACTGAAGGGTCTGTGAAGTGTTACTGATGGTACAAGCGTCCAGGGACCTTACATGGACTAATGAAAATAAGCCCAAGGAAGTGAGCCAACCCCCATGCCTTTGTCTGGCTCTCTTCAGAACACCAAATAGTGGCATCCTTCCCCCTGCCCCCTCCCCCCCACTAGACTGTTAATCCTTGTTGGAGCATGCGCAAGCTGATCATGTCCACTCTGAGATGTGAAATGCCCTGAGAATTTATTGCATCTTTGACTATTGTTAACTTAACATCTTTTTATCATACTTAGCTCCGATCACTGCCACAGATCAATTCCCCCATTTGAATAAATTGTGTGTCTTTCTGCATGCCCTCCTTTCTCCTGTACTTATCCATTTAGTGTCCAGAGTGCTTTTTAAACATAAAAAATAATTTCACTTAATTGGCTCGTCTTTAGTTTTGCAGAAGCCACTGAAATCGGCAGAAATATGTTGGTGTGGGTTGCCAGAAATGAATCCCACAGGGGACTTTTGGCTGGAGTCTTTGGGGCCTTATGGGATTTGCAAGGATTGTCCCTGAGGTGTTCTAAGAAGCCTTCTCCCCCACCACTCTCTCCAGTAGAGGTGGTTTAAGTTGGTTCCACACCCCTCAGGGAGTGAGGGGTCTTCTAGTTAAAAAAAATCTCCTACTTGTTCTTCCTATACCATCTGGAGGGTCTCCCTGGTGAAAAGCCACCAGGCACACCCCTTTACTGCTTCTACTCAGCTTCTAATGGTAGCTTTGATTCCATGGAGCTGAAGCAATCTCCTGAGATCACCCTAAAGAGGCTTCTTTTATAGGGTAGTCTCTGTTTTCCTTTTTCAGAGAACAAAGGAAGGAAATTGTAGATAAGCATATGCAATAATATTACTATAACCATTCATATGACATACACGTGACACTTTATAGCTTTTCAAGGCATTTTCACAATCACTATCACATTTGATTTCATCTTCACAGTCAGACAATAAACATTTATTAAAAGCCTACTATGTGCCAGGCACTGTACTAAGCATGGAGGGGTACAAAGGATAGTGAAATACAGTCCCTGCCCTCAAGTAGCTGGCAGTCTAATGAAAGGGACAACATGTAAACAACTGCATACAAACAAGAATTTATTCAGGATAAATTCCTCTGAAGTAATCACCAGAGGAATCCACTAGAATTAAGGTGGATCAGGATAGCCTTCCTATAGAAGATGAGATTTTAGTAGGGGCTTGAAGGAAGCAAGGGAAATTAGGGGGTGGGAGTGAGAAGGGGGAGTAGTCCAAGGATGGAGCAACAGCCAGTGAAAATGCCCAGAGTAGGGTGATGGAGTGTCTTTTTGAAGGAACAAGGAGGTTAGTGTGACCTATCATTGCAGAGTACTCAGGTTGTTATGGGGATGGAGAGGAGGCAAGGTTCAAGAAAACTGGAAAGGTCAGGGGGTCAGATTATTAAAAAGGAGAGGGTTTTATATTTGATCCTGGGTGTGATAGGGCAGGAGTGATTTCCACTTTACAAATAGGAAAAACAAGTTTAAGAAAATTGAAATGGTGACTCATCCTTTTGCACAAATCATAGTGGACCTACCTAGTGAAGTGAATAGAACCAGGGGAGCAATTTATTCAGTGATTTTAATAATCTGAAGGAAAACACCTACAGGCGGTGAAACAAAGGTCTTCCGATTATAGATGAGGGATCTTTTCAGGAGTCCACACTCCTTAGGCACTGTGATATGATCAAAAGAGTCTTAAGATCTGAATTCACATCCCCACCCTGCCACTCATTACTTTTGTGATTTGACTCACACCATTCACTTTGTTTTTTTAACGGGGCAATGGGATTAAGTGACTTGCCCAGGGTCACACAGCTAGTAACACCATTCACTTTTGTAAGATTTTGAGTTCCAAATTTTTCTCCTTCCCCTCCCTCCTCCCAAAGTTATCAAGCAATCTGATAGAGGTTATACATTACAATCATGTTAAACATATTTCCACATGAGTCTTATTGTGAGAGAAGAATCAGAACAAAAGGGGAAAACCACAAGAAAAAACAAACAACAACAAAAGTGAACATAGCATGCTTCAATCTGCATTCAGATTCCATAGTTCTTTTTCTGGATGTGAAGAACATTTTCCATCACGTGACTCACACCTTCTCAGAAACTCCCACCTCCCCATCTCACCCTGCCCTCAGACCCTTCTATCCCTCTGGTTGGAGAGAGTGTGGAGAGAATAGACATCTGGGAACTCCTCCCTGATCCTCTACCTTTTATGAGGACAGCCACGGAATTTTCCTCAATGTTTCCCACCTGCCTGTTTTTTTGGTCATAATCATCACCAGAAGCTCATTGTTCTGCATGATGAAATCAACTTGAAACTCTTACCTCCTCAGATCATTTCTCAACCTGGCTGCATGATTTCATCATGCCTCTGTACTGGGTAAACCCCAATTCCCTAAGAGTACCCCTTACAACTTCTTTTTATGTGTTGTCTCCCCTAGTAGATTGTGAGCTCCATAAGAGCAGGGACTACAGTATCTTATGCCTTTCTTAGTACAAGCATATCTCATTTTATTGTACTTTGCTTTGTTGCACTTCGCAGATATTGCATTTTTAACAAACTGAACAAGTCTGTCAGCACCATTTTTCCAACAGCATGTGCTCATGTCGCGTCTCTGCACCACATTTTGGTAATTCTTGCAATATTTCAAACTTTTTCATTATTTTTATGTCTGTCATGGAGATCTGTAATCAACGGTCTTTGATGTTACTATTGTAATTGTTTTGGGACACCACAAACAGCACAGCAAATTTAATCGATGAATGTTGTGTGTCTTCTGACTCTTCCACCATCCTGCAGTTCCAGTCTCTCTCACTCTCTCTTCTAGCTTCCTTATTTCCTGAGACACAACAATATTGAGTTAGGCCAATTAATTACCCTACAATGGGCTCTAAGTGTTCAAGGGAAAGGAAGAGTCAACCAATGGGACAAACTTAATGGATGTCTTATTTTAAGAAATTGCCACTACCACCCCAACCATCAGCAACCATCACCCTGATCAGTCAACTGCCATTAACATTGAGGTAAGACCCTCCACCAGCAAAATAATTATGACTTACTGAAGACTCAGGTGATGGTTAGCATTTTTTAGCAATAAAGTATTTTAATTAAGTTATGTACATTGTTTTTAGATATAGTACTATTGCATACTTAATAGACTAAAGTATAGTGTAAATATAGCTTTTCTATGCACAGGAAAACCAAAAAAATTCAAGAGATTCACTTTATCAGTGATCTAGAACTGAAGCTGCAATATCTCCTAGGTATGCCTATATTTCCAGTGCATAGCAGAGTGCTTGCCTGGCATATAGTAGGCACATATTAAATGTTTATTGACTCTGACTCTTTGTCAATTCACTTAATCTCTCCTGTAAAATGAGGGGGTATACTAGATCACCTCTAAGTGTCCTTTCAGCTCTTATTCTCCACTCCTGTGAGATCCCTGCCCTTAAAGAGCTTGGGCAGGTAGGTGATGCAGACGATAGAGTATTGGGCTTGGAATCAGAAAGATTCTTCCTGAGTTCAAATTTGGCCACAGGCACTTACTAGCTGTGTGATCCTGAGCAAGGTACTTAACCCTGTTTGCCTCAGTTTCCTAATCTGTCAAACTGGAGAAGGGAGTGACAAACTGCTCTAGTATCTTTGTCAAGAAAATCCCAAATGGGGTTATGAAGAGTTGGACATGACTGAGACATCTCAACAACCAAAGAATTGACCCTATGGTTGGGGAAACAAGATATACAGATAGTGAAATGATCCTATGCTACTTAGTATATTAGCTAATCCATTTGAACAAGTTCAAAATACCAATTTAAGGACTATGTAACTAAATAACAGTTCATGGATAAAGGTCTGGTAAAAGGTGTCAGTGGAGGAGGAGCTCAGTCCCACAGTCCTCTGCTCTAGTCAGATCAGCCCTGCTGAGTTCTCTTTGGTTCTAGGACTAAAGCAGAACATTTTAAGGACATAGCTAAACTGGGTCATAATCCACATGATCACATAATCTCAGTTAGAAGAGCTCTCATAGACTATTTAGTCAAAATCATACCTAAAAAATAATATATTCCACAACATGCCTAATAGGTGGCATTCCAACCTTTTGTGTGGATCTCTGATGAGGTTAAATCCATTACTTTGAATCCCTTCCACTTTGGGATAACTAATTGTTAGTAACTTTTTCCATGTATTCATGGAAACCTTTCTATATTCATCATGTTCATTATTTCTGTGGTGCATTCAGTCATTTTATTTCTTTTTTAAATTTTTGGTGGGGCAATGAGGGTTAAGTGACTTTCCCAGGGTCACACAGCTAGTAAGTGTCAAGTGTCTGACCGAGACCAGATTTGAACTCAAGAAGATGAGTCCTGGGGGCAGCTAGGTGGCACAGTGGATAAAGCACCAGTCCTGGATTCAGGAGGACCTGAGTTCAAATCCTGCCTCAGACACTTGACATTTACTAGCTGTGTGACCCTGGCCAAGTTACTTAACCCTCATTGCCCTGAAAAAAAAAAGATGAGTCCTTCTGACTATAGGCCTGGCACTCTTTCCACTGCATTACCTAGATGCCCAATCATTACTTATAACAGCACAGAAATAACCCATTACCTTCATGCCTCACAACTTTTTTAGCCATTCTCCAATCAATGGACATCAATTTTGTTTCTAGGTCTCTGCTATCACAAAAAATGCTGCTATAGATATTTTGGCATATATAGAACCTTTCTTTTTGTCAATGACCTCCTTGGGGCACATGCCTAGCAGTGAGTCTCTGGGGCAAAGGGTATGGAAATTTTAAACATTTTATTTGCAGAATTCCAAATTGCTTGCCAGAATGGTTGTATCGATCCATCAACAATGCATTAGTGTCCTAGACTTACTTCAAGACTCAGCTCAAAGCCTACCTTTTGCAAGAGGTCTTTCCTGCTTCAGCAGCTATTAATGCCTTCCTTTCAAATTATAATAATTTTTGTTTCTTTATTTTGCAGGGCAATGAGGGTTAAGTGACTTGCCCAGGGTCACACAGCCAGTAAGTGCCAAGTGGCTGAGGCTGGATTTGAACTCAGGTCCTCCTGAATCCAGGGCCAGTGCTTTATTCAGATTATAATAACTAATGATGATGATGATAGCAACTAGCATTTATATAGTGCTTTTAAGGATTGCAAAGCACTTTACAAATATTACCTCACAACAATCTTGGGACATAGGTACTATTATTATCTCCAGTTTATACATAAAGAAACAGACAAGCACAGAGATTAAATGACTCACCCAGGGTTACACATATAGTAAATAACTGAGGATGGATTTGACATCAGGACTTCCATCTACTCTGTATATACCTTGTTTGTTCTTAGTTTTATCCATGTTCTCTCCCCTTACCCTTCCTTAGAATATAGACTCATTGAGGGCAGGAACTTGCCTTTTTTTTTGTATCTTCAGTGCTTGGCACAGTTACCTGGGACACAGTAATTGCTCACCATATTCTTGTTAAACTGATTCTATAACTCTAACATTTACTATTCTCATTTGTCATCTTTGCCAATTTTCTGCGTGTAAGATGAAACTTTGGGTTTGTACTAACTGTTGTTCAGTCATTTCAGTCATGTGCAACTCTTCATGACCCCATTTGGGGTTTTCTTGGAAAAGATACTGGAGTGGTTTGCCATTTCCGTCTCCAATTTGTTCTAGAGTTTTTCCAGGAATCAAGGAAATCAGGTTCACTGGACTTTAGGTTGCACACTATGCCCTCTTTTTTTGTGAGACTAGAAACAATATTTGCCCTTCTCTAGTCCTGAAGCACCTTGACCATTCTTCAGTATCCTTCAAAGAATAATCATATATTTTCTTATAGCTTTATTCAGATTGTCATTTTATTCAAGTTTAATTTATGCCTTTTGTTTTTTATGAATGGTCATATTCAAACATACCCATTACCTCCCCTACCACTGAGCCTTCCCTTTTAACAAATAAACAACAACAGCAGTTAAGCAAAGTCACCAATGAATCTACCATATCTGACAATAAATGCAATATTACACATCCCCCACTGATATTACAATACAATCCCTTACCTCTTCATGAAAGAAGGGAGGACATCTCTTGGACGTAATAATTACACAGCATTTACTTTCATTTTATTGTTGTTTTCATTTCCAGTATTGTTACCTTTGTATATGGTGTATTCCTGGTTCTTCATCTGTTCAGATAAGTCTTTCCATGTTTCTCTGAAAACCTCATATAGTCTTCATTTCTTATGGGGCAATGATATTCTATTACATTCATATGCCACAATTTGTTTATTAATTTCCCAATCAATGGGACTCACTTTGTATCCAATTTTTGCTACCACCAAAAGTGCAATTACCATTATTTGAGTGTACAAGGAACCTTTCTTTCTATCCTTTACTTTCTTGGGCTATACAGCCACCAGGGGTATCTCTGCATCAAGGGGCATAAACATTTTAGTTACTTTTTTCATAATTGCAAGTTATTTTCAGTAAAGGTCAGACCAATTCAGAATTTCACCAACAATATATATTAATATACCTGTCTTTCCATGATTCATTCAACATTGACCATTTCTCTCTTTTGTTATGATTTCCAATTTGCTATGGGTGAGAGAATATCTCAGAATTATTTTAATTTACTTATTTTATTATTGGTGATTTGGAGCAATTTTCCATAAGTTTATTAATATTTTTACAATCTTTTGGGGACTGTACCCATCCTTTGTCCACTTGTCTATAGGGGAAAGGTTCTTGCTCTTATATTTCTCTTCATTCCTTATATATCCTGAATATCATATTTTATCAGGAATGTTTGATGAAAATATTTCTCCTAAATGACAGTCTTGTTTCTTGATTTACAATCTTATTGATTTTGTTCATGCAAAAGCTTTTCAACTTCACATAATTGTAACCATTTGTTTCATCTTTTGATATCTCCTCTGTCTCTTGTTTAAGTATTCGATTCAAAGCTGGAGTTGTGAAAGGTACTTTCTGCCATTTTCCTCTAATTTTTATAATGATAAGACCTTTTACATTTAAGTTGATTATTCATTTGTGGCATATTGTGGTATATAATTGTGGTACATATAAGATGCTGGCCTAAATCCATTTTTTTCCTAAATTGCTTTCCAGCTTTGTCAACAGTACTTGTTAAATTAGAAATTCTTTCCCAATGTTCTTGGTTTTGTTGAATGCTGGAGTATTAGATTTGATTGTTTTACAGATTTTCACTCTCGAGAGGTTCCCATACTTTCTGGACTCACTTTAATAGAACTTTAGTCCTGGGGATCCTAATTAAACCTTTTCTGAATTCTTTGTAAACTTCTATGAAAAACCTGCTATAATCATGAATCATAAGGAATGTTTACATCTCTAGGGGAGATAGAACCCACTAGAGAAAAGCTTTCAACTTTTTTGGTCTCAGCACCCCTTTACACTCTTCAAAATTATGTAGGACTCCTTTGCCCTTTAAAAAATTATTTAGCACTCCAAAGAGCTTTTACTTATTTGGGTTATATCTATTGACATTTACCATATTCAAAATTAAAATGAATAAAATTAAAGAGGATATATAGATATAGATAAAATTCACTTAAAATAACAGCAATGAGCCTATTACATGTTAACATAACATTTTATGAAAAAGAACTATATTTTAAAAAAATAAATTTAGTGTGGAGTGGCATTGTTTTACCTATTTCACAAATCCCTTTAATGCTTGGCTCAATAGAAAAACAGCTGGATTCTCACATCTACTTCTGCATGAAATCGCTTGCAATATGTTGTCTTGATTGAATTATATGAAGAAAATCTGGCCTCATACAGACATATGGTTGGGAAAGGGTGGGGCATTTTAATAGATAAATAATGTCTTAGAATTGGGACCCTCACACTTTGTGAGCTACTGCAGTAGGGGAAAAGATTTCAGGATGTTCTCCAGAAAGGAGAGTGAAGTTTTGGTGTTTTTAGTTTTTTGGCTTTTGGTTTTTGGGGCTTTTGGTTTGTTGGGGTTTTTTGTTTTTGTTTTTGCAGGGGAGAAGGGTTGCTATTTTATTTTACTCTCTCTGAGCTTAGGCACAAGTTCTTACTTCATTTTAGGGGTCAGATGAAATAAAACTTGTCCTAGATTTATCAACATGACCACTGGAAGGAAATCTGAAAGTCTTCTTTGAGAAGCTAAGAAAAAAAAGCCAGATAGTGACATTCTCATGAGCTTCTTTGGGTAGCATCATGAACCAGGGGGATTCCATGAGAGGTAGGTACCTCTCAACCATTTCACTCACATTTTGTAGATCAGTTTCTAAGACTCTAAACTTTATTGCTGGCTCTTTTTTTAGGCTTTTGTCTCATAAATATTTCTGGACACTTCTGCTTATATCTTTCCTGCAATATAGCTACCTTGTATGATATCTATTTTGGTATATGTTGTTCTCTCCTCCTCATTTGTGTTTAAATCATTGTAAATTAGACTTTTATAATACTATGCAAATTCTTACCTGCCTTATTAAATATGATCTATCCCTAGTCAAGAATCCATCATTTTTCTGTTTTAAGCTGTTATCCAGAAATCCCAAACCTTGGAATGGAATCCCCCTGGACAAACCTTGTCTCAGATTCCATCACCCCTGAGATGCTGGGTTCTAATCAATCAGTTGTTAAGTATTTTTCCTGAACCAGGCCTTACTTCTTGGCCATTTCTCATTTGATTTTTTTTGGGGGGTGAGGCAGTTGGGGTTAAGTGACTTGCCCAGGGTCACACAGCTAGTAAGTGTTAAGTGTCTGAGGCCGGATTTGAACTCAGGTCCTCCTGAATCCAGGGCTAGTGCTCTATCCACTGTGCCACCTAGCTGCCCCCTTCTTGGCCATGTCTAAATCACATTGCTATGTGTGTCCTCTTCCCTCCACCACTACCCACTACACTCTCTAGCTCATCTTTATATATTGTCTTCTACCATAAGGAAGTAAGCTCCTAGAGGTCAGACTGTCTTGATTGCTGGTATTTATATCTTCACCATTCAGCACAATACCTGGAACTTAGTAAGCCTTTAAAAATGCTTCATCATGGGGCAGCTAGGAGGCGCAGTGAATAGAGCACTGGCCCTGGAGTCAGGAGTACCTGAGTTCAAATCTGACCTCAGACACTTAACACTTAACTAGCTGTGTGACCCTGGGCAAGTCACTTAACCCCAATTGCCTCACTTAAAAGAAATGCTTCATCATGCATTTATTCATTCATCCATTTACTTACTTCCCAAAGATGCTTTTTTCCCTTCTGATATCTTTGCCATAAATTGACAGGGGTAATGAAAGCACCTCCTATGTCCCTGATGCCTTCAGTTTCTTTCCCAAGACTTCAAAAAATTTAGAAATGCTAAATCCCCTCTGGAAATATAATTGGTGCCCATATGAATCACTAGAAAAGTCATAGAATTTTATAAGTCTTAAGAGGTTCTTAAGTGAGTCTTAGAAGCTGCTAGATGGCACAGTGGATAGAGTCCAAGGCCTGGAGTCAGGAAGACTCATTTTCCTGAGTTCAAATATGGCCTCAAACACTTACTAACTGTTTGACCCTGAGCAAGTCACTTAACCCTATTTGCCTCAGTTTCCTCATCTGTAAAATGAGTTGGAGAAGGAAATGGCAAACCATCCCAGAGTCTTTGCCAAGAAAGCCCCAAATGGGGTCACAAAGAGGCAGATGACTGAACAACAACAAAGAGAATCATTACTGTGTCTTTAATAGTGCGCTGAAAAGATAATAGATCTCATTGTTTTTTTGTTTGTTTTGTTTTTTTGCGGGGCAATGGGGGTCAAGTGACCTGCCCAGGGTCACACAGCTAGTAAGTGTCAAGTGTCTGAGGCCTGACCTGAACTCAGGTACTCCTGAATCCAGGGCTGGTGCTTTATCCACTGTGCTATCTAGCTGCCCCCTAGACCTCATTGTTAATATGAGGTAAATAAAAAATTAGCTGCCTCAGTAGCCCTCAGCAGAGAGTCTTCAGTCACCACATTTATCTCCTTTTCCTCTGACCTTCACTGGATGATCTCTTACATCACAGGACCTGTGGATCTACATCATTCCATGAAGGATGGGCAGTGGTCTCCTCAGAGTGTGCCTCTTCCTATTTGGGAAAAGACTCATCTCAATGCTTCAAGTGGAATTCACCTTTTTATTTCATTTTCTCCCTTATATCTTCTTCTACCACTTTCCTATTTCCTGATACAGGCTAGAATTCCCCTTTCTCTTCAGATACTTTTGGACCCCTCCCACCTTTTTTTTTTTTTACATTGAAGTCCTTCCATTTTAAACAAACATTTTATTTCCCTGGTAACCTGGAGAACTATTCCTTAAGTTCCTTTATCTCCTTTTCAAAGATAGGGACTAACATGCAGTTTGAGCATAAATAACAATTCTGGGAATTCTGGGATCTCATCCATGTGGATCCAGCTTCTCCAAGTGTAGATCATAACCTAACCATGCTTTTTCTTCCCATGCAATTATATGCAAAATCTTTCCACAAATGCTCCATAAAAGATCCACTCAAGTGAACAGTGTTCCAAATACAGTAAGGATTAAATAAATGTTGGCTTGAGTTTGGAGGATAATCTAATCTGCGGAAACTCCTTTGACATTCAGACCCATTGCAAATAAAAAACACTTAATAAGGGATGGAATTGAAGGAAAGGAAAGGTTAAAGAAGAAGTAGCTATCTGGAACTGATGATACAAACTCAGTTCTCAGTATCAAGGAAGTTCCTTAGTGATATAAAGTTTCATTTGTTATCAAGAAGATAGCAGACCAGGGCAGCTAGATGGCGAAGTGGATAAAGCACTGGCCCTGGATTCAGGAGGACCTGACTTCAAATCCGGCCTCAGACACTTAACACTTACTAGCTGTGTGACCTTGGGCAAGTCACTTAACCCCCATTGCCCTACAAAATAAAAAAAATAAAAATAAAAAAAGAAGAAGATAGCAGACAACCTTGTCCTACATCCTCTGGGTTCAAAGGAAATGGACTTAAATGGTGGTAGGAAAGAGAAATGCAAATAGCATCTTGAGAGGAATGGGGTGGGGGAGGAGAAGCTGCATTTCTGAGTTATCATGACCAAAAACATTCATCACCTGATAGTCAACCTTCTGATAAAGAGTTTCTCCTCTTAGGTAGGCTGGTCCTCAGATAGTAATCATACAGTGTATCACTAGACCTGTACGCAAAACCATGTTAGCTTCATAGGATGCATTAGAGCTTAGGCTCTGCTGCTACAGCCTCCCAAGGCCACCTCCATACTACAATAGGAATGAGAACAGGACTTTATTGGACACTTGGCTACCTTGTAAAAACTGGACCCATGAAGTCTCTAAGAACTTGGATTTATATGTCCCATACTACTTTTACCAAATCCAATTGTTCTTGTCCTTTATAGTTATGAAAAATATTGACCTGAGCCCCTATAGAATATGATTCTGTCAATTATCAGACCATAAAAGAGACTCATATCCAATAGCAAAAACATTTAATTAAGAAGTAAAACAAGGAGAATAACAAGACATCCCCCAAAACAAAAGGATACAGTTTCCTTATATCCTCTTAGATGGAGATGAGCTAGCTATTTCCTAGGGAAACTTGTAAGAGGATAGGAAAACTCAACTGTCCCCATCTCTTCTCCACATGGAGATCTGTTAGCCATTTGGAGCAGGTCAGAATCCAGTGAACCCTCTTGAATTTGCTCTGTTGTTATTTATCCTTCTTTTTTGAAGAAGACCAGTAACATGATGGGGTGATATCTTGACTTGCATGTGAATTGGGTTTAAGTGAAGCAGAGTTACACAGAAGTCAGAAGACACTCCCCCTTCTTGAATCATCAAAGTTCAGGGGTAAGACAAAAGTTAGGACAACTGGCTATCACCTGGGATGCAGTGGATAACCTTGGTGTCTTTGATATCTGACCAAGCTCTAAGTGCCCCATTATGCTTGCTTTAGTCACCTTCATGGCCATTGGAACAAATTTTTATCATATACCCATTCTGCTGGGGAAAGTCTTCACATGTTTGGGGTGTACATCCCTCCAACTAACTCACTAACAGGCTGGAGGTTTGTTGATTACCCTTAATCTGGTTTGGCCCATCTGCTGGAGACAATTCTACCAGGGTGTGACCACTGCACGTGCTATAGCTTCTTGGAGTCACAGGTGAGAATTGGGTGATAGGTAAACAGCAAAGGTGGATGAGCAGTCCTGAAAAGAACTGGGTAAGCCTTTCCATTAGAGGACTTGATACACTCCTGGATTTTCTCTATGGTCCTAAGGATTCTTCTGGAACTGCTGAGTTCAGGAATGCTGTGGCAATGTTGACACACAGATTTCCCCTTCCATCTCCCACATTCTGTCCATAGCATGCATCTTGTGCCTTTCTAGCAGCCTGACTTTCTAACTTCTGCCCCCTTTCCTGTAGCTTCTTCTCTTTCTCCATTTGCCATTTTTACCACATCCATACCATCAGAGTCTGATGCCCTGGACCTTTCTCCAATAAACACAAGTAGTTTTCCTCATCATTGCAAGAACTTGAAGTTGTGGTGGAAAGTTCAAATAAGCCCTATACTTCACTGGGGAACATAAGTGAGTAAGTGTGGTACAGATTCCTATTTTAGATGCTGTCAGAAGATGCAGAGGAGTACAAATATGTGATCCTTGTCCAAAGAGAATTTCCAGCCCACCAGGGGAAGAACACTACCCTTTCCCTGTTCTCCTATTCTTATGGGACAGACCCCAATAGGCCAAGAATCTGTGAACTCCTTTCTTCAATATAGCCACACAAGTATTAAAGGTAGGATTTGAACACAAGACTTCTTCACTGTGAGTCTAGCACTCTGATATGCCATGTTTTCTCTTGTGGTAGGAAAGGGGAAGCATAAGAAAAGTCAAGGTAAATAGGTAAACAAGCACTCACTAACAGTGGCAAGCCTTCTGGATCTGGAGTCAGGAAATTTGGATTCAAATCTACTTAGTAGCTATTGTGACATTAGGCAAGTCACTATCCCTCTATAAACTTGCTTCTTTCTCTGGAAAATGAAAGTGTTTTATCTCTAAAGTCCTTTGTGGGTCTAAAATTCTGTGTATCTGTTCTCTCCATATTAAATCCAAAGCAGCCTTCGATGTGTGTGTGTGTGTGTGTGTGTGTGTGTGTGTGTGTGTTTGCCATCTCCTAACTAAACATGGTTACACTTGTTCCTCTTAAAATCTGTAAGGATAAATACTCACAAACAGGCTAACATTTTCTAGGCAAGTTTTTGCCCCTTGAGAATAGTAAAGCCTAAAGCCAGTCCTCCCCCTTAATCTCCCACCCTTCCCCTGTCAAATACCAGGGGCTCCTAATAAGAATGGGGACGGAAGCTAGGCCCCAGCAGGCACCGCAGTAATGAAGTTAGCAAAAAGACAGATGATGGCGCCTCTCTCTATATTTAAGCTGGCCTACCGTCTGCTCCGGCCCTGGGGCCAGGGTTTGGTGACCGGCATCTCAATGGCTATTTTCTGTGACAATTTCCATGTCTGAGCTCATTCATCAATTTCTATTCAGCAGAATCAGTTTTTGGAAAACTTGCAAAGGTTACTGAATCCAAGGGGAAGAGAGCCACCGTGAGATATAAGGCAGACTTTCTCAGGGATAGTGTGAAAATCTCCAGCTCCCTTGAAGTCTCACTTTTTCCATGGCTTTATCAATCGCTGATAGTCAGGGATAATTCAGGCTTTTGAGGGGGATGGTGGAATTGAAAAAACAGAAGCAGGGTCCTTTTCAACCACATGGAAAAGGGCCCTTTTTCTGCCATGAACTCATGGGGCTCTGCCAAGGCCCCTGCTTCCTGGCCATGTCCGGAATGGAGCAGAGAGGGTTCAGAGTCAGACAGGAAATAGTAAATGATAGAGGGCTGAGTCCACAAGTAATTAAGAGGATCTTTGGTCTGTAAAAACAGCACCAAGTGAGGGGATGGCATTGGAGTTGGGTCTGCCCCAGCAAGTCATGTGGCAAGCACACAAGGCAAATCCTATACCATGGGGCACATGGTCACACCAGCTAATATAGTGGGAAAAGGACTAGACAGAGAAGTCAAAAGAAGTAGTCTACCAGTGACTAAGTAAATAATCTAACCTCTCTGAGCTCCAGTTTGCTCATCTATAAGATGGGCATAATAATCTCTGCATGGTCTACCTCATAGAGCAGTGGTAATAATTCAATTAGATAATGAACGTGAACGTCCTATGAAAACTGGAATGTACTTTAGATGTAGATAATATCATTCTTGCATGGTGTTATATTGTTCTGTCGGGGTAGAAGGCTTTTCTCGGCAACTAAATTGGAGAATCTTTGAGGCAGGAACCATGGCATGGAGGTGACTATAGATTCTCAAAGGCTAACTCACAGTAGAACACAAGCTATGGTTTGTCCAATCAAGCTGAAATGGTTTTGAAAATGGGCTCAGCAATGGACCATGTGTCTGCTATCAGCCTAGCCAATCAATCGGCAAGCATTTAGCAATCATTATGTTCCCCATACCTAGAATGTTCTGTCTCCTCACCTCTATCAGTTAGAATTTCAAGCTTCCTGCAAGGCCCAGCTCACAGGCTATCTCCTATGAGATGCCTTTCCTGGTCCCACAGGCTCTTAGTGTTCTCTCCACCACCAAGATGTCATGTATTCTTTCACTATCTGTGTGACTTCAGGCAGATCACTTACCCCTCTCTTAGCCTCAGTTTCCTCTTCTATAAGAGAATAAGACTAGATAGAGTCTGAGATTCCTTGCAGTTCTGGGTCTGTGATCCTGTCATCCCATCGAACACTTTTCCATGGTCATGCTTAGGCATCCCTCCAGCAAAATGTGAGTATCTTAAGGATGGGCATTTTTGTTTTTGTTTTTCTCTTTGTAACCCCCATATCTAGCACAGTTCCTTACACAAAGTGGTCCCTTAAAAATATTCATGAGTCATTTTGACTTCAGAAAAATGACTTTTTTAAACCATTGCAGCTTATTCCATTATTATGTTGTCTGAAATTGTTCTGTCAGAGACTAGATTAAAAATTCCTTAAGACAGGAACTATTATTCTCACAGTACTTAGCAGAAGACTATAGACATGGAGTAGATACATAATAAAAACCTATAAAATTGAAGTGATTTGAAGGAGGAAGGGGGAATGACCCCTTTTCACTCTTAAACTGTATTAAGGACCCCAAAATAGCTTTTATTTGTGATATATATGTGTGTATATTTATATATGTGTGCATTATATGTATATATGTGTGTATTATATATGTATATGTGTATTTTTATATATGCATATATATTTACAATATTAGAAATTAGAATGGATAAATTTTAAAAATAAATATATCTCTTAATTTAAAATAACATTAGAAAACCCTTTACATGTCAACATTTTTATGAAAGAATACTATATTTTCCAAAAAAAACAAAAATTAATGAGAACAGCAGCATTATTTTACATGTTTGGGCAAATCTCTCTAATGTCTGAATTGATAGAAGATATCTGAATTCTCCTATCTGCTTCTTCATTCAATCAATTATTTTGGTTGAAAGAGATGAAGAAAATAGGCCTCACACAGATATATGGTTAGAAAAGAAAAATTTTAATAGGCAGATAATGTCTCTGTATTATTATGAAAATACTTTTGACTTTTCAGACCCCCTAAAAGGGTCTTGGGAACCCCAGGAGTCTGAGGACCATATCTTGGGAACCACTGGACTAGACTATAAGTTCCATAAGGAAAGGATTCATATCTATCCTAAACTGTGAATCTTTCCCAGTGCCTAGCACAGTGCTCTACAATTCAGTTCAATTCAATTAACATGTATTAGTGCCTGCTATGTTCCAGGCACTGTGCTAAGTGCTGGGGATAAAAATAAGAAAAAGAAAGACAGCCCTTGCCCTCAAGGAGCTTACTATCTAATGAAGAAAGCCAATACACAAAAGGAAGCTGAAAAGTGGAGAGGAGACACCAGAAGGTAGCTGGGACCATGTTGTTCCATGGAGTCAAACCAAACAGAGCTGCTGATGAAAACTGAAGTTACCTGGAAAGTTCTGATCTGAGCCCTTTATCAAGGAGGTGTTTGGGAGGAATTTATTGCTACATCCTTCAACTCTCCCATCAGAAGGGGAAGGCCGCTGACGAGTTGAGGTGTTAAGTATCAAAAACTTAATCAATCTACACATAATAGGTGCTTAATAAATGTTAGCAGAATGAATGAATGAAGTGAAGAACATGTAGCAAAGTAGTCTGAGTTATTTCTTTGACCTGCCTGGGACCTTGGTCTTCTAGGGATAATCCTAATTAAGAGCAACCTATCTACCCTATTCTATAATTACCCACTGCTTCCCCCACTCTAACTTTAATATGTAGGAGTATCTTGAAGATGTAAAGGAGACTAAAGGTATTATGACATAGTGGATAGAGAGTAAGCTTTTATACCAGGAATAACTGGGTTCAAGCCCAAATACCTACTGTCTGTATGACTATGGATAAATCCCTTAACCTCTCAGTGAGTTAGGTCAGGGCTTCTTAAACTTTTTCCATGCACGACCCCTTTTCATCCAAGAAATTTTTATGTGACCCCAGGTATATAGGCATTTAAATAGCTATACATAACCTTTTACTGTTTCCAAATTTTTCGTGACCCCCACATTCAGTCATACGACCCCATATGAAGTCACAACCCACAGTTTAAGAAGCTTTGATCTAGGCAACTCTCTAAGACTCTAAGATAAACAGAAGGCACTAACCTGCATTGGTAAAGGACTTTATTTCCTTAGGAGAGGGAATTATATACCAATGGAATCATAGGTCTACATCATATCTCCTAAAGTGAGCTCTCATCTGTTTGTTTCTTAGCTGGATGGATCTCAAGGTAAGAGGTGGTCTGCGGTCAGTCCTCTACAAATGAGGCTGATGATGCTCACTCAAGAACCTCGGAGGGACCAGCCCTAAAGGCCCGGCCAGCCACCACAACGGAACAGAAATGAGGAATGTTTTAATGTTGGCAAAATTGCTTTTAATGGCTTCAGTATGAAAAAGGAAAATTATTCTTGTTTTGATTTGCTCTTGGTTAAATTTTCTTTCAACCTCCACTTCCCCACCCCATACAATGGTGATTATTTCCCCCAATCTGTTGTGTGTGAGTAATTATTAACTGCCAGTGGTAACATCCAGACAAGTTACCACCTTCATGGAGGCATCCAGCCAAGGACTGGAGATATTCTTTGGGCCAGGGCAGTGATGAGGGAGAGAATGTGCCAGCCTCAGCACATATTCTCTTCCCCCCGACACCCCCTCCCCATGCTTGCCATTTGTGTGTTGAGGTTCAGTATTTCAATTGGCATGCCTCTTCTCTAGCCCCTGTGTGTATGTGTGTGTCTGTCTGTCTGTCTTTCTGTCTGTTCATAGGTATACATACGTGCATATGTGTTTGGTCTAGGGAAAAGAAAGAATCTTGGACTAAGAGTAGGGAGATGTTATTTTTGGTCTTCATTCTACCATTTCCAAACCACTATGACCTTAATTGAGTCCCTTCATCTCCATGGACCTCAATTTTCCCATCCATCAAAAGGGAGAAATAAAAATTCACTACTAGTATAGTCAGGAGCAAATGAGATAATAGATTTGGAAACTCTTTGAAAGGTTAACAGCACATGGTATGATGATGTTGGGGACCATACTGGAGAAAGCATCCTTGTGCCCCTCCCTAATTTCTATCCTCCCAGGCCAAGAAGTACTTATCACAGTCACAGCTCCACTCATATTCCCAGACTTCTGTCCAGAAAACTCTGCCTTATTCCTCCTCCTCATAAAGGCTTTTTCTACTGATTGCTTGCTATCTGGAGAAAGTGTCACCGTTTGGAGGTTTAATGAAGGAAATCCTCTTTTTAAGAGTAGTGAATCCCAGTTTCTCACATAGAGTTATCATCTAAATGAGGGTGTTTGATTCTCTCTGATATGCAAATAAATTCAATTCAATAGGTATCCTTAGAATAGTTATAATGTACAGGGTACATTATATCTGCATGACTCTGCAGGTACCATGGGATATATAGAAGTGAAGAAAGCCCCATCTCTGCCCCCCATTCAGCTTATATGTTACATATACATGGACCATATATTTGCCTTTCTTTATATCCCAAGTGCTTAGCAGCTGGATAGCACAGTGGATATACCCCTTGGTCCTGCATTCAGGAAGACCAGAGTTCAAATTTAGCCTGAGACATTTTCTAGCTGTGTGACTCTGGGCAAATCACTTAAACCCTATAGGCCTCAGTTTCCTCATCTATAAAAGGTAGTAATATTAGCATCTATGTCCTGGAATTGTCATAAGGATAAAATAAGATAATTGTAAAGTACTTTACAAGTATTTTACATGTTAATGCTAGTTATTGGCATAGTGCCCGGCACATAATACACACCAGATAATTACTTGTTGACTGAAATTAAATAGGTCCTTGGATCATAGGACTAGAACTGAAAGGGGATTTCAGAGGCCATTTTGTTAAAACTCCTCATTTTACAGATGAGAAAACTGAGGCCCAGGGAAATCAAATCACAATTAACTAGCAATATAATACAACATTTGATCTGCCAGATGAGGAATACAGCCTATGTGAAAACATAATCATTCAGGGAAGGGTGAGGTCACTGTAGGCTAAAGGTGATCAGGAAAGACAAGACAGCTATGGTGTGGTGGCAAGACCAACTGGATTTGAAACCTTAAAACCTGGATTCACTTCCCAGCTTTGCTTTTGCTGATTAGGTGAGCCAGGGAGAGTTCACTTTCCTTTACTGTAAAAGGAGAGAATTGAATGACAGGATCTCTAAGGTCCTTTTTAGTTCAAATCCCAATGTTTCCCAGAGCAAAGTTTCTTAAACTGTGGGTTGTGACCCCATATGGGGTTACATAACCAAATGTAAGGTTTGCAAAAAATTTGGCAACAGTAAAAGGTTATGTATACCTATTTTACATACCTATATGCCCCAGGTCCAGCAAAAATTTCTCAGGTGGAAAGAGATTGCAAGTGGAAGAAGTTTAAGAAGCTCTGTCCTAGAGAAGAGGAGTTTGACCTGGACTTTTTAAGAGATGGGTAAAATTTTGCCTGGCAGAGGGTAGAGAGGAAATCATTCGAGACATGAGTAAGGACAGGAAGGGCTGCTATGCTACACAGGCATTAAAATACTTAGAACCAAGAGTAGGCAGTGTGTGGGTCTGTCAAGAAAATCCATTCTCATTCCAGGAGAATTTTTCAGGCTGCTAATCGACTGAATGGGGTATAATGTTGCTGGAGCTTAGTATCTGGGCATTACTTTTATAAGATCCCTGCTCGCTAGTAGCTGCCTGAGAGTCAGGAGTCACTCTGAAGACTCCAGAACATTCACAATGAGTAGTGAATACTTGGCCAGCTTGTCAGAGACTAGAATTTTAACCCAAGACTCTCTTTCCTTGAAAGCTAATGAGGTAATGTTAGTGGAATGGAAATGAGAAGCCTCTGAGGGTTCCCATTTCTAGTTTTTCATGGAGAACAAAATTCCTGTTAAATCTTCCCCCAGATAGGAAAGGAAGTGGTCTCTAATGGCCTTCTGGGAGCTTCCCAGCAAGGAGAAGACAGCGCAAAAGAAAGGATTTGGAGTAGAGATGGGAAGAAGATGTGCATTATCCCCTTCGAAAGGTATGAACTTGTGCAATCAGGCTTTCAGAAGAGGAGGCTGGGAAAGGGAGGGAGGTAATTGAGAGTCAAAGACAACAAAGACCAAGCCAAAGACATGTCACACCCCAAGGAGGCAGAGAGGGTAAAGAAGAGCTGCTGAAACAAAGGGAAGAAGGAGGAGGAGGAGGACAGCTGAATGCTCCTGCTGAGGGCTCCTCTCTCCAAATGAGGACACTGAGAAGGTTAAGGGCGGGATTCTCCTGTTTTTTCTCCTCCTCCTCCTCCCCATCTCGTGCAGCTTGGAATTCCCCCCCCCCTTCTCCAGCCTCCCCATCAAGTGTTACAGTCAGTTCTAGGAAAGGTCTTTTCTTCCTCTTTGGCTACCTCAGCTGCCTCCTGCTGACTTGGAGTCATGCAGGTATGTAGGGCATAAAGAATATAGGAAAACATGGGGGAAAGGGATGGGATGTGGGATGAGGAAAGTGAGAAAACCTCAACTTCCTCATACAGGTTAGCACTTTTTCTGTAATTTATCTCTTGGAGAGTTGCTTAGAGCGCTGACACATTAAGGGATTTGCCTCAAATTATACGGCTCATATGTCACTTTCCTGCTCCGGGCCTCAGTTTCCTTGCCTGTAAAATGAAGGGGTAGGACTAAATATTTTTCCTGGTGCTTTCTAGTTCTAAATCCCATAGTCATATAAGTTACAGGGCAGTACTAGGACCCAGGTTTTGTGGCCAGCTTTCTACCCTGCTGTGCTACATTGCCTCTACACAAAAAACCAAAAACCACATGTATGATATTGTGCCACCTGTATTGAATAGCCATGTTATTTGAAGGGCTGTTAAGGAAGAGGGGCCATCAGAGTGGAAGAAAAGAATATGATGAGGATATCAAGAATCACTTGGAAGAGGAGCCTAGGTTTGGTCTGCTTAGCTGAAGAAGGCAGAACTAGAACCCATGGGTGGAAGTGATAGAGAGCTAATTTTCAGTTCATTACATGGAAGAACATCCTAACCACTGACCCCATCAAAATGAAAGCAGTTTCTTTATGACATGAGGAGCTCCCTGGCACTGAAAACATTCAAGTAATCAACCAGTCAATCAACAAGTATATATTAGGCATCTATTATGTGCCAGACACTGTGCTTGGTTTGGGGACACACAGACATGTGCACACGCAGCATACATGCACATGCACACACACCTAACAAGCCCTGTCCTCAAGGAAATTACATTTTATCAAGGGAAATGACCTGTTCATATATAAACAAATACAAAATGAATACAAATAGAATCTGGATGCCCACTTGCCAGAAACACTGTAGAATAGATTCCTGCATGGGATAGGATATTAAAGTAGAAGGATCCTGAGACCACTACACAAGTTTCATGTTTCTGCTATACCCTTTTTCCTTCTAACCTCTGTAAAGTAAAGAAGGCATAAATTATACTTGTTGAGTAGTCCCAGAGGATGCAACTAAGGCCAGGGTGGGGGCGGGGGGGGGGGGAGAAAGAGGATCATGATATCATAGAAAGAGAACCAAATTTGCAATTAAAAGGTCCAGATTGGAATCATGGTTCTGCCACTGTGTGACTGTGGGCAAGTCACTTTCCTGCTCTAGGCCTCAGTTTCCTTATTTGTAAAATAAAAGGGTAAGACTAAATGCTCTGTCTGGTGTTTTCTAGTTTTAAACCCCACAGAGGCAGATTTCAGTTTAATATGAGAAGAAGCTTCTTAACAATTAGTTTCCCCAAGGGCAATAGGATTCTTAGGAAACAGTAAGTTTCCTGTAACCAGAAATCTATACGTCAAGAATAGACAGCTCCTTAATGGTGTATGTAGAAGGGATTTCTGCTCAGATAAAGACTGGACTGGTTGACTTCCAACTGGGTGATTCTGTAATTCCAGAGAGAGGACCTGAGATTCAGAGAAAGTCAACAGCAAGGCATTGAGTAATTCCTATCTAGAATGTGGCTCTTATTCCAGAGCTGTATACATGATGATACATCTCCTGACTCTCTCCTTGGCTAGAATAAAACAGTAATTCCCTCAGGATTACAAAGTGAGGGGACAAGGACCAGTCACTATCATCTGAAGGCTTGATAGTAGCCCCAACCTGACTTTTCTCCTTTTTACTGCTCAGCTTAAACCAAAGGATTTACTACCTTTGTGGAATCACCCACCACTCTGAGCCGAGTCACATCACGAGTCTTAGGGTGGCATGAGTTAAAGCTGTAGGTGGTGTTCCCAGGGAGTAAATAGACAGTTTTTGCAGTTGACAGCATGGCCATTTACAAAGTGCTTTCCTCAGCAACAGCTGAGGCATGGGAAAATAAGCTGAAATGATTTTAGGTCTTAGAAATCAAGGGATGCTGGGAGATCTGAGCCCTGGATGGGAGAAGAGTGAAGCTGACTCTATACTGACAAGTTGTTCGATTCTTAGCAAGTCACTTGGCCTTTTAAAGACACAATTTCCTCATCCATAAAGATAATTAGACACCTAGAACCCAAATTACAGTATTCTTGTTAAGATCAAATGAAGGGCAGACGTGTGGTATAGTGGAAAGAGTACTGGTTCCAAGTCAAGGAAGATGCTGCCATTGCCTCTTAATACTTGTATGAGTTTGAATCCTATCACTTATTGCCCATGTTATCTTAAGTAAATCACTTAAACTTTGAGAGCTTTAGCTTCCTCATCTATAAAATTATTAAAAGTTGAATTAGTTGACTTCCATGGTCTTTTTCTTCAACAAATCTACCATCCTATAATGCTATGTATACAAAATAAGAAGCATTCAAAAGATTACATTGTACTGTATCATACTACACAGTATATTATCTTATGTTATGTTACATAGTTTTAATACATTATGTTACATTGTATTATGTTATGTTGTGACATATTACATTATTGTTATATTATATATTACATTATATTGCATCATGTTATATTATAACATATTACATTAGTGTGATATGTTATCTAATGTATTATTATTATTTTATCTCATCCTGTAAAAGACTGTGCAGTCAAGTTGGACATAGCTTGGGTGGGCATAGGGCTGGGGGCTCTGGGGAAGGCAGTTTCAAAGGTAAAGCCATGGGCCCTGCTTGGGAGACAATGAGGCGGGTACTGCTGCCAGCCCAAAGCCTCAGTGTCCTTTCATTCCTGTAGACTTGGATTACAGAGTATCTATTCTTGCCAGGTTTAGAACCTTCCTTACCCTAAGGATTCTGGGTTCTAGGTTCTAAATCTCAATTAACTGTGTTAGCTCCCTAAGGGGCCCTGGCTTGTTTTGCTTTGAAGAAATGATGTGTTGAGTGCTGATGCAAAGGCCTCCAATAAATGATTGGCACGGCCCTTCTGTACATCAAACAGCTCTTAAATAATAATATTTTGATGAGTTAAGTGTAAATGAATGGGAAACACATGGATTAAATTTCCGTGAAATGCATATGGATATAAAAATGAAAGGCAAGGGGCTTGGGAAGCACATGCTGGGATTTATTTTACCTAAAGCAGCTCCCCCTCCAGACCCCCAAATCATTTGAGACACTTGATGTATTCCAAGAAGGGCTGTCTTTTCCCAGCCCCTACAAGACCCTACAGTGTGGGAGGAGTGAGAGACCAAAGGTCTTCTGATGGGAGACATGCAGAAACCACATGTGGGTGTTGGCATTAGCCCCATCTTGTTCCTTCTGCCCTATCGGAGCACTTCTGGGATGGAAGACAGAACATGGCGCTTGTTCACAGCTTAGCCTGTGGAACGGCTGATAACTCAACAGCTGAAGCAGGCCCTGGGTCCTTGCTCATCCAAAGAGCCCCAGAGCTGATTGTGTGATGCATCAGAAAAAAATGTAAACTAAATAATGTTTAATTGACAGAGCAGATTGTTTACTTTCAAATAATTGCACTAAATTGCAGTGCTTAAAAAGTACTTAGTCTTTGCTGCTTGCATCTCTCAGCCTATTACAGTACAGAGGCAGTTATGGAGATGGGGGAGGGGTGCTACCATTTAGTAATAGGCAGATGGAGGAATCAACTGTAATAAAGATACCCCCTCCCAACACACACAAATGGTTAGACTGCTAGCTTTACCTATACCCCATTTTTTTATATGGAAAGTTTTGATAACTAAAGCTGTCCCTAGGGGTCATGATTTGGCATTTTGAGTCTCTTCAAGGACAGTTGGTGTCCCACTAGTTTTACCATTATCTTACTTATTCACATCAACCTAAATTGGAGTTCCTCATCCCAAAACAGCCACACTGGGGACTAATTCCCAGTGGGAAGTATGTGCTTGGACTTATTTTACCTAAAACAGCTCCTTCACAGACCCCAAATAATTTGACATGCTTGGTGTATTCCAAGAAGAGCTGTCTTTTCTCAACCCCTTACAAGACCCTCCAATATGGGATGGGGGACTAGATCTACAACACACTGGAACTTGATATATAACAGATAAGGTTGTCCCCAAGAAGAAGAAGGCATGGCCAATTGATGGTCATGGAAATCCAATGAAAAAAGCAATAATGTATAACGTGTCTCCCCCTACCCCCATTTTAGCTCTTATATTTTGTCTTCCCCTTTTAGATTGTTAGCTCCTTGAGGGCAGAGGCTATCTTTGTTTTTATTTATATTTGTATCCTTAGAACTTAGCACACTGCCTGACATGTAGTAGGTGCTTAATAAATGCTTATTGACTAACTTATATGACCAGACTGAGTGGCTGAGGCTAGAATATAGGCAGGCTAGACTACAGACAGTTGGGTATACAATAATTTAATGAGTGTACCCACAGAACTACAGCCCCTCACTGGACCCAAAAGCACAGACCAAAATTCAGCACCCTGCTCTCACCCTAGAGACAGATAAAGATATTGGCCTTTTTCTCATTCCTCATCTCCTTTGACCTCTCTAAAGTATTAAACATTGTTAATGTCAGATTAATGTCTTCTCTTGAAGATAAATGATACCATATTATGTGAGTTCTTTACTTACCTCTCTAACCTCTCCTTTCTTCACTCTGGAGCTACTGTCCTGACTGGTGACTCCCTAACCTTGTCCACCATTTCTGGAGGCCCCCCAGCTATTCTCACATCATGCCTGACTTGACTCATTCTCTGGACTTTCCTGCTTCTTTACCCACTAGCTGCCTTGCCCCTGCCCTGGCTCTCTCTTCAACCTCTCCTCCCACACCTTCTAATTCCGCTTATCTGTGCTCTTCCTCCAATAAAATGTAAACTCCTTAAAGATAGCAACTACCTTGTTTGTTTGTATCTGTATCTCTAATACTTAACACAATGCCTGGCATAAAGTAGGAACTTTTAAAATGTTCTATCTCTGTCTCGGTCTTACTCTGTCTCTCTCAATTATCTCTATCTCTGTGTCTTTCTGTATGTCTCTCCTCTGCTTCTCTCTCTCTCTCTCTCTCTCTCTCTCTCTCTCTCTCTCTCTCTCTCTCTCTCTCTCTCTCTCTCTCTCTCTCTCCCTCCCTCCCCCAATTCTTTGCCCTTTCCTCACTCCATACCTCCCTCCCCCCTCCTCTCCTCTCCTCTCTTCCCTCCCTTCTCCTACCCTCTCCTCTTTTCCTTTCCCCTGCCCTCCCCACTACCCTCCCCTCTCCTCCCCTCCTCTTCTATCTCCCTTCCCCTCTTACTTTCCCTTCCCTCCTCTCTCCTCCTTCCCCCTTCTTCCCTCTCCTACCCTCTCCTATCTTCTTCCTCTCATCTCTCATTCCTCCTCTCCTCCACTTCATCTTCCCCCCTCTCCTCTCCTCTCCCCTCCTCTCCTCTCTCATCCCTCCTCTCCTCTTTTCTCTTCTCTTCCCCTCCCCACTCATCTCCTCTCCTTTTTTCCATTACCAAGTATTTTTCTACCTCTTTTCTGCTCCCTAACTGTAGACATTTTGAAGGTTCATTCCTTGAAGCTTAATGGGCTGCAAGGCGAATGTGAATCACCAGCATGGCACAGCAACATTAATAGAAACATAGCAGCCCTGCTGTGCTCTGCCCTGGTCAGACCACATCTGGAATGTTGTCTTCAGTTCTGGAGTTCTCACATTCAGTCACACAGTTCTGGAGTCACTTTTTTTTTAGTGAGGTAATTGGGCTTAAGTGACTTGCCCAGGGTCACACAGCTAGTAAGTGTTAAGTGTCTGAGGCCGGATTTGAACTCAGGTACTCCTGAATCCAGGGCGGGTGTTCCATCCACTGCACCACCTAGCTGCCCCCTGGAGTCACTTTCAATGACAATCTGTAATGTGTCCAAAGGAGGACAAGTAGGTGGTTAAGGGCTTGGAAACCATGGCATCAGTTGAAGGAATTAGATGCATTTAGCCCAGAGAAGAGAAGGCTTGGGTGAGGATTGGGGTAGGAGGACACTTGAGATGTTTGAAGAACTGTCCCAGGGAAAGAAGATTCAATTTATGCAGCTTGGCTCCAGAAGTCAGAACAAAGATGAGAGGGTGAAGTTTGCCAAGAGACAGATTTGGGCTCTTCATAGGCTGAAGTTTTCTAATGGCCAGAGCTGTCCAAAAGTGAAAGAGGTTGCCAAAGGAGACAGTGAGTTTCCTGTCACCAGAAGTCTTCAAGCATAGGCTGAATGGATTTTCATTAGAATAATTGCTGGGGAGTATTCTTGTTCAGGTACTGATGAGGTGACCTTGAAATCTATTTCAAATCTGGGTTTATCTAATAACTTGTAAAGTTTAAAAAACAGTGTATGCTTTGAATAAAAAGGCAAATTCTGTACCCTATATATGTTGATGTTTTTTTCTTCAGAAAGCTCATCTAAGGGGCAGCTACGGTGGCGCCAGTGGATAGAGCACTGGCCTTGGAGTCAGGAGTACCTGAGTTCAAATCCCAGCCTCAGACACTTAACACTTACTAGCTGTGTGACCCTGGGCAAGTCACTTAACCCCAATTGCCTCACCCAAAAGAAAGAAAGAAAGAAAGAAAAGAAATGAAGAAAAGAAAGAAAGAAGAAAGGAAAGAAAGAAAGAAAGAAAGAAAGAAAGAAGAAAGAAAAGAAAGAAAGAAAGAAAAGAAAGAAAGAAAGAAAGAAAGAAAAAAAAGCTCATCTAAAATTCTGGCTCAAAGGGAACCTCAGAGGTCCTCTATTCCAACCTCATCCTTTTACAGATGAAGATTCTGAAGCCCAGGGAGATGGACCAACTTCCTCGATGTCACAGAGTCAATCAGTGTCAGAAATGGAATTTGAACCCATATCCTTTGAGTCTAGTGTCAGTATTCTTTCTAGCACACCAGTGTACTTCCAATACCTTACTATTCCTAGTGCTTTAATTATCACTTCTTTGTAAATGACTCCCAGATCTATATCTCTGTCCCTATTGCCTGTCTCCCAACTCCAAGAGTCCATTTCCTTCTGCCTCCAAGACATTTCCAATTAAATATTCTAATGTCACCTCAACCACAATAAAAACAATAAAAACAGAACTCACTACTCCATTTGCTACATGGTTACAGAAAATCTCTCCTCCCTCGTGACTTCACTATTTTGTCTTTCAAGTCATCTTTGATTTTTCCTTCTTTCTCATGACTATATCCAACCTTCTACCAAGTTTTTTTCCCCCAAGATTTCAGCATCTTGGCCCAGAATCAGAGTTCCCTTAACCCAAAGTCAATGGAGCAATTATGAAATTAATCAAGTTTTGTTGTTGTAGCTAGGTGGCACAGTCAATAGAGCACTGGGCCTGGAGTCAGGAAGACCAGTTTAAATCCAATTTCAGACACTTACTAGCTGTGTGTCCCTAGGCAAGTCACTTTACCTCTATCTGGGTAAGAGTTCTCATCTAGAAAATGGGCATAATAGTAGCATCTACTTCCCAGGGTTATTGTGAGGATCAACTGAGATATTTGTAAAACACTTAGCATAGTACCTGACACACAGTAGGCACTTAATCAATTCTTCTTTCCTTCCTTCTTTCTTCCTCTCTTCCCTTCCCCATCATTGAGAAGGCAAGCAATTTCATAAAGGTTAAATATTTCCATGTCAGTTATGTTGTAAAAGAATACACAGACAAAAAAGTTTTTAAAAGTATGCCTTCAATTTGGAATTATGCCCAAAGGGCGATAAAGCTGTGCATACCCTTTGACCCAGCAATTCCACTTTTAGATCTTTTCCCCAAAGAAATCATGGAAGGGGGAAAGGGACCCACATGTACAAAAATATTTATAGCTGCTCTTTACATGGTAGCAAGGAATTGGAAGTTGAGGGGGTGCCCATCAATTGGGGAATGGCTGGACAAGTTGTGGTATATGAATACAATGGAATACTATTGTGCTGTAAGAAATGATGAGCATGAGGAGTTCAGAGAAACCTGGAGGGTCTTATGTGAGCTGATGATGAGTGGGATGAGCAGAACCAGAAGAACATTGTACACAGTATCATCAACATTGAGTGTTGACCTACTGTGATGGACTATATTCTTCTCACCAATGCAATGGCACAGAAGAGTTCCAGGGAACTCGTGATAGAAGAGGATCTCAAATCCAAGGAAAAAAAAAATGAAAAAAGAACTGTGGAGTATAGATGCTGATTGAACCATACTATTTCTTTTGTTTTGGGTGCTGTTTTTTTTTTCTATTTTGAGATTTTGCATTACTGCTCTGATTTTTTCTCTTATAACAGGATTAATGCAGAAATAGGATTAATGTTATTATGTGTATATATATGTGTGTGTATATATATATGTATATGTATATAGATATATAGATATAACCTATATCAGATTACCTGCTGTCTAGGGGAGGGGGAGGGAGGGGAGGGAGGGAGAAAAATCTGAAATTGTAAAGCTTGTATAAACAAAAGTTGAGAACTATCTTTACATGTAATGGAAAAAATAAAATATCTTATATGTTAAAAAAAAGTATGTCTTCATCTGTATTCCAATTCCATTGGTTCTTTCTCAAGAATTGGATAGCATTTTTCATTTTTCATCTTAACTCCTTCAAAATTGTCTGGGATCTTTGTATTTCTGGGAAGAGCTAAGTCTATCACAATTGATCATCACACAATATTCTTGTTACTGTGTACAATGTTCTCTTGGTTCTGCTCACTTCACTCAGCATCAGTTCATGTAAGGCCTTCCAGATTTTCCTGAAATCATCATGCTCATCATTTCTTATAGCACAGTAATATTCCATCACAATCATACACCACAGCTTGTTCAGTCATTCCCCATGGATGGACATCCCCCTCACGTTTCCACCTACAATACCTTCTAAAGCTCTGGGGTGAGACACTAACACCTCATTAGCCTTCTTTGAGTCCCATCCCTCCTGGCTTCTGCTTTACTGAATAAGAAAATCTAATGCTAAATGCTTGAGCTACTTCCCAACCAGTACCCCATACGGACTTACATGCATTTCAGCCTTGGGAAGGGTGTGACACACGTGAAGGAAATAGCCAAGAAAGAGAAGGCAGGGACTCTGAAAGCAAACTTTGACGATATTTTATGGAGACCTGTTATGCAAGATCTTAACTTTGTGCAGGCCAGAAATAAATAAATAAATAAAATCCTACAATCAGTTCAATTCAACAATTATTGATCACTTTCTATGCATAGAGCATTGTCATGGGTTCTGAAGTTTATAAAGTGATGAATAAAAATACCACCTTTTCCACAATACCCTCTACTCTCAATCACCCATCATGCATGAAAGAGCTCTCTCATGTAGGAGGAAAAAGATGTTGCTTCATTCTCTACTTTCCATTTTTCTTTCAGTTGCCACAGTGGCACCTTTTTTGTGCACCTCACTAGTATATTTTTATCTTGTAAATTACTACCATTGTTTCCTATTAAGATCCTTGTATCTGAAACTCTCTCAAACTGGACCAACATGTCTTATACATGAGAAACACTTAAATGTTTTGTGAACAAATGAGCGAATGGCCTTAGAGCATAGCCTTAGGTAAATCCTGGGCAAAATTGCAAAGAGTATGGAGACAATCCTTCCTTCTTTTTATTGTTCCCTCTTCCCTTTGGAACCCCATTCCTGGTCATCTGCTGCCAAAATAATCTTCAGACAGCACAGGTCAGATCATGCCATTCCTTCACTCAGAAATCTCCAGTGGGTTCCTTCTTGCCACCAGGATAAAATACAAACTCTTTACCCTGGTATTTAAAGCCCTTCACCATGGGAATTCAGCCTGTCTTTGGAGAACATTTCATTTGTCTAACTAAACTTATGTTGCCCATGGAATATGTGCTTCTTGGCCTCCTGTTCCTCCGGTCCAGTCCTGTCTTTCTCATTAGCATCTCAGGCTCTGGGCATCTCTCGCCAAGGAGCAGCAATGTGACATATTGGGGGGAAACAACACTGAATTTGGATTCCAGATAACTGAGTTAAAGCCTGTCATCCTAGATGGCGTGTGGTCTTAGACAAAACTTTTTTTTTCTCTAGGCCTCAGTTTCCTCATCTTTGTAATAAGAGAATCTGATTAGAGGATTCTTTTAGCTTAAAATACAATGATCCTCTGATTCTAGACCCTGCAAGTGCTAACCTAAAAAAAACTAATTTACAAGGTGGTATTAATAGCTCATAGGGTAACTGACTTTCTCCTCTATTCAATCTGATAACATGCTTTTAAATGTCCTTCAGTGTCTTCTTCCAAAGGAGGCATCAATGATGAGAATTTCAAATGACCAAGAGGGGAAGAAAGAGAGGTATTTGTGGGCAGGGAGACTGCCAGATTTTCAGACAGTCCTTCAAATATGGGTGGGCCACCTAATTCACTTTGGCATAGAACGCCACTTTGCCAACATCATGGATTGCATCTCCCTGACCCATCTTCCTATATTCCTTTTGCTGGGTAATATAAAGCTCAAGATCAATTTTTTAAAGAATTGCCTGAATTTCTTAGTTTACCTGCTGTTCTTGAGATGCATAGTTGTAGCTTTTCAGGCATAGCAATAGGGCTAATTCAGTCAGGTCAGTCAACAAGCATTTATTAAGCACCTCCTATATAGACGGTCACTGTGCTAAGCTAATGGGAATAGCGGGGGGCAGCTAGGTGGAGCAGTGGATAAAGCAGAGGCCCTGCATTCAGGAGGACCTGAGTTAAAATCCATCTTCAGACACTTGACACTTACTAACTGTGTGACCTTGGACAAGTCACTTAACCTTCATTGCCCTACCACCCCCCCCAAAAGCAATGGGCATAAAAAAACTCCTTAATTTTCTCAAAAGCCACTTGCAGTTTAAGTTAGATCATAAAATACAGGTTCTGGAAAGACCTCAGATAACATCATGGCATAGCCCAATAGAAAGGATTCTAGGCCTGGATCAGAAGATGGTTCCAATCCTGACCCTGCCACTTAGTACCTGTTATAACAGTTGGTAAGTCCCTTCCCTTCTTGAGGCCTCAGTTTATCTATGTGTAAAATGGGCTAAGTACCTCTAAGATCCCTTCCAGATCAGGCTCTGGGATCCTATGATAATCTGGTTCAGTCCTCTCATTTATAGATCAGAACCGAAAAACCAAGGAGAGGGCCACATGCTCAAATCCACAAGAATTGTTAGTGAACAAGTCAGCATTTCCAGCCAAGGCCATGCTAGAGTCACCTTAAATCACCTGGAGAGAATCATGGTGAAATTTTCAATATAGCAATTACACCTGGGGAAATCACCAAATAGGGTAACTTGGTGCACAGTGGATAGAATGCTGGGCCTGGAGTCAGGAAGATTCATCTTCCCAAGTTCAAATCTGAACTCAGACACTTACTAGCTATGTGACCCTGGGGCAAGTCACTTAACCCTTTTGCCTCAGTTTCCTCATCTGTCAAATGAGCTGGAGAAGGAAATGGCAAACCACTCGGCAGTATCCTTGCTAAGAAAACCCTGTGACTAAATAACACAAAAATCACCAAATGCTACAATCAGGGCTTCATTTATTGTTCTGTTGATTTCTAGAATTAAGAAAATGGTGGAGTAAATGTTAACAATGCAACTTAAATTTAAAACTGTGCTGCATGTACAAATTTGAACAGCAGGAAGGGAGAAGCACTTGCTAAACATTTACCAGCACACCCTGATTCCAACCTGAGTCTCTTTGTACTACACCATACGCTGTCTCTTTGAGGGGAGCAGAACTTAGTTTGGTAGTTTTGTCTCTGTGTTGGGATAGGGGAGAGGTAGGGAAGCACACAGCATGGGATACTAGTCCCTAGGTTTTTTCTGTATCCTCAGGACAGTTACATAATGTCTCATGGTTCCCACAGCATATTCTATTTTCTCTCCATCAAGGATAGTACAGTAACTGACTTTTTTTAGGAAGAAACAATGTTCTTGCCAGGTTGGTTATACATCTTTATTGTGAGGAAAGGTGATTATAACCTCTTTCTTTCCAGTCACTTCTTACCTTTCCAATCCAAGAGCCTCAACTAAAATCCAAGTTAAGTTGCTTAAAGAGTAGTAATTCTCCTATTTAAATTCTGTCCTTTCTCTTTCTTGGAAGTAGAAAGAGCAGACAGAAATCTGAAGATCTGGGTTCAAAGCCTGGATTTGCATTTACTATGGTTTGCCTTTAAGCATCTCTTAACCTCACTGTGGTCTGATTCTTCACCTGTAAAAATGAAGATCTTGAACTAAACGCCTCTAAGGTCCTTTCCGTCTCTTACCATTTATGAGCTAATCCTATGACAGTTTTACTCTTCCCTAGTCTTTCTTCATTTAGCTCTTGCTTTCCAATCTATACCAATGTGTCCTGGAAAAGAGCAGGAGATAATATCATTTTCTCAAGGAAATTCACAGGGGGAACAAAATAATCAAGTTTCTAAAGTTTTGTCATAAGCAGAGCCAGCAAGCCCTGTTGCTGCTTTACGCCATCAGACACATGGCAAAGCTTACATAATATAAACTCGTGTGTGTGTGTGTGTGTGTGTGTGTGTGTGTGTGTGTGTGGTGTGCATGCGCATGCTCACGTATACTTATAAACTGATTTTCCAGAGTAGAATTCTGTTCATCAGTTTCATCCTGGGTGAGGAAATGACATTCTTGTTCTGAGGGAACCAAAATCTAAAGCCTTAATCCAGCCAAAACAACAAAGGAGTTAACTAAGCCCTCCTGATCTGCCAGCGTCTGCATTACCTGAGTTTCCCCTAAAAGCACAAATGAGGGCAATCGCCAGCTTCTAAATATAGGTATTTGTGGGAGTCTGTTGGCAGGAACAAGAAAGGTTTGCTTCAGTGCTGTGGTTTGCCTTGAAACCCTGTCAAGCCCCAACTTCTAAACACAAAGCAGCTGTTTTGCCCAGTCCTCCAAGCTGGAATGTTTCATATTGATAGCTGTTTCTTTTCTCTCTCTCTCTCTCTGTTTTTTTTCTTTTTCTTTCTTTCTTTTTGGGTCTTACTAAAGTGGCACAGTGAATGAAATTGGGTTTTGCCGCAGGTCCAAAAAGAGCATTATCTGCTGCAGACAATCAGGGGTTTTTGGACGATCTATATGCAAAATTGTTCTGGGCATACCTTCCCCCTAGCCCCAGTGTTTACAGAAGAAAGGAAAAAATAGAAAATCGATCTATGAAGCTGGTACAGGGGGCGGGTCAGGCAGGGCAAAGTATTCTGTTGGCGGCCCTTTCAGGCACATGAAATGCCAGCTGATCTCTATCTGGGCCCAAACGGGGGTATCTTTAAAGAAAATCTCATGTCCACACTCTGAGCCAGTTTCGTACTTTCCTATCCTGGGCAAAGAGTTCCATCATTGAATCTGCCCTGATCAGGTAACATCCCTGGTACCGTAGCAAGCATTCCGATCTCGCCTCACCACCTATTTTTTTTTTTTTTGCCCTTTCTGGGGAGGTATGGTGCTGTCCCAATCCTGTCTCCTGCTTCCCAAAACAGGGTATCACATTTCAGGCGATGGCCCCGTTCACATTGGGTTTTCCTTGGAATGGCCAGTTCCAAGGGTCCCTAACTCCTTGTACAGGGGTGGTCAGAGGTATGTGTCCCCACTTGTGTAGGTACAGATGTCCATAGTATGAATCATTCAGAAATTCAACTGCCATAAATCAAGCTGTTTGACAATTCCACGTAAGCTGGGGGAACATGGGACTTCACAGTGGCCGGTGCCTTTTAGCTGAGGTCTATAAAAATAAAGACAGGCTTCAACAGCCTGAACTTTGGCAGGCACTGAGCCCGGGCTTCGTGCCTCTTAGTACAGTATTTGGTCCGCTTCAACTTCCGCGTCTCTAAAATGGCTGCAAAGACGAAGATCCTTCTGTGGCCGTGTTGGAGGGGTCAGGGCCATCTGCGTGTTAGGCCTTGTGCCTGATCTGCATAATGTTTGGGTCTTGGGCTAAGCTATAATGTGACTTTCCTTGGGTGGCGGGCTGGGAAGGGAGGGCATAGGGTGGGAGGTGGTGTCCAATCATGTGGCTGGCAAACTTGGCAGGAATCTTTGTGTTTTCTTAGCACAGAGAGCCCAGTAGCTCTTGGGAACCAATTTTTAAACCCCTCTCTGCTCCAGTGTGTCCCGTACCTTCTTTCTCTTCCCTCATCCCCGCCAACTCTGACCCTTCCCGCTTAGTAGCAGGAGACGAGCCAAGGACGTGAATAGCAGTGAAGACATTCTCTGAAATGGCGTTTGCTGATGGCTTAGTGCTGGCAGGCTAAATCTTGGGGAAGTGGTACATTTTTCTCATCCATCCCCAAAGCATCCTAAATATGTTCCCTCCTGGACAGAAAAACCACAGCAATGTCCCCCTTTCCCTCCTCCCACTTCCCGTCCCCCTTTTCCTCCACATCCCCCAACTGGTATCAGGGAGGAGAGCAACACCACTCAAAGCCCCAACAGCACTGTGTCTGCCAAGGGAAGGAACACTGGGGCAGTCTGATGCTCAGTGGGGGTTTAAGCCCTCCTTAGTAATCCACACATTCTGCCCAGAAATCACGCCTTGCCAGCCTCTCTGTGATTACTGAAGCCGTTTTTTCAGTATCAGACTTTTTTCCACTTCAGTGTAGACCAACCCGTTCTTTCATCTTTGACAGCTTGGATTCTAGACATACATATACATATTTACTTAAAACATATATGCATGCATACATATGTTATAATATACACACATCCATGTATATATGCAAATACATGTGTATGTGCATGTGTATATATAATATTACATACATAATATCTTCTAAGGAGCTTACATTCTCATTAGGGAAAAAGAATGGACAAATGTGAATATTAAACAACAATCCAAGGCTAAGAGTAGTAGTACAAACGCTATAATCCTGCTTCTGGGGAATCTGAAACTGGTATATTGTTTGAGTTCAGGAAGTGAAATAGCAGTGAACTAACCAATTGGGTGTCCTACACTAAGTTTGGCACTACAGGAGACCACTGTACTGCCTAAAGAGGGGTGAAACAGCCCAGTTCAGACACAGAACAGATCAAAGCTTTTGTGCCAGTCAGTAGGCCAGTCAGTTGGTTTGCCTGTGTGTAACCTGTACACATTAACCTGGTGAGATAGGGATATCCAGTCTCAGTTAAAGACAGACTGTATTCAGAGGCCTTTGACTTCCTGGTCTCGTGTATGGAGGTGTTGATGAACAATGATGTGAATTCCCGGAGTAAGGACAAACATCAGATAGGCTCTGTAGCTCATCTGCCCCTGGTTAATGGAAAGGCAGCATTGAAGCATCCCAAGACAGAGCTAGCAGCTGACCTCAGAGATCATTCCACACTTCCCACAGTTGCATAAACAGTGAGTCCTAGATTTAGACTGAGAAGGGAGAAATGAGTGCCTTTTGACAATAGTTGACAAGACTGCTTGGTAGAGATGGGACTCAATCTAGACTCTGAAGAAAAAGTAAGATGCGGCTAAGCAGAAATGTGCTGGAGCCAGCTCAAACCAGCTTAGAGAGCTGATTGTTAAATTTTCTGTGTGAAAATTTATACCTGGAAATCAGTAAATACTACAAATCAGGAGTGTTGTTGATTGTTTAGAGCAGAGGTGTCCAATGGACAGACAGCAAGACTCCTGAATGCCACTGGAATCAGATTAAAATGTAACTGAGAAATATTTTTAAATCAAAAAAATGAAACATAAATAAGAGTATATTTCAAAACTAAGTCAACATGGAGCCCATGGGAATCCTTATGTATAGAGTAGATATCACTGGTCTAGACTTAAGGAAGTGTTAATACTGCAGATTAAATTTAAGAATGTGTACTGCATATATTCTTCCTCTCACTCACTGCTGGTTGTTCAACATTTACCAGCATACCCCTGTGGCTATGTGAAAAGTAAGGAATATCAAGCTAATCTAGGAAGTGGGAAACAGGATTATAGGATAGTATATCCATAGCTAGAAGGGACCTCAGAGGACTCATCTAATCCAACCCCCCTTGTATAGTTGGGAAACTGAGATTAAGTGACTTACCAAAGGTCACACAAATAGCAAGTATGAGAAGTAGAATTTGAATCCAGGGCTGCTGACTGCACACACCTATAATCCATCCTATATCAATGGGTTATATAAAATCTTCATTTTTGGTCCATGTATACAACAGCTTCCCTCCACAAGCCTTCACTGAGAGCTGCTTACAAGATATTCACTGAGGTGTTCTCTCCTTTGGCTTTCTGGTCCTGTGCTTGGAGATGTTGATGAGTGGTGAAATGGGCCCTTAGCAGATAGTCCCTGTAGCTTCTCCACCCATGGTTGGTGGAAAGGTGTCATTGAAGCGTCCTAAGATTGAGAGCTGGGAGCTGACCTTGGAGATCACCCCCCCCCTCTTCCCACAGCATTATCCTGGGCTCAGAACTCAGCTGCACTTCAGACTTTTCCTGCTGGACCCTGGGGTGGGAGAGAGGAAGAGGGAGGCAGAGGAAGGTAGGATGGAAGCCTGAGGTCAGGCCAGTTTGGGAGAGTGAAAAAGGAAAGCAATGTAGCTTTATAAGCGAATACTGGTTTGGTGTGGGAGGAAATGACCTTCTTGGATAGCAATGTGGTGAGCTAAAGGAGACATATATCTGAAGTGGAGGGAATAAGGAAATTATAGGAAAACAAAATCTAATGCCTCAGGAGGTTAATGAGAGAGTTTTGAAATTTCCACCCAGCTTCTCTGCCTTGGTATTTGAGGCCCGAAGAAGGCTATGAAAATTCACAGGACCGTGTGGCCTTGATTCCAAATATTTAGTGTTGATGCTGAACGTTCTGGGCCTCGGAACACCCTCTACATCAGCCAGGAAACACTAGGTCTGAGCAGAGCACATCAATTGTACTTCAGGAAAAGAAGTTTTCACCTCTCCCTCCCATTCCTGGCTCCTGTCTCCCAACGAAAAATGGAAGGCATGGCTTCCCATTCTCTTTGGGAAGGGGGTGCTGAACCAACCTTTACAGGGTACTCTGTGTGTGTGTGTGTGTGTGTGTGTGTGTGTGTGTGAGAGAGAGACTAGGTCACATGGGCAGGACTCTCCTTAATTCAATTCCACAAATATTAATAAGCATCTATTTGGAACAGGGCTCTGGGCTTGACCTTGAAGAGATAGGAAGTATAGTCTGTAATGTCTCATGGGCATTATATAGTATTATTATATTTATTATTATAAGTCAATCGATCTATGATCTCATAGATATGGGTAGCCAATCAAAAAACATTTATTAAGCACCTCCCATGTGCCAAGCACTGTGCTAGGCAGTGACGGACAATGATAAAGAAAAAACAGACTCTGCTCTCAAAGAGCTTACAGTGTATCAGGAAAGAAACACAAGCATGTAGGTGTGTATACACACAAACAAGGCATGTATGCCCATGTATATAGATATAGATATACAGATATAAACCTATATATGTATAGACATATACATATACAGAACAGATATAAAGTCATTCATTGTAGGGGGAGGCACCAGCAGCTGGGGATAATAGAGAACAGCTTCATATAGAAGGGGATATTTGAGCCTACAGGACACTAGGGATTCTAAGCAGTGAGGAGAGAGTGTGTTGGGGATCTAGCCCACTCAAAGTCATGGAGATGGTGGGGTGGGGTGTCCTGTATAAGGAGCAAGAAGGCCACTTTGGGTGGCCTTAGAGCGTATAAATGGGAATAATGCATGATAAAAGCAAAAGGTAAGTTGGAACCAGGTTGTAAAGAGTTTCAAATGCTAAACAGATGAGTTTATGTTTCATCCTAGAACTTATAGAGAGTCACTGGCATGTACTGAGTAGGGTAGTGAATAATAATAATAACAACAACAACAATGACAACAACAATAATAAATAGTAGTTAACATTTATATAGCACTTACTATGTGCCAGTCACTGTGCTTTACAATTAATTATCACTTTACAAATAATTATCTCTACTGTGCCTCACTACAACCCTAGGAGGCAGGTGCTATTATTATCCCCATTTTGCAGTTGAGGAAATTGAAGTAAATCAGTTAAGTGAGTTGTCCAGGGTCAGATAACTAATAAGAGTCTGAGGCTGGATTTGAACTCAGGTCTTCCTGATTCTGGGCCCAGTGCTCTATCTACTGCACCATAGAGACACACTTAGGAAAGTAATTTGGACAGCTGTGCAAAGGATGGATTAAAATAGTCCCTCTGGCCACACAGACTGCAAACCCATCCACCACTTAATGGTGGTATAGTGGCAAGATCATTGGAGGTAGATTCAGGAAGTCTTGAGTCCCTATCCTGCCTCAGCCATTTACTAGCTATGTGACCCTGAACAAGTCTCTTAACCTTCCTCAGCCTCAGTTTTCTCATCTACAAAATGGGAATAATAAGAGCACTGACATTACAGGATTGTTGTGAGGATGAAATGAGATAACATGGAAATTGCTTTGCAAACCTTAAGCTAAATTGTAGCTATTATTATTATCTTGTAGGACTCTTGTATGTATTTTCCCATAAACCCTTCGTAAGGGATCCTCCCAATGTGCTGAACACCTTCTTCAACACCATGATGGTACCTTGAAACAACAAAATTGGCCACTGGGCAAACCCATCATTTCCTCTATGGCGAGGGCAGTAGTGAGTTGCTATTACCTTCTGTGGTCCTGGAATCTTCTTTGCAGGTTGTCTCTGTAGCAGCATCAGCCCTGTGGATGTTTAAGCCTTGGAAAAGAGTTTGGAAACACCAAACCCCTTCATGTCGCCCCTGGCTCCTCATTTTTTCACTATAAATTACCTTTATGATTGCTTCAGCCCTGGCACTGCGATTATTAGGTGCCTTGTGTCTAAAGGTTTCAGCAATTACAAATCGGTGCTGGCCCCTCAATGATTGAGAGGGATGGCCTCTGTCAGTGGCCTCAGCTCAGCTCCCAGGCAACAGCCCAGGGTCCACACTGCTCTTAGACATTTCAATTAGCCCCCACGTAGCCCCTGAGTCTGCAGATCATCCTAGGCTGGCCGTTAAGATTTTATGAGACTTCTCCCTCATATCACACTTCTTCAGAGATACTCATAAATCAGAGTGGTCAGGGCCCTGGCAGCCATATCCCATAGCGTCTCTCCCCTGAAGATGCTGCTCAGCAGAATTATCTGACTATTAATAAAGTATATATTTCAGTTATAAGTTAGTGTGATGTCATGAAAGAAGCACGTGGCTGGAAGTCAGAAATGGGTTCAAGACCCCATTCAGATACTTGCTAGTTCACCCAAAAGAGTCTTAATTTCTTCACCTAGACAACAGAGATATTGATACTTGCATTACCTACCAGGTTGTCTAGAGGAAAATGCTCAGTACACTTGTGAAGGACTATGGAGATGGGAGCTGTCTTTGTTATAATCATCTGTCCTTGGTCATCTGAGATTCTCTTTTCTCTTTTCTTCCTTGACACCAATTTCTGGGGTTAAACCCATTTTAGAAGCTCCTTCCCTCTGCCCTGCCCCACTTGGGACCAAAAACTCGGCTTTGTTCTATGCAGTGGAAAGAGAGCTGAATCTGGGGTCACAGCCCTGAATTCGAATCCTGAACTGTCACTTATGGCCTGTGTGACCTTGGGCAAGTTACTTAACTTCTCTAGAGGTTATTTTCCTCATCTGTAAAATGAACATGTTTTACTAAGTGGCCTCTAAGGTTCTTTCCAGTTTTAAGTCTATGATCCTACGATAATCATGACAATTATTATAATAATGATAATAATACACAAATACTTAAAAAAAAAAAAAAGCTTGGTCTTTTGGTGGTTCAAGATCTGCCAGTATGGAATCTTCTCCACATATTCAGATTACAATCCATTTATTACTAGATGACTACATCTAGGTGGCACAGTGGATAAAATGCTGGACCTGGAGTCAGGAAAATCTGAGTTCAAATCCAGCCTTAAACATCTATGTGACCCAAGACAAGTCATTTAACCTGTTTTCTCATCTGTAAAATGAGAATTAAAGGGTTGTTGTGAGGATGAAACAAGAACTTTGTAAAATGCTTAGCACAGTGACTGGTACATAGTAGGTGGTATATAAGTATATATTATGATTATTAATAGATAAGTTCTAGGGAATTAGTGGCCTGAGATATAGAGAAGTTAAGTAACAAGTTCATGGGTCACAAGAAGAGTTTGTATTAGAACCTTAGTCTTCCTGACTCCAAGACTAGCACTCTGTTCACAACTTCCCATTCTTTCTACTAATACTCTAGTAATTTCATTGATAAGGGAACTACTAGTAAGGAAACTCCCTCTGCCAATGTATTTGCCAGCCAACTGCTAGACTTAGAGAATCGTTCAGGACACTAAAAAGTGAAGTGACTTTTCCAGGGTCATATTCCCAGATAGGGCAAAAACAAGACCTGAACTCAGCTCTTCCTGATTCTGAGGCCAGTTACCTACCCATTCCTCCATGCTGCCTAAGAATGTTGCTCAAAACCAGGGCTTCTTAAAAAGAGTTTTTCCACTCGAGAAATTTTTTCACCTGAGAAATTTTTAGGCGACCCCAGATATATAGGTATAGAAAAGAAGTATACATAACTTTTTTTTTTTTTAGTGAGGCAACTGGGGCTAAGTGACTTGCCCAGGGTCACACTGCTAGTAAGTGTTAAGTGTCTGAGGCTGGATTTGAACTCAGGTACTCCTGACTCTAGGGCCAGTGCTCTATCCACTGTGCCACCTAGCTGCCCCTATACATAACCTTTTAATGTTGCCAAATTTTTTGCGACCCCCACATTCAATTATCCATAGTTTAAGAAGCTGTGCTCTAAAGTAATGACAAAATAATGAATAACAATAATCCTTAACCCACATATATACATACACACACATATATACAAAATACACATGTATACACATACACACATATAGCATATGAACACTCATGCACACACACACGTTTCTCTCCCCTAGTAGAATGTAAGATGCTTGAAAGAAGGGGACTAGTTTTACTTTTCTTTGTGGTCTCAGTGCTAAATCCAGGGTCTGGTCATAGTATGCTCTTAATACAGGAGCTGGTGGTACAACAGATAGTCATAAAGACCTGAGTTCAAATCTGCCCTCACTTACTGGCTGTGTGACCACGGGAAAAGACACTTAAAGCTCTGTCTGTCAGATAATGTTACTATTTACTATGTTGTGTGAGGATCAAATCAAAAACAGTCATATTTATAAAGCACTTAGCACAATGCCTGACACAGAGCATGTGCTATATAATCCCGGTCCTCAGGGAGTTTTGCATTCTAACAACGGAATCCAAACAGGATTATCTTTCTGCTTTGGTCTGTATTCTCAGCATTTAGCACTGCGCTAGCTTTAATAAATGTTTGTTGACTTGACTTATTAGGGGAGGAAGGTAATACACATTTATATAGCACATGCTCTAAGTCAGGCATTGTGCTAATTGGTACTTGACCCCTCCCTACCAACCACTTGCCTCCGATTGGAGAAAGTCCCTGAGGCTGCAGTGGAACTGGGAAAGAGGAGAGTAGGTGTGGCTAGCCCCAAGCACTTTCCTTAAAAAAGAAGGTTCTGGAGGGAAATTTGGGCTGATCAACTGATTGCCTGATAATAGTTGTGAAAGGAAACAGGTCTCCGAGACCAGCAGTGTGGTGGATTTGAGATGTGGCTTCAGGCTTAGAACCACCTGGGTCTAAGACCTGCTTGATACATTCTTTCTGGGAACTCAATCACTTAAGAAATGATTGTTGATTGAGTGATTGATTGGTCAAGGACCAAGGGCCGACTTGGTCCAGGTCTCTAAGACTGTAAAGGGACAAAACGGATACCAACCTATATTGTAAAGGGCTTTTTTCTGCTTCAAGAGCCCCGCCTCCCTCCCCCCAAAAAAATTGTCATTAAAAACAACCTGAAAAAAGTTAAATAGCCCTGCCTGAGAGGTCAAAGGACAGAGCTGTCCCAGAAGCAAACAGCAGACAGACTGGTCCAGCACCTCAGAAGACTTTGCATGTCTTCCCAGCTTTTCCCCAAGCACAGACAAGTCCAGGCTGTAGAACAAAGCAAATTTAAGCCCCCTTGATCCCTGCTTGCCCCGGCCCTCTTGGAGTCTGTCCCCAAAATGAGGAGCAGCCCCATAGGGAGGAGTTGGCAAGAGGGCCCGAAAGGCCTGTTGTAGTGAGCACAGAAGAAAGGGTCCCCATGGACCAGCCATAAAAGGCACTCAGAGAAATGAAAGAGAAAACCTGAAGAGCTGGAGAGCTATAAATAGCTTTGGAGATCATGAATATTACATTAGGGGTGTTGGTGACAGCTTAAGTATATTTCCATAAGGTTCCATTATATTTACGTATTAGTTAATGGATACTTAAAATATTATGTTACTGTAATGCTCATGTTTTATTAGCAAACTATCACACAAATGAAAGTTGCTAAGTGTGATGGAAAAGAGCATTTGCAATTGGATTTCTGTATTATTGCGCTGAATTTCTGATTCCCAATTTCCCCACCCACCCACCCACCTCCTGAGTGAATGTGATTTTTCCCCCCAGAGGCATATGATCTCAGCCCTACTTCCTAAGGAGGTGTGAGAAGGACCCCAGGAGGCCAGGAAAGAGGGGGGCAGAGGAAGGGGGGAAGGATAAGCCATGGTCAGCTCTGGACTTTGTCGTGGGTCACTTATAATGGAATCTCAGTGTTCGGTGGTACTTTATGTGAGGAAGGGGGTGGAAAACAGTGTGTGGGGGGGCGGGGTAGAACTAGGGTAGAGGGAACCTAACCTTTCTTAAATATCCCAGCTCTTGGGAGGGATGTGGTTGTTGTAACAAACTGGGGACATAGTTTGCTAGGTTGATTTACTACTTCACATCCTCCACTCAGAAAGACCTAAATTAAAATCCAACTTCAGATATGTTCTACTGAATTGACCCTAGGAAAGTCACGTAACCTCTGTCTGCCTCAGTTTCCTCAACTGTAAAATAGGGTTCGTTGTCACCTACCTCAAAGGATGGTTGTGAGGATCAAATGAGATAGTATTTGTAAAACACTTAGCACACTACCTGGAACATAGTAAGTGCTTAATAAATACTTGTTCCATTCTTCCCTCCTCTCCCCCTCCTCCTCCCCACCCCAGCAGATCCTAGGAATTTCTCCTCCACCTCTGGCCCTGAGGTCAAGGTATCCTTTATGGGATTAGAGTAAGACACCAAATCTGTAGCCTTTGAGAAGCATTTACTGTGTGATCTAGGTCATGTCTTTCTAGTCTGTGATAACCTCTCCCTTTGGCACCATAGAGTGGGAGTGTCCTTCAAGCCCCTTGAGGTGGGATAAAGGAGAGGGGAAGTCAAGAAGATGAGCCTTGAGAAAGGAGACAATGAGGATGGATAAGGTCTTCACCTCCCCCTGCTCCACCTCATTGTCACCATCTTCACCATCCTCATCTCATTATCCTCATCATTGTTGTCATTCCAGGATGCTGGAGACTCCAGTTCTTGTCCCATTTCCTTCCCTATCTGTATCATCTTGTCCTCTAGCCATGAGACCTTAAGCAAGTTGCTTTCCTTCTCTAGGCCCCTGTTCAGTGATTTCAGTCATGTCTAACTCTTCATGATCCTGTTTGAGGTTTCCTTGGCAATGATACTAGAAATGCTTTGCCATTTCTTTCTCTAGCTCATTTTACAGATGAGGAAACTGAGGCAAACAGGATTGAGTGACTTACCTGGATCACACAGCTAGTAAGTGTCCAAGGCTGGATTTGAACTCAGGAAGCCTCAGTTTATTCCTCTATAAAATGAAGGAGTTGGACCAGATGGTCCCTCCCATCTTTTGCCAAGGTTTGATGGGAAAAGCATGAGCCCAATTCAGAAGGTCACTTGCTGTAGCTATGGAATGTTGTGCACAGCATTTTCCTGCTCCGATCTTCATTATTCCCATTTTATAGATTAGGAAAACATTTATCTACTTCACAGGGCTATCGTGAGGATCAAGTGTGATGATAAACCACAATGTTAACTCTTCAAACAACATCTATTCACTGTTATTGTGTGACTAGTGGATCAAGTCATCGAAGAACAAAATCCTAGTTCTCAGTCCTGAGCAGAATGAGTCCTCACACATAAGTGATAGGTGAGGCTTAGCTCCTGATGCAGGTTCCAGAGCATGGGACAATCACTAAATGTGGCTTCTCCCACAGGATGGGGCATGGTTCACAGAACCTACCTTTACTCTACGGGGAGAAGATGCGCAACTCCCTTAAGTAACTGAGGACCAGGGAAATTTTACAAATAGACAGCACTACTAAGGATACCCCTCCCCAATGGAGGATTCCTGAACTGAGTTGGATGTTGAATGAGATGATTTCTTAGGTCCCTTTCAATCTTCAGATTGAATTGTTGGAGAGGCAGATTGTTGTAGTGGATAGATGACTGGCAATGGAGACAGGAAGCCTGCTTGAACACATATTGGTCACGTCTTAGTGGGCAAGTCTCAAACTACTTATTGTCCCCAGACAACCCTCTAAGCTTATAAAAGGACTGTGTTTGTTTTTATAACACACACATATATGTTTCATTCATTCATTCATTTGCTTATTTAGTAATTATTTATTGTGTCCAGTGGTTTCGTTGTGTCCAACTCTAATGACCCCATATGGATTTTCTAGGCAAAGATACCGGAGTGGCTTACCATTTCCTTCTCCAGCTCATTTTATAGGAACCTGAAGTAGAGTTAAGTGATTTGCCCAGGGTCACATAGTTCTTAAGACTGGATTTCAAACTTATATGTTCCTGACTCCAGGACTGGTACTCTATCTACTATGCCACCTAGCTGTGTGTGTGTGTGTGTGTGTGTGTGTGTGTGTGTGTATACATACAGCTAGGTGGCACAGTGGATTATATATATAAACACATATACATATACATACACACATGCATGTACACATGTATATGTGTACATATGTGAGTTTATATATATACACATATATTTATCTGTGTGTCTCTGTGTGTCTTTGTGTATACAAATATATAGAACTACTGAGGCATATTGGGTAGGGAATTTCCACACAGGAAGTTTTCTCATACATGTGAAAATACAGGTGAAGAAGAGAGAAGAGAGGGGAAGAGAGGGAAGTGAAGGGAAGGAAAGACATAAGATCAACCATGAAACCATGGGCAGCTAGGTAGTACAGTGGATAGAGTGCTGGACCTGGAGTCAGGAAAACCAGAGTTCAAATCCAGCCTCAGACACTTCCTGTCTGTGTGACCCTGGGCAAATAATTTAACCCTGTTTACCTCAGTTTCCTCATCTATCAAATGAGTTGGAGAAAGAAATGGAAAACCACCCTAATATATTTGTCAAGAAAATCCCAAATGGAGTAAATGAAGAGCCTGAAACAGCTGAACAACAAAAATTTCAAAAACCATTCTTTCACAGAATTTTGGGAACTGCTCTCAGCACAATGTCTAGCACTTAATAAATGTTCATTGCTTGATTGAAAACTTTAGAGTTGTGAGCAAGAAGTCTGAGGGCATTATGAAACTGTGGTGACACAACCTGAGGAATGAGTCTTTGCCATGTGCAGAATAGAAAAACTGGAATCTGCAATGATAAGTCTCACCAAAGAAAAAAAAGGGAGAACAATAGACCGGGAATTCAAATATACAGAAGTGAAGGACAATCTAGAGGAAGAGAATCAAAAAACAATAGCATTAAAAATATATGCTCATTCTGCAAAAACAACATACTGATCTTGAAGAGGGGATGCATAAAGACAACCTAAGGATCATAGGTCACCCAGAATAACATGACAGGCAAAAAAAAAAAAATCCCAACAACAACAACAACCCCTCAGCACCATAATGCAGGAAAAAATAGAAGAGAACTGCCAACACATCTCAGCATAGAAAATGAAATACCAATTGGAAGAATTCATAGATCATCTCCAGAAAACTACTAAGACACATAGTTGTTAAAATCAATAATTCAATTTAGAAACAAGTTCTGCAAGCCATGGAGGGAGGGGGAGAGGGAACCTTCAAATGCAAAGGAAAAAACATTCAAATAATACAAGTCTGTCTTGTATTCACCAGAACATGTAGAAGGGAATGGAATAATGTCTTCCAAAGGGCAATGGAGTAAGGATGTAGCCCATGGTGGCTTACCTTGCAAATCTGAGATTAACTCTAAATGGAAAAAAGATAGATGTTCAATAGCAGATATGTTTGAAACATTTTTTGAAAGAAAACCAGAACTGAAGAGATGATTTGCTGATCAAATACCCCCCAAAAAATAGAAATGTGGGAGCAGTGAAAGAGTAGCAGCCAATGACAGCAATAGCAAAAGGGTTAACAGCAGAAAGACCTATTTAAAAATAAATGTACAGGGGCAGCTAGGTGGCGCAGTGGAGAAGCACGGCCCCTGGATTCAGGAGTACTGAGTTCAATCCAGCCTCAGACACTTGACAGTTACTAGTTTGTGACCTTGGGCAAGTCACTTAACCCCCCCATTGCCCCACCAAAAAAAAAACAAATGTACAAAAAAAAGATAAATGCTACACAGGGAGACAAGGTATGAAGGTAGAAGTATGGTAGAGGTAACAGTGAAGAGATAGGCCCAGGCAATGTGGGTTCCATTGATGAATGCTTCTATGGATGAAAAAAGATAGTTTGTAAAGGGAGTTGGGGATCTTTGAGTTGGGTGTGCTTTGGGTGGGGTTTTGTTTGAAAACTACTTCAGGAGGTGGGGAGTTGTAACTCCTGGGGGCAAGTGGCCCCGAAGGGAATGGAAAGGTATGGACCTAAGGAGGAGATTTTGGGACAAATGAAGGAAAAAAGGTTCCATAGAGAGAATTAATTGGTTAGTGGTAAACTGTGTAATCAGAGACCTGGTTGAGGAGGGGTTCTACCATGAGGCAGAAGTTCTTTGCCCCCTGCAATAATTGGCATTATTCTGGGAGTGAGTCACAATGGAAAAGAGGAATCCATGGGGGCAAACTCTACAAGGTGGTGGCAGAAAGTGCCTCCAGGGGAGAACCTAGAATGTATACTTTGAAAGATTTTTATTGCATGAAGAATAATGAGAATAGAAACCAGGTAATTATTGGGATCATGAATCAGAAAATGAGGATCTAGAGTTAACAGAAAGAGAAGATGGATAATGAAGAAAGTGATAGAAATCCTATCTGGAAAGGGGCACAAAAATGAAATTATTTTAAAAAATGAAATTTTAAAAAACTTAATGAATAGGCCTAACCTGAAGGGAAGGTGAGGAAGGGAAAATCTCCTTAACTAAGAGGGGAAAAGTGGGGAAAGAACTATTTAACCAGCCAAAATCAGGAGAGGGGGCAGCTAGGTGGCGCAGTGGATAAAGCACTGGCCTTGGATTCAGGAGGACCTGAGTTCAAATCCAGCCTCAGACACTTGACACTTAACTAGCTGTGTGATCCTGGGCAAGTCACTTAACCCTCATTGCCCTGCAAAAAACAAAAAAATAAAACAAAATCAGGAGAGGGAAAGGAACTATTAAGGAAACCCCAAATGCAAAGTGGGTAACAAACAAGAAGAGGGGCTCAGAGGTAAAGGGAAAAGAAACATTGGAAATAGGGCCACCTTAAAAAAGATTAAGGGAAAGCAACTGAAGGGACGTAGCATTGTTTTTACAGCAGAAGAGGAGGAAAATCATAACTTGAAAAATCAATTTTAGACACAGATGGAGGAAAATGGAAACCTAACTTTCATAACTTTAAATGTGAATGGATTAAAAATCTAATACACCAAAGAAAGAGTGACAGATTGGATAAAAAATAAAATCTGCAATATGTTGTTTACAAGATACACATTTAGAAAATAAAGACATACAGAAAATAAGCCTGAAGGGATGGAAAAATCTACTATGCATCAAGTGAATCCAAAAAAGTAGTTGCAAACATGTTATACAATATAAAAACAAACAATAAAAGGGGCAGGGTTAAACAAATGAATTTCATTATACTGAAAGGAACCATGGACAACAAACCAATATCAGTACAAAGGGAAATACGGAACTGAACAAATTACTGGAGAAAGTAGAGTTAAAGAACTTATGGTATCTTCTTAATGGGATTATAAAAGAATACACATATTCTCAGCACCATATGGAACTTTTACAAAAATTGACCGTGTATTAGTGCAAAGAAATATTGCAAACAAATGTAAAAAGGCAGAAATAGGGAATATATCCTTTAAAATATACATTGTCCTTTCATAATAATTATAGTCACATGAACCTGTCCTGTCTCCCCAACTGGATTGTGAGCTTCTTGAGGGAAGAGACCATGTTATGCTTCTTCATCTCTCTCATAGTACCTACATAGTACAGGCTCAGGAGGTATGTAGGAGGAGGGGGATGATGATGATGATGATGATGATGACGATGATGATGACGACTATGGTGGTGGTGGTGATGAATTGTCCAAGGTCACACAGTAACTGGCAAAGCTTGAATTCAAACCCAAGGATTTCCATCATAGTCAAAGGTTCTTTCTACATTTAAGACAAGTAGTTAGTGTACATCTGAGGCAATATTTATAGTACAGAAAAGCACTGGATTTGGAGTCAGAAGAGACTTGGGTTTGAATCCTGCTTCTGACATGCACTTAGTTGTGTGACATTTGGGCAAATCGTTTCACTGCTCTGGGCTGCAGTTTCCTCTTCTGTAAAATGGAGTTAAGAATCTCTGTTAGTATTTACCTTACAGGGTTGTTGTGAGGACCCCTAAAGCGCCATATAAATGTCAGTTGTTAATTTTGTTGTTGTAGTTGTTGTTGATATCATTTCTGTTACCCCTTGCTGCTGTTCCCAAGCCACATCTACCGAAGCAAAAGCTTTGCGGGCCAGAAAAATGACCATGACCCAAGCACACTGAGAGAAATGAGCAGCAGATGAAGGGTAGAGGGGTTCTGGCAACCCCCAATCTGACAAAAGTTTGAACTTACCCTTGTTAAATGCCAATTAATGCCATAGAGAGCAAATTTGGATGAGACGGACCTTAGAGATTCATGCAGACAAGGAATTCTTAAGCTGAGATCCATTGAACTAATTTCTAAACATTCCATTAACTATTTGGCATAATTGTTTTCCTTGGTAATCCTAATGTGTTTTACTTAGGCATTTAAAAATATCATTCTGAGAAGGGATTCATAGGCTTTCCCAGATGCTTAAAACTATCCATCCATAACACCCCATAGGTTAAGAAACCCTGATCTATAGCAATCCCTTCCTTTTAACCAAGAGAGGCCAAGAGAAGTTATATGGCTTGCCCAAAGTAACCCCTCTGGCAAGAAGCTGACCTAAGTTTTGAACCCATTATTTAATTCCAGATTGGATTCTTGTCCCATTCTGTCACACCCCCGCTTTAGGCATAATGCTTGCAGCTAGTTGCAGTCTGTTGCTAACAAATGGCTTTGTGTGCCCCTTCTCCAAAATACATACTTGCTACACCAGCCCCACAGCAGTCCCTGAGGCGCATGAGCCCACCAGCTGTCACAAGGCTAAGTACCAGTCCTTCAGTGGCCACAGAGCTGAGCATACCTGGTCCAGAGGTGCCGTGAGCTGCATTAGCCGCCTGATTGAGTTATGACAGCTCCTCACGCCCGATGGGGAAGCCGGCAGGGAGGTCTGGCCGGGACTGCAGACAAATGATGATAAAGTGCTCACTTTAAAGCACGATCTCCATAATATTTCATGCTCAGTGCACGGTGTAAAGGCAGCCCTCACAGCGAGGCTAACTGCTCTATCCAATTGACTTGATTCACTGCTGCAGCTACTCCCAGTCATAATATTTCAAATAAATGGTGCCGTGGATAGAAATAATATCTGCATCAATATTAACCCTGAAAGAACTAATGGGACACAAGCTATAATTTCCTGGACACCCTATAATGCATTTTGACTGTCTTGGCATGGGACAATTTTTCTTCCTTTCTCTCTCTCCTCTCTCTCTCTCTCTCTCTCCTCTCTCTCTCTCTCTCTCTCACTCTCTCTGTTTTTCTGTCTCTCTCTCTGTGTCTCTGTCTCTGTCTATCTATATCTGTCTGTCTCCGCATTCTGTCTCTCTTACTCCTACTACAAGCACATTATTTGCTTAAACTTTCAAATAATAGAAAGTCACTACCTTATTTCAAGCCCCTCAGCACCTCTCACTTAGACTACAGCAAAAGCGCCTAATCACTCTCCCTTCCTCTGTTCTAATATTTCTTGCTCTACATCTGCCAAGAAATGTTCCTTAAATATAGACTTAACCATGCCACTCTTCTACTCAATAAACCACAATGGCTCCTATTGCATCTAGATAAAATATAAACTCATCTGTTTGACTTTTAAAGTCCTTTCACATCCTGACCAATCAACCTTTCCAATATTATACATTACTATGCTTCTCATACCTTTATCTGCAATCAAACCAGCTATCTTTCCTGTTCTTCACACATGGCACTGCATGTCTGTCTCCATCCCTTTAAAACAATAAAACTATTACTGGGTCCAAGGGATGGAGCACTTCACCTTCTTCCTTTCTCCCTAGTGGCCCCTCTGCCTGGACCTGTGAGGTCCAGTAATTTGGTTCAGTCCCTGGGGTAAGAAAACATTTTTAGTTTCTAACGAGAAGTTTAGGCTTCTTTTCTCACAGTCTTTGGCCACTTACCCCCACCCCCACATGTATATACAGCACCTGAAGCTCCACGGAAAATTATTTAAAGCTTAGGTTTGGTTCATGCATAGGTCTCCCCAAAGTGGGAAGTAGAAAACATATTCATACAGAGTATGAATCAGGTATGGAAATGTTATTTATTTCTTCCTCACCAAAGAAATACTAATTGCAAAAAAAAGGTTTCATAATCATACATTAAAAGAGATTTAAGGGGGCAGCTAGGTGGGCACAGTGGATAGAGCACCAGTCCTGGATTCAGGAGTACCTTGAGTTCAAATCCAGCCTCAGACACTTGACACTTACTAGCTGTGTGACCCTGGCAAGTCACTTAATCTCCTTGCCCCGCAAAAAAAAAAAAAGAGAGAGAGATTTAAAACAGGCATAGTGACATAACTACTATTTACTCTCCTAGGAGGCTAATATTTAAACATCAAATCTTGAAGCATTTTGTGGAACTGTTGAATAGGTGTTTTGTTATTTAACCATGCTGTGCACTGTCCACACAATTTCCCTCTAGGTCCATGTCTCCTGGCAAGCCAATCTAGTACCTGGGTTTATTCTCCTATTCATATCCATCCCTTCCAATACCAGAACTCCCACTGCCAATCAGTTCTGATGAGAGACCCAGGGATCTACCAACTTCTCCACTCAAGTCTCTTTCAAGGATGAACATGTCAGTTGGATTGTAACCCTCAGCTCAAAGTCTATTTCCATAAAAACTCTCCTCATTGGTGACTGATTATTTAATGATCCACATTTGTGTGAGGGATGGAGTTGGCAAAAGCTTGGGAAAAGAGATATCCTATTCTTCCGGCTTTCACCTTTGAGAAAGAAGACTTATGGTTCCATATGTTCTTTTGTCCCTGAAGGGAGAGAAAGACTTGAAAGAAACCAACATGTAGAGGAGCTAGGAACCATAATATGTTCCAATCCCCAGCTTACTACATCAGAGACTTTAGAAAATTTCCTATTAGGGGAGAGCTGCAACCCTTGTGGCTGAGCTAAGAATATTTTGCTCCCAATGGGAGAGCTCATTCACTCTATGTATTGTCTGGTAATGTACATTCTCATATACGTTTATATATACTTGTATATTCTCATATACATTCACATATAGTTGTATATTCCCATACATGCATACACACACATGTGCTCACATGCGCACACACTCTGATTTCTCCTTGCTATCAGCAATGGAGTTTACTTTCTTTACTTCTATGTGTACTCATTGTGAATGTATATTCATTGGATGGGAAGGGAATTAAACCTTAGATATAAGCTATTGCTTGAAACACTGCTTCCCCTTTAGAGGATAGCAATCAGGAACTCAGCTTGAACCTAAAAATTATTTTGCCTAAATGAACAATATTGAGGTGGGGCAGGAAGAAAGAGGCAGGATAGCTATAATTCTAGTTTAGTACACTTTCTCTGAGGAGAAAAGTGTGGCCAGCTGTGGTCCCAACCTCCTGCTTCCCTTCCTGACAGGAATCAAAGCCTCCCTTAGAGAAGGGTGGGCGGAGGAGACTCTAAAGAAATCAATTCATACCTCCCTGTGAACTGCATCTAAACAGTCATATGTAACCTACATGGGCAAAACACAGCACGCACCCCCCCCCCAACACACACACATCAGGATCTCTGGTCAGTCCCCTATGTTCAGAGATAGAAAGATAAGGTAGAAAAGGCAGCCAGGTGCCCGAGGACAAGGCTCTGGCTTGTCTAAGGCCATACTTGTACTTTGCTTGCCATGTACTCATGGTTTACCATCTTCCCTGTGGTGGCTAAAAGGACTCATCCCCTCCTTCACCCCATAATGGAAAGTTTAGAGAGGAAGAGTTATTGCTCATATGGGAGAATTGAAGGAAGAGAATAAGTTGGAAGAGGTCTCCTTTTTGTTAAAACACAACATGCACCCATTCCACAGGTGTTAATTTCTTTTGGGGGGGGGGAAGGGCAATAGGGGTTAAGTGACTTGCCCAGGGTCACAAAGCTAGTGTCAAGTGTCTGAGGTCAGATGGTGAACTTAGGTAATTCCTGAATCCAGGCTGCTACTTATCCACTGCACCACCTAGCCACCCCAGGTGTTAATTTCTTTATCACTGAGCCAGCCCATTGTGTCAGCTCAGGGCAGCTGGCAGGACAGCTTTGACAATGGGTGCAATCTTGGTTACATCTGGAATGCATTCCCTCCCCTCGAGGCTCATGAATCCCTGACTTCATTCATGACTCCTTTCAAGGGCCATCTTTTACAAGAAGTCTTTCCTGATTCTCTTGATTACCCTGCCCTCCTTCCTTCTATTTATTTCTTATTGATTCTGTGTACGAGTATGGATATACATGTTGTCCTTCCTGGCAGATATATGGTTCCTTGAGACAGGACTGCTTCCATTTTGTCCTGTATGTCCAGTGCCAGGAATGTATATTGATTAGTTGCTAATACCTGGCTTTATACACAGGGTAGCCCCAAAGCCTTAGTTTTAATCTTGGATAGCTATAGGTCTCAAAGCTTAAATATAGAAATGTATATATCATTTAAAAATAGATTTTAAAATGGTAAAACATATTATTTTATATATTAAAATATTAATAAATATTCATGTTAATATATTTATGTACAGATACATACTTATATGTTATATAAATATAAACTTAAATTTTTTAAAAACTACACTAAGATTTTGGGGATACCTTATATAATGTTTACATATAGTATCTCATTTCAAATGACAACCCTAAAGGTAGGTGCTATGGATCTAACTATCCCCTTTTACAGATTAAGAAAAAACTGGATTTGGGGGGGATTTGGTCATGTGTCCAGGGTCACTCAGCTAGTATCAGAGGCAGGATTTTAAACTTGGGGCTCCCTGATTCCAAATCTCATAGTCAATACTATATCATATAGCTTTTAACTCACATCTATCTGGAGCCTTCACCCCAGCCTCTAACCCTCTACCCTACAGCCCCCAGTTTCAGGGGAAATGAGAGGAAGAAGTAGGTCCATTTTTTCCCTGAGTTGTTGTGTTGTTGATGGTGATGACAATGACTACAATAACAATGATAGACAGCATTTCTATAGTGCCTTAAAGTTTGCAAAGCACTTTATATATCTTATCTCATTTAACTCCCTTTTTAGAGATGAGAAAACTGAAGCTTAGAGCAGTTACATGACCTGGCTGGTAAGTGTCTGAGGTGGGATTTTAATTCACATCTTTCTGATTTAAAGTCCAGTGCTCATACACTGTTGTTATGGTAGTGGTGGTGGTGGTGATTTTATATTGTTGTAAGAAACGATGAGCAGGAGGAGTTCAGAGAAACCTGGAAGGACTTGCACACAAATTGTTGATGAGTGAGATGAGCAGAACCAGAAAAACATTGTGCACAGTATCATCAACATTATGTGTTGATCAACTGTGATAGACTAGATTCTTCTCAGCAATATAAATGGTACAAGAAAGTTCCAAAGGACTCATGATTAGAAAAGGCTCTCCAAATCCAGAAGAAAAAAGAAACTGTGGGAATACGGATGCTGATTGAACCATACTATTTCTTTTGTTTTTGGTGGCTGTTGTTTTTCTTTTTTGAGGTTTTTTCCTTTTTGCTCTGATTCTTCTCTTATAACATGACTAATGCAGAAATATTTTAATGTGATTGTACATATATAACCTATATCAGATTACCTGCTGTCGTGGGGAGGGGGGGGAAGGGAGGGAGAAAAATTTTGAAATTGGAGATCTTATAAAAACAAATGTTGAAAACTATCTCTACCTGTAACTGGAAAATAGATTTTAAAAAAAACCCTTTTATTTAAAGATGTATTGTGATGACTAGCAATGGAATCTAACTGTCTGAGATTACTTTATTGCTAGGAAATTTTTTTTTAAAATTCTTTCTGCCCTTGTTCCAGCCTCCTCTATTACACTTCTCATGCTTTTACTCACACCTTTGTGTGCCAATAGCGGAGTCTTCTGGGTCCTTTGTCCCTAGTATCCTTTCACAGGATGTCTCCAAAGACAAGGGTCAGGCGCATGGTGGACATTAGCAGAATGTAACACATTATAAACAAGGAACCATACAAGAGAAGTAGGTATAGGAAATCATATGTTCAAGGAAAAAAATGAGCCAGTTATGCGATAAGAGCAAGGGATGCTCAATGCTCAGCACAAGCATTCCATGGGTATCTTCACAATGACAAAGAAGAAAAGTCCTTAGCAAGTTGTATGGGCCCTCATTGTTGATCTTCAGGGAGCAGGTGATGAAAGTCAAAGGGATGTGCAGCCATGTAAGGGTTACTACCTGTAGTATTTGAAGGGTACCCATCTCAATGAGCTTACAGATGCAGTGGGTTATAAAAGGTATGAGAGCCTGGCCCTTGAAGCTTAGTGTGAATTTTGGAAATTATGGTACTTCAGATCAGACTAAAACTTCCAGGTTAGACTCAGATGGCAAAAGATACTCTCTCTGTCTCTGTCACTGTGTCTGTCTCTCTGTCCTCCTCTCCTCAAGTTGTTCTAAGTTTGAATCTTTCCTTGCCCCCATTACTAGCTACCTGGTATCCTACTTATCAACTCTATCCTCTTCTAGTATACTGTATGCTAAAACCAAGGTAGGGACTGTGGTCCCCCCCCCAAAAAAAAAAAAAAACTTAGGCATGTAAAAGGCATGTAATAAATATTTTTTTAAATTAAATTGAGGCGCAGCTAGGTGGCGCAGTGGATAAAGTGCTGGCCCTGGATTCAGGAGTAACCTGAGTTCAAATCCAGCCTCAGACACTTAACACTTACTAGCTGTGTGACCCTGGGAAGTCACTTAACCCTCATTGCCCAGGCAAAAAAAAAAAAAAATTAAATTGAATTGAACCAAATCATAAATAACTGGATCTGGACCAGCAGATCTAAATTCTATCCTCTCTTTAATAATAATTATATGACTTTAGAAAAGTCAATTAATGTCCCTGAATTTCATTTCCTCATTTGTAAAAGGAGGGGGTGGACTAGATGGTCCCTGAGGTGTCTTCCATCTCTAAATCTGTGATAGAGACTGGATCAAATATGTGTCAGTTTCAGTTTACAGAGGAGGAAATTGAGGCCCAACAAGGAAAAGTGACTTGTCCAAGGTCATACACAGATATTCAATGGCAGGAAACCTAGTGATTCTTATTTAGGTACATGTTGATGTAGATAACCTCTGAGGTTCCTCCCCAGTTCTGAGAGTTTATGATTATTTTTTTACATTTATTTATTTTATTTTAATTTATAGAATAAGGCAAGCATTTCCATAATATAAAATAACAAAATATGATTGCACATTAAACTGCAAATCTATTATGTACAACTTGCCATTCATTTAAAACATATAACAAAGTTGTGCAATTTCTTTTTTTTCCCTTTTTTTCTCCTCCCCCTCCCCCTTCCTGCTACCACTAGACACAGGCAAAAGTATTCTATACATACTTCTATTTATCAGTTCTTTCTGTGGCTGTAGATAGAATCTTTCTTCATGTGTCCTTTATAGTTAATTTGGATGTTTATAATAGTCAAAATTACATATTATATCATATATTATATTACCTAATACTATATAATCTGAGTTTATTATTCTTAAAATTCTAATTTGCTTTTCCACCCACGCTATTACCCCATGCCCATTCACTTTAAAGTTATTGAGTACTTTAAAATACTTTTTATTTAACTTGGGATTTGTTTGGGGGGAGGGTGTTGATTGGTTTCAGGAAGGCAGGTAATAGCTTAAGACAAATTTCACACTTAAATAACTAGTGAATATGAGCTGTAATTTCCAGACGTCCTTAAGGATGTGTCTTGGCTGCAAGTTTGAAAATTTTAGTTGTGTAAGTGAAAAGAAGTGCCAGGAAGTACATGGTCAGGTCTATTTGTGTCCTGTCCTTTCCAAGGAGTGAAACTGAGGATTAAGTGAAAGGGAGGAGAAGGTTTGATTTTTCTTTTTCTTCTCCATCTCAGAAACTTGTAAGTGTTTTTTGTTGTTGTGTGTTGTTGTTGTTGTTGTTGTGGCCAAACCATGTTTTTTATTACCATTCTTTGTCTTCCCAGCATGTAGCACAGTGGCTTGGCCATAATAAGTACTTAATAAATACTTGTTATTGGACTGAATGGGGAGAGAGCTTAGATATGATTTCTCTACCCTCTTTAATTCCCGTCTTAGCCTTTATTATACATTTTGATGGCCTGAGGCAGGCTACATCCTGCCTGAAGGGGGAAAACGTGATTGTAAAAAAAATCACTCCTCAGAGCTATTTTTCAGAGATTATGGTACCTGCATTTGCAAGTGGTTACAATGTAGTCATTGATTCCAGACTGTAGACCGAGAATGGACATATCCTATCATCACATACCCAGGTAACCTTTGTGCCTAGTATGTGATATTTGATGAATGAGTGAATAATTACTGAAACCCTTAAAGGTCAGAACTAGGGCTTTTTTTTGATGGCATAATAAATTCTCCTAGAACATGAGCTGATTTGTTCTGTAAGTCCACCTAACTACAAATTCCATGCTATTTATTCTCAACCAGGATCTCACTGATACATGGGAATGGCTTTAACTCTCCCCTGGTTAACTGTCTAATGTATTTCTTACAGCTGCTGTTCCCAGATCTTCTTTCCTCTCCTTAAGGTTCCTATATCACCTCTTCTCCTCCATCTTAGGCATAGGATTTCAGCTCAAACTTTACTGAGAAGATTGAATCCATCTTCCCTCTTCTAGTCCTCAAAGCCCCTCTTAGAACATCCCACATTCTCTTTCCTTTGCCTCTAGTCTTTGATGAGAGGTGGCCCTTCTTTTTCTCCAATCCCTCTTCTTCTAGCCTTGCTTTCATCCCCTACCCCCACGTCCCTCATCCTATACAGGAATTTACTTCCTAAGTCTTAAAGACTTAGATGAGAGGAATGTCGGAAGCAAACTAATCCAACCCCCCCCCCCCCATTTGACAGATAAGGAAACTGAGGCCAAGGGAAGTTGTCACTTGACCAAGCAGGATATGTAAGACTGTTCCACTCCAATCCAGAACTAGTGTTCTTGGTCATGACCCTTCCAGAGAAACCTTTGATTTCTCCGTGATGTATTGACCCCCTTTCATGTTGCCTACAAACATGTCTAGTTTTTTCCCCATCCTTTAAAAGAAAAACACCTTCATTTCTATCTTCCATCTCCTAAAGCTATTGACCTATGTTTGTTTTCCTTTTTACTTCCCTAAAAACAAAACAGAACAGAACAACATCTATGATTCTTGACAGTATTGACTTCCTCACTTTATATTCCTTGACACTTTGTAATCTGGCTTCCAATTCCACTGCTCAACTGAAACTATTCACTCCAAAATTACCAACAATCTCTTAATTGATAAGTCACACGGTCTTTTCTCATTCTTCATCCTTTGTAACTACTCCTGCGTTTGATACTTTTAATCATTCATTTCTTCTGCATACTCTCTCCTCCCTGAGTTTTCATGACACTGTTTTCTCCTGGTTCTCCTCCTATCTCTCTAAGCAGATCCTTCTCATTCTTTTGGACTGAATCTAAAAATATTTATTAAACACTATGTGCCAGTTACTGTGCTAAGTGTTAGGGAGACAAAAAGAAGCAAAAGACATTTTCTGCCCTCAAAGAGCTTACAATCTAAAAGGGGAGACGACACACAAATATATACAAGGTGAGCTTATACAGGATAAATAGGAAATAATTAACAGAGGCACTGGAATTAAATGGGGTTGGGAAGACTTCCTGTAAAAGGTAGTAATTTGTTATTGTTTGCCCTTTGTTCTTAAAGAAGATCGTGATATTAGGGTGATGTCATGACTTGCAGTGAATTGTATTTAAGGGAGAAAGGGTTGTGCAAGGTCACCAACCTCACTCACTCCTCCAGAGCCATCTGGGTCGAGTGACAAGATATATATCAGGAGGAGTGGAGATGGCACCAGGTGTTTCAGGCAATTGGGGTTAAGCAACTTATCCAGGGTGACACAGCTAGTAAGTGTCCAAGGTCGATTTGAACTCAGGTCCTCCCAACTTTGGGGCCAGTGCTCTATTCACTATCCCACCTAGCTGCCCCTAGAAAGTAAGAATTTAGTTGAGACTTAAAGGAAGCCAAAAAAGTCAGTAGTTGGAGAGGGAGGGAAAGTGTTTCAGGAATGGGGGTCAGCCAGAGAAAATGCATGTACTGGAAAGATGGAGTGGCTTGTTCATGGAACTTTACAAAAATCACTTTAGTGGCCTAGACAGTTACAGTAACTTCCTAATTGGTCTCCCTAAAGAGGCTTCTAGTTTCTTGCTTCCCCAATCCATCCTCCATGCAGCTGCCAAAACAATAATCCTTTAAAAAGTCTGATCATGTCACTCTACTACTCAAGAATTTTCAATGCTTCCTATTGCCTCTCGATTAAAATATCAATTTCTCCAGTTAGCTTCTAGAGGTCTTTGCAGCCTAGCTCCTGCTTCCTTTCCCAGACATTCACATTGCATCCAGTCACTCACTCTACATTATGGTGAAATTGTTCCACTTGCTATGCCTCAAACTTGGAATTCCGTCTCTCCATTAATGGCGTTCAAATAAGCTGTGCCCTTTGTCTTAAACGGAGTGTGTCCTCACCTCTGCCCCTTAAAGACATAACTGCCTTCAAAATTCAGCTCAGGGGTTGCCTCCTATACAAAGCCTTTCTCACTCCCCAATTTTCAGTGCTATTTCCATCCTCAAATGATCTTTCCAGGTAAGAGGAACAAAACCAAATCAAACAAGTTGCTGGTTTCAGAAGGCTTATATGTGACTGGGGGATGTGACGTGTAACCAAATAAGAAGATATAAGTGCTCTTTACTCCCCCAGATTATCTTGCATTTACTTACCTGTTTATGTGGTTTGTCTCCAGTAGAATGTAAGTTTCTTAAGTACATATTTTTTTTAGTTTTGTCATTATTTATTAGTACCTTTATTAGCATAGCACCTTGCATAAAGAAAGTACTTAAATGCTTGTTGAACTTCAGTCTTCCTTGTTATTTCCACGTGCTGCTTGCCATTTCCCTCTGTGAAATAAGTTCTCAGTTATAGCCAAAGATCCATTGAGGCCTGCAGCTCCTGAGAATAGAGGAGACACTACTGCCCTCATTCTGCTGACCCATTTACCTACTCTGCCCATGACACCATAACACTCAGGCCTCTGCAGGAGTTATAGGATCATAGATGATCATTCTATAGATGTGGAAATTGAGGCTAAGAGAGATTAAGTGACTTTCCCATGGTCATAAGGTAGGGAAAGTGTCAGAATTAGGATATGAATGCAGGTTTTTTAATCTAATGTTCCTTCCACTATATCATGCTTTCTCCAAGATTGGGATTAGAATCTTCCTTGCCACATGGTCCTCTTGGCTGCCACTGTCACAGAGGGGCTCCTACACTACTCTCTATAACATTGTGGTATCTTCCATTACAATCTGATAATTCAGTACCTATTCACCCTTCTGCCACCACCATGGGCCTAGACAGGAACATACTATCTCCACATAGGAAAGAGGACATGCTGCCCCTGTTGCCCCTGCCCCTGCTCTTCTGATCTCTCCTTGAGGTGATAGTGGAGAGTTGATGGAGTGTGATGAAGGAATGAATTGATCATACATTACCCAAGACCAAAGGCCTCTTTTAGCATATGACCCTCCTGGGTGCCATTAACATCAGCTCTCCTGGCCCTGGCTCCAGCTCATCTCAAAGACTCTGATGGAAAGGGCAGCAGCTTTCCTATCTCATACTGCTCGGGACAAATGGTCTCCATTTGAATCAACCCTTCCATCCATTGCTTTGATGCACTAAGTACCCCCAATTAGTCATTACCTTGTAGCACCTCATTGTCACATTCAGGTCCTTAGAGCCTGATCACATTTGCTATCTTTTCATCTATTTCACAAGCTCTCATTTTCCTCAGAACCTCCGCCCAAGTAGCCATAATTAATTATGTGACATCATAGGAATGCCAAAGAACATTTACTTGAAATACATTGTAGGAATTAAAACAATAAATGTGAATGATGCATCAAACACTCTCATTCTCTAGTTTACAAACTATGACCTTCCAAACCCCAGGGGACTAAAATAACAATAGCTACGTGTCTATTATACCTACTATGTGTTAGGTACTTTACAAATATTGCCTTGTTTGATCTTTACAACAACGCTGGGAGGTAGGTGCTATTATTGTCCCCATTTTACAGATGAGGAAACTAAGGCAAACAAATAAATTCCTCATGGTCACACAACTAGTAAGTTTCTGAGGCTAGATTGAAACTCAGATATTCCTGACTTCAAGCCCAGTACCCTAACCACTGCACCACCCAGCCGCCTGAGGTAGATGGGACCTGGGTCCTCTCACCTCCACTTTCTTGTTACCATATAAACCCATTATTTTAAAGTGAAAGAAAAAGCAGGTTTGAAAGGCCATGGTATCTATAATCCCTGTGTTTCTATAGCAGGATGCCACAGCAACCACATCTGTAAAGCATTGAAGGCTTGCAAATGTAGCTTCTCAGAATGGGAATTGCAGCTGTGAGGGCATATAAAGCCATCTCTTCTGGCACTGAAGAGGCAAAGCCTCTTAGTAGCAGCAGCATAAGTTAGACACAGCTGCTATGGGTCAGCTTCCTGGCTCCGTGTCCATTTTCTCCTCTTTTAGTACCCTGCTTGAATCTTCTAAATGTCACATCCTTCACATGAGAGTTTTTACCCAGCCTCCTTTTAGGCATGTTGAAAATATTTCTGTTTGAGCTGAGTCACTTCTGGGGCAGCATCTTTGCCTGCTGTACTGTGCATAGTGTTGTGGGAGATGTAGTTTCCAAGGAGAATAGGTTCCCCTAACATCTCTATCCTAAAACTAGCAACTAGCAAACCAACCCTGTCCTCCCCTAATCCCTGAGATCTGGAGTCTTAGTCTTCTGAGGCAAACCAAAATGAAAACAACTCTTTCCCTTGCTATCCCATCCAGCACTTTTGCTCCTATTCAAAACTTTTGACACTCCCTGCCCCTACCTTTCTCTTCCATCCCTTTTTACTTACTGTGTCTTCTGGGAGATGCTGGTGTCTCTAGGATCTATGTTTTATTTTTTTTTAAAGAACAACCAATCAGACAGAAACCCTTGGTCCTTCATGCGAATTGCTCCAACTATTCTCTAAAACAATTTGAAATGATGAGAGAAAAATAATAAGAGTTAAAAGTTAATAGCCTTTGCTCCAATGATCAGAGAATTTCTACTTAAAAGACTGTCTACAAGTTCCCTGTAAACTTCAAATCCATAGATCAAGATTTGTCTGGTCACCTAGAAACCTCAAGTAATCAACCCCAAATGGTTAATCCCAAAAGGGATTAAGCATGTTTGGACTTCTCTGGGTTTGTTTGATTTCCTTTTAGGGTAGCCTGTTTGTCCTATTATGGGGATGCTTTGGGTCTCCATTTTTAGTATCCTATGTGTTAAAGAGATCCACTGGGGAAATTTCAAGGTGCCTTACATGTTGCGAACACCCGTTGGAGAAATATTTGTTTGGAACTCCATCTGGAATATCTGTGGGTGGGATGGGAGAGATAGATGAGTAGAAAGTTGAGTATGGCTCCAAAGTTGGGGACCTAGGTTATTGGAAGGATGCTGGTGCCCTTGGCAGAAATAGGGAAAATCAGGAAGAGGGCTAAATTTAATTCAATTCAATTCAATAAATATTTATTAAGGGCTTATAGGAAGCTAGATGGCGCAGTGGGCAGAGTACCTGGCCTGGAGTCAGTAAGACCCATCAAATCTGGCCTCAGGTACTTACTAGCTGTGTGGCCCTGGATAAGTCACATAACCCTGTTTGCCTTAGTTTCCTCATCTGTAAAATGATCTGGAGAAAGAAATGGAAAATCACTCCTGTATCTTTGTCAAGAAAACAAAAAATGGGGTCATGAAGAGGACACCACTGAAAAACGACTGAACAAAAAAAAATGTGCTAGGCACTATGCTAAATTCTGGGAATACTAAAAGAGGCAAAAACCAGTCTTTGCCCTCAAGGATATTACAATCTAATAGAATGTAGAGATAGAGATCCCTGGATCAAGAATTAGAAGGGTCCTCAGAACCCATCATATAATTCAACATCATTATTTTCCAAATGAGAAAACTGAGGCCCAGTGACATTAAGTGACCTGCCTAGATCATTCAGATATTCACTGGCAGAGATGACATTCAAACCCAGGTCCTTTGCCACCAGAGTCAGTGCCCTTTCCACTGTATCAAGTTCTATTTTGAACTGATCAGCCACATACATTCATCTCCAGGATAGCTTGTCTCTCCACCACCAGTATGGCTGTTAGCAGTATTCCCTCTTCCCTCTCTACCCCAGCGCAATGTCACACAAACTGCATCCCTGGATGGATGTGTTTCCAAGGCAATTTCCCAACCTACCTGATCACCACTATTGATTGACTGCTCTTTAGCTGAAGCAAGGAATTAGCTCATGTAACAACATCATGACAGGGGGATGAGGACCTGACAGAACTCTACTCCAAAATGAACAATGCTGTGGGTTTCCAGGTGATCTCTCAGCTACCTTTGAGGTAAAAAGAGGGCAGAATTGTGCCTAAGGGAAGAGATCTCAGGGATGGACAGATGGAAGCCAGAGAGGGGCCTTGGGGCCTTCCACAGTCTGGATATTAAAACTGAGCTATTCAAAGCCCCCAGGAGAATGGAAAAGGGCAATTCACTCCCAATTACCCATGTTAATGGAGGCAGGAAGGGGCACTGGTAACCCAAAACAGAAGATAATCAATTTCCCCCCCAGATTTACCTACTTAATTATATTTTGCTTAGGCTAATATTAAAATGAGTTTGTGTTCCCAGGGGATCTGCTGGCTGACAACAGGGGCAGATGGTCTGGGAAATGCTAGAGAGAGATTGAAATGGTCTACTTTAGCTTTAAAAATGGGCTACAGACAAGGTACATAGGAGATTATGAGAATCGCTTGGATAATTGAGAGATGGAAACCTTGATTTAGCGTCTGTTTGAGATTAAGTTCAACATTTATTAAACACCTTTATGAAGAGGCATCATGGCATAGTGGCAAGAACCAACCTCAGAACCAGAAGGACCTGGATTCAAGTCCTACTTCTGATACAAATTGGCTATATGACCCTTTTCAAATCACTGAACTATATAGAGTATACATTGTATGCAGAGCATTGACTTGCATTGGTCAAGGTAGCTGGGAGCTCCCAGGTGAAGAAGCTACCTCGACCAGTGCAAGTCAATGCCCCATACACAATGTATAGTCTATAGTTCACAATCCTACTATGTTCAGAGCCCAAGAACCAGGAGAGATAAAAGTTTAGATAAGACAGTTCTTGTCCTCGTAGAGCCTGCTGTCTAGTATGGGGAAGAGGCATCATTGTAGATAATTGTAACAAAATATTCCATGGTGAGTACATAAGAGAGATCCTGAGCAAACACATTGTTAGGGCCAAGGTGGGAAGCTGTTACAGACCAAGATCAGGGAATGTTTTGTGGAAGAGATGGTATTTGACTTGATTGTTCTGTGGGTACCAATCCTAACTGTATTTTTCACATCTGGAAAATGAGGCCATACAAGTTTCTCCTTTCTCTAATCCATACTCCCCATGACTGAAAAAAAAATGATATTCCTAAACCATAGGTCTGAACATGTCACAACTTAGTTCAATAGACTCCAGTGTTTATCACTCTGAGTAGCAAGTACAAACTCCTCTTGGGCATTCAGAACCTCTCACAGCCTAGCTCCAGCCTCCCTTTCTAGGATGATTAGGCATGACTCTCCTTCACACATTCTACAGTATAGCCAAACTGGTCTTCTTGCTGTGGTTCACAAATGACATTCCACTGTCCATCTTTGCACAGCCTTTGCACAAGTTGTCCCTGATACCTAGAATACACTTCCCCCTTGCTTCTACCTCTTAGATTTCCCAGCCTCCTTCAAAGCTCAGCTCATGGACCAGAAACAACCTTTCTGAAATCCCCAATTGTCAGTTCTCCTCCCCCAATTACTTTGTATATATGGTGTATATATTTTGTACATACATATTTATGATAAAATACAATATAAATCTATACAAAATATATAAATTCACTTGTATGAATTATGTGTATTTTGTGTACATATGTATATGTATACCTGTGTGTATATATATATATGCATGTGTATACATATATATATATATATATGTGTGTGTGTATATCTATTTATCTCTCTAATGTTGTTTCTCCTAATAGCTGGTAAGCTTTGGCCTTTTGTCCCAGAACCTAAAATGGTTCCTGGAATCTAGTGGCAATATGAAATGTTCATTGATTAATTGTTTTTTATCTTTCCCCCCAACCAATGTGTCTGGAGGTAATTTTCATCAGAAAGGAGAAGGATAGGGAGGGTTTGCTAGGTGTAAGAGTCCTCTGTTAAATTATACCAGCCTCTTGTGCCCAATTAGTGAGCTTAGAGGAGGCCCAGTATGCACTGGTACTTCTGTCTTCCAGACATTGACTCTACCAAGGCATAGAAATTTATCCCATTGACCCTAGAGGGAAGAATAGGATTGGAAAGAAGCTTAGCTTGTTTGCAAGATCATAAGGACTTAGAGCTAAAGGAAATTTAGAGACCATGGGATCCAACTCCCTTAAAATGTGTCTTAGAGAATGGAACTCACTTGGCCACAGATAACAAAACAGAGGCAGCCAGTCTTCTGTTTCCAAATCCCCTGAGCTGTCTTCTACCTAACACTATCTCCCTCTACCAAGGCATCTTCTCAAATAGCCTGGAGGGATGGGGATCTTCCTTTATTTTATTTTTATTTTTTGCTGGGCAATGAGGGTTAAGTGACTTGCCCAAGGTCATACAGCTAGTAAGTGTCAAGTATCTGAGGCCAAATTTGAACTCAGGTACTCCTGAATCCAGGGCCGGTGCTTTATCCACTGCGCCACCTAGCTGCCCCCATCTTCCTTTATTTTTAGAAGAGACCCAAAGGGAGATTCTGCCACTTCCTAGGCCATGCGTTCTAGGATCTTTGCCTTTGGGAAGTTATTCCTGGTGTCTAACCTCAGCCCTTCCTGTCCGGTGCTTTTATTCTTCCATTAGTGGAGATCATAGGATCATAAATTTAGACTTAAATGGGACCTTTGAGGCCATTGAGTCTCACCCCTTATTTTTTCAGATAAGGAAGTTGAGGCATGGGAAAATTAAGGGGTTTACTCAGGGTCACACAACCAATTAATTTTCTGAGGCAATATTCAAACCTGAGAGAGGAGCTGTATTGGAGGAACTCATTATGAGAAGCCTTGTAGGGAACCTTTCCTGACTACCGGCAGTGCACGTAGGGTCAAAGGAAAAAACAACAAGCCAAAATTCTGGTTAGAGATCATTCCATACCAACCCCTACCCTCATTCCACCTTCTTATCTACTTCTCCCCTACTCCCAGGTCTTCTCCCAATTCTTCCTCCAGTTCTGTTCCCCTTGCTCTTCTTTTTCCACCCTAGATCTGGTGAAGCATTGGACTGAAACTTCACAGAGCATCCTGGGATGGCAAGGGAAGGTCTCCCAGGGAGCTGATTCTCACATCTCAGAGCCAGTGAAAGGAAAATTACATTGACAACTGAGCCATCTGTCTCGATCACTATCCATCATTCCCTTGAAGGCAAATGCATATTAGGACTGATGCTTTGCACTGGGTTTCCCCCTCCCGAGCTTGATGGTTCCCCAGGGGGTCTCCAGTCATCTCAGGAAGTGTTACAGAATTCCCTCCCCCACCAAAAAAATCCTCAGAACAATTAATTTTAATTTGCTTTAATTTACAAAAGAGAATACACAGCATAAAAAATACACCAAAAGCACTGTTGGGGTGGGGATGGGCAGGAAAGAAATCAAATCCAGAATGCTAGAAACCACAGCTCCCATAAGGCATGGGAGAAACCTGTGTTCTCGGGTCCCTAAGGGCAAGACACCCCACTGAAATGTTTCATTGTCCCAATGGCCCTGTTCCTTTTAATCCAGCTGGGTACATTGTCTAGGTAACTGATATTTGCCCTGCCAGGAGCAGGCACAAACTTGATCCCCTGGGTGCTGAGGTCACTCCTCTCTCCTGCCTTGTGGGGGGTCTGACTTGGTAGCTTACTGAGTTCCCTTATACTTTCTGGGAATTTAGCAAAATGATACCCGGGTCTTTAAGAGAATGTGGAATTTAGGCTTAGGTTTTTGCCAAGAGACTCACTAAGCCTAGCCTGCCCCTCTGGGATAGAATCTGGGGCCCCAGGCGACCATGTGGTTGGTGGTGTGAATCCTCCTTCCTGCCCAACTCCCGCATCCCCCTGGGTGGTGAGGTCATTGAGGTCAGCTCCCTCCCTTCCCAGGCCCCAGGAGAACCTGAGCCAAGGCCAGAACTCCAGCCAAACCCAGCTTGATGGCAGGATGAATTGTCCCCAAAGCAGGTCTTATTCCTGACACAAATTCCCTGAACTGGAAAACTGAACCCCCAAGCCCTCAGGTCCAGTCAGAGGGATGCCTGAATGGGCATCCAGCTGAATACAAACCCTGAGTTGGGCCTGTGCAAGCCATCATCCTTAAGCACTTTCTGAGCAGAGTAATGGATGCAGAATCCAGAGATTGTTGAAGTTCTTTATTGCTGAAGGGGGAAGGGGCCAAATATCGCTTAGCAAATTACCATCTGCTAGGGGCACTATTACGCCTTGACACAACCATTGGTCAGCAAATTGGTCACATTATTGGTTAGTAAATTTGAGAGTGCAGAATTATTTATTGGTAAATTAGAGATGGCAGAATTATTGGTTGGTGAGTCCAGAATTGCAGCGATTGGTTAGCAAATTAGAGATGCCTGTTTTGGTCTGTGAATAAATCAAGGCCGGTCAGGGTATTGGAGGCCAAATTAGAGATGGCCATGTTATTTATGGCCAAGCTCGAAAAGGTTGAAAGACTGGTTGCCAGGCAGTAGATTGGTGCTCATTGTGTGGGGCTTGGGGGGCATTTTTTTCTTTGCTAAAATTCATGTCGACAATTTATAACGGAATAATTATTATTTTTAAAGCCACAAAGAGGAAGTAGCATAAATCTAGGTGATTTTTTCCAATTTTCGTCTCTCATCATCCAAACGAGTAGGGAGAAAGGGGGGGAAGGAAAGCGGGGCAGAGAGGAAGGAAACAGCTTGAAAGGGACCTGAGACCAGCCCAGGTATCACTCACTCAAGAGGTCCCGCCTATCACCATCCTGAGTACTAAGGGTGAGATATAGTTCCTGGCTTCCAGAAGTTTCCAGGAGCTCGAAGGTTAGTTGGGGAAGCAAGACGCACACATGGATGCCTCGTTCCCTGCCCCCCACCCCCAACTAGTTACTTTGTATTTACTCTGTATATGTTTCTTATTTATTTATAGCATACATGTTACTTTTCTTGATCAATGAAAAGCTTCCTGAAGTCAGGGACTGATTCATTTTTATCTTTGTATCTTCAGCACCTAGTGCATAATGAGTACTTAAACGCTTGCTCATCTAAAATTAGTTTAAACATCTCCCTCACCATTTTGCAGGAGATAATCCTGCAATGAGTGGTGTAATGTTACAGGACTACACAGAAGCAGGAGGTCAGTGTGGATTGGATCTGTTAAGGAGATTTTTTTAAAAATCTTTTAGTCTTTTAAAAAATTATATGTAAAAATAATTTTTAACTTTTGTTTTTCACAACTTTGAGTTCCAAATTTTCTCCCATCCTCTATCCTCTCTCCATTGAGAAAGCAAGCAATTTGAGAAAGTTTATACAAGTGCAGTGATGCAAAACATCTTAAGGAGGTCTTTTTAGAGAAAGTGGCATGAGCTGGGCCTTGAAGGATGAAAAGAATTTAGGGTAGGTGAAGAAGCAGCAGCTGAATTCCCAGGAAGATCTCCAAGTGTAGCAACCCTTACACTCTTCTCTGGGGATGGCTCAGGAAATTGAAGGGGCTGCAGCTGGGGAGGGCTTTAGGCTTGTGATGCCCCCTCCGCACACATAAATAGCATTTATATAGTGCTTTAAGGTTTGTAGAGTGCTTTGTTTTTGTTAACTCATTTGATCCTTATACCCAAAAGGGGCATATTTTGTGAAGGATCGAGGACATTCCCGGGCATGTCACTGTTTCTCTCTTCCTGTAAGAGTATTTTTAACTTCAAATTAACAGACTGTAGGGTTTGGAGCTGGAAAGGACCTATTCGATCATCTAGTCTCTGGATCTCTGAGTATTATTATTGAAAAGGAACTAGCATCCATCTAGTCCATCCCCAAAAGGAATCCCCATTATAACATACCCAATAGGTGATTTTCCAACCTCTACTTGAAGACCTCCAATGAGAGGGAACACCCTACTTCCTAAGCCAAAAAAAATCCACTTTCGGACAATTCTAACTTTGTTAGGAAGTTTTTTGAGACATTGAGCATAAATTTCATTTTCCAGATAAGTAATGAGTCCGGCACCCTCATGAAACTGAAGCTCAGAGAGGATCGCCTGTCAAAGGATACATGGATAATAAGAAATGGAGTCAGGATTTGAATCCAGGTCCTTTGACTCCCAAACAAGGAGCTCAACAGTGTCCATTATTTCATTTGCTCCTCACAACAATTTCATGAGGTAAATAGAGCAGAAGTTGTATCCATTTTATAGGTACAGAAAGTGAGGCTTCAAGAGCAAGGTGACTTATATAGGGTCATATAAAAAGCTATCAGTTAAGTTAGGGTAAGAATGCAGGCCTCCCAGTTCGGGGCCTTGGGTTGCTTCCATGGCACCATGGCCTTTGGATGTTTATTGACCAGCTAAAATTCTATTGGGGAAGTTCTTGATTCAGGAATGGGAAGTTTCTATGTTTGGGGACCATTCCCTGTGATAACCAAGCTGAAGAAACTTCACAGAAAACCCTAATTAGGAAAGCTTTGAATTGGACTACTTTAGGAATCCTTGGAACAGCATCCTCATCTTCCCCAGCTCTCAATTCTTCTAGAAATGCTGAGCTTTTGTGGAACCTGGAAAGGGCTTCTGAGAGCAGATTTCTTTCCCACCTCCTCAGAAAAGGCTAAGAAGGTGCAAGGATAAGAGAGAGAGAGAGAGAGAGAGAGAGAGAGAGAGAGAGAGAGAGAGAGATACACATATGCATATACATATATACACAATACACATATATTATATATACACACATATCTATGTATGCGTATATATATATACACATATGCATATACATATACATATATTATATACACACACAGATCTATGTATGTGTATATATATAGATACACATATGCATATACATATACACAATACACATATATTATATATACACACATATCTATGTATGTGTATATAGAGAGAAAGATACACATATGCATATACATATACACACATACACATATATTATATATACACACATATCTATGTGTGTGTATATAGATAGATAGATACATATATGCATATATATACACATACAATATATTATATATACACACATACAATATATTATATATACACACATATATATGTATGTGTGTGTATATATAGAGAGATACACATACGCATATACATATACACACATACACATATATTATATATACACACATATATATATGTATGTGTGTGTATATATAGAGATACACATACGCATATACATATACACATACACATATATTATATATACACACATATCTATGTATGTGTATATATATATAGAGAGATATACATATGCATATACATATACACATATATTATATATACACACATATCTATGTATGTGGAGAGAGAGAGAGAGAGAGAGAGAGAGAGAGAGAAAGAGAGAGAGAAAGAACATTTTAAAATGGAACAGACCTTGGAGATTATCTTGTCCAAAGTCCTTATTTTAACAAAATTCCCAAAAGGATAAAAAAATTTGACCAAGGTCATAAAGTCCTAGTAGCATTCATTGAATGGACTCTTGACAACCTCCATCTCTGTTTACTGAAGCCTCTCCCTTTCTGCAAGATCTAGTTCATCTACCCAGCTCCATGAAGCCATCTCTGACCCCATCCCACCCCAAGCCAGCTGAAAGTGATTTCTGTTGCCTCTGGTTTCTTATTACACTTTTCCTGGATATCTCCTTTCATTTATCTCACCCTTCCCTTATACCAGAGTTTTTGGTGTACCCATCCTTCCTTCCAGCTACCAGGTTGTAAGATCCTTTGGAGAAAGATCTGTTTCAGATCTAGCTTTGCATTCCCAGCAGTGAAAGCCAACCTCTTTATATGTTAAGAAGCTGCCTAATCTACATTTATTAAATTGAATCTGTTGTTGAACTGAAAGGATTTCTTGATGTTGATTTGACTCTGCCAATGACAGATATATTTTTGTTGTTTTTGAGTCATTTCCATCTCATTTGACTCTTCATGTCCCTATTTGGTATATTCTTGGCAAAGATACTAGAGTGGTTTGTCATTTCCTTCTCCGGCTCATTTTTACAGATGAGGAAACTGAGGCAAGCAGGGTTCAGTGACTTGCCCAGGGTCACATAGCTAGTAAATGTCTGAGGCTGGATTTGAACTCAGGAAGATGAGCTCTTCTGGTTCCAAGCCCAGTGCTCTAGCCACTGCACCACCTCGCTACCCCAGAAACTATAGTAGATGCTTGTTGATTGACTGACTCTTTGATGAAGATAGGAAGACCTGGATTCAACTTCCCCTCACAGACACGTCCTTGCTTTGTAATCCTTGGCAAGTCACCATTTCTCTGTGCCTCCATTTATACCTCTGTAGAATGAGGGAATTGAGTCTGACGACCTCTAAGGTCCCTTTCAGTTCTAAATCTACAATCCTGTGACTATGGCCTAAACATGGCCTAAACTTTGCCTGCCTTGGGGTGGAAATACTTGCTAGTTTCTTCCCTTTGGTTTCCAATTCAAGGCAACTTGTTTTTCTTAGGACCTAGTTGGGAGAGAGGAGACTTTGATGATTTCAATTTAACAAGCATTTGTTAGGCACCTGCTACAGATGAAGCCCTATACTAGGTTCTAGGGATACAAAAAAAAACCAGAAAAAAAAACCAATGGTTCTTCAAAGAGGAGATAAAGAGCACAGCATAATTGGGTGGGGGTGGGGAAGGAAGAAGGAAGGACTAAGGACCAGAAAGGCTTCATGAAGTAGGTGGCACTTAACATAAGCTGAGCTTTGAAGGAAGATAAAGATTTTTCATAAAGAGTGAAGGAGTAAGGGAAGTACATTCCAGGCATAGTCCTAGTGGTAGCAGGGGGAGAGTCCATGAAAGCAAGGGTATAGGGATGGAATGTCAAGAGTAAGGAACAGCTTGGTAAGAAGATGAGCTTGGTAAAAACGTGAGTGTGTGACAAGGAATAGCTTGAAATACAGCTAAGGAAGTAGGTTGGAGTCAGATTACTGGGGACCTTAGATGCCAAGGTGAGAGAGCTGTGTTGTACAGTGGATAGAGCCCTGGACCTGGAGTCAGGAAGAACAGAATTCAAATCCGGACTCAGGTACTTGTTAACTGTATGACCTGAGCCAAGACACTTAACTTCTATATGCTCTGTTTCCTTGACCCTAAAATGGGGATTATTATAGCACCTACTGCCCAGGATTGTTGTGAGGATCAAATGAGATACAATTTGTAAAGTGCATATCAAAATGCTTGGCACAAAGCAGGCATTTAATAAATGCTTATTCCCTTGTCTTAGAAGCAAAGGAAGCCACTTAAAGTTTTTGAGCAGGGGAGTAACATGGTCAGATCTGTACCTTGGGAAGATTATCTTGGCAGCTCTATGAGAGATGGATTGGAGAGGCAAGAGACTAGAGTTAGGACAACTAACTAGGATTCTTTTACAATAGCCAAGAGAAAAATGATGAGAGAATGAACTAAGTGGTGGCTATGTGAATAGAGAGGTTAGATATTATGGTGAAAGAATCAACAACTTGGCAACTGATTGGTTGGCGGTGTATGAAAGGGAAAGGTCACAGATGATTCCTAAATTATAAAACTTGTTGACTGAATAGATGGTAAAACATCAATAAAATAGTGGGGGTGCAGTTGGGAGGATGGGGAGGGATTTAGGGGACAAGAGAAGTCATTGCATTTGGGACATGTTGCATTTAAGATGCCAGTGGGAGATGTCCAATACTCAGCTGGTGAGGCAAGGCTAGAACTTCGCATGTTCCTGTGTTCTGCTCTCAGTAAGAGTTCTGCTCCCAGCTTCTCTTTCCAGGTTCCACAAAAGTTCAGCATCTATGGCGGAACTGAGAGCTGGAGAAGATGAGAGAGCTGAATAGAGCCAAATAGACTTGTAGGAAACAAGTGGAGAGCTTTGGGCCTCTCAGATTCAAAGATTGACAGAATGTCAGTTGGACGGTTTTAGGAGATCATCTTGTCCAAACCTTCCTTCACCATATTTTTCATAAAAAGAAAACATGAAACAGTATCTTCATTCCTTGCGGATTCTCCAAGCCAAAACCCCAAGCTTTCTGACATTTTCCTATCCAGAGTTAGGATGAATACACATTGGGGATGTATAAAACTTGTTGAATTTGCTCAAGTAACTAATTGATGGATCAGTTCCCAAGAACACACCCAGTGCTGAGCATCCCTTTCTCTCAATGTTATAATTGAATAGAGGGAGACTGAGAGAGACATTGATTGGGTAGAGATGGGCTTGAGGGAAAAGAGGCTCCTCTCAAACTTCACAGTCCCCATTTCTGATTTCACCCTGTTTCTCCCATCCCGCACCACCTGTTTTGCAACACTCTCATGTTGGGTTTGCTGCACACAGCTGGCAATTGAGTTCCTGCCTCCAGAATCCAAAACTGCACAGACACAGGCAATGAGGGCTGGCGGGGAAAGTCTAGCTCCAGGAGGGAATCCTAGGGGTAGTGAAGGAGGGAGAGAGAAGCAAGAGGCAAGGCCACAATTTATTCAACTGGAAGAGGCCCAGCTGGCAGCATCGGCCCAAATGGTCTTGGCAATGTCATGTGATTGTGTTCCTAATTAAGAGCCTAGGGCCAGTCTTTAGCAGAGAGGTCAGCCCCAAGCGTCCCATCCTCAAGAGAGACAGACTCCTGGACAGGAACAACCAGGGACTCCCATGGTGAAGGAAGAAGATCAAAGTCCTGAATCTATGTCATTTTTCCTTGCTCATTAGATCTGGAAGTGAGAGACTTTAGGTGGGGCTAACTGGTGGGAAAGGAATAAACATTTATATATCACTTACTATGTGCCATGCTGGGCAGCTGGGTGGCACAGAGGAGAGAGTGCCAGACCTGAAGTCAGGAAGAGTTAACTTCCTGAGTTCAAATCTGGCCTCAGACACTTATTGGCTGTATGACTTTGAGCAATGCTTAACCCTGTTTGCTTCAGTCTCTTCATCTGTAAAATAAGGTGGAGAAAGAAATGACAAACTACTCCAATATATTTGCTAAGAAAACCCCAAATGGGTTCATAAAGAGTCAGATACAACTAAACAACAACAACAAATATTATTACATGGTCTGTGTGAAGGGAGAAATTAATCTGGAAAGCTAGGCTAAGGAAAAAGCATGGATGAAGGGCTTTGAATGCCATGCTCAGGAGTTGGAATTTTACTGAGCTTAGAATCTCAGTTATGGAGCTAGAAGGGTGATGTGGTCCAACACCCTCATCTTACAGATAAGGAATGAGGCTAAGGGACTTGTCTGAAGTCGCACAGGTAGTAGACATCAAAGGTGGGATTTGAACCCAGGTCTTCTGATTTCACAACTTGCACTCTTTCCATAGGCAGTTGAGGAACCTTTGAAGGTATTTAAACCGCGGAGCAATCCCAACAGAGTTGTATTTTAGGAAGATTAATATGGTAATTTCTGCAAGATAGTTATGAGTTGGGGGGCATTGGACAGCTGACATATTTGGAAGAACAGGTGATTGACAATTGAAAATGAACTTTTCCAACTTCACCATTTGGGGGTAAAACTTCCATATTCCCTCCATCCTCCACATATGCATCCAGAGGAGATCTCCTCAACTCCAAGAGCCCTGGCTAGAGAAGGATAGCCTGCCAGAGAGAGAGTTGCCAAGTCCTTGGGGAACAAGAGAGCTAAATACTGCTGCTTCTGTGTTGCCTGGCAAGCTTGGGAGACATTCTGTGCAAGCCAGCAGGAGCCAAGATGGGCCATGGCTGGGCCAGGGGCCAGGAAGGGCTGTCAGCTCAGTGTAGGAGGAAAGAGGGGAGGGGAAACAGGGGTCCTTTGCCAGGAAACCATTCCTGCTTGTGCGTAAAGAGAAAGAAAAGGGCTTTCCTTATCTCATTGGCTTGGAAATGAGCCCACTTGGGGTGAAGACCCACCCTCCAGGGCTTCAGATGCTGCCCCTGGGCTCATAGAAGCATAGTTTTAGAACTTTAAAGGGAGGGACAGCTAGGTGGTGCAGTGGATAGGGCACTGGCCCTGGATTCAGGAGGACCTGAGTTCAAATTTGGCCTTAGACACTTGACACTTCCTAGCTGTGTGGCCCTGGGCAAGTCACTTAACCTTCATTGACCACCCCCCACCCCCAAAAAAGAATAGTTAAAAAAGCTTTAAAGGGTCTTCTAACCCAATCCTCTCATAGATGAGAAAACCAGGGCCAAGATCAAATGACTTGTCCAGAGTCACACAACTGGTCATTGGTACCCACCATGGCAGCTACAGCAGGGCAAAGGAAATTGAATAGATTGTAGGTTTAAAGTTTAGAGGGACCTCAGAGGTCATCTAGTCTAATCCTCTCATTTAAAGATGTGGAAACCAAGGCCAGATAAATTTTGTGGCTTGCCTAAGGGTCACAGAGGTGGTAATTCAGTACTACCGTTAGAGCTAGTGGGGATGGGGGGAAGCTGAATTGGGCAGAGAAGCAGAGCTAGAAGGGACCCTACTTACAAGTCCTCTAGTCCCACCTCTTCATTTTACAAATAAATGTAAAATGGCAGAGTCAGAATTGTAACATAGTTTCCTCATTCCTAATCTAGCATTCTCTTGGTTGTACTTAGCTGGTTCCCTGGAGAAAAGCTGTGGCCTCAATTCTGAGCTATAGCCTCCCCCCACCCCCACACACTTCCAAACAACCTCATACTTCCTACTTTCTCCTGAGGCTTCAGCAAATTTAGGTCTGAAGCCTGGTCCCAGTACTGAATGGCCAAAATGGTGAGTATAAAGTGCTTTGTACACCTTCAAGCACTAAGTAAACATAAGCTACTTGGTATAAAGGAAAGAGCCAGGATTTGAAGTCAGTCACCAAACATTTAGTACGTGTTTACTTTGTGCTAGGCATTGAGCTAAGTGCTGGGTTCCAAAGAAAGGCAAAAACAAGGTTCCCGCTTTCAAGGAGCTCACATTCAAATTGGAGAGATGACACACAAACTGGAAACTTATATACGAACAAGATGTTGTCTGTCCATTTTTGAAGAGGATTAATGACATCAGGAAGGATGTTTCAACTCGTGGTTGTTGTTAAGTGAGGCAGAGTTGTACAAAGTCATCAGCCTCACTTTCTTTTCCGGAGTCATCAAAGTCCAGTGGTAGAACAAAAGTCAGGATGACTGGTGATGGCCTGGGATGCAGTGGATGGCCTTGGCATCTTCAGTGCCCGACCAAGCTCTAAGGGCTCTGCAGCACCTGCTTCAGCTGCCTTCATGGTCATTGGAACAACTTGTTCCAACTCATTCCACTCATTTCACTGGGGGACGTCTTTACATGCTTGAAGTAGACATCCCCTGAACTGACCAATGGGTTTGAGGCCTATTGGTTACCCTCAATATGGTTTAGCCTTTCTGCTGAGATGATTTTACCTGGCTGTGGCTACAGCTCATGCTATAGGTTATTGGAGCCACAGGTGAGAGTTGAGTGAAAGGTGGACACCAAAATGGATGATCAGCCCTGAAAATGACTCAGCAAGTCTTCACATAAAAGGGGTTAGTCCTCTCTGAATGTCCATACATGCAAGGTACATAAGGGTTAAAAGAAAGGTAATATCAAAGAGAAGTCAATTGCGGGGGTGGGGGGTGGGGGTGGGGAGGTGGGCTGGAAAGGCCTCTTACAGTAGGAGGGATTTGAGCTGAGTCTTGAAAGAAGCCAGGAGGTGAAGGCAAGTTAGAAGAACATTCCAGGCAGGAGAGTCAGCCAGTAAAAATACCCAGAATCTGGAAATGGAGCATCTCATGTGAGGAACAGTAAGAAGGCCGGTATTACTGGATTGTAGGGTATATAGATGGGAGTAAAGACTGAAAAGGAAGGAGGGGGCCACGTTGGGTGTGATGTTTAAAACCAGACTAAAGGTTTTATATTTTATTCTGGAGTTTTTTTGAATGGTGGTGAGGATGATACTATCAGACCTGGGCTTTAGGAAGATCACTTTGGTAACTGAGTGGAAAATGGACTGGTGTAGGGAGAGACTTGAGGAAGGAAGAGCACTCAACAACCAGGACGACCAGCCTATGCCAAGAGTCCAAGCTATACCAGGGTGACAGCTCTGTGAGTGGAGATAAAGGAGTATTGTATGTATGTGTGTATATGTGTGTGTATATATATATAGAGAGAGAGAGAGAGAGAGTAGTAGTAGTAGTAGTAGGCCTCCACCAGTCTCGGACGACCATGGATCAGCGCCTTGAAGAGCCACAGGCCACAGTGTGGCTGTGCAGTCCATTACAGGAGCTGCAGCTCCTGAGTGACTTATAACCGGTAACTGCCGCATCCCGTGTTGTATCTACCCCATGAGGAGTAGCTGGAGTGTCCTCTCCAGGGCGCTGGCCTGGGCGGATCAATATGGAAAACAAGCTGTTGCCCATGCAGCAGGTTTCCCCTCTCTGTGACATTGGTGGATCCACAGGAGAGGCAGAACCAATACAGTTTAGCACCAGTGCCACCACAGGAGTTGCCAGAGGGATGTGATGTCCAACATCCAACTGCCTAAGGGACTGCGACTCCTGATTTTTCCTCGGGGGTTAACTCCCAAAGCCTTTCTCCTATATGGGTATAGCTGCAAGGCAGCAGAGGTTTAAAATCAGGGTTTCCTTCCCCTAGGCGGGTTGCCTGCCAAGGCTAATGAGCCCCACCTGACCAATATATATATATATATATATATATATGTGTGTGTGTGTGTGTGTGTGTGTGTAAATTTATATAATATATTATATAATTAATATAATGTATATTTTTATATAATACTCCCATATGTATATATACACATATACAATCCACATACATACACACATATATATGTGTGTGTGTGTGTGTGTGTATATATATATATATATATATATATATATATATATATATATATATATATCACAGAACTCAATAACATATTGGATTTGTGGGGTGTGAATGAAGAGTCAAGGATGATACTTTGGTTGCAAGTCTGGGTGCCTAGGACAATAGTGGTACCCTTAACAGAAATAGGGAATTTGGAAAGAGGGGAGAGTTTGGGGGGAATGATGATGTTTTGCACATATTGACTGAGAATTTTATGGGATATCCAGTTTGTGATGTCCATTGAACAGATGGCAATGTGAAACTGGAAATCAGTAGTGTGGACTGAGCAAGAGAAACACATCAGATGAAAGTATTTTTTCACTTACACTATTCTTTTTTTGTATTTTTTACCTTTTTTATTTTTTTTGGTGAGGCAATTGGGGTTAAGTGACTTGCCCAGAGTCACACAGCTAGTAAGTGTCAAGTGTCTGAGGCCAGATTTGAACTCAGGTACTCCTGAATTCAGGGCCAGTGCTTTATCCACTGCGCCACCTAGTTGCCCTGATTGTTTTTTCTTTTTGATCAGTTTCTTCTTTCACAACTGTAATATGGAAATATATTCTACATGATAACACATGTATAACCTATATCAAATTGTCTACTATTTTCAGAAGAGGGGAAGAGGGAGGGAGAAAAATTTGGAACTCAAAATCTTGTAAAAATGAATGCTAATTTGGAATTATGCCCAAAGGGCGATAAAGCTGTGCATACCCTTTGACCCAGCAATCCCACTTTTAGGTCTTTTGCCCAAAGAAATCATGGAAGGGGGAAAGGGACCCACATGTACAAAAATATTTATAGCTGCTCTTTACGTGGTAGCAAAGAATTGGAAGTTGAGGGGGTGCCCATCAATTGGGGAATGGCTGGACAAGTTGTGGTATATGAATACAATGGAATACTATTGTGCTGTAAGAAATGATGAGCAGGAAGAGTTCAGAGAAACCTGGAGGGTCTTACGTGAGCTGATGATGAGTGAGATGAGCAGAACCAGAAGAACATTGTACACAGTATCATCAACATTGAGTGTTGACCTACTGTGATGGACTATATTCTTCTCACCAATGCAATGGTACAGAAGAGTTCCAGGGAACTCATGATAGAAGAGGATCTCCAAATCCAAGAAAAAAAAAGAAAGAAAGAACTGTGGAGTATAGATGCTGATTGAACCATATTATTTCTTTTGTTTTGGGTGCTGTTGTTGTTTTTTTTTTTCTATTTTGAGGTTTTGCATCACTGCTCTGATTCTTTCTCTTGTAACAGGATTAATGCAGAAATAGGATTAATGTTATTATGTGTATATATATGTGTGTGTATATATATATATATCTATATGTATATGTATAGAGATATATAGATATAACCTATATCAGATTACCTGCTGTCTAGGGGAGGGGGGAGGGAGGGGAAGGAGGGAAAAAAATCTGAAATTGTAAAGCATGTATAAACAAAAGTTGAGAACTATCTTTACATGTAACGGAAAAAATAAAATATCTCATAAAAAAATGAATGCTAAAAATTGTCTTGACATATAATTGGGAAAAAATAAAATACTCTTTAAAAAAGATAAATAGATCAGAGCACGAAGATGATAAACGAATTTATATGAACTGATAAGATCACCAAGTAAAATTATATAGGGGGAAAATTTTTTTAAAACCAAGGACAAATACTTGAGAGACAGTCATGTTTAGTGGGTATGAACTGAATGCAGATCTAGCAAAGGGGAATGAGGAGTAAGTAGTCAGGCAGTTAGGAGAACCAGGGAAGAGCAAGCAGTATCAGGAAAACCTAGAGAGGACAGAGTACTCTAGACAAGAAAGTGATCAACAACATCACAATGAGGCCAAAAAGGATGAGAATTGAGAAAAGGCCATTAGATTTGGCAATTAAAAGATCACTGGTAACTTTAGGGAGAGCAGGTAGAAGAGAATGAGAGAAGTAAAGTCATTGATTGCAGATGGCTTTCTTAAGGTGATTAGCCATGAAAGGGAGGGGAGATACAGGGTGATAACTAGTAGGGATGGACAGATCAAGTTAGGTGTTTTTTTAAGGATGGAGGAAACATGGGCCTGTCTGTACAGAGCAGAGAAGCAGCTAGTAGACTGGAAGACATGGAAGATTAGTGACAGAGTGGGGATGAGAAAGAGGAAGATCTACCAGAGAAGGTAATAAAAGGGAGTTCTTATCAGATGGCCTCAACATTTTTTTTTTTAACATTTTTGATGAAGAATGAGGCAGTGTGATTCTCAGTTGAGAGGTTGGGGGGAAGGGTGCCAGAGGAGACTTATGGAGGAATATAAAGATTTAAAATATCTGGTGTGATGAGTGGAAGAGTAAATTGCTTAGGGAAGTCTAAAAGGATTGCCTTGTTGCAGTGAGAGCCCAGATGAAATTATGTAATATAAATATAAATTCATAACAGACCCAGTCACCACAGTAATTTTTAATGTTCTCCAGTCCCATTCCAAAGTATGTGAATTAGATAAAGCACCGGCCCTGGATTCAGGAGGACCTGAGTTCAAATCTGACCTCAGACATTTGACACTTACTAGTTGTATGACCCTGGGCAAGTCACTTAGCCCTCATTGCTCCACAAAAAAAGTATGTGAATCATGTATAATATATATCAGATTGCTTGCCTTTTCAGTAAGGGGGAAGGAAGGAGGAGAGGGAAGGAGAGAATTTGGAACTCAAAAAATTTTTTAAATGTTAAAAATTGTTTTTACATGTAATTGGGGGGAGATAAAATTTATAAAACAAAAAAACAAAAGCTTGTGGATAGGCATGAAGACAACAAGCAGTGGGAGTAATCCAAGGTTGCCTTTTTGGCAAGGCATGATCATCAATAAGATAGGGAGAAAAGCAATTTGAGTATAGAGAACAGCATAGAGTAGAACTGGGTTGCCTACGAGTTGAGATAGTAAAGGAAAGAAACCACAGGAATAGAGGGACTGGAGATTATGATAAGGATGAAGAACAGAGTTAGTGGTAATAAGGTAGAGGGAAAGATAGAATGATAAAATATTACGATCAGATAAAATAATTTTATTACTCATGAACAAGGAAGTAGAACATTTGTGGGTAATGGCAAGATCAATGTTATTACAGTACAAAAATAATTACAGGACAGAAAAGAAAATATGGATAAGAGATATTAGATGAAACTTGAGAAAGGATATGAAAATGCTTTGAAAATTATAATGGGCCACACAAATGTAAACCATTATTATAATTAATGATGATATCATTAATAAAATTAACTGACTATCTCTCCAATTTCCCTTTCCTGTCCTCCTCCTCAATTGTTTGGCCTAAAGTCTTAGCTGGGAACCATAGGAGAGAGGCTATGACCAAGTTATAACTAGCTCTATGGTATTACAGATGGGGCTTTCTCCAAAGGAGCAGACATCCGGAGGGGCAAGCTTCTTCTGCATGATGACCAGCCAGACCTTCTTATAACAATTATTATTATAATAGTATGATTGCCCTCAAGTTCATGCATCCCTTCCACTGCGATTTTTATGGATTTGTCAAAACTTAGTCATACAATCACAGAAGCTCAGAGCTCCCAGTTAGGAAAATTCCTAACATTCAGAAAAATATTTGGCTCTTGGAGCTAATTTAAAATTTTTAGTATCTCCAGCTAATCCTTGGCTTCTCTATGTTTGAAGCAAGGTCAGGATACAGAAAACTTTTAGGTAATGTTAAATGAGCACAGTACATTATGGCCTCTTTTATTGGATAGACCTAAAGAGAGGAAGATGGGAAGAGAGCAGAACTTGAAGAGGTCAGAACTACTGGGAGCTACATCCCAAGTCCTCTGCTCTAAGATGCCTACAGAGGTCCTATGGCTAACCTTAGCATGCCCCTTCTTTGTTACAACTCTGACATTCTTTTTTGGGGGGGTTAGGCAATTGGGGTTAAGTGACTTGCTCAGGGTCACACAGCCAGTAAGTGTTAAGTGTCTGAGGCAGGATTTGAACTCAGGTACTCCTGACTCCAGGGCTGGTGCTCTATCCACTGCACCATCTAGCTGCCCCTCAACTCTGACATTCTTTATGGTTTCTCCTGTCATTTGTTGTCTCTAAGCTGTCAGTACTTTCCTGTTTGGCTTATTAAGTCTCAGGCAGCATTAAGTACATCATCTTCCCATTCCTTCTTCTCTGTCTACTCCCTCAAAGGCTACATGCATCTAGGTGTCCCCTTTATGGCTCTAAAAATTCAATAGTCCAAATCACTCTCAAGGGTTACAAGGGAATGCTTGTCCCTCTGAACTACAAATCCCAGAATCCCAATCAATTCTCATAGCCCTATTGAGATAATAAAGCACATCAATAGGCATATACCACTGGATTTGTTAATGTACCTGAAAAGGGCTTGTCTTTGGATGGAGCCTATAGAATGGTAAAAATCCTGGAATGGAATCAAAAGGCCCTCCACTGATCACATCCATATGAACTTAACAAATCATGGGTCAACAAAGGTGAGTCAAGTATATGTTGAAACCAGCAGATTTGTAGAAGTGGGGATGTTGAATGATGGCAATTCAAAAACAAGATGATCACCACCATAAAATACCATAAGTGTTATCTATAAGAAGAACAGACGTTGATCAATGCAGATTATACAAGGAAATGATAGAAACTCTGTAATACATCACTATAGATTGCATATATTTAGCATCTACCAAATACCTAGGAAAATTCGAGCTCGTGGCTAGAATTATACAACAGAATGTTGCTGTCTTTCATAAAATAATACTCAACACCCTCATATGACAAATGCAGAGCTCAAAATATTCTTGAGAATTCAACAAATAAATTACTGTTATTGAACCATTAAACACAGACAGAACTATTGCCCACAATCATCAAGACGTAATATTGATCCATAAAAACTTAAGAATGTTTATGAAGGTTGTCATCATGCCAAATACTCCAATATGCCAAATAATCTCCAAGCTATAGGAAGTAAAAACTATTTCAAAATACAGAGACCTAGTAGAAGAAATCAGGTCATGTGGGAACAGGATAAAGCACATGTCATCCCTATCATCCTATCTTCTCCTGGAGTTGTTTCATGGGTGGTTTCAGTGAACCTTTAGAGAATGAGCTCATATAGCAGTCATTTTATCCACCTCTCCAATATTACAGAATATTAAATTTAAAAGGACAATAACAGGAGAGCAACTTAACCCAGGACGATCTCTATCAAAACCCCAACAAATAAAATGAAGACAAAATGAATAACAATAATAACTCACATTTCTTAAGCACTTTACATTTTAGAAAGTGCTTTCTTCAGAACAATCTTGTGATATGAGGTAACATGCTCTGTCCTGTGTACACATTTACTGATGTGAACACCAGGCTCAGAGAGATCATGTGACTTGCCTGTAGACCTTCAAATAATGCATATTAGAGCCCAACCTTGAACCCAGATCTTTTGACTCCAAGTGCAATACTTGTCCCTCTACATCTATGGCCTCAAGTGTATAAGCTTACCAGCTGCTCAAATCATTAAGGGACCAGGTTCTGTGATTTGACTGAGAACTTTGCTTCTGAGATGTTTCCTTTGACATGGAGTCCTTCTGGTCTGGCTTCTTCCGGGACTCCCTAGTAAGATGAAGTCTGGACACTGTCCCAATAACCCTACAGCAGGGTTACCTAATCTTTTGGTGTCATGGGTCTTTCTGGTGGTCTGGTAAAGCTCATGGACCCCCTCTCAGAATTTTTTTTTAAATCCATTATAGGGGGCAGCTAGGTGGCGCAGTGGATAGAGCACCGACCCTGAAGTCAGGAGTACCTGAGTTCAAATCTGGCCTCAGGCACTTAACACTTACTAGCTGTATGACCCTGGGCAAGTCACTTAACCCCAATTGCCTCATTAAAAAAAAAATCCATTATAGAAAGAAATGCTAAATTTCGGTTAGAGGCTAGTGAAAAAAAGATATAGTTTCCCCCCATCCAAGTTCACATTTCCCTTGAAATCTATCCCCTTAGGGATCTGTGGATACCATACTCCTTGGGGGGGGGTGTCTGTGGACCCAGGCCAAGAACTTGCCTTTTCCCTAGAGATTCAAAGCTTCCCCAGACTTACTTTTGCGTGAATTTCAGGGAGCAGAGGATAGAGTGGAGAGAGCAGATCTCAATAGCACTAAGTATATGTCTGCCTCTCTCTCCAACCCCTCCCACACAGTACAACCCATGCAAGAGGAACTGCAGTTGAGATGGAAAACCAAGCCAAATGTTTGTTTCTAGCTGGATTGATGCTGCCATCAGCCCTTATACCTCTCTGCAGGCAGTGGGCATGGTACCCAGGAATGGAGGCCAATTAGCACCGACTTCTCCAGCTCCCTGTCTAGTAGGATCTACCCTGTCTTGAGTCACTCCTGACTTCTCACTTCCCCCTTCTCTCAGCATAGTAAAAAGGCTCACTAGGTGTTGGAAGGTTTTTTTTTCCTATTTGAGTGAGCTTGCTCCCCGGGTGGGTTTCTCTTTATTCCTACAGCCTTAATTATTATTACATGAGCAAATAACTGCTCATACCAGAGAGAGAGGCTTTCTTACTGTAGTAACTAGAAATTTTCAATGGCAGTCACTGAACAATTATACACTACAATTTATACTATATCCTCTAGTCTGTTCTTTGACAAAATGAGCACCTATTATTAGTCAGGCAATAATCAAATGCCCAAAATAGGCCTAGAAAAGATTGCTGATTGCAGGAGCAAGTTGTTACCGGGAGTTATGACTGCAATTCAAGAGCAGATTTCTAGAATAATGTACAACAACACTGATGGGCTTTTCTCTCTCACCCGGGAGAAGCAGTGAAGTGTAAAGAGGAGAACCTGCCCCCGCCATTAACGGAGGGTTCTGAACTCTGGAAATCTCTGCTGGGTCCCACATCACTGTTCAGAGAACTCTGCTACATAGGCTATGGGCCAAGTACTCGGCTGAGAGAAGAAGGGGGAAATGTTTTGTCTTAGGAGACACATCCCAGACTAGAGATTCTGGTTTCATCAGACCCTGCTGGAGAGGTTTGAGAAGCAACAGAGACTCACTGGGTCAGAGGATAATAGGTTGGTAGATTTAGAGCTAAGAAGGACTTTAGAGATCAACTGGTCCAATCATTCTGTAAAAGACCCAACATCACAGAAATAATAGACCCAGATCCATTGAATCCAGGTCCTTTCAGTTCAAATCCAGGGTTCTTTCTGATATATCATGTTACATTTTATATTTTAAATCCAGAGCAGGACCAAGAATCCACAGGGCTCCCTCTAAGAAATCCCTATGTTGAAAAGTCTTTGAAAGAGGTAGATGTGAAACTCTGTGCTCACAGGTGCTATGAAATTCCCTAGTCCTATTCCCCAAATAACACCTTTATTTTCCAGATGATGAAGTTGAGGCCCAGATAAAGGAAATGACTAGTCTGAGGTCACATAGGTAGCAAGTAGCAGAAGCAGGAGTTGAGGAACATTTGACTCCCAATCTAGTGTTCTTTCCACCATCCAAGTGATGTGTGGCTGTGAGGGAGGCAGAACTGACATGGCCAGCCTCATCTTCCCCCACCCTTCTCTAAAAGAAACTTTCATTCCTACCAGGTGCTTTTTTCCAGAGCTAGTTCTGGGGGCCTGAAAGCCCTCAGTTCTTCCAAGGTGACTTGATCGAAGGAGAGGAGTAGTCATCACTCTCCTGGATCAACAGCGACAACAACAATAACAAGTGACTATTCCACATGACAGGAAGAGTCATCAGAGGAATCCTTTGGCCACCTGTTCTCTCCCTGCCCTTAGGTACTGGTTTATAGACAATTTGACATTAAATCTGATAGAAAACTTTAAGAAACAACTGACCTTTACATCAGATGATCTTAAGCTTAAAGAATGCTGGAGCTAGAAGCTACCTAAAAATGATCTAACCCAATTTCCTTGTTTCACAGAGGAGGAAATGGTAGAAAAGGGTGCTAAATTGCCTGGCCCAGTCTCACTTAGGTATAAAGAGAAGAAAAAGGATCCAAACTCAGGTCTTCTGACTTGATATTCTATACTCTATTTACTACATTAAATGCAGTCTCTCTTGGAAGAACAATCAAATAACAACAACAATAACAGCAACAATTTATATTTCAGTAGTACTTTAAGGTCTGGCAAGTTCTTTCCTCATGACAAGCTTGTGAGTAGAGTATTACTATCACCATTTTACAGACAAGAAAACCCCAAGAAGTCCTAAGAAAACCATGCAATCTCATAAATAAAAGGGACATCCAAGCCCACCTATACTTGAACAAAAATACGTTCTACAGTTAGTATTTGTATAGTCCTTTTAGGTTTACAAAATGCTTTATACGTGTGATCTCATTTTATCCTCACAACAATCCTGTGAGGTAGTGGCTATCAGTATTTCCATTTCACAGATGAGGAAACCAAGGCCAGGAGGGTCACTTGCCCAGAGTCATCTAGCCAGTAGGTATCTGTGGCAGGATTTTAATACAGGTCTTCCTGGCTCCTTGTCCAACACTCTGCTATAGCACCTACCTGCTTTCTACAGTATTTCTTACAAACAGCCATTCAGCATTTACTTCAAAAGATTGGGGATGGGGAAGCTACTATTTTTGAAATAAGCTTGGTTAAACTTTTAGATTGGCTCTATTCTTTAGGAAGATTTTTCTTTCCTTACTTAGGGCCTAAATGTTCCTCTTTGCAACTTCTTAGGTCTGCTTCCTGGGACCAAGAAGAGTAAGTCTTCTGTGATAGTCTTTTGAATCATTTGGAGACAACACTCATGTTCCCACTAAGTCTTTTCTTTTATAGGCTACCCTAGTTCTTTCAACTAATTCTAATATGGGGGGCAGCTAAGTGGTGCAGTGGATAGAGCACTGGCCCTGGATTCAGGAGGACCTGAGTTCAAATCCAACCTCAGACACTTGACACTTACTAGCTGTGTGACCCTGGGCAAGTCACTTAACCCCAACTGCCTCACTAAAAAACAAAACAAAACAAAACAAAACAAAACAAAATTCTAATATGGCAGTACCTTGAAGACCTCTACCATTCCAGTTGCTCTCCTCTGTATTCTCTCTAGCTCATTAATGTCTTCCCTAAAATATGGTACCTGGAACTGAATACCACACTCCAACTTTGGTTTCACTCTAGCTTCCTTCAAGTCTTTACTAATGTCCTATCTTTTTTTTGTGGGGCAATGAGGGTTAAGTGACTTGCCCAGGGTCACACAGCTAATAAATGTCAAGTGTCTGAAGCCAGATTTGAACTCAGGTCCTCCTGAATCCAGGGCCAGTGCTTTGGCCACTGCGTCATGTCCCATCTTCTGTAAAAAGTCTTTCATCTTAGTGCATTCTCTCCCTCTGAGATGATCCCCAATTTATCTGGTATATATCTATTCTGTAGAACAGCTAGGTGGTGCAGTGGATAGAGTGCTGGGTGGTGGAATCAGGAAAACTCATCCTCATGAGTACAAATCCAGCCTCAGATACTTCCTAGCTCTGTAACCCTGGGCAAGTCATTTGACCCTGCCTGCCTCAGTTTCCTCATCTGTCAAATGAGCTGGAGAAGGAAATGGCAAACCACTCCAGTACCTTTGCCAAGAAAACCCCAAAAGGGCTCATGAAGAGTTGTACAAGACTGAAATGCCTGAATAACAATCTAATTTATACATATTTATTTGCATGCTGTCTCCTCTTTTAGACTATGAGCTCCTTGAGAGCAAAGGTGATCCTTTACCTTTCTTTGTATCCCTAGCACTTAGCACAGTGTCTGGTACAGCATAAATACTTAATAAATACTAGTTAACTAACTAACTCTTTAGTTCCAGACACAATGCCTCTCTTAATTTTTCCTAGCATTGCATTGAACTTCAGATTTCTGTGTCACATTGTTGAGCTGTATCGAGCTTTCGATCTTCTAAAACCCTCAAATCTTCAGATAAAAAAAGTAAATTGTCTACAGCCATCCAATTAAGAGGTGTCTGAGCCAGGATTCCAAACCAGGCATGCAGACTTTAAGTCCAGTACACTTTCCATAATGTCATCACTCAATCTCCATATCAGCCCTGTAATGGACACTATGGGGCATATGAAAGGAAGAGAAGAGATTGACCCTGACCTGAGGAACTTCCAAGCTATCTATCTATCTATCTATCTATCTATCTATCTATCTATCTATCTATCTATCTATCTATCTATCTATCATCTATCTATCTATCTATCTATCTATCTATCTATCTATCTATCTATCTATCTATCATCTATCATCTATCTATCTACATATACATACATACATATATAATATAGATATATGAATTTACATATATATGTGCAAAGTTGATGGGAGCTAGGGAAAAGAAAGGGAATAAGTATTTATTAAGGACCTACTATGTGTCAAGAACTGTGCTAAGAGCTTTTTATAAATATTATCTCATTTGATCCTCACAACAACCCTGTGAGGTAGATGCTATTATCTTCATTTTACAGTTGAGGAAACTGAGGCAAACAGTGACTAAGTGACTTGACCAGCATCACACAACTCATAAATGTCTGAGGCCAAATTTGAAGACATGTCTTCCTGATTCCAGGTCCATTGATCTATCCACTGCTCCACCTAGCTTCTTGAACTAGAGTATACCAGAAGAATTTTTTTTGAGCAATAGTGCTAAAAACTTCAGTCCTTCAGGGTTATCTGAATCAGGAGGGCAGAAGTCATCAGTTGACCTCTGGGAGCCCAACCTGACAATTTCAAGCGACATTGGGAGGGTGAGCCTGTAAGAAAAGACTACGGACGATGTATTCTGTTAGATGGAGACAATCAGCTGATGGACATTCATTATTTAGAAAGTCTGGTCATCAAAGTTCTGAAAGAGCAGTCTGGTCTTCTATGATGGAAGCCTTACCCAGGAAGTGGACACATCCTAGAGAAGCCCCAAATCAGAGGGTAATTTCACTTTCATTTAACTCTCTATCTCCTGAAGAACATTTAGCACCAAAATATCCCTCCCTGCCCCACAAACTCCCTTCTCCCATTGGTGAATTTCTTCCAGAGCCTCCATTTTGGGACAGGTTCAGGCTAGGTCATGCTTCACTCTCTTCCTTGTTGTGCTTCTGACTCTGCAGACTTTGACATTCTACCCCTAATAGGTTTACCTTCTCCCTCCCTCCTTTTTCAGCTCCGTTTTATGTGTTGTCTTCCTCCTATTAGATTGGAAGCTTCTTAGAACCAGGAGAACATTGTATACAGTGACAACAATACTGTAACAGTGATCAGCTATGAAACTTTTAGCTACTCTGCTAAATACAATGATTCAAGACAATTCTTAAGGACTCATGATAATAATAAATGCTATACACCTTCAGAGAGAGAGAACTGATCAACTCAGAGTGTAAATTGAAGTATAATCCTTTTCACTCTGTTTTTCTTGGTTTTCTTACAATATGGCTAATATAGAAATGTGTTTCACATGATTTTACATGTATAGTTGATATATTACTTGCTTTCTCAATGGGTGGGGGAAAGATTAGAGGGAGGAAGATAATTTGGGGCTCATTTTTAAAAAAATGAATGTTATAAATAAACTGAAATTTAAAAAGTAAAAACAAAAGATTATAAGCTTCTTGAGGGCAGGGCTTATCTCATTTGTTCTCACATTCGGATAGGAAAAATGCAATTATGTTATTACAAGCATTTAAATAGCTATTGAGGGGCAACTAGGTGGAGCAGTGAATAGGACTCTGGAGTCAGGAAGACCTAAGTTCAAATCTGGCCTCAGACACTTGACACTTACTAGCTGTGTGACCCTGGGCAGGTCACTTAACCCTGATTGCCTCACCCCCCCCAAAATTGCTATTGATTCTTCCTTACCCCAAGCAAACAATGATAGCATAAGAAGAAGAAAAGTAATAGAAAGAGGAGGAAAAGAAGGAAGAAGAGGAAGAAAACTAAAGAAAGAAAAAATGTTTTTATCAGTATAGTTATCAACACCTATGGCCTTTGAAAACTCACAATCTAAGTTTTTGGCAGAGTGAAGGAGAGAGTAGAATGGGCATTAAATTTTGAGTTAGAATACCTAAATTTTAATACTGACTTTTCTATGTGTAACCTATGTGGCTTCAAGCAAGTCATTTTCCCTCTTAGGACCTTGAAGATACAGGAAAATCTGCCCAGCAAAGTCAAACCCAGGGGAGATCTGGGCACACCCAAGATTAGTAAGTCAAGCAGGATGGTACAGGGAAAATAACATTGACCTGGGAGGCAAGTGACCTGAGAAGTAGGTCTCATTTGTCACAGTTCCCTACATGACCTTGGACAAGTCACTTCCTTTCTCTGTGTTTCAGCACCCTCAAGAGGAAAAAGAAGGGGTTGGACTAGATGTCTAATCTTCCTTCCAGGTTGGACATTCTTAGATATTTTAGAATTATTACTGAAGAAAATATTATTCTCCATTATTGCCATAAGAAGAGTCTAGGAGAACCTCTACTTCATGTTTTACTGTAGGCATGGGGAGGGCCCAGGTTCTCCAAGACTTTTCCAATGCAGCAAAGGTTCTGGCTAGTCCTACCAGGGTTGGAAGGTTTTGAACAGGGTCTCAGTAATGAACCAGAGATTTGTTGTCTAAGGAGTAACTGAACTAAATTTGGAGAGGCTTATCACCAGATGGTCCACATGGGCTGTGATCTATATCAGTGGATGGAGTATCTAGAATGGTGAAATTACAGACCCTTCATGTAATGACATATTTATATATTCCATGAGAATGGGATTTCTAACCAAGTAGGTAGGGGGAGGGATAAGTACACAAAAGAAAACTCAAGGGAGATACTATCCCTTTGTGAACAGCAAAACACAATATAAGTGAGTCTTTTTATCTCCTTTCAAAAATCTGAAAGGCTGTCATGGGAGGGAGTAGACTTGTTCTGTGTCACTCTAGAGGCAGAATAAGAATCAGTAGATGGAAGTTACAGAGGCAGATTTCCACTCACTGTAAGGATGATCTTGCTAATGACTAAACCTGTTAGAAGATGAAGTGAGCTGCTCTGAGGTTGTGAGTTCCCATCACTGGGAGAGTTCCAGGACACTCAGCTAGGATTCTGCCATCAGTAGTTAGGTTGGAATATATGGCCTCTAAGTTCCCTTCCAAATCTCCTGTTTTATGGGTTTGTAACTGTCTTGGGCAGGGGGTCATCTTGGGTAGGGAACTTGCAGGGGCCATTATGAAGACAAAAAGGGTAGCCTACTTCTCACTTTTTCTGAGGGTCAGCCCCAGGGATAGCAAAGTTGAGGAACACAAAGGATGTCATTGTAATATCCTTCTCCCAGTTGCTGTAACATTAATTAAAATAGATTTCTAGGAGAATAGGATGGTCTGGTGGCAAGAGCAAAACTTATTAGCTTTGTGATCTTGAGCAAATCACATCCCCACCTGAGCTTCAGCTTTCTCACCTATAAGATGGGGGAAAATACTACCAGGGTTGTTGTGGACAGAGTCCTACAGAGTCCTGCTATTGCCACAAATGGTTGTTGTTACTGGGGAGCTGTTGGACTGAGAACACAGGTGGCATCATTTCCTCTACTACCATAGCTGCAGAAACTATGGCAGGATAGATGGGTGCTGCCCACGTTGGAACACTGTCCCCAGAAGTTGAGCTAGGATCACTTTCTCTGTGTGTCATTTGCTCCCTCTGGTCAAGGAGTGGTTAAAATAATAATCTAGATGAAATATAATCTGCCTGCTGTCTGAAACCTTTGCATAATAGCAGTAGTGAGGGAGGGAGGGAGGGAGTGGGGGGAGAGAGAGAGAGAGAGAGAGAGAGAGAGAGAGAGAGAGAGAGAGAGAGAGAGAGAGAGAGAGAGGAGACAGAGAAAATGGAAGACAGAGAGAGACAGAGAGGGAAGAGAGACAAAGAGAATGGGAGACAGACACAGACAGACAGACAGACAGACAGACAGACACAGAGAGAGAATCTGGCCAAGTGGGCATTCAGGTAAAGAGAATTTTTATCTTTCAGGCATAAACATCCATAGAGGGAGACTGGGCTGGATTCACTGCACTCAATTTGAGATATTTAGAGAACCAGGGGCTAAACTTCAGTGTGGAACATTAGCTAAAGGCTAGTGAGATCCAGTTATGAACAAAAATATCATCTTGTGTTTATATTGTCCTTTATGGTTACAAAACACTTTACATCCATGATCACAACTGAGTACTCTAAGTAAGAATAATAAAAATTTTATATAGTATTTTATATGCATTATCTTATTTCGGACTTATTCTACTACCCTGTGACATACCTATTATCCCCATTTTACAGATGAAGAAATTGAGGTTCAGAGAGATTAAGTGGGTTAGGATTGTAGAAGCATTAAATTTAGAGCTACAAGGGACCTCAGAGAAAATCAGGTCTGACACCTTCATTTTGTGGATGAGAAAACTGAGGCCCAGTTAGATGATGTGCCCAAAGTCAAAGACCTAGTAAGGATCACCAATAGGATTTGAACCCTGGGATTCCTGATTCCAGGTCCAACAATCTCTCCAGTATAATGTGCTACTGTCTATGTAAGAATTATTGTCCATGTTTTCCAGAGGAGAAAGCTGGAGTGTCATGACTTGTTCAAGGTCACACAGCTATATAACAGATAGAACCTCGATGGAAACCTAGTTTATCTGCCTCCAAGGTGGGCATTGATGTTCATCTGTTTGTTTTTCTATACCAGAGGGGCAAGATAATATAGTGAAAGAACATTGAATTAGGTTTAAAATGACCTGGATTCTAATTCTGCCTCTGCTCCTGACAAGCAATACAGGCTTGAGCAAGAAATTTTCCTTCTCTGGGCCTGTGTCATCATCTGTTAAGTAAGGGGATTGAACCAAATTGTTTCTATTGTCTCTCCCAGCTCTGTCATTCTGAGTCTATTTGACCGTCTCTTTGGCTGTCAGCCTTGGTAGATACACGGTAGGCATTTTAGTTCACAAAGTTTGCTTGGGAGTGAGAATGGCTGAGTATTTCAGATGTTTTACAGCATTGCCCAGAATCCTTTTCCAGGGAAAGGACACGTGACATTTGTCAGAAGCAAACAATAGAAATGCGGCAATGGGTCCTTTTATGAAATAACTTTCCCAGGCCGGCAGCCATGTAAACATTAACAACCTTTGGGGAGAACAGTCATTATTTGAGATCTCATTACCGAAAGCATGTTACTTCGGTGTTCACTCCCTCTCTGAATTTTCCATTTGCTCTGCTGAATTTTAATTACTTCTCTTTGGGGTTTTGATTAGACCTTATCATCACTGCCCACATCTATCCATAGCAAATCACTGGATGATCAAGCCCAGGCATCCTTCACCCCACCCTACCCCACCCTATTCCCATGCCTCATGTAGCCTGCCCCCCTCTGCTGCTGGCCATGGACAGGGAAGATCTGGCTCCTCCACACATTCCCCCACCTCTTTAACTAGAGCCGTGGAGATGATAACTTTCCAAATATTGTCTTACGAGATGCTTATCACTGTAAAGCAATATTTTGTCACCAGGCTGTGACCATTAGGGAGTATCCCCTTGCAAGGTACGCTCAGGGAAGGGAAGAACTATGAAGGCTAGGACAGAGAGGTGAGGTAGGGTCTCCTGGTGGTGAGGGAGCAGGAAAAGAGCCTGGGCCCAGAGAAATATCTTTGGGGAAAATTGCCATAAACTGTACCAGAATGATGAAAAGAAAAACTCAACTCAGTTCACCATAGAATTGTAAACTTCTTACCCTGTAGTCTAATCCACCCTGATCCCCATTTTACAAATGTGGAAACTGAAGCATGGTGAGGTTAAATGATTTATCCAAGGTCATTCAGATAATTAGGAGCAGAGCCAAGATTTGAAATTGTCCCCTTGGACTTCAGAGTCAGTGATCTTAAACAACTACTGTGGGTTCTGCCCTGTGCCAGAGAGTGGAGCAAGTCATGTGCATGAGGCATTAAGGAGTTGGAGTGCAATGTTGACTGAGGAGATGAAAAAGAAGAAAAAAGAAGTGAGGGGAGCCTTAAAGGTTAAATTATGGTGGGGGAGGAAAAGTAAGACAAGGAGTCTATCCTCAGGAGGCTCCCAATCTAGAGAGAGGTGGGGAAAAAAATCTATGTATTCAAATTAAGAGAGGCTATAATTAAGGGTCCAGACAAGTCCCAGGGTTCAACTAAGAGAGTAGTGGACTAATTCATGTGTAAGGACTTTTTCCAGCTGGAGCAGTCTCTGATCCTCACTACAATCCTGAGAGATAAATTAGGGTCAGAATATTATTCCTATTTTTTATTGTTTTTTGGTTTTTTGTGGTTTTTTAGTGAGGCAATTGGGGTTAAGTGACTTGCCCAGGGTCACACAGCTAGTAAGTGTTAAGTGTCTGAGGCCAGATTTGAACTCAGGTCCTCCTGAATCCAGGGCCAGTGCTCTATCCACTGTGCCATCTAGCTGCCCCTTATTCCTATTTTTTTAAAAAAGACAAGAGGTGGAATTACTTTCCCTGAGTCCCACAGTCAGTTTTCTAAGATTAATTTGAGCTAGGACATAAACATACCTCTCAATTCACACCACTATTGCGTGCTCTTTCCCTTAGTAACAATTTGGAGGTCGGATTGCACAGTGGAAAGAGTACCATGTCTGGATTCAGAGGTTTGGGGTTCAATTCCTGCCTCTGGTGCTACTTGTGTGGACTTATGTAATTCATTTAACCTCCTTTGTTTTCCTCTTCTGTAAAATGAGGAGTTTAGACAAAATGACCTCAGAACTTCCAGTTTTGCTTTGATGATCCCTTATGCCCATTATTTCCCTTATTTTCTTTGTCTCCTGGTGTTATCATCATCCTTGGGCCTCATGAAAAGAGTTTGGGGTTAAGATTCTTTATTCCAAATATAGGGAAACAGAGAGAGGAGAATGCTGATACAGAGCCAGGAGTGGGTACTTCTTCTGTCTAGAGAGGAGTAAACTCTGCCAAGGGACTGACTACCCTGGATTTCCAGAGCAGAGAATCCAATCCTGGAGAGTCTGTTCATAATACAGTCTACAGAAAATGAGGCAGATGGAAAACTGAAAGGATCACCGGGAGTCCTGGGCTTTCTGATTAAGAAATTGGTTTAGATGGGGCAGCTAGGTGGTGCAGTAGATAGAGCACTGGCCCTGGATTCGGGAGGACCTGAGTTCAAATCCAGCCTCAGACCCTTGACACTTACTAGCTGTGTGACCCTGGGCAAGTCACTTAACCCCAATTGCCTCACCAAGAAAGAAAGAAAGAAAGAAAGAAAGAAAGAAAGAAAGAAAGAAAGAAAGAAGGAAGGAAGGAAGGAAGGAAGGAAGGAAGGAAGGAAGGAAGGAAGGAAGGAAGGAAGGAAGGAAGGAAGGAAGGAAGGAAGGAAGGAAGGAAGGAAGGAAGGAAGGAAGAAAGAAATTGGTTTAGGAATAACTATTTAGAAACACTAGGACAATGTAAATGGAAAGAATAGGGGTGAGGGAGAGGAGGTAGAAGAGGGGAGGAAGAGGGAGCTGGGGAATTACACTGACCAAGAATATTGAAGTTTGGCCCTAGAGAAGAACTAAGCAAATGCATTTCGCTCTCCTCTTTGCAGAGGTGAGGGACTATGCTGTGGAATATCACATATACAGTAGAACTCTGTTGACACATTCAATGATTTTCTTTCCTTCCTTCCTTCCTTCCTTCCTTCTTTCCTTCCTTCTTTCTCTTTCCTTCCTTCCTTCTTTCTCTTTCTTTCTTTCTTTCTCTTTCTTTCTTTCTTTCTTTCTTTCTTTCTTTCTTTCCTTCTTTCTCTCTCTCCTTCCTTCCTTCCTTCCTTCCTTCCTTCCTTCCTTCCTTCCTTCCTTCCTTCCTTCCTTCCTTCCTTCCTTCCTTCCTTCCTTCCTTTCTTCCTTCCTTCCTTCCTTCCTTCTTTACTCTTTGTTATAAGTGAAATGGCTCACTAGGTAAAGGGGGAGAGCACAATACTTTTGAAAATAAATGTGATATAAAAAACAAAACAAAAGATAGCCATTAAAAAAAGGTATTCCTATTCATCACCTTATGAGGTCAGTGTCAGAGAGGGTAACCGAGCTCTCTCAAACTATGTCCTGGTGGCCCTGTAAGAGATGGAACTATCCTTGCTGTACTATAGATGTGACTTAAAGGGGCATTTCAAAGTGTTTCATATTCATAGCATGGAAGGAACTTGGCAAGCCTCTGCAGCAAATCCTCCAAGGTCACTTCTAGCTCTGAATCTAGGAGCCTAAGATCTCAAAGAATTAAGAACAAATAGATAAATGCAAATGAGCAATGGACAACCTCTGGAGGTTTCTCCTCACTAGATCACACATTAACAGATGCTGTCCCTATCTAGGGACAGGGCAAACTGGATGGCCTCTGAGGTACCTCTGAACTCATTCTGTGAAATTTCTTCCCTTCTCTTGGCCCCCATTTTCTCCTTTATAAAATGGGTGTGGCCAGGGCAAAGGCAGTTATAAAATAAGATTAGAGTGGGGGCACTGGGAAGTGTCCTGGATTTGGAGTCAAAGAACTCTGCCAAATCCCAACTCTGCCACTTGTGAGACTATAGGGAAGTCACTTCATCTCCGTGGACCTCAGTCTGCCAAACTGTAAAATGAGACGTTTGAACTAGATGATTTCTGAGGGTCCTTCGATCTCTGGCTTTATCACTCTTTGATCTCTAAAGTCTCTTTCAGCTAGATATCCTAGGATTCTAGACCCTGTCTAAGAAAAAGGGATAGGGTAAGCCCCACATCAGAAGGTGAGAGAAGCTAGAACAAAGGCATCCCATTGGCTTTCTTCCTGCCATGAACTCCCCAAGGGCTATGCTTCTCCTCTGCCAGCCCTGAGTGGTACTGACAGGTCAGTAGCAGTGTCTGCATGCCCAGGATCAAGTTGGCCTCTGTGGTCACTCTGACAGATTTATGAAAGGTGTCCTAAAGCATTCAGGACCAAATCGAGCAACCTCGGGCAAGCTCAGAGTTCAGTGTGGGGATGAGTGCGGACCCTGCATGAGAAGGTCTCTGGGGCAGAAGACAGGGGCTGGGAATAGCTAACAAGGAGGTATTATACTGGCTTCCCTTGGGCACAAGAAGGGAGGGAAAGTTTGCAACCCAGCACAAGGGAAAGAGATACAAACTAGGAGTTAGGAGACCCAAGTTCTCATCCAAGCTTAGCCTTTGTGATCTTGAACAAATTACTGGACCTTTCTGTATTTTAATATTTTCATTTATTCAGTTCCAAATACTCTCCCTCACTTCACCCCTCCCTAGCCACTAAGAAAGCAAGAAATACAATACCTATTATACATATGCAAGATATATTTTCATATTAGCCATATTAAGGGCAGGAAAGCAAGAAAAATAAAGTAAAAAAAAATGCTTCACTATGCATTCGGAGTCCATTAGTTCCCTCTCTGGAGGTAGATAGCATTTTTCATCATGAGTCCTTTGAAATTGTCATGGATCATTGTATTGATCATTTCTGTACCTTAGTTTACTTATCTGTCAAGTGGGAATAATGAACTAGCATCATAGGGATATTGTAATGCACAAATGAGATAAAATATGTGTTCATGGGAGTCATTGTGTAGTCAACAATGTACTCTGAATCAGAAAAGGACCTGGGTTCAAATCTTACCTCTGATACTTCCTAGTGAAGTGACTATGGACATGCCACTAAATCTCCCTGTGTCTCAGTTTCCTTATCTTCAAAAGCAAGATAATTATGCCCCCCAAAAGGGCATTTATGAAAGAATCCAGTATTAGGAACCAGAGCCTACTATAGCACTTGGTGCCGTTTTTTTAACCAGACCTATGATTTCATTGGTATAAGGAACTCCCCAGCAAAGAAATTCCTTCTATACTAATTCAGGTCAGGATCTATGCTGAATCTTACAATCTTAAAGAATTGTTCGTGATACTAAATTGTTAAGTGAGTCACTTAAGGTTACATATCCAGAAGGGGGCAGAGGTTAATTTTGAACTCAGACCTTCCTTACTCGAAGGCCAGCTCTCTGGCCACGACTATATGCTGCCTTTATGCCTAACACATAGTAGGTGCTTAATAAATGCTTGTAGATTTGAAGAAAACTTGAAATGTTAAGAGTAAAAAGCAAATGTGAAGTATTATTAGTTCAGATTTTTCTGAAACTATTTTGTTGAGAGGGGAATAATGTCAATGGAGTATATTTTCTTCCAGATATTTACTTAGTAAATAAGTAAGAGAAATCAGTAGCCCCCCCCCCCATCAATTACGATCCTCTCCCCCTTGTTTGGTTTTTTGTTTGTTTTGTTTTGTTTGTGGGGCAATGGGGGTTAAGTGACTTGCCCAGGGTCACACAGCTAGTAAGTGTCAAGTGTCTGAGGTCAGATTTGAACTCAGGTACTCCTGAATCCAAGGCCGACACTTTATCCACTGCGCCACCTAGCTGCCCCCTCCCCCTTGTTTTACAGAGGAGTACACTAAGACATGGGGAGGTTAAGCAACTCTGTCCAAGTTACACAGGTAGTAAGTAGCAGAAATGAGATTGGAATCCAGTCCTCTGATGCCAGAGAGTGTTTTTCCCTTTTTAGTGGTTCAGTAGATGGAGTGCCAGGCCTATAGTCAGGAAAATTGGAGTTTTGGATGAGATATAGTGAAGTATCTCATCCAATCTCTCATTTCATTAATGTGAAAATTGAAACTTGGAGAGGTGGGAGTAACTTACTACTAGTAAATGACAGTGTCAAGATTTTTGTTTATTTCTTTGTTTTTTGCAGTGTCAAGATTTGAACCCCAAACCTCCAATTCCAAATCCAGTGTTTCTTCCACTATATCTTGCTATACATAAGGCACAAGCTGCCCCCTTTACATTTGTTGACTGAGGAAAAGAGCAGTTTTGAGGAACTCTAGGGGATTGCAAGTCCTTCATTATTAATTTTTATAGAGAGTTATTTTGTAGTTCTAGCTTTTTTATAATTAGATGCTGTAAAAAATTTTTAGTGATTTGCTCTTCTTTGTAATTAGAAGTAGCGATTAGAATATCTTTTATATTGCATGGCATTTTTCCTTTAAACAATTGTATACATTTTGTATTCTTTGCTTTTCTCCATAGAGACTTTAATGAGAATGGATTCATTGTGTACCATAATTTGCTATTATTATAGTGTGCCATGAAAATGAGTTATTTCCGTCACTGAAATATAATGCCCAGTGTAATGTATTTTTTTCCTGTTGTTTCTCCCCACCCCCCCTCAGGGATGAGGAAAATGTGTATGCCAAGTTTAGAGCCCACTCAAACCTGGAGGGTTGGGCAGTTTCAAACTGAAGTCAATCTTTCTGGTATCTCAATTTGTCTCCTGCTGCTTTCTCTCCTTTGGGGGGGGGGAGGGAAATGGGAGGGAGAAGGAATGGTTTTGTAGGTTTCATAAAAACACATGAACCACTCCAAATGCTCGATTAGTTCTCAGTGAATGACATTTGGACAAGGCAGGCATTGGGAAACCAGGAACATGTGGCTAATTGGAAAATCACTCCAGAAACAGACCCAGTAGCCAATGGGGAGAGCTTCAGGTATATGGGAAATGTGGACTATGGGGAGTGGGGCAAGTCCTTTTTGGCACTTAGGTAGTCTAGTCATCAAATTAAGGCTGCTCAATGAGCCAAAAGTGCATCTTTCATTGACCCTTTCTTGACTTTTCATCAAAAACAAAAACAACAAAAATAAAAATAAAACACAAAAACAGTGCACCCACTGGGTGTATTCCATGTTATCATTGCTAGTATTCCACCCTGTTTCTTCCCACAGTCTCATCTGGAGGTCCATATAGCCAGAGAACACACCAGGAGGCCTAGCCAGGCCCATTCTCTTAGCTGAACATCTGAGCCAAGCCCAAGAAAGGGGCAAAGAGAATCCATTCTTGTCCCGGGCGTCCAAGCTTTCCCTAAAATAGACCTCCGCATTCCTACCCATCAATTAGAGCCTGCACATCCTGAGGTGATTTACAGTAGAAAAGATATAATTTAGACACTGTGTCCAGAGTTTTGGAAGGAGAAGGTTGTCTGTGGGCCCTGGACACAGACATGGCCAGAACAGCAACAGGTTGACATGGCGTCAGGGTTGGGGGGTGGCATTCCACAGATGCCCTCTCCAGATGACTGAGGTCATTAGCTCTTTGCTGCTATTCACATAGCTCTACAAGAGTTTTAAGTTCTGGTTATTGCCAGAAAAGCTATAAGGTAACAGACTAGAGCAGAAAGGTCATTGACTCCCGCATCAGAAGGGCTTGTATTCAAGTGCCACTTCTGACATTTACTAACCACGTGACCTTGCACTTCAGTTTCCACTGTTAAATGAAAGGAATGGATTAGATGGCCTCTGGGGTCCCTTCTAGATCTATCTTTATGATCCATAGAAGAAATTAAAGCACAAGAATATCATTTCCAGGTTTTAGAAGAGTCATCTAGAAAATCTGAAGTTTTAATAACTACTGCTTGGGCTTGAAAGAAATTTAGTCATGGGGAGGGGAGGAAAGAACTGGGGTGGAGCCAATTCAAAGGCAGTTCTGGCTCTCACCAGCCAGTGCCCAGACTGACAGAGCTTTGAATATCTTTCTGACCCTCTGTTAGGTAAGCCCTGGCTGGCAGTGGGGGTGGGAGGGAGAGAGTTGTGGTTTTGCGGCCAGGAGCCTCTCCCTGGCACCCAGGATACACCTTCTAATCCTTCAAGGTTCACACTTGAGGCCAACTAGTCTCTGTCTGCAGATCATTGATTATACCTTGCTATACTGCTGAGCTGTCTATGCCAAGCCCCATGACCTGTCTCTGGGCTTCCTGTGTGGAAGGCCCTACCTGCCTGCTCCTACAGGTCTATTTACTAGAGTTTTGAGCTAACCTTGTGCCACCATCTCTGCCTAGGACACACTTTGATCAGTCACTCCCACTAACAGAGCCAGAACTATGGGGGGGGCAAGCAAAGTGGACCTAATGCCATGGGCAGGTGCATTGTAGGTACAAACGAATTAGAAAATCAGCATTAGGGGCAGCTAGGTGGCACAGTGGATAGAGCACCGGCCCTGGAGTCAGGAGGACCTGAGTTCAAATCCAGCACCAGACACTTGATACTTACTAGCTGTGTGATCCTGGGCAAGTCACTTAACCCCAATTGCCTTGCCCCCCCCAAAGAAATCAGAATCATACCTTCTGATAATCATCATTTAAGAGGAAGTAAAGAACAATGGATAGAGAGCCAGCCTTCAAACAAAGAAGACCAGGTTCAAGGATGGTTTCTGACATATATTTGCTGTATGACCCTGGCCAAGTCACTTAACCAAGTGTCTCAAGCATCTCTCTAAGACTTTAAGTTTCAGTGAAGATCCTAACTGGCATTGGTAGAGATAGTCTATTATCTATTCAACAAAATCACAAATCCAGTCCTTATTGTAAAATCATAGAGTTGAAAGTTGTTATTGTTTACCCTTCTTTCTCAAAGAGGACCATGACAATTGTCATGGCTTGCAAAGAAGCCTCACTCTTTCCTCCTGAGCCATCTGTTTCCAGTGGCAAAATATTATCAGGATGCAATCAGTGACTTGCCCAGGGTGACACAACTAGTAATTTTCAAGTGTCTGAGGCTGGATTTGAACTCAGGTCCTCCTGACTCAAGGGCATTGCTCTATCCACTGCACCACCTAACTACTCCAACAATAAAGGCCACTGAGTCCAACTCCCTCATTCTATAGATTTTTCTTATCTATAGGATGAGATGTTTAAAATCTAAATTGTGGTCTCCTTAAATTAGAAGCTTTAACACCAGTCTTTGGGCATTAAGCATTTATTAAAGCATACCAGGAATTCACTTGGAGTTCAGAAAGTTAAGAAAAGGTGTATCTAGCTTAGAGTTCCAGCCTGGTCTGGTTCTTCCTCAAGTCCTCCGCCATGAGCCTGCTTCAGTAACAAACTCTCCAGCAAACTGATTGTGGAAGCTTTTTATAGGTCCAGAGCATGGGCGGTCCTTACACACTGCTTCAAGCTGGATTGGTTAGCATCATCCAAATCCACTCGAGTGTGATAAGAAATACATCTATCTAGCTGAAGGGGCAGCTAGGTGATGAAGTGGATAAAGCACCGGCCCTGGATTCAGGAGGACCTGAGCTCAAATTCGGCCTGAGACACTTGACACTTACTAGCTGTGTGACCCTAGGCAAGTCACTTAACCCTCATTGTCCCCCCTAAAAAAAGAAAACTGAGACTCTGATAAACTATGACTTTTCTAGAGTAACTCAGATTGTAGGTATCTGAGGTAAGATTTGAACTTAGGTATTATTGACTTCAAGTTCAGCATTCTGTCCACTACCATGCTGCTTCTCAAAAAGTGATGGAGAGGCCCATCACAGAAAAAGAAGATGGGCTGATCACATAATGAGAATGAGAGATGGCCAATGGACAGTGGGAATGCTCCACTGATCTTTCGTAGTAAAGAAGTGAGGATGGCACCCAGTAGCAAAATTATGGGAGAACAAAAATTGCCCAGAATGCACGGAGATTGTTTGCCATGTGTATTGTTGGAGGGAACAATGAGATCACAGATCCATTTGATGATTTGCATGTGTTATAAAATCCCAGAAAATCTCACTGCCTGTGGCATGCAGGGTATCCACGGTGTAAGATCAAGCAGTTCTTAAGAGAGTTTGAGACTCTGACATGCCTTCTCCCTCCCATCCCCCCCATCCCCAACCCAGAGGTATAATCTTCAAACTTGTCTAGAGAGCCTTGATTGTTTATTCCTACACATTTCACCAGCCTAACCCAACTCCTCTAAGACAATTCTTCCTGGAACTCCTCCCTTGCAGTCACCCACAGCCCAAGGCTGACACTTCCTAGGTCTATGCTTTTAGCAAATGAAATTTTTTACTTCTAAGTGAAGCTTAATATTGGATGGGTTATTGGTTTGGCTGGTGCCAGAGTACCTATCCCATATAATCCTAGTATTAGTTGTCCTACCAACTCTTGCTAATGAAATATTTACTCTGTGGCTTAATTGGGATCATTTAAATGTTCCACATTATTAGACAAAGCAGAGCAAACCAGATTAAGAATCTGAAATTTAATTATGCAGGAACTGTTGTCCTTTTTGCTTTTACATACATTAAAAATAAAAATATAAATAGAGGCAGATACTACCTGCTGACCTAAGATGGGGAGAAGGGGTTAAGAAAGAGATGTGAGGTTCATACCAAATAAGTGTCCACAATTCCATCTATCCATAAACCAATAAATATGTATTTGTTAAGCAATTATTATGTGTTGAGCATCATTCTAATTGCTGGAGCTACAAAGATAAAGAAAAACAGTGCCTGCTCTCTAATAGTTTATATTCCAGGGAGGAGAAAACATGTAAATAATACCTGGTATGTCCAGAGAAGATGTTGTTGTGTCTGACTATTTGTGAGCCCATTTGGGATATTCTTGGTAAAGATACTAGAGTGTTTTTCCATATCCTTCTTCAGTTCATTTTACAGATGAGGAAACTGAGGCAGACAGGGTTAAGTGACTTGCCCAGGGTTATACAGCTTGTCAATGTCTGAGGCTGTATTTGAATTCAATAAGATGAGTCTTCCTGACTCCAGATCCAGTGCTCTATCTACTGCACCACCTAGAGTAGATACAAGGTAATTTTGGAGAAGCACTAGCAGTAGGTTGGGGATATGGGGATGGAGCACCAGGAAATGACTCCTCAAGAAGATGGTTGAGGATTGAAAGAAGCCAGGGATTTTAAGATGGGGAGGTTAAGAGGATGAATGTTCCAGGAATGAGGTAGAGAAGGCCAGTGCAAATGCACAGAGAGGCAATCCACCATTGTGTAAAATGAACAGCATCAAGTAACCTAGTATGGCCAATCCTTAGAATATGTGGAGGAGAAAAATGCATAAAGAAGATTGGAAAGGTAGCAAGAAACAGACTAAACTGTAAAGAGTTTTAAATGCCAAACAGGAGAGTTGGTATTTGATCCGGGGAAAACTTGGAGATGCTAGAGTTTACTGAGTAAGGGGTGACATGGTCAAACCTACAGCTGAATGGAAAATGAACTAAAATGAAGAAAGACTTGAGGCAGAGAGGCCAATTAGAGTCTATTGCAGTCGACCAGGTGAGTGAGAATCCAGTGGGAGTCAAATGAAGCATTGTGTCTGTTTGAGCTTGGCAAAATAGAAAGACTTCCACATTCCTGAGATTAGGTTGTAATGATTTGATTTATTTAACTTCTCTCTGTTCGAAAGCAGAGCAGACCGGTAAATGATTTCTTATTGTCTTCAACATTGGGATAATAAGTGAACATAATAAAAGAAATTAAAAGGAGTTGGAAAGCCATACACATATGCTGGAACACTCCACCATGTAAATGGAAGCTGTGTGTCTTGGGGCAGAAAGAAAAGGATGATAATAGATTTAGAACTAGGAGACCTTAGTGGCTGACAAGTTCAATTCCCTCATTCTACAAATGAGGAGACTGAGGCACAGTATGATTATGTGGCTTTGCCAGGGTTACACACTTACACAAGTATCTGAAGGAGGATCTGAACTTAGGTCTTCCTGCCTCCAGGTCCACACATCAACTACATAGCTGCCTCTAAGAGGCAGGGATGGAAACAAGTTCTGAAAGTGGTGAAAGAGTGCAAGGTGTCTGCAGCTGCTCTGAAGATGCTGCCCAACAATAGGCACTACCTGTTCTCCACACTGCTGAATAGCAAGCAGTCTCTCCTTCACCATTTCATAAGTTCTGTATTCATCTAAATATAGATCAACCATCCTCCAATAGGCAGAGTTGTTAACTAGCACTTTTAGTTCCTAGGGCAAACAGAAAAAAACTGAAATTAACTTTTTAAAGACATTTATTTGAAGGGAAGACAGGAGTATTGAAGCATGAGAGCTGGACAAGGGGCCACCTGCTGAATGGGAGGTAGAGGGAGCAGCATCCTCACCTGGGATGTGGCAACCAATTATAACTGACCAAATAAGGAGAGATGTCCTCATTAGTCCTGGTCTGGCATTTTGAATTTGCCTGTCTGATCTCCAGTAACTTTCAAAGGAGTCAACTGATTTTGGTTAAAATTTAACCCATTATTCAAGATTCAGCAAGTTTAATTTTTTTTAGTTCATTCAACAGCTTGAAATGAAATGGAAAGTGATCCAAATGGTAATATTTTCAAATAGTAATAGCAATAATATTTTCAAATAGCAATAGCATAATTTTCAAATAGTAACAGCTTTGGTAATTAATTTAAAAATCAGACTTGAGTAAAATTTGAATATGGGACAAAGGTACAAAGAAACCAAGCTATGTTCAGTGAGATCTACTGTTCACATAACCACTGATTATTAGTAGCATTTTCAGAAAAATCAAACTAACTAACATTTACGTATTGAGCAATCACAATATGCAAGGCCGTGGAACTTTCATAGAAGATACAAAAATGAAAAAAAAAGTTACGATCCCTATCTAGGGAAGGAAGTGATAAACTACTTCAGTATCTTTTTCAAGAAAATCCCAAATGGAGTCATGAAGAGTCAGACAAGGCTAAAAAATGACTGAACAATGACATGATCTCTATCTTTAAAGCATTTCTACAATGCTTTAAGATTTGCAAAGCACTCCATCACATTTGATCCTCACAGCAACCCTGGTAGGGTGGTCATTTTACAGATGTGGAACCTGAAGCAGACAAAGATTAAGTGACTTGTCTAGGGTCACGCAGATAGTAAGTGTCTGAGGCTGGATTTGAACTCAGTTCTTCCTGATTTGGAGCCCAGCAGTCTATCCTCTGTACTATCTAGCTGTCTAATGGAGTTCTGGAGGCCAAGTTCTCTAAGTTCTTAGTTTTGGCCAGGATGGCCTTGACCTTGAGTATGTTACTCAGTTTGGGGAACATCAAATTCACCTCTTAGTCTCCTTAGGCCCCTCCACACTTGTGAAAAGGAGATGGCAGGGGCTTAGCTTCCTGTCGCTTCTCTAGGCAGAGAGAACAGATACTGGTACTATATCTAAACAGGAATCGATTCAACAAACATTTACTGAACAAAATACTTTAATTTCAAAGGGTTGATAAGAGATTTTTTAAAATCATAGAATAAAAAAAATAACCATAAGATGATAGCTTTGGCCCTAGGAAAGACTTCAAAGGCCATTTTGTTCTCCTCGTTTTACAAATGAGGAAAGCAAGACCTGGAGGTGAAGTGACTTATACCAGATCTCCATAATAAATGGAAGATCAGGTACAGTGCTCTTCCAACAGCAACACGCTTCCCCAGTGCCCATAAAAGATGAAAAACAATAGAATTTCTGCTAGTAAAGTTTAATTAAGTTGACCAAACTGTGAATAATAACAATAGCTTTTATATAACATATTCACATGACCCTAACCCAACTTAGAATATGATTCAGTCACCAAACTAAGTGAAAGTAGCCTGAGAACCTAGAGGGAGGGAAGGATTATTCCTAGCAAGGGAGAACACAGACCCTCCCCTTCTCCAAGGCTCCATATCCCTGTTGGGGACACCAGCATATTCCATGTCATCCGATTTAGCAACTTCATTGTCTTCAGTGCTTCTCCATTGCTCTGCCCATATACCCATTCTGTTGGTGACCACCAGAACCTGATGATCCATCCTATCTTTGGGAGATGTTTCGTATCCCTAACCTTCTCTCATTCACATAATCACCACCCTAGTCCAGCACCTCATCACCTCTCACCTGAACTATTGCAATAACTTCCTAATCAGACTCTCTGCCTCGAGTCATTCTATCATCTTCAGGGATGGCAGAGTGATTATCTTAAAGCACAGATTCAACCATTTCACCTCCTACCCCACTTATTCACTATTGCTTCTAGCATGAAATAAAAACTCCTCCACTTAGCATGGAAAGTGCTTCACGACCTGGGCCCTTCCTATCTTTCCATTTTTTTTTAACACAACACTCCCTGGCACATGGTGTATAGTTCAACCACGCTGGTCTACCTGTGACTCCTTAAATGTGAAACTCAATTTCCTGACTGGACCTTTGCCTTAGCCATCCCCCACACCTGGATCTGCCCAATTCTTGTGGAAACCTTAGTTTCTTCAAGACTCAGCTTAAATACCACTTCTTCCAAGAAGCTTTTCCCAGTCCATCCAAGGCTATCATTCTCTATATAGCTTGTACATGCCTATGTGTATACACGTTGCTCTCCCATTAGAATGTTCAGCTCTTGGAGTATAGGGACTTATTTCATTTTTTCCTCCTTATATTCTTTTTTTTTTTTAGTGAGGCAATTGGGGTTAAGTGACTTGCCCAGGGTCACACAGCTAGTAAGTGTTAAGTGTCTGAGGCCGGATTTGAACTCAGGGACTCCTGACTCCAGAGCCGGTGCTCTATCCACTGTGCCACCTAGCTGCCCTCCTCCTTATATTCTTAATGCTTAGCTCAGTGGCTGGTACATTGTAAGAGTTTAATAAATGCTTATTGACTAATTGACTAATAGAAAAAGGTGGCATCTGTCCTGTACCTTAAAGGAAGAAAGAAAAAAGATTTCAACAGGTTGAAAGGTAGTATGTGTCCATTCCAGGCATGGGCAACATTGTTTACAATTGTAAGGAGGTAGGAGAGGACAGGGTGAGCTTGAGGAATACCAAACAGTCCAGTTTAGCTAGAACACAGAATGCATGAAGAGTACTATGAAATAAGGTTGGCCAGGTGTGTTAGAACCAGATTGCATACGACAGGCCAAGACTTTATTCATGAATCAATGGGGAACCACTGAAAGACTTTTATCAGGGAAAGGGGAAATCGGTGTGTCCATGGGGGCCTCCAAAGGTGAGTGCACCTGTTGGTAGATCCTAGAGACAACTCAACAGAGGCCAGTCACTCTGACAGATGATGGTGGCTCATGGGTGATGGCTCCAGCCCCCACCTCCCTAGTAAGCTTCCCAAGCCTGTTCTCCACCCTACTCTTCAGAGGACCGTAAGGGGAGTAGCAGTGCCCTCTACCCTTCCCACCCCACCCCCTTCCCTATTATTTCTTTCTTCTCCCCCCCCCATACAGATTCGCTCTTTCCTTGGCTGAGAACATGGTAACATATTTAAGCTAGGCACAAAGTGACATTTCATCATTAATACCTAATGTGATTTTATTGGGATGTGTAAACATGCACACTGCTCACAGCCCCTCGTCACTGCCTGTAATTGCTTTTACTCTCCTAAATTCAGATGTAATTCAGATAGAGAAATACGCCATGCGGACTGCATCTGCAGCCAGAGAATTATCAGTATTACTTTTCGGCGGCCTGACAGTGATGTTTCAACAATCTATACATATTGATTTAGGCCGATAATAAACAATTTGATTAGCCCCCCTATCTATAGACTGTCATTTCCATCACTGACAGGAGCCCAGTAGAGTGGAAGGCAGTCAGCAGGCACATATGGCAAGAATTCTCAAAATAAGAAACTCGGCCCTGATTAGAGCCCAGGCTTCAGTGAATTGGACAAGACAGCTCAGCTGCCATGTTATTAACTCCCTCAGAAAATACTCGGCCTGTTCCCTGGGGCCGGCCTGAATATTCTGATCTGGATCGATAGGCAATCTCCGGTGTATATGGAATGCGGGCCCAAGTCGTTTGTCTCTGTGCAACTTAGTCCAAAGAAAGGAGCCCCCACCGCTGTCTGGGTCCTGCTCTGGGCCACCCAGACTCCCCTCCCCCGCTGCCCCCTCTCCTCCTATCACTTTTCCTCTTCCCTTTTTAACTAATGACTGGCCAAGAAAACAGAAGCAACTAAACCTATTCCATCATTGGGAAAGGCAGTCTCTCTCTCTCTCTCTCTCTCTCTCTCTCTCTCTCTCTCTCTCTCTCTCTCTCTCTCTCTCTCTCGATGATTTTAATGATTGTAATGGCCTTTCAATCTTATAAAAATTATGTCCATCATCATATCCCTGTGGCATGTTTATGTAAGTAATGGGAGCAGCCTGTTCTGACAACCACACAGATATCATTGAAAGAGGGCCCCTGGCAGGATCGGCTCTTGGAATGGCAACATTTTAATAAACCAGAAAGTGGCCAGTTGTGACCAGGCTCACTTTGGCAGCCTTTGCAGTGAAAGATGTCAGTCTGCATTCTCATCAGGAGGTGGTGGCTAGAGGCTGCAAAGCCTTTTTAGTGACAAAGGACATTTGACCACTTTATGTTGGCAGAGGACTACTCCTATCCAAAACTTTGCTCACATCCATTTGAGCCTTACAATAACCCTCTGAGGTAGGCAGGGTAGCTATAATTAGACCCACTGTACAGATAGGGAAACTGAAGCCCAGAGAAGTTAAGAGAAGAGATAAGAAAACTGACCTTCTGTCCCTTCATTTCAGAGGTGGGTCACTTCAATCGGGAATACTACAAATACTGTCAGGCCAGGTTGATGTACTGGATAGTTCTGCTAAACTGCTTTTTCCTCCTTTTAAAATTCTTTGTTATAAAGCATTCTTTGCTAATTAAGGGAGAGGATAAGCTGCTTCTCAAAGAAGACACTCCATTTCCATTGGATGCCCCTTGGGAATACTCTCTTCTGTCTCCTAGCTACTCTTGCTTCCTTTAAGTCCCAGCTAAAATTGCAACCTTCTTCAGGAAGTCTTTCCCAATCCCCTTTAATCTAGTGTCTTTCTTCTGTTGATCATTTCCAATTTATCCAGAATATATCTTGTTTGTAGATAGCTGTTTGCATATTTTCTCCCCAATTAGATTGGAAGTGCCTTGAGAGCAGGGACTGTCTTTTGCCTTTCTTTTTATCCCCAGCACTTAGCATAGTTCCTGACTGAGTGACTGACCTAAGGTTCCTGACTATCAGCTTTGGGCTATTTCCACAACACCATGAAGTTTAAGAAGATAGGACTAGGATAATGGTAAATATGAATAATAATGTGAAACAATTTGATCTAATCAGGGGATCAAGTTTATGAACTACTTTTTTCCTCAATATATGTTGATAACTGTATTTCAATATAACTGGTTTCCTTGGTCATACTATGTATTTTATGCATTTAAAAAGTTTCTTCTGAGAAGTAGTCCATAGGTTACACCAGTCTTCCAAAGAGGCCATTGACACAACACACCAAAACGTTAGGAATCCTTGGTCCAGAGACTAGAGGACTATCTTTACAGTCAAAAAGACCTGTTTTCAAAATTCATCTCTGACATATACCAGCTATGTCACTATGGGCGATTCATTTACACATTCTATATCCTGTTCTATATATAGAACTCTCTATAGACAAAAATTACAAATGAGTTGCCAATACTCATCAGTGGAATGAGTTTTCATGTCAAAAGTTCCCTATACAAAAAAAAGTTTCCTATATTATAAATTCACATCTCTGAACCTCTTTCTTCAAATAACAATTCTCATAAGAACAATACTCTGATAGGCAGTATATAATAGTGGCTAAAACCTGAATTCAAAACCTGCCTCTGATCTATCCCCATTATGTGACCCTCTCACTGCTCCTGGCCATTCTCTGTCACTAAGTTACAGAGAGGGTGCTGATCTAAATTAGTAAAGGGATTTTTCTCCTTTCAAAGTTCCCTATGCCAAAGAAATCAAACATCCAGTTTCCATCCCTAATTATAATAATAACCTCTATCTATAATAATGATTGTAAATCTTATACTTTTTTTAAAAAAATGCTTTATCATGCATGATCTCTCTTGACATCTCAAAAACCACGTGATAAACAGAGCAAGTGCTTTTTATCCCAATTTTACACATGAGGAAACTGAGCCTCCAAGAGATCAAGTGACATAACCACAGTCATAAGATCAGTAAGTGTCAGAAGTGGGACTCTGAGTCTAAATCCACTGCTCTTTGGGGAGAATTGCGTATAAAATGCCATTTTTTTCAGCCCTGGGATTTTGTGCTAGACGTTTGGTAGCCCATCTCATGCTCTAGCTATTCATTGAAAACATGCCTCTCAATTCTGGGCACATACCGAATATCTGTGCCACATTAATGCTCTCACCTGCAACCTAAAAGTCCCTAGATAACAAAAAGAGAATCCACACCATAAGGCCCAACAGCGTTAACATTCCCTCTTGAAGGTCAGGAGCTACAGTCCCTTTGGATAAACTATATTGTATTACGCTTGCCTTGTATTCCCAGGACAACAAGCACAGTGACAGGCACACAGCAGCCAGCCCTCAGAAAATGATGGATGCTCCCAGAGGTTTAAGACTGGGAGAGAGGAGGAGAGGAAGGATTGCTGTAGTGGAGAGAGTAAAATGGAGCAAATGCTTTTAGTAGGGAGTACAAGAGATCATTGGATTGAAACATAGAGAGGAGGGAACCTAGAGATTATCTTGTTTAGTTCGTTTAATTGCATGACATAGACAGGGTCATACTGGCAGTAGATAATGGCGTCTCAACATAAGTCCATTTCTTTTCATCAGTGTCTTTTTTTAATGTTACCCTGACTCTCACAGAGTTAGCCTCTTTTCTGGGACACAGGTGCTATAAAAACAATTCTTCCTAGTGTGGATCACATCCTGAATTAGGAACAGAAAAAGGAGAATAATGAGGAAAGGGAGCCAAGCTCAGGAAATCATCAAGGAAAAGACTGTCCCATGAGGTGGTAAACTCTCCAACCCTGGAAGTATGCAAATAGATGCTGGATGATTATCTGACAAGGGTGTCATTGAGGGGATTCCTCTATTGGGTAGATAGTTGTGGCAGATAACTTTTAAGGTAATTTCCAACGTTTAAAATAAATGATCTCTATTTGCCAACTTCATTTCAAAATTCAAAAGTGTCTGATGAGTTTAAGACCAAGCTTTGGACTAACCTGCAGACCAGCTACAATTTATGGATTGTCCCCCTAATATCCTATACAATAACAACTCAAAACCTACCTATAACTACTTAATAGATAAGTTTAGAGAATTGTCAGAGGCTCAAAGAAATTAAGAGACTCGCATGAGGTCATAGAGCTCTTTTTCTTTTTCTTTTCTTTCTTTCTTTTTTTTTTGTGGGGCAATGAAGGTTAAGTGACTTGCCCAGGGTCACACAACTACTAAGTGTCAAGTGTCTGAGGCCATATTTGAAACTTCGGTCCTCCTGAATCCTGGGTCGATGGTTTATCCACTGTGCCACCTAGCTGCCCCCAAAATATGGAATGCTTCACGAATTTGTGTGTCATCCTTGTGCAGGGGCCATGTTAATCTTCTCTGTATCATTCCAATTTTAGTATATGTGCTGCCGAAGCAAGCACCATAGAGCACTTCTTAGAGGTGAAATTTGAACCCAGGTCTTCAGGATCCAAGACCAACATTCTTTCCACAACACTGTACTACATCCTTTTCTGCAATACTCACAGAACTTGGAAATGTAAGAGTCCCCAGAGACCACCAAATCCAACCCTTTCATTTTACAGAAAACTGAGGCTGAGAGAAAAGGAACTTGAAACTTTCTTCTATAGATAGACCGTGTTTTATTGGGCAGTCATGGCTCTCCTTGGCTCAGAGGAGATACACATCTCAAAACTGTACGTCTTGTTTTCCTGGTCCCCAAGCAAATACAGATCCCAGGAATATGAACTGGGAGGTTTATTCGAAGTAGGACCTGGGATTAGCACCACCTAGAGGTTCCTCTTAATTATGCTTCTGCCATATGCCTTCCGAGTACATGTGAGCTTTTTGGCTTAATTAATTCAAACCATTTGCTGAGCACCCCAGAAATATTTCCAAAGCAGCCATTTTTCAGATAATGAGCTAACAAGTTTTACTCTTTCTAAACTGCCTTTCAAACAATTTTGTAATCCCCCTCTCCCCCCACATTTTTTTAAATGGGTGCTTGCTGTCAAAAACTTTCAGGTCTTAGAGGTTAAAAAAACCCACCAATACAAAGCACAAGTTTAATGAATTGATTTCTCAAGGCAGCTCCCATAAGAAATCCTTATCGTTGTTTATCTCTTGGATAGTGCAGGCAGGAAGATAAGAAAAGCAGGGGTTATGTTAATTCCCATTATAATCTGCAGATAATATGGAGGAAGATAGAAGAGAGTGCCTTTAAACCGAAGCAGATCTCATTTTTATTGAGTTTGCAACAGTTTTATTGTAGTGAAATATGTCCATTTGAGCAGTGGGAAATCACCCTAAATAGACAGCGCAAGAACAAGGAGATGTCATGGGGGGCTGAGCCCAATTTTCCAATGATCTGCTCTGGAAAGAAAGCTCTTAGATGTTTTGGTTTATGTATTAAAACTTCCCACAAATGTGATTGAGAATGGACCTTTGATAGATATTTGCTGTGGTTATGCTGCATTAGACCCAATTTATCCTCCACTGCTCATTGTTGCTATTGATTGATTTTTAAATTAGATGAAGGCAATCAGTAAATACCACCCAATCAAGTCCTAAAAACATACAGGAGATTAGACAATTTAGGGTAATCAATGGAAATATTCTGTGATTTGCTAGCATTCAATCTTGACCATAAATTACAACCATAACTTGCAAGTTAGTAAGCCATAAAGCATGCGGAAGTGACAAGAAAAACCATAAGAAATGAATTAAAGAGATGAAGAGCAACCACTTGACTTGTACTTTAATGAGACAAAATTACTCTTTATACATATCTTGCATTTCTTGTTGACTTTTGTCAACATCAGTGGAGTGCAGGGAGCAGCCTGTGATTGCCTTGGTCTGTGTGTATGTGTTTTAATAGAAAAGCCATTCTTTGGTTTAACAGATGAGTCTGAACAATAACTAATCAACCTCATTTTGTTACTGCGAAGAAGTTCATGTAATTTTAGGTTCAAACCCCAAGGTTTGCTAAAGCCCTCACCTACCTCACAGACACTTTCAAATGCTAATTTGAAAGTCACACTTCTGCTCAGTGTTATTTCCTTCAAAAGTCTAAGATGTAACAATAATTAAATGTAATTTTAGCCCAGCACTTCATACTCTTAAAAGGCTGTATCTGTCTGATTGTACAATCTGCCTAACTTCCATATTTTATAAGACTTTCTTTAAGCAATTAGATTTTTTCCCCTCCTAGAAACCAGGCTTGTGATTTGGAGGAAATAGATTGGTCCATTCTGCTTCAAAACAAGACTACACAGGTGCATAGTGTCTGCTCTCAAATCCTGCAGTCTTCTTCACTTTTAAAGCCATTCCTGCCCCCTCTACCCCCTAAATGGGTGAATGAATAATGAAATGGCCCTGTCCTGCCAAAAAGTGTAAGAAATGTCTGTAACATCCCTGAAAGCCAGCCTGATCTGTCCTCACCTCATATTGAGTTCTCTCTACATAAACTACCCTCAGGGGATCAACCCTCTCGTGGTGACTGTCACCTCTCTACTGAAGCTCCAAAACTAAGGTCCTTCAGATATCTCCCGCTAAACACCCTGTGGAAAGCCTTTTGGGAGAAATGTCCTGGGTAGCTTTGGAGAGGCATGCCTAAGGAAGAAGAGAAGCTGGTTATTGAAAATGCCTCAAAGGCACTTGCTGGGCATTGGCTTTTCTTGTTACTTGTTTATGAATTTAAGGATTCTAGCAGTGGCTAAGTAACACAGAGCCCTGAACTGGGTTACAATCCTAGCTGTGTGACTTGGGTGAAGCTGTCTAATCTCTTAACCTCAGTTTCCTTCTCAATTGGGAAAAAAAGCATATTTTTTTTTTAAAAATTCTAATTCAAAGGGGGCTAGGAGTAGGGATAGACTGGGGGATTGCTAAGGCTGCTTCCAGCTGTAACATTCCAAGTTTCCTTGGAGGAGGAGCTCTGCTTCCAAGATACTCTGGTGAAGCTTCTGAAGTTCCCAAAATTTGGGGTTTTTTAAATGCATAAAATATAATTACAAAAGAAATCAATTATATTGAAATATAGTTATCAAAATATATTTTTAAAAATCCAAATCCCTTAAGTTCATGGACCCACAGGTTAAGAACCTATGCTAGGGGACAGCTAGGTGGTGCAGTGGATAAAGTACTAGCCCTGGATTCAGGAGGACCTGAGTTCAAATCCAGCCTCAGACACTTGACACTTACTAGCTGTGTGACCCTGGGCAAGTCACTTAACCCTCATGGCCTCACCAAAAAAAAAAAAAAAGAACCTATGCTAGAGTATTACAGCCTAGGTAGCTTACAACCACAAATTCGGGAATCAAGCAAGCAAACACCAAGCATTTATTTAGCATCTACCATGTTCTAGGCACTGTGCTTGCTGCAGTCCTTGCCCTCAAGGATCTTAGATTCCACTTACTCAGGAGGTTACATATACACAGGTAAGTAAAAGATATATACAAAATGGAGTGTGCTGGCAAATCTTTAACAACCAGTCTGTGGGGAAGAGAGAATATATGCATGTACATGTATATATGCAATATATGCTTTTAAGTTTCATCTTCATTATTAATATTTCCTCCATCACGTTCTTAAGTTGACAATTAACAAAACAATAAACAAAGCCTTGGTTTGTAGCCTCTGTGGATTTCCATGGTGTAAATGCTCACACTGAAAATTTAACATTTAGTTCTAGAAAGCCCTGAAAGCTGCCCCCTCCCAATACAAATAAACACAAAGTGATGAGGGACAAATTGGGGGATCAGGAAAGGTCTTTTAAAATGGGGGGCATTTGGGTTGAGTCTTGAAGGAAGAGAATTTCTTTTTCTTTCTCTCTCTCTCTCTCTCTCTCTCTCTCTCTCTCTCTCTCTCTCTCTTTCTTTCTTTCTTCTTTTGGAGAGGCAATTGGGGTTAAGTGACTTGCCCAGGGTCACTCAGCTAGTAAGTGTTTAAGTGTCTGAGGCCAGATTTGAACTCAGGTCCTCCTGAATCCAGGGCCAGTGCTCTATCCATTGTACCACCTAGCTGCCCCCGAGGAAGAGAATTTCAAAGAGAAGGGGTTTCAGTGGTGTCATAATGAATTTTGGGGATAGGAAGGGACTTGGGCCAGCAAGGGACACATTGAGGTCCTCCTACTTAAAGTTGAGCAGTGTGGTAATAGTCATGTTTGTAAGCCTCTGGAGAGAAGCCGTGAGTATCTTTCTACTCCAAGAAACCAAGGCTTGAAAGCCCAGGGTTGACAGATGATGGCCTGGAGTCAGAGGGACAAGGACAGAGTTAGGAGGCAGGAGGTCCCTCTGGAAGTCAGAAAACCATCAACAGAGGCCGGGCCTGACAAGCATACTGCACCAGGGGATCTACAGGAATAAAAAAAGGCCCAAGGCCTAGATCTGTCTCTGTGGGCTCACAAACGGCTTCTCCTCCCTGTCCTCAGGCTCCTCATTGGTCAGACAAGCATGGCTGCTTTGCCTCTCTTACAAGACCGTGCTTAGAAGCCAATGAAAGAATGTATGGGAATGTGCCTTGTAAGCTGTAAAGCATTACATATGTGAGTGATAGCGTGTATCATGATGATTATGACTATGATTATTATACAGGTAAAGTGTATTGCACAGTCCTTCTCTGAGGCAGCTTTATCCCAGAGCCTAGAGTCGGGAAGACTTGAGTTCAAATCTCGCCTCAGACTTTTCCTAGTTTTATGGTCCCAGGCGAGTCAATTCCCTTCTATTTGCCAAAGTTTCCTCGACTATAAAATGTGAATAATAATTGCACGTATCTCCCAGGGACGTTGTAAAGATTAAATGAAATAATATTTGAAAAATGCTTAGCACAAGGCCCAGCACATAGTAGATGCTCAATAAATGTTTATTCCCTCCCTCCCTGCCCTCTGTGAGGTGTATAATCTGGTGAGTAGATTAGATTAAAGCATCTAAACTATTAAACAAAATAGAAAAGAGACTGATCTATCTGCCCCTTGTCCGAATTACTAGTTTCACAGTCCCCTCTTATGAAAGTCCTTTGGGGAAAGGGAATTTCTTCACCTCTCTCCCCAGAAAAGAGTTCCCAAGGTCTGTGTTTCAAAGCCAAGAGGTGGAAAAACAAAAACAAAAACAATCCAAATAAACTCATCCATGTGTTGGAGTTTCCCTAGCAACTAGAGGTGAGAAGAGAGTTGCCCAGCTAGCGGCTGTGTATAAGCAGAAGCCCTGACTTGGAGATGCCCTGCAGTGAGCGATGCCAGAGAGAAGGAGAGAGAGAGAGAGAAATTCCTTGCGAGGCAAGAGCAGAGGATCTTCTCCACTAAGAAAAGGCCTCTGGGGATGAAATTTCAGTCACTTCTCCAGCAAAGCTAAAGAAGAAGGCCAGAATGCTGAGATACAAAGATGTTGCCTTCCAGAGTAGCCAAACCTCCTTAAAGAGATTTTCAAGAAAAGGACCAGGCAGCAACTTTCCCAGCTATGGGGGGGGGGGGCGGCATAGCTTGAATGCACTCAGTCTTTCTTGAAGGCAGGAGTATGGATTAAGTCTCTAGTGTTGTTGTTGTTATTGTTATTTGTCCTTTGTTCTTCAAGAGGACCATGATATCAGGAAGTGATGTAATGACTTTCAGTGAATTGGATTTAAGTGAGGGAGGACTGTGCAGAGTCACCAGCCTCACTTTCTCTTCTAGAACCATCTGGACCAAGTGGCAAGATATAGATCAGGAGGACTGGAGATGGCCCCATGCAGTGGGAGACCTTGGCCTTTTAAAGTTAAGGCCTTTCACAGGTCACAGAAATGAAGGAAAGAAAGATTTCTTTTACCTAGTCAAAAAGAAAATAAACAAATAGATAGATCAATCAATCAATAAATTAATTAATGAATGAATAGATAGATAGATAGATAGATAGATAGATAGATAGATAGATAGATAGATAGATAGATAAGGGGGGAGAAGACCGTCTGGGTTTCTGGCCAAAGGAGACGCAATTGATATTTATGCCTACTATGAACCATCAAGAAACCAAAGAAGTCTTCCATAGTAAGAGCTGGAAGGAAGCTTAGAGATCATTTGGTTTGACACCTTTATTTTACAGACTAGGCATCTAAGTGATTTCCCCAAGGTCTCATAGCTAGTCAGTGTCAGAATTAGAACCCAGGTCTTCTGACTTCAGCTCTGGTATCTAGGCTAAAGACGCTGTCAGTTCTTTCTCTTCCTGGCCACAGACATAAGACTTTTCTCTCCTCTCAACAAAACCCCTAAAGAACCAGAGGAAAGCAGGGTCCCAGTAGATTCAGACAGAAATATAAGGGCTGCTCCTACAGGGTCCCCCCAGGGGCTGGGGGTGTGGCTGCTGGAAGCATAGAGGAATTGCTTGGGAGGTGACCAGGAGGAATGTGTTTTACTTTATCATGGTATACAACTAAAAGGGCAGACTAATTAATCAAAGAAGTTTCTAAAAGTGCTTTTATTTTGCTATTTAGTATGCCAGAGAGATCATTTCCCTTAATGTATACCCCTGGTATTAACCCGCTTTAATCCATCACGCTCTGTATTATGAAATTACTTTGTTTTACTCCTTGGTCCAGCTGAAGATCATTAACCCAAACTATTATCCAGGCTATACATCACTGGAGCAGATTACCTCATGGAACCAAAGAGCCCTTTTCCTGGGTTACACCGTGGGCCTACAGAGTCATTTTTTCTCACTGGGGCTGACAGGAAGGGCTGCTTTCATTAGATAGCAGATGGCTCCCTGTATGCTGGGTGTTGGCCCTCACCTACCACTCCCTTCCCACATACCTCCCCTCCCCTCCCCCCAAACCCTGCAAACCCAAATCTAAGCTCAGGTTAGTTCTGAACCAAATGGGGAAATCCACAAAATTTGTCTTTGGCACCCAATGCCTACCCTGCCTGACCACTAACATATACTCATATTTAACCTATACCCAGTGCCCTTGTTGGGGGAAGAGTCTCTCATTGTGGCACGCAGTTGGATTGGTAATTAATTTATGAAATGATGAAATGGGGGCAGACGAGCCCAGCTCTTTGGGTACTTGCCGGGAAGGACCGTGATGGCAGTGGGAAACTGGGCAGCAATCATACTTTCATAATCACAGAAGATGTGGGAGCAAATAGCACAGAAAGTACATATGAGCAGCCAAAGAAATAGAGGCAGATGGCATGTGGACAGGGGATGGGATGGTGAAGGAAGACAGGCGCTGGAGGAAAAGGATAGGGAGGGGGAGAGGCAGAGATTGTCACTCATGTAACCACTGATTAGAGTTGGGAGCTCTCAGCAGTGTGGACCCAGTGGAGATGAAGAGTGAATGGGGCAGGAGCCTGAGATCTCATTTTCTAGGACTGGGTTGGGGGAAGAACAGACTAACTCTTCTCTGTGCCACCTTGAGGTTAGTTCATTAACATGTCCAAATGACATCAAAGTTGTCAGTAAAACTATGAAGTTAGCACAACCATGTGATCTAGACATTATCAGCACCATTTGGTGTTCTGATGGTCTTACTGCTGATGTCTGGAACTTGTCCTCTGAGATTTACACATCATAGGAACAAAAGGCCTGGACAGCAAAGTTTAGATGGCTTCCCCTGACTCAGCACCTATTACCAGGATGTGATTTTTAGTTAATATATAATATGACTTGTAAATGATGCCCCTTTGATCTTTGGGATACTTTGTAAATGACTTATAGGTTCCCCTTTGCAATATTATTCCCTGCTATTGACACTTTATACTGGCTACTTATAAACTTACCATACTGATTAGAACCTAGCTTCTTAATCTGTGGGTCATGACCCCACATGGGGTTGTGTAACTGAATGTGAGGGTCATGAAAAATTTGACAAGAGTAAAAGGTTATGTAGACCCATTTTATATACCCATACACCCAGGTTCACATAAAAATTTCTTGGGCGCAAAGGAATTTTGAATAGAAAAAGTTTAAGAAGTTCTGGACTAGAAGAAGGTGGTAGTCAGAAACCAGAACAGATACAATTTTTACACAGCAGTCAAGTTGGACTTCCCTTTTCCCTTCCATTCAGACTGAGCTAAGATTTCTGAGAGAGGATATAGAGGATATTCCACTCCTAGAACATTAGAGGTCAAAGGGCCATTTACTTCATACCCCTTTATTTTATAGAAAAGAGAACTGAGGATATGGAGAAGGGAATGTGCTAATTAGTGGCAGAACTGTAATTCAAACCCAGGTCTCCTGACACCTAGGCCAATATAAAGTGCTTTAAGGGAACACAAAAGGGAGAGTTCACAATGGATGGGCATTTTCAGGGAAATCTTTATAGAGGGGGGTAGGACTGGAGCTGGACTTCAAAGGTGAGGTAGGCTGTGAGAAGAGAAGAGCATTAAAGAAAGGATTGGAGGCAAGAAGAATGACAGGGGAGGAAGAGAAAAGGATATTAGTCTAACTAAAGCAGAAGATGCACACTGGAGACTAATCCAGAAGAAGGCTGGATAGATAGGCTGGTGCCTGACTTTAAAGAGCTTTGATTAGCTACCTGAGAAGTTCTGATTAGCTCTTCAAAAGATAGTTAATTTCAAGAAATAGTTTATCTTGATCAACTCAATGTGTTTCCATTTACCACCACCACCTAATAACAATGCCAATAATGCTCATATTTCTATAGCACTTTGTTCTTCTTACAAGAACCCAGTGAGGTAGCTTTTATTGGCAAAGTACAGGTGAGAGCCTCAAGGATTTCAATCCCTCTGGATCCTAGGTACCATATCACATTGCCAACCCACCTGAAAGCAGCAGGAAACACACTTTGGTTTCTGTATCCAACACTAGGAAATGGTTTGAGTCAGATAATCCACATTCTCTTTTCCATTTGTCCCCTTGTGACCAATGGTACCTTTCATAAAGCTCTACTGCAATGTCTCATTGTGATGTGCAGTTATTAGAGGCTATACCAAAATAGCATAGCCCCTGGCAGATTCTATCATGCTGGAAAGGCTTCAATTATGGCCTGGCAACAGAATAAATCTGTTTCCCCAGGATCAGTCTAGCCAAGTATACAAGAGGCTCATCATCAGTAGACTGACCATCTAATGATGCATCCTTTGGCCATGGCAACACATGAAACAAGGAGAAATATACTCCCACCCTCGGTCTTGTATGGCCCTTTCTGCTTTTGTAGGGATGGCCATAGAGTAGCAGGAAGGGGGGTGGGTGGGTACTAAGAATCACAGAATTTTTAGCCTGTTTGTAAAACTTAATTTGGGGAGTGACTAGGTGGCACAGTGGATAGAGCACTGGCCCTGGAGTCAGAAGGACCTGAGTTCAAATTTGGCCTCAGACACTTGACATGTACTAGCTGTGTGACCCTGGGCAAGTCACTTAACCCCAATTGCTTCACCAAAAAAAACCAAAAACCTTTATTTGGCTTTGGTACTATAAAAGCAAGGTATACATCAAGCTAGAGGGGCTGAATCACATCTGTCTTGACATTATCACTATAAACAAAAGCATCAGAAGGGATTTGTTAGTTAAAAGAAAAGTACTCCTTGCAGTGATGAAGACAAGAATCAGTGGATTTGGTTTTTATCATATCGCCAAAGGCAAGTAGAAACTTTTTTCATGGAATATTTTTTGTCATCTCATATTATAGTGCTTAAGACAGATATTGCAAAAATTGAGAATAATTACAGCTCATGCACTAACCTTGGTTGCAGAGTTGAAGAGGCAGAGAAATTCTATAATGAAGCCAACAAGACCCTCCAGATTAAATCAACCTACCCTTTGATATTTGGTGACTTTAATGCAAAAATTGAATATGATGAAGAATATATCCAAAAACTTGAGCTAGGATTAAAAAATGAGCAAAGTGAAAGACTTGTTGAAATTCAAATATGGCCTCAGACACTTGATACTTAGTAGTTGTGACACCCTGGGCAAGTCACTTAACCTTCATTGCCCCGCAAAAAAAAAAAAAAAGAAAGAAAGAAAAGAAAAAGACAAAGAGCTCTATGACCTCATGCGAGTCTCTTAATTTCTTTGAGCCTCTGACAATTCTCTAATTAATTTTTGGAATTATAAAAGGCAGGCAGTCTAGCTCTTTGAATACTTGCCCAGAAAGTCCACAATGGCATTGGGGGGTAATACTTCAATCACACATTAATAAGGTACAAAAGGTATGCCAGGGTGAGCAATACAGAAAGTTCAGAGACAAGAAGCAAAAGGGGGAAGCACACCAGGCGGACTGTGTAGAAATGTGGTTGGGGTGGTGGAAGAAGGTAGAAAGCATGGGCAAATAACTCATATCATCCTCGGTTAGAATGAGAGAGTTCAGAGTACTCAGCATTATGAACCCAGATAATGATGGAAGACTACTCAGGGGGCAGGAGTTTGGGGTCTCATTGTTGTAGGGTTTTTGTGGGGGATACCATGTGGCTAGTTCATTAACATAGCTGCATTATCTCATTTTGTGTTCTGCTGGTCTTACTGTAGATGTCTGGTTTATCTGAGGTTTATATACCATAGGACCAAAAAGTCCGGTGACAGCAAGGCCTAGATGGCTTTCCACTGATTTAGTACATAGCCTCAGGATGTGATTTTTAGTTAATAGTTGATGCAATTTGCTAAATATATTTTCCTTAGATCTTTAGGACAGTCTGCTTATGAATTCTAAGCTCTCCTTTGCAGTCTTGCATACTTCTATTGTTACTTTTTATTGGCTACTTATAAACTTACTATACTAACTACAAAGGGGAGTGGAGGGGGTGAGGAACCAAAACAAAACAAAGTTTTAACATACTTGTAGACAACATAGATACCTCATACATTTAGATCATGAACATATTCTTCAGGAAAAGCATTGATAGGCTCTGGACGTGGTGAACAACAAATAGCATCCCCCCAAAATGAAATTGATTGAATTTTAACAGACAGAAAAAAAAGATTTCTTGTTGATGTGAGTCATCCTTGAATCAGCTGGGTATAATCAAACTCCTGAGTTCTCAAAGCAAAAATAAGAATTAGTAATACGCTAGAAGAATAATGAGAAAAAGACAACAACAAAATACCACTACAACAACTTAATTCCAAACTGTTCCAACAAGTAATTGATTGACAATGAAAAATGAGGAAAAGACAGCAGAAATGTTATCAATACCAATTATGTTACTTTTATACAGAGGTTTAACCAATGTAAATTAATTGCCATAATAAGAAAACGAAGAGACTTAAAAGGGACTTAATCAGCAAACATGACTTATTTGCCAAGTGGAGAGATATGGCAGCCAAAAGCAACACCAACTTATAATATATAATGGTCTGTAAAATCCTCCAAATGAGAATGATGGATGATTATGAGCTATATCACCTCATAAAGCAAAGGAAAGCATTGGAGAGTAAAACCAGCTTAAAGAAAGTCTGGCAAAAGCCTAAAGTAGGTAAAGTCACACCAAGGACATTTAAATGCAAAAATGGAGGTACAATGAACAGAACAAAAAGGAAAAGATCTGCAGAAAAATTTCAATATCAAACTATTTTTATTGTCAAGGACAGTGGAACTACCATACCTAGACTCAACATCACAGTTGCAGATACACATAGAAGGTAGGTAGAAATGTCACTAAATAGAAGAAAGTTTGGACCAAGTTCACATAGAACTACGTTGGTGGTGACACATTTGTAAGGGTATTGGGGATCAATTCACAAGATATCTGGAGAGAAATAACAGTAACAATAACTAATATTTATATAGCACTTACTATATGCCAGGCATTGTGCTAAGCACTTTACAATTATTATCTCATTTGATTCTCACAACAACCCTGAGAGGTAGGTGCTATTTTTTATGTCCATTTTATAGATGAGGAAACTAAGACAAATAGCAGTTAAGTGACTTGCCCTGGTTCACACAGTTAGTAAGTGTCTGAGACTGCATTTGGCCTTGGGTCTTCCTGACTCCAAGCCTGGCACTCTATCCACTGTGCCATCAAGCTTCCCCTTGGGGGAAATATATGGAAGGCATGGGGAAAAAAGCTCAAATATTATTAATACTGAAAAAGGTGACTGAAAGAAAATCAATAACTGTTAGTCCATATGCCTACTTTTCCAATTATACAAAATCTTCGTGAAACTCATCTACACATGTATTAAGGGGCTCTTCAATGATAGTACTTGTAAGAAACAAAATTTTGCTTTTGCAAACAATATTCCACAAAGAACTACATTGTTGTGGATATTACAAATAAATCAAAGATTTAAAGAATGCATGATCTCACTGTACTTACTATTTGTTTCTATGGAAAAGCATTTTATTTTATAGAGCAAAACTATGACTTAAAGCCTCTTTTCCAACAAAATTTCTCCACTTCATACATCAATATCGTTCAAGACTCCTTGGAAGATATAACAGGGATTATAGGGAGATTGTTTACTGAAGGTGTTTGACATAGTAATAGAGGAAATCCAGTGCAAAGTCCAAGATAAAAAGGAATTCCCCATAGATGGCAAAGTTTTCCAGAGGAATTGACAGTTGACATTGCATTGATTGTATCGAGAATCCTGCAAAAACCCAACCCATGGAATAGATCTGAAATCACTCAAAGGAGTTTGGTCTGACCATTCACACAGGAAAAACTAAGTGGATGGGAAATTTATATTGCCCAAATCATGTCATACACTTGGATGGACAACCCCCAGAACCAGTTGTATAGCAGTTATATATCTGAGATAGACAGTACAAATCAACAATTAGTTAGGCTCCAAATTAAAAGGGGAAAAGAAGATGGGACTGGATTAGTTTCAGAAAATTGCAATGCTCCTTTAAATACTTCAAACTTGTGATACTGTAAACAAAAGTCCCATCTTTTAAATATAAGCATTCTGTTGATGTTGCTGTATGATGACAACAGTCTGAAAAATTGAAAGTAGATATCACACAGAGGGCAATTGAGAGACCTGTGGTGCCTATGAGCAGGCTGCAACACATAACTAAACAGTAACTTCATGGAAATGAATGATAAGAAGAGGAGAAGGGTTGGTCACATGGCAAGAGCAAAGGGCGACAGGTGAACAGCTGGAGTGCTCTACTGATATCTTCATAATGTCAGGAAAAAAGCTTGGAAGGCTTCCAGGGTGTCAAGGAGGACACACATAAGATACACAGAATGGGCAAGGATGGACAGGTTGTGTTCTGCATAATTGGCTGAAACTTCCAAATCAATGAGATCACAAGTCCATTTCAGTATCTGAGATCAATGACCCACATTTGTAGGGCAAGCTGACCTGGTTTAGGGTATAAACTATTTAGGCCATATAAAGGATACAGGGATACATGTTATGGTTTTGTTTTTAAAATTTTGTTAATTTCTACTCAAGTATACTTTTTAAAGCTCTGTTCCAGCATGTATGAGTTTGGGTTTTGGGTTCCGTTATGTTTCTTTTTAACTTCTATTTAGTTTAAGAAACCAATATGTAACTAAAGCTGCCTAATCCTATGTGTAATGGCTGATAAAGGATTTCTGTATGTATGAGAAAAAACAGATAGTAAGAGACAGAACTGACAAAAGTACAGGTAGAAGGACTGACCAAGAAATAGTTGATGGGACCTTCTTCTGATTATGGAAAAAGATAGTCCTGTGGGTTCCTACCCTAGGTGATTTCTTATGGCAGCAAAAAGACATTTTGCCCCTCTTCTTCCTTGATCTGAGAGACAAGGAGAGAGTGAGTAGACCATTCAGTAGTAAGTCTCAGTGCTAAGTACTGTGGACTGACAGTGAGAAGACTCTCTCAAATGCAAAGCCAGTAGTGAAAGCAAAGACAGCAGGGTCTTTAACACCCAAAGAAATCACTGAAAGTCACAGGTAATGGGATACAGATGAGTCCAACTTCAGGTTAATAGATTTATGTTCTACCCAAGCCTGAAGGTAATGCTGTGATTAGAATAATAGGACCATAGATGAACTGTCAAAGCTAGAAGGTCCCCTTTCTTTTCTTTTTTTGGGGGGAGGGGCAGGACAATAAGTATTAAGTGACTTGCCCAGGGTCACATAGCTAGTAAGTGTCAAGTGTCTGAGGCCAGATTTGAACTCAGGTCCTCCTGAATCCAGAGCCAGTGCTTTATCCACTGTACCACCTAGCTGCCTCCCCTTTATTTTCCAAAGGTGAAAAGTGAGCCTTCAAAAGAGTCAATGACTTACTCTCAGTCATATAAGAAATAAGTGGCAAGACCAAGATTTGATTTGACTCTTGATTTCTACTCTACCTTGTTGGTGAGAGTGTGGCCTGAAAACGAACTGCTCCAGTATGGCTTTCTTAAGGCTGCAAGGCAAGCATACCACGCTGGTGAACCTAGTCTGAACCTGGCTCAGGACTGCCTCACTGTGTGACCTTAGACAAATCAGCCCTGCCCTCTTACCTTCAGTCCTCTTCCCTGTAAAAGGAGGAGGCTGAACTTAATTATCACTTAGGTCTCTCATTAGTTCTTTTTTTTAAGTGAGGCAATTGGGGTTAAGTGACTTGCCCAGGGTCACACAGCTAGTAAGTGTTAAGTGTCTGAGGCGGGATTTGAACTCAGGTACTCCTGACTCCAGGGCCGGTGCTCTATCCACTGCATCACCTAGCTGCCCCTCTCATTAGTTCTTAAAGCCACAGGATCACAGGGAACTCTTTCTCTTATACTTTAGTCACGTGCACTTGAAGAATCAGAAAGTTCCTTTGTTTTATGATGGGTACAGTGGATAGAGGGCTGGACATGAAGACATGAATACCAGGGCTTGAATTTGTCTGAAGAACTTCCTAGCTGTGTAACTCTAGGCAAATTGATTTTTGACCTCTCTGGGCCTCAGTTTCTCCTCTAAAATGAGAGGATTGAGTCAGTGACCTTGAAGGTCCCTTCTAGCACTATCTAAATCTATGCTTCTTTGATCCTATTCTATCCATACAAGAGGAACAGAACATGGACATTTAGGTAATTTTAAACCCTCCATCAACACATTTCTTTCTTAAGAAAGAACATAATTCTCAAAGATTGCTAGAGGACCTGGACAAGAACCCTTTAGGGATCAATTACCCACATTAAAAAGGGCAGGCAGCTGAGTGGTACAGTGGGTCCAGCCTGACATGGAAGTCAAAAAGACCTGAGTTTAAATCTGGTCTCAGACACTTACTAGCTTTATGATCTTGGGCATATCACCCCTCCTTTGTCTACCTCAATTTCCTCATTTACAAAAATAGGAATGGCCATAAAAGTGCTTTCCTCGCAGGATTTTTCTGGGGATCAAATGAGACAATATCTGTAAAGATACAAACCTTAATGTGATATGTAAATATTAACTATTGTTACAAGAAGTCCTTGGCTAACAATTAGCATCCATTCTCCAGCTAGACTTCAGAGGAGGAAATGTTAGATGACATAGGTTTCCTATACTCAGCAAGGAAAGAATGGGCATCAGGGACAGTGGTTAGTTATAGATTAATAACCCAAAGTACAAATTGTTCTGGACAGATTTGGGAGAAAGCATAAAGCCACAATATCTGGTGAAACCAAAGGTCAACAGGACTGGCCTTAGCCAAAATCCTGGGGTCGTACTGGTTTTTGGATGGAATTACATGATTATAATTGATTGAACTTTGTAACACAGATATCACAGAATCTCTGAGTTGGAAGAGAATTCTGAAGCCATGTAGTCTAACCGGATCCTGAAGAGAAATCCCCTTCATTATATCTCAGACAAGAGAAGTGATCCACTTGAAGACCTCCACTGATGGATGACCTCTGTTTGAAGACCCCCATTGGTGGGAGGACTCACCCCCTGAAAGAGCCTATTTTATTTTGGACACTTTAAGGGTAGGAAGGTTTTTCTTCATATGAAGCCAAAACCTGACTTTCTGTAAGTCACCTATTGCTTTTGATTCTGTTCTCTGACACCAAACAAATCAAATCCTCCCTATCCATGAGAATTCTTCCAATACTGTAAGGCATTTAACCTGCTATGCCACCACTACCCTCCCTTCCCCTCACACACACACACACACACACACACACACACACACACACGTCCTTTCCAATCTTTCCTTCAGATGGTCTATGTATGGCATCATCTTCGGTGCCTCCACCATCGTGGTCACCTTCAATTTCTTTCCTAAAAGTGAATTGGAATCATACACACTTCCTTCCTCTTGTCTACCAGGATAGAATGTACATGCATTTCAGGTGTGGGCACCTGCACCCATTTTTTGCGTAACTGTTTTTCTTTTTCCAAAAATTATTGTTATATAAACCAAAGACACAATAAAGCTTATAGGAAGAAAAGTGAATCAGCTGAGTCCCAAGAGAGCATGTAAAAAAAAAAAGGCCTCCTCGTATTCAGACTTGAACCTTCTCTAATAACAAAGAAAAACAGTTAAGCAAAAAACAAAACAAAAAGTCCCAACCTAGAATGGGGAGGATGAACCAGGTTTAGCCTCTAGCTCTGACGTGAGGAGAGGTATGGCTAATCCAACAAATAACTCACTGAGCACCTGGTGTTAAGGTCTTGGGCTAGGTGCTAAAGGGATCTAAAGAAAAATCAAATAGAAGAGCCCAACAAAATCAAATAGAAGGGAGATAAGATATGTGCCTAAATACCCATGACACAAGCAGATTACAGTAAATGCCAAATGGGTCTGAGAGGTACATGCTGCTGTTCAGTTTTAAGGAGGGCAGCTGTTTGGGAGAGAAGGATCAGGGAGTGCTTCATGGAAGAGGTGGCATTTGATCTGGGCCTTCAAGGACAAGTACAACTTTACAAGCAGAGCTACAAATGATAGGGTGGGGCATCTCAGGAACAGTCTAAGCAAAGGTTCAAAGGCAGGAGGATATGGCTTCTCTAGGATTTCATTCTCCAATTGTAATATGGTTATTATAATGTCTGAGTCACAGGGGTCTTGAGATTTGGAATAAATAAGAAAGGGCTTTGAAAATCATGAAGACCTAGGGGCAACTAGGTGATACTAGTGGGTGGATAGAGCACTGCTCCTAGAGTCAGGAAGACCTGAGTTCAAATATGGCCTCAGATACTTACTAGCTGTATGATCCTGGGCTGGTCACTTAACTCTGATTACCTCAAAAGAAAAAAAAGCCATCGGGGACAGTTAGGTGGTGCAGTGGATAAAGCACCAGCCCTGGATTCAGGAGTACCTGAGTTCAAATCTGGCTTCAGACACTTGACACTTAATTAGCTGTGTGACCCTGGGCAAGTCACTTAACCCTCATTGTCCTTCAAAAAAAAAGCCATGAAGACCTGAACAAACCAGACTAAACAGGGTAGTTCCAGCCCTCAGGGTCCCACAGGGTTCACCTACAGAGCTGTATCTAAGCAGGCAGGGTAGCACGTATTTCAACCCAGGCATATAGTTGGTATCTCTCCTATTTCTTAAAGATTTCAGGAAGACATAAGCAGCACACAAGATATAGTGGAAAGACTACTAGTGACAGAAAAAAAAATCATTTGAATCCCGCCTCATTCACTTACTGGCTGTATGATGCTGGGCAAGCTTTCTAACCTACTTTGGGCCTCAGTTTTTTTATCTATAAAATGAAGCGGTTGGATTCAGTGATTTTTAAGGTCTTTTCCTCTCTAAATCTATGATAATCCATTTTGTTTCTAGAAATCTTAAAAATAAAACTTCCTTTTTCCAGAGGAGCTATTTTAAGGAAACAAGAATGCAGAAAGAATAAACTATTTTTTTTTCAGAAATGCACAAATATAAGGTAATAGAGTTGCCATGACTTGCCCAAGATGACAAGTGTCTTTGACCTGGGATGAGAACCTGGGTCTCCAGGTTCTGGTGGTAGTTATTCTAATTCCTGGTGCAGTCACATAGGATCCTGGATTTAGAGCCAGAAGGGACTTTGAAGATCATCTGATAGTCAACCCTATTCCTTTACTCTGAAGAGGATGCCAAAGTCCACAAAGGAAAGGTGACTTGCCCAAGGTCTCCCAGCCAGGACAAAAAGGATACTGGGATTTGAACCAAGCTTTTCTGACTCCAGGCTGAGGGTTCTTTTCACATCAGCCTTCTACCAATATCTACAGTCTCACACTACCCCTGTTCTAGTTGCCCATCCTTACCCCTGCAATGGCACGAATTCTGTGGTCCGGCAAGAAAGGTCATACATCAGTTGCTTTTTCTGCAGTCATGTCCCACATCCTCCCAAAACATTCTTGTGTGTGTGGTGTGTGTGTTTACTGTGATTTTTATCCATTTATTTATTTATCTATTTCTTTAAATTCATAAAAGTGTTTTATTATTTTCCAGTTATATGTAAAGATAGTTTTCAACATTTGTTTTCATAGGATTTTTAGATTCAAATTTTTCTCCCATCCTCTATTCCCTCCCCCCTCCCCCAAGACAGAAAGCAATCTGATATAGGTATAATATATATGGACTAAGACACTTGACATTTACTAGCTGTGTGACCTTAGGCAAGTTACTTAACCCTCATTGCCCTGCCCCCCCAAATTATATGTACAATCACATTAAACATATTTCTGCATTAGTCATATTGTGAAAGAAGTATCAGAACAAAAGAGAAAAACCTCAAAAAAGAAAAAAAAACAGCCAAAAAGTAGAAACAGTGTGGTTTGATCTACATTCAGAATCCACAGAGGTTTTTTTCTGGGTGTGGAGAACATTTTCTATCATGATTTCTTTGAAATTGTCTTGGATCATTGCACTGCTGAGAAGAGTCAAGTTTATCACAATTGATCATCACACAATGTTGGTGATACTGTGTACAATGCTCTCCTGATTCTGCTCATCTCACTCAGCATCAGTTCATGTAAGTCCTGCCAGGTGTCTCTGAAATCCTCCTGGTTGTCATTTCTTACAGCACAATAGTATTCCATTACGGTCATATACCACAACTTGTTTAGCCATTCCCCAATTGATGGACATTCCCTCAATTTCCAATTCTTTACCACCACAAATAGAGCTGTGTTAAGGGCTAAAATTCTAGCTAAACTGTCTAAAATGTCTAATGAGTGGTCGCCAATAAATTATAAGCTTTAGCAAGAGTTAGACTTTTAAGCATTTATTAAGGAAAATAAGAATTTGATAAAGAGAAAAAGGCCTAGATTCCTATCTATTAAAGGGAGAGCGCATTTCTAGCTCCGCTCTCCACCAGAGTCCAAAGGAAAGAAAGTGAGAGCGAGCGCCAGTCTCTTCCTTCCTCCTCCCACTAGCCCGCATCACTTCCTGACGCCAAAGAAAAGACTCCTGGTCTTGCCCTCAAAGACCTTCACTTCATGGGCGGAACTCTTCTACAGTAAGTCTCCAGTAGGTGGCGTTATTCCAATCGTTACAGCTGCTATAAATATTTTTGTTCATGTGGGTCCTTTTCCCCCTCCTATGATCTCTTTGGGATACAGACCTAATAGTGGTATTACTGGGTCAAAGGTTATGCACAGTCCCATTGCCCTTTGGGCATAGTTCAAATTGCTCTCCAGAATTTTTGGATCCGTTTACAGCTCCACCAACAATGCATTAGTGTTCCAATTTTTCCACAGTTTCTCCAACATTTATTATTTTCCTTTTTTGTCATATTAGCCAATCTATGAGGTGTGAGTTGGTATCTCAGAATTGTTCTAATTTGCATTTCTCTAATCAATAGTGATTTAAAGCATTTTTTCATATGGCAATAGATAGCTTTGATTTCTTCATCTGAAAACTGCCTGTTCATATCCTTTGACTATTTCTCAACTGGGGAATGACTTGCATTCTTATAAATTTGATTTAGTTCTCTATATATTTTAGAAATGAGGCCTTTATCAGAAATACTAGCTGTAAAAATTGTTTCCCAGCCTTTTGCCTCCCTTCTAATTTTGGCTGCATTGCTTCTGCCAAAAAATTCTTTTAAAGCAGAATTATCTCCCAGCAGACTGAGCAGAGTCACTGAAGCTCTGAGGCCCAGGAGTTAAATAAAGCTCACTGGCCCCTATGAAGGAGCACAGGACCTTGAAGCAAGCTATGACTCAGGATTCAGGCCATGAACCTGATTTCCAAGAGGTTTCAAGGGACTATTGGAGCCTGGAAGGGGTAACCTTAAAGGTCATCTTGTCCAATCCCTTTATTTTATGGTTAAGGAAGGTGAGAATGGAAATGACTTATGCAAGGTTACACAAGTAGGAAATGGAAGGGCCAGGATTTGAACCCAGGTACTCTGATTCTATATCCTATTCTCTTTACTGGTTATCATAGTCCCCTCCAAACATCACTCCCTCCCTCTTTTCACTGATATCCCTTAGATTTGGTATGGCATAGATCATTAGATTCAACTTGCCCATTTTATAGAGGAAAAGACTGAGGCCCAGAGAGGCTCAATGACTTCCTCAAAGTCACACAGCTAGTAAGCAGCAAAGCCAAGTTTCAAACCTAGGCTCTCTGAATCCAGGGCCAGAACTCTTTCTACCATTCCATTCTGTCTCATCCCCATTTAACAGATGAGAAAATTGAAGTCCAGAGACTTAGGTTGATTTATCTAATGTAACAAAGGTAATCAGTAGCAAGGTCAAGACTAGAACCGAAGTTCTAGAACTTGGAAAACTTGTTTGCTGTTGTGTTCGTGAATGGTCACAGTGGAAAGGAAGTTCTCTGAGCATCAGTTTCCCGATTTGTCAAATGGAGATGAAATATCTGCCTACCTACCTTCCAAAGGTAGTCTTCAGATAACCTTAGATAATGTTACCTACATTAGCTTCTTAGCCCTATTCTAGACTGTGAATCAGGTGTCCTATCTTTTTTTTGTGGGGTAATAGGGGTTAAGTGACTTGCCCAGAGTCACACAGCTAGTAAGTGTCAAGTGTCTGAGGCTGGATTTGAACTCAGGTCCTCCTGAATCCAGGGCTGGTGCTTTATCCACTGAGCCACCTAGCTGCCCCGTTCCTATCTTATTTAAACTCTGTTTCTTTCCCAGGATCTACATGCCATAGAGTCAAATAAATAATTGTTGTTGTTATTGAATGAAAACACCTTTAAACCATAACTCACTCTATGTCATTGAGATTTCCTAACTGTTCACATTTATATTTTATATACATACATATATGTATGATATATAAACTTTTATATTCTCTCTATATATGTATTTATCACTTATGTGGATGAGAAATAGAAGATCATAGTAGATACGGAATCCTGGGAAATTTGGGTTCAAATTCTACCTCTAATACACAGTAGTTTTGTGACCCTGGGTAAGTCACTTAATTTCTCAGTACTCTAGGCACCTCTGTAAGACTACAAATTGCAAAGAAGGTGCCAACCTAAATTGGTAAGATGAATTTCCTCACCTGGGAGTTCCCTATTCAAAGAAAATCATAGGTCTGTTTTCTATACCCTATCATAGTTGTATAGTCAGTCAATCTGAAACAAGCATATGATAAGGATCTATGATATGCCAGGGACTGTCCTAAGTGTTGGGGATACAAAGAAAGGCAAAAAAAAAAAATAGCCCCTGCTCTCAAGGAGTTCAGTCCAATGGGGGAGACAACATGTAAACAACTATATGATTATGTACCAATAACATATATGACATATATATATGTGTCCATATATGTATATATGATAAATTAGAGATAGTCAGAGAGATGACACTAGAAGTTATTATTATTATTGGGGTTTTTTGGTGAGGCAATTGAGGTTAAGTGGCTTGCCCATAGTCACACAGTTAGTAGATGTCAAGTATCTGAGGTTGAATTTGAACTCAGGTCCTCCTGAGTCCAGGGCTCTATCCTCTGCACCACCTAGCTGCCCCTGAAGTTGTAATTATTATTAATAATAGTAACAATGAATATTACTACTGTTAGGTTCCTGGAAGCACTGCCCACTTTTTTTTTTAACCAAACTCACAAAAGCGAAGAGAAGTCCCTATTTTCCCACTGAACTGAGTCTCTGATAGGAAGGGCCCAGGTTTTTCCTAACACCTGACTGCCCATGGTCTGTATGTTGGGAATCCCAGATTGGTCTTTTTTTCCAGGTACTGGGCCTCAGGGTATGGGAATTAGAATAAGGGGCAGGGTTTGGAAATGGGGATGTTTTCTATTAAGAACTAGAACATTATAGATCTGGTGCCCTAGGAAGAGGTCACTGTGAAAGTGTTGGCTGTTGGAAGTGTTCTGAGTTATTAACATTTTGGGGCAAATTCCTGTGAGCTCTCCCTTCAGTGCCCAAGAGCAAATGACCTCTTCAAATTCATAATGAGGTATGAAATAAACAAAACCCACTCAAGGTGAGTCACTCATTAATCATAAGCAAAACAGGTCCTGATCAAGGACACATCAGCACAAACTGTAAAAGGGGGAAGCATTGCCCAATCGCTTTATTTAATATTAACTACATTATGTTTTTCATGTGAGTTCTGAGGTGATTTTGCCTGTCCTCCCCACCCCCGACCCCTATCACCACCACCAGTTTATATGAATGTAATCCAAAGTCAATTCTACTTTCATCTCTGGGCACTCACCTCAGTGGGCCTTTGGATGAGATGAGGGACTTTGCCGCATGTGATTATACATGTGGGATGAATGCAAATGTGAGACCCTTCTAGGAATGTTAGCAAAGGGCATGCTGGTGAAGGGGCTACAATCTCTCTAAGGCAGGAAGACCCTTTCTCCCAAATCAGGGATGATTTTGAAGATGGAACAGGATAAGGGGAGGTATATCATTCTTTATTTCCCTATGACTTGGGAAATCCATGATTGTGACATTGCTGTGGGAATCCCCTAAACTGGCTATTTGGAATGACGGCATGGTACAATAGAAATAGAATGCTGGACATGGAGGTTGGAAGACCTGAATATGAATCTGGTTGGAGTTTATAATGTTTATGATCTTATGAGCCTATGAACACTTGGCTTAGAATCAGGAGATCTGAGTCTGAATCTTTTTTCTAACATTTATTAACCATGCCCCACTGGTGAGGAATAGAATTTCATAGCTATTGTAATACCGTATCTTCACAATTCATCTATGCCTATTTGATAAATGAGGAAACTGAGGCTGAGAACAAATCATGATTTGTCCAGTCTAGCTGGCTGAGATGTGAATGTGACTGAGGGGTCCTTGTCCTCAATCCCAAGTTAACACCTGTCAAATGCTTTCATTCTCAGAGTTGGCCTCCCATGAACATATGAAATCATATTTTCATCTGCATGAAGATACCTTGAAAAATAAAACACCTAGAAGAGAGAGGAGAGGAGGGAGAAAGGAGGCAGAAGAAAGGGGAAGGGAAGTTTTATAAAATAATAAAAAAGAAAGAAAATTGAAATGCCTCCTACACATAAGGCACTATTTAAATGTGAGTTTTCTCTCTCCTCTCTCACAACTAACGTGGGGCGGCCCTGTTTTCACTTATGTCCTTCCCCAAAAGGCTTACACTGAGCCTATCCTATACTAAGAGGCAGTGTAATTCCATGGAAAGAGATTGTGAGATAGGAAGGCCCAGACTTAAGTCTGGATTCTGCTACTTACTATCTGGGATGTGATTAAATAAGTTACAAGCTCTCTGGGTCTCAACTTCTTCAATTGCCTAATGGGTATAATAATGCTAGCTTACTTCCCAAAGCTGAGGGTCAAATCAGACCTCATACAAGAAAATTGCTTTGTAAATTGAAAAGTGCTCCATAGATGTGGTGTGATTATTTCACTCTTTCAAGTCAACTCAGCAATATTAACTACCTACTGCATGCAAGGCACCTTCACTCAGTGCTCAGATTGGCAAGGTTACCCACCCACACCCCCAGGGACCAATGTCATACCTTGATATTGTGGAACATCATAGGCTCATAGACCTAGAACTGCAAAGGACCTCAGAGACCATGTAGGCCTAGTGGTTAAGTGATTTGTCCAGGATTAGTAAGCATCACAGGGGAATTTGAACCCAGGTTTTCCTGACTCCAAGTCCAACACCCTATGTTGTCTCAAACTGTGGCTCTCCAACATTTTAGGAGACGTCTGATTTTGTGACTGAAAAGGAAGACATAGCATCAATTTGATGTACAGGCTCACTGTGACATAATAACACCTTTCCCAAACATTTATCCCATAGAGTTCTCCTTTTCCTTGCAATGCAATGAGAAGTTCATGAGGAAATCTTGATGATAGAAAAAAATTTCTATCTAGGATATTTTAAACGAAATTACATATCCAAAATACTTACAAGATATATCATTTTATTTATTTACCATGAATATTTCCCATTTTGTGCAAAATTTCCCAACTTGGAGTTGTACCTCCAGGACCAAACTTAATGGGTTCTTCCCATTTTAAGCCATTGATCAGGGAATATGGGGGTTGAAAGTAACTTGATGGATCACCTAGCCTAATGTCTTCATTTTCAGAATGGAAAACTGAAGCACAATGGGAGAAAGTGATTTGCTCACAATCACACAGGGTCTTTCCATGAGAGTATTCTTCCGTTTTCCAAGTACTTGCCTTGCAACAACCCTGGAAGGAGTTTAATCTAAGTACATTTAATTCCATTTGATGGCTGAGGAAACTTAAACTCTAAAGGTTAAGTAACTTGGCCAGTATCATATACCTGGAACTTATCACATCAAGAATTAGTCTGGAAAAATCCCTGAGCTTGGAGGCAAAAGACATAAGTTTAAGTGCTATGGCTGTCACTGACTAGCTACAAGTCAGAATCTTTTGGGGCCTCGGTTTCCCCATCTGTTAAATAGGAACAATAATGCCTCTGCTCCTAAGCCTTTTTCAAGCTGCAGATGAGATTATGTATGTGAAATTAATCAATTACCTTATAAACTGTTAAAAGCCAAATGCACGTGAGCTATTATCATTCCATATTATTCCATTTCCATTCAGCTCAGCAAACATTTAAGTCCCTGCTCTGTATGAGACCCTGACTCACCACTAGGGAGACACTGATGAAAAGCAACATTGTTCCCATCCTAAGAAACATTGTATGAGGAGCCTCCTATACTTTCTCACTCTCTGTCTCTCTCTGTGTGTCTGTCTGTCTGTCTCTTTCTGTTTCTCTGTTTCTCTCTGTCTCTCTCTCTCTCTCTTTCATGTGTGCCTCTGTATGTCAAGTCACCCTGCATTTATGTAAGTGTCTACTATGTGCCAGGAATTGTGCTAACTGCTGGGTATACAAAGAGAAGGAAAAAAATAGTCCCTGCTCTCAAGAAGCCCATGGTCTAATAATGGAAGAAACAACAAAGAGTATGCAATATGTTTATATGTATCTCTTGGTCTCTGCCCGTCTGTCTCTCACTGTGTTTATCTATGTATATCTCTTTGAGGATCTTTGCCAATATGTCTCTGTCTTTATTTGTCTCTGTCTTTCTGTTTCTCTCTGTCTCTCTTATTGTATCTCTGTCTCTCTTCTGTCTTTGTATCTTTCTGTGTCTGTCTCTCTGTCTGTCTCTTTCTCTTGATCGCTCACTCACTTGCTCTATTTCTAGCTCCCCATTTTCCGGTCTTTCTCAGAGGCCATTTGCCTAACCGAGAATCCTCCTATACCATTTCAGAGAAGACTTCATACCTATAAAAATGTACTTTTAAAATGTCTGTTCTAGTATAACTGAGTTGTTTTGTTTGCAGATTTGAAAGTGTTTTACTTCTATATAGTTTAAGAAGATATCTAAAACAGTCTAACTGTGTTTGAGGGGTTGGGAGCCAGATTACAAGAGGATGAAAAGTGAGTAGAATGGAAAGAAATTGAGGTAATGAGGAAATTTCTGTAAATTTGACTGTGTTTATAGGTATCTGGGAAGGAGACAGGAGACATGGAGAGAATAAAGAAGAGACAGAGAGGGACAGACAGACAGAGAAGACAGACATACAGAGGGGAGAGAGACAAAGAGAGACAGAGACAGAGAGAGAAATGATAGAGGTCAAGCTCCTGGAGGAGATGAGAAAAAATAAGATTAAGAGCACAAGGACTGAAGAAAGGCAAATATCTGAATTTTCATTTATTTTAAGGAATAAAAAAAATAAAACCCATAAACCAATTTTCTAACCTTCAATTCCTGGCAAAGTTCTAGGATATATTATTAAAAAAGACAGTTAATGAACATCTAGAAAGGAAGGGGTGATCACAGATTACCAGCATGACTTCATCAAGAACAGTTTGTTCCAGACTAACCTTATTTACTTTTTGGACAGGATTACTAAACCGGTACATAAGGGGAAGGTTATAGATAGAGTTTGGCTAGATTTTGGAAAAGCTATGATGAAGCAGCTCCTCCTGTCCTTATAGAAAAGATGGAGAGACACATCCTAGACGATGACAGAGTTAGAGACATTCAGAACTTGTGGAATGGTCAGACTCACAGAGTTGTCATTACTGGTTTAATGTCAGCTAGGAAGGAAGTCTCCAGTGGCGTGACCCTGGCATCTGTGATTGACCCAGTGCTGTTTAATGTTTTTATCTTGCATAAAGATTAGGTGGCTGTTTACTGAATCTTAGATGACACAAAGCTATGAGAGACAGCTGACATACTAAAGGGCAAAGTAAAGTTCCCAAAAGATCTCATCAGGTTAAGTAAGACCTTGGGGCAAATCTAATCAAAATGAAATTTAATAGTGAAAAATATAAAGTGTTACACATAGGTTAAAAAAATCAGGGTCACAGGTATAAGATGGAGGAGGCATAATTAGAAAATGGTTTATTTGAAGAAGGATCTGGGATTTTTAGTAAACTTCAAGCTAAATATGCATCAGCAGTGTGATGTGAAAGCCAAAGATGTCAGTGTTATCTGAGGCTGCATGAAGAGATGCATAGCTTCCAGGAATAAGGAGATGTCCTGGACAGACCAATTCTGCAATATTGTGTTAAAGCTTGGGCACCACAATTATTTATCCAAACGTGTGATAGGATGCCTCAGGAGGAAGTGAATTTTCCTTCATTGGAGATCTTCAAACATTGACTGCTTTATCACTTGTGGGGAAAGTTGTCATGAGGAATCTGTCTTGGGGAGAGTTTCAATTCAATCATCACTGAGGTCCCATCCAACCCTAAAATTCAGCTATTCTGTAATTCTACATAGTAAGCAGCATTGATCTTGGCAAGAACAATGGCCACCTATTCATCAGAGGTTAGAGCAAGGGAGGAGGAAATAGGGATGGTGTACTGTGGTTTAGAGGTACAGAATAGGGATTTGGGGTTACTCCTGAAAGTTGAGGATGGGAAAATTCATTGCCCAGTTATGAGGTGGAGGAAGGGATGGAAACATTGGCCAGAAAGTTGGGAGAGAAGCTTTACCATGTCCTCTAGTTCCTTGATGGGTTTTTGGGCAACCTGGGGCAGAGATGGGGTAAGGGGCAGGAGGAGAAAAGGTGGAGAAAGAAGGAAAAATTAAGAGAATGAGTTACAGATGAGTGAGGAAAAGGGGAAAAAGAAGGCTAGGAGGCTAAGGTCTGAAAGAGGAATTTCATGTAGATGTATGACTTAGAAGAATGGCTTCCTTCAAATCCCAGTTAAAATTCTACTTTTTTACATAAAGCCTTTCCCAATCTTTTTTAATGTTTCCGTCTGTTGAGTCTTTCCAATTTATCATGTACATAGCTTGTTAGTACATAATTATTTGCATGTTGACTCCCCCATGAGCTCCTCAAGATCAAGGACTGTGTTCTACTGTTTTTGTACCCCCAGTGTTTAGCACAATGACTGGCACATAGTTGGCATTTAGTAATGTTTGTTGACTGGCTGACTAGTAAGATCAAGGGTATGGCCATCCCTATGTATGACTGAAATAGAGTAAGATTCTGGTAATAGGAGTTGAGGAAACTGATGAATTGGGAGCAGAGCCACAATAGTTGAGGGGAGCAGACACATGTGTATTGAATCTCCTAAATATCAATGCAAGGGTTGAGGTAAAGAAGAAGACTGTGACTAAAGGGACAAGTGATTAAAGTCTTTGAGAAATGAGGTAGAATAACTCAGAAGATAACAGTGACCCACAAAGGAAGAGATGGTGCTGAGAGACAGAGGCAGAAGCAAAACCTGGAGACAGTCATAAGCAAGTAGTTGTCCTATTCCCCTCCCCGACTTGGCCCAGAGAATGAGAGTATAAGAGAAGGTAAACCTTCTGCTAGTGAAGATGGCCAAGGATACAAAATCTTCTGGATTATCCAAATTCCAATTAGTATATCTGCCTCACAGGGTTATTGTGAGGATCTAAAAAAATAACTTAAGTGTACATAACGAGTTGGTGTGTATACGTCGCCCATGTAAGTTAAATGTGTCTGTAAAAAATCTATATGCACATGGCATACAGGGAAGAATGGAGATATATCTAGTTTCTTCAGTCTACCTTTCTCTAAAAAGACTATTCCCCGCCAGGAGGGGTTATAAGAAATTGACACCTGATGCTGGCTACTCTGTTCTCCTTGGGAAAGGGTACCAGGATAGAACGATATCTATTTTTCCTTTTAAATACTTCTAGTCTAAGGAAAAGAATTTCTAGGTTACAGATGAGCTCCTGATCACTACCCCTTTATGAAGAAAGAGTACTCCAAGCTTTATATCCAAGGCTTGATTCCTGTCCACGAAGAAAACACATAGAAAATTGCAAATAAACCTATTTAACCAAGTTGATAACAAACAGAAATTAGAGAAGGTATAGAGATGAGAATGTATCAGATAATACACAGAGTGAATGAACTGTCTCACTGTAAATGAAGTAACTAAACTAAACCAAGAAAGAATCTCAGATCTCATCTAAAGTTCAATTCCCCGAAGTCTCTAGTGCAGCAAATTAGGGATGGAGACATGATTGAGGTGTCAGTTCTTTTACATATCAGCTTCTGCCCTGAGGCTTTCTCTCCCTTCAGGGACCTGAAGATAATCTGGAACTGTATGTCTTTCTTGAAGTTGGAAGCCAGAAAACCAAGTTCTTGCCAAAACTGCCCCTTATATAGACATGAAGCATTGAGAAATCAATCTCCACCAATAAAGTGAATCTTATGCAAATGGGCTTTGGAGGACATATGTAAAGTACTTTTCAAACCATAAAGCATATTAATGCTAACTCTTATTACTATTGCTGTTATTATTATTTTAAGATAGAAGGAATTTGAGAGGAAGAGATCTAAGGCAGTGAACTTGTTAATGATAGACTGGGATGGCAGAAGGAACAGTGAAAGGACAGGACAGAGGAGAATGAGAACTTAACTTGGGTAAGGCTGAAATAGTTGTGGAAGAGAAAACTTGAAGTGGGAGAAGCAAAAGGAGTTTTTCACTTCAGTAGCCAACAACTCTAAATCTCAGAGTTTAGGAGAGAGGAAGTGGGAATTTCCTGGCCATAAACTGGGAAGTGCTGGTTGACTAGGGTTCTCACCCTTATCCCTTCATTCTATTCTTCCTTCCCAAGCTTGAAGGGCATTCCCCCCCCATCCTCCATGGCCCAGGTCTGTCTAACTTGTTTCAATTTCACTCTTTCCTAGGTCTGTGCTGTTATTTCTTTCCTCTGGGAAAGGTTCCCTTTGGAAGTCAGACCAGGTCCAGTTTGACATAGTTTCTGATGGGTTTCATCATTTTCTAACCTTCACAACAAAGTCTGAGTCAAAGTATTAAAAGCAAGTAATAGTTATAGCTGAAACTCTCCTCCTGGTCTATTGTGTAGTCACTTTCTTTTTTCTGGCTCTAAAAATGGCTAGGCTGTAGAGTACTCATTGATTAGGGACTCCAGCAAGGTGAGAAAGGTACGTAGCTTGACTGGAGGTGTTCACGCTATCCATGTAATTTGCACAGCATGGGGGCATGAAAATCTAGGTATAAAATTCAGAAGTTAACAAAAGAAAAAGGTCTAGAGATGGGGTGGGTGGGTGATGAGGGAAATGAGATAGGAAGAGAGAAGAGAGCGAAGCTAAGTAGAAATTACCCAGCATATATTTGAGCAGAGCAAGATTCCAGCTGACAGGGGGAATGCCTGTCTCCTGAATGGATGGGGCTTTGCCTGGGTCCTTCTCAGTTAAGAAGAGGGATGACATATTCCCAGACTTTATGGGAAGTCATAGATACACAGCCTGTATGAATTGGAAGGACCCCTCGAAAATAGAATATTAGAATGTAGAACATAGAATATTAAGATACAAAACATAGAATTTCAGATTTGAGTTGAGAGGAATCTTAGACATCATCTATCCCAGAGATTCTCAACCTGGGATCCACAGACCACTCCCCCTACCACCATCAAGGAATCCATGGATAGATTTTAATGGTGCCAAGAAAAAAAATTACATTAATTTTCATGAACCCTTGATTTCCTTTGTAATGTTATGTATTTTATCTTATGTGCTTTACAACATCATTCTGAGAATATTTACCAGACTTCCACAAAGGAGTCCATGACACAAAAGAGGTCAAGAACTCCTGATTTAGCCTAACCCATTTTCTTGCAGGTGAAGAAATTTAGGTCCATAAAAAGAGATATCACACATAAAGGTTGCTAGTTCTAAGACCAAAGAGAAAAAGCAAATGGGATAATTTGTTCACAAGTCTAGGATTTTTATCTAAGTGATCTGACTAGAAACAAGACAATTTTAAAAGTAGTACCAAATGGGGGCAGCTAGGTGGCACAATGGATAGAGCACTGGCTCTGGAGTCAGGAGGACCTGAGTTCAAATCTGACCTCAGACACTTGACACTTACTAGCTGTGTGATCCTGGGCAAGTCACGTAACCCCAATTGCTTCACCCCCCCAAAAAAAGTAGCACCAAATAGAGTAACTCATTTTGACTCCTTTACCAATGTATGAAGTTAGTTTTTTGTGTGTATATACATGTCTAAAATTGCACTGGATGGAGGTAAATGATGTTATTAGTAGTGGCCAGTGTGGACCTGTGTGCCTTGGAGAGTCCAGAGCCAGAGAGGAGAGTAGGATAGGGACTATATGGGTGTATATCAGCAAAATAAATGTGATTCTTCATACTCAAACAAGCAATCAAGAAACCACTTTTGTTAGTAAGCATCTACCATTAGGAGGTAGTTTTTTAACTGATGTGATGAGGGATATGAAGATAAATACAAAATAACCTTTGCCCTCAAGGCACTTATATTTTATCAGTATAAACAACACTACTTATAGTATGTCATCTGTACTGAAATATGTGGACAAAATATATGTATATATCAGTCCATACAAATGTGCTACATATATATGTGTGTATGTTTGTATGCACATATATTTGGATACATACATATTGGTATGGATAATACTATAAATATATCTATACATAAATATAAAATAAATATGTAAATATGAATAAATACAATTATACAACATATAGAAATAGAAATTTATAGTATTGCTGTTTATACTGATATCAGTATACATGCATATATAATGCTATACTAAAGTATAAATATACATCTGTACTTATAACATGTGTTATCCATACTGATATATCAATATAAATTATATATACATTTGACTATATGTATACATATATATTTGTATACTTAAAGTGTATTATCTATACTGATATGTGTGCATATTTCAGTATATATATATATATGTGTGTGTGTGTGTATATGCACATTTGTCTATACCGAGGTATGCATGCATGCATGCATATATGTATGTATCTCAAACTAGTTCCAAAATAGGGAGAGAGAGACCAAATAAGAAAGTAGAAAATTCAAAGAATGAGACAAAGAAAGGAAGAAGAAAGAAGGAAAAGTCGAGGGGGAGAGGAAAAGAAAGAAAAAGATATAAATAAGCAGTATCCACCAAGGGACCAAACGCATCATTGAGGGATGTTTAGAGAAAGAAGAGGATCACCTTCTTCTCTCCAGGCCCCAAGGTAAGCAAATGAATGGCCAGGTTAGAAAACATTTCTTAGAACAGCTCTCATGTCCTGGGTTTTGAAACAGAATCCAAAAGCATGCTCTCTATCCCAAAGAAGTTACACATTGTTCAATTTTGGAGAATGTTGTGGCACAATTCCATAACTGAATGTGCTCAATATTTGCTTCTTAGACATATGTTGAGCCTCAGGATTCCATGACATTCTTACTGGAACTAGAGCCTCTTCCCAACTATTTTTAGGATGGCACCTTTACTATAGCCTCTGGGACCCTGAGCTCTGCTTTGCTTGTGGTATTGGGCCATCTGATCAGGCCCAGAACCTTTTCCTTTACTAAGACTCGTGGGGAAGGATGATTTTTTTCTCTACAATGTTCCCTCTACCACCACCTACCCAATTCCCTTTTTCTCCCTCAGTCTATTCTAATCCCATCACCTGTGGTCCAGAGTCCCTGGTACTTATGCCTTCTGTGAGCAAACTTAATTTTTATACTCAGATTTGTTCAGTTATTTCAATCATATCTGATTCTTCATGACCCCATTTGGAGCTTTCTTGGCAGAGATTCTGAAGCAGTTTGCATTTCCTTTTCCAGCTCGTTTTACAGATAAGTAAACTGAGGCAAAGAGGGTTAAATGATTTGCCCCAGATCACATGGCTAGTAAGAGTCTAAGGCTGGGTTTGAACTCAGGAAGATGAATCTTTCTGACTCCAGGTCCCGCACTCTAGCTACTGCACTACCTAGCTGCCCAGTGCATTCAGAAGGAATATTCAAGTTTGTTATTACAGTCTTGGTATGGGAAAGGTCCTGGAGGGTTCATCCACTCCACTTCCTTGTTTCTAGCCAAGCATCCTACTTAAGACAAAACAGCTGTCTAGACTTGAATATGGATTTTCAGACATGTCAACAACGTACTTTGGTAGGCAGTGGAGAGGAGGGAAGACTTTCCAGTCAGCAGGACACAAATTCACTTGAAGTCAAAAGGTAGAGAACTTTTACCTGATTCTGGCAGTGTCATTGTAGGGGGTTTGGATAGGAAGAGATATGGGAGAAAGGGGAAGGAGAGAGGGAGGGAAAAAGAGAAAAAAGAGGGAAAAGAGAGGAGAGGACAAGGTAGAGTAAGAGAAAGGAGGGAGAGACAGACAGAGACAGACAGAGAAAGACAGAGGGACAGAGAGAGGAGATGGAGATGGAGATGATGGAGATGATGGAGATGATGGAGATGGAGACAGAAAAAGAGGGGGAAGATAATTTATCTGGCAGAGATCCTTTGCACTAGCTATCTTCTATTCTTAGAATACATTCCCTCCTTAGCTACATCTTTCAGAAGCCCTCATTTCCTTCAAGTCTTAGATCAAATAACCCATCAAGTCAGTCAACAAATATTTATTAATCACATAATATGTGCCATGCACCGTGCTAAGTGTGAGAGGTACACTGAAAGGCAAAAGATAGTCTCATATCAATGATCTCACAAGCTAATGGGGAAATACAATATGTAAACTATATGCAAACATTATATATATATATATATATATATATATATATATATGTGTGTGTGTGTGTGTGTGTGTGTGTGTGTGTGTGTGTGTGTGTGTGTGTGTGTGTGTGATAAATTGGAGAGTCAACAAAGTTAAAGCTCTAGCATTAAGGGAGATCAGGAAAGGTTTTCTGTAGGTGAGATTTTATCTAGGACTTGAAGGAAGCCAGGCAGAGATAAAAAGGGAGAGAATTTCAGGTATGGGGGACAACCACTTAAAATGTCCAAAGTCAGACAATGGAGTGTCTTGTTCAAGGAACAAGAAAGCCAGTTTCTTTTTAAAATTTATTTTAACATTTTATTTGTTTTATTTTGCTTTTTTGTGAGGCAGTTGGGGTTAAGTGACTTGGCCAGGGTCACAGAGCTAGTAGGAGTGTCAAGTGTCTGAGGTCAGATTTGAACTCAGGTCCTCCTGAGTCCAGGGCCAGTGCTCTGTCCACTGTGCCACCTAGCTGCCCCTATTTTAACATTGTAAAAAAATTAGAGGGGGCAGCTAGGTGGCACAGTGGACAGAGCACTGGCCCTGGACTCAGGAGGACCTGAGTTTCAAATCTGACCTCAGACACTTGACACTCCTACTAGCTCTGTGACCCTGCCAAGTCACTTAACCCTCATCGTCTCCTACGCTCACCCCCCCAAATTTTGAGTTCCAAATTCTGTCTCTCCCTCCTGCCCCTACTCTATCCACTGAGAAGACAAGTAATATTATATCAATTATACATGTGAAATCATTCAAAACAAATTTCCATATTAGTCACATCACAAAATAAGCAAGAAAATAAAGCGCAGAAAGTGTACTTCAATTTGCATTTAAGAATTTATCAGTTTTCTCTCCCTAGGGGAGATAGCATTTTTCATCATCAGTCCTTTGGAATTATTTTGGACCATTGTACTGATCAGAATAGCCAAGTCTTTCATGGTTGACTATCGTAAAATATTGCTGTCACTGTATACAGTGATCTCCTAGTTCTGCTCACTTCACTTTTCATCAGTTTATATTGTTTTTCCCATGTTTTTCTGAAACCATCCCCCTCATAATTTTTTTTCAGGGCAATGGGGGTTAAGTGATTTGCCCAGGGTCACACAGCTAGTAAGTGTCAAGTGTCTGAGGCCGGATTTGAACTCAGGTACTCCTGAATCAAGGCCAGTGCTTTATCCACTGTACCACCTAGCCGCCCCTTCATAATTTCTTATAGCACAATATAGTACACTATCTCAATCATTTGCCACAACTTGTTCATTATTCCCCATTTGATGGCCATCCCTTCAATTTCTAGTTCTTTGCCGTCACACAAACTGCTGCTATAAATATTTTTGTACATATATATATATATATATATATACATACATACATACATACATACGTGTGTGTGTGTGTATGCCCTTTTCCTTTGTCTTTGGTCTTTTTCAGGTATAGACCAGTAGTGGTATTACTGGTTTTGCACAGTTTTATAACCCTTTGATTGTACTTCCAAATTGTTCTCCAGAATGGTTGGTCCAGTTCACAACTCCAACAGTTCATTAATGTATCTATTTTCCCCTCATCGTCTCCAGCATTTGTCATTTCTGATAGGTGTGAAGTGGTAACTCAGAGTTGTTTTAATTTGCATTTCTCCAATCAATAGCAATTTAAAGGATTTTTTCATATGACTATAGATAGCTTTGGTTTCTTCTGAAAATTGCTTGTTCATATCCTCTAACCATTTATCAACTGGGAAATGGCTCTTATTTTTGTAAATTTGGCTTAGTTCCCTATATATTTGAGAAATGATACCTTTATCGGAGAAACTTGCTGTATGATTTTTTTTACATTATTTCAGTATCTGTGGTACCTTTTAGCAAAATGTAGATTCCTTGATTCTCTCTTTTAATTTAGTCTACTTTTACTTTGTCTGAGATGGATTGCTACCCCTGCCATTTTATTTTAGCTAAAGTATAATAGATTCTGTTCTGGCCCCTTATATTCTCATTTTCATTCTCTCTCTCTCTCTCTCTCTCTCTCTCTCTCTCTCTTTCATGTGTTCTCAAGTGTGTCTCTTGTAAACAACATATTGTTGGATTCCAGTTTCTTATCCATTCTGCTATCTGCTTCTGTTTTATGAGTTAGCTCACTCTATTCATATTCACATATTTATTAATTCTGTATTTCCCTCTATACTATTATCTTCTATTTGTCCTTTTCTCCCTTTTTATCCTATCCCTCCTCAAAAGTGTTTTTCTTCTTACTACTGTCTCCCTAAATCTGCCTTCCCCTTTTTCATACCCTCCCACTTTCTCTTATCCCCTTATCCTCTTATTTCCCTGTTGGGTTAAATAGATTTCTATATCCAATTGAATGAGTATGTATGTGTATGTGTATGTATATAGGTATGTGTATGTGTATAGGTATAGGTATAGGTATATGCATATGCATGTGTATATATTATTCTGTTTTTTAACCAATTCCAATTAGAGTAAAGTTCAATCAGTGACCTCCATTTCTCCCTCCACTGTAACAGCTTTCTTGCATGCCCCTTTTATGCAAGATAATTTTTACCATTCTAACTCTCCCTTCCCCCTTCTTCCAGTGCAATCCTGTTTCCCACCCCTTCATTTTCTTTGAAGATTGTCTTAACACAATCAATTCATATCCATGACTCTGTATATGTAGATAGAGCCCTTCCAACTGCCCTAATAATACTAAAGTTCTTAGGAGTTACATGCATTATCTTTCCATATAGGAATGTAAGCTTATTGAGTCCCTTATGATTTTTCTTTCACATTTTAGCTTGTCTTTTTTGCTTCCTCTTGAGTCTTTTGTTTGAATGTCAAATTTTCTATTCATATCTGGTATTTCATCAAGAATGCTTGAAAGCCCTCTACTTCATTAAATATCTTTTTTGCCTTGAAGGATATATTCAGGTTTGCTGAGTAGGATTATTCTTGATTGTAATTCTAGCTCCTTTACCTTCTAGAATTTTACATTCCAAGCCCTCCTCTCCTTCAACATGGAAGCTGCCAAATATAATATAATCCCAACTGTGATATTTGATGGTTGCTTTTTTCTGGCTGCTTGTAATATTTTCTCCTTGATCTGAGCTCTAGAACTTAACTATACTATTCCTGGAAGTTTTCATTTGGGGTTCCCTTTCAGTGGATTCTTTCTATTTCTATTTTACTCTTTGGATCTAAGATATCAGGGCAGTTTTCATTTACAATTTCTTCACATATGAAGTCTAGCCTCTTTTTTGATCATGGCTTTAAGATAGTCCCATAATTCTCATATAATCACTCCTTAATTTATTTTTCAGGTCAGTTGCTTTTCTAATGAGATATCTCAAATTTTCTTCTATTTTTTTCATTCTTTTGACTTTGTTTTACTGTTTCTTGATGTCTTGTGGAGTCATTGGCTTTCACTTGTCCAATTCTAACTTTTAAAGAATTATTTTCTTCAGTGAGTTTTTGTACCTCCTTTTCCATTTGGCCAATTCTGCTTTTTAAAGAGTTCTCTTCAGTGATTTTTGTGCCCTTTTAATCATTTGGTCCACTACTCTTTTGCAGCTGCAAGCACTAGTTCGCTCTGCCTTGGAATTGTGACCAGGGTTCCTGCTTCCTTGTGACTGACCACAAGCACTCCTCTCCACCCTGAAACTGCAGCCTAGAACTGCATATTGGCAATGGAGCTGCCAAACATCACCACGTCCTACACCCAGTGCCAGAAAAGGGTTCCAGTAATCTTTCTGATCATTTGTCCAACCCCCTTAACCACTGGGCTGAGAGCTCTGGAAGCTGAGGCCAATGTTGTGGCAAGCCAACCTCCAATAGTCACTATTGCTATTGCCACTGCATACACTCTGGCCAGCACCCGCAGTGATGTCCTGATCTTTTCTGGCAATTTCCCTAAGGTTGTCTTAGGTTGGAAAAATATCTCACCCTGGCCTTTTGTTGGCTCTGATGCTCCAAATAATAGATTTGAAGCATTATTTTTAAAATAGTTTGGAAGAGAATGTTGGGAGAGTTTGGCTGGGTTGCTGCTTCCACTCCACCTTGGCTCCTAAATGAAGAGGGCCAGTTTCATTGATCATAGAGTATGTGGCGGTGAGTAAGGTATAAGAATACTAGAGAGGTAAGAAGAAGCCAGGTTATTAAGGGGCTTTGAATGTCTCAATATTCTCCACCATTCTAATAACTTTGTTTCTATTATGTAGCAATATCACATACAGTATACATGTTGTACTCCATGTCTAGACTATAAGGCTCTCATTATTTTCACTTTGTCTTTATATCATCAGTGTGAAATGGTTGTTAAGTGATTGGCTTATTGAATGGTGACTTTATTAGTATAGGTCCTTGATCTACCTGTGAAGATCTCAATCCCTTCATGCTTTTGTAGTGGGTATTCATAGAATTATGGGTTTAGAACTGAAAGCTGGTTTAAACACTTTTATAAATCAGGAAACTGGGGCCAAGAGAGAATAAGTGACCTGTCCAAGGTCACACAGGTAGTAAATGGCAGAGCCAGGATTAAACTGTTCCCATGACTCAAAATTCACCATTCTTTCCACTGCACTAATAACACACTGCTCCTCTTTTCACTCCTACCACCATCTCCTCCTGCCACCTTCATCCCCCAACTAGTCTGGCTAGGTGCCATACCAGTAATCTTAGCCTCCAAGCTCAGAAGGGCTCATTTTGGAATGATTGTTGCAAATGCAATAATAAAAGTCACTCTTTTCTCTCCATATCTGTTTTCCCACCAAAAGCTTTTAACTGACCCTAGCCTCAGGAGGTATTGTTCTCCTCAACAACATCCCACTGGGCCATCAAGGGCCCTGTCTGCCTTCAGTCAACTTATTGGGCCACACAGCAGGGCTGCAGAATACCAGTCCATAAATTCTAATTTCATTCATGGCCTTTAGCAGATAATAATTTAAAGAACTAGTCACTGCTTGCAAATTAAACATGGAGAAAATAGATCAGTCCCCATAATTTATGTCTGCAAAAGGTTGGACTGGATTTGTAATTAATGTTTGCTCATTTTAATGAAATACTCAAAGGTCTGCACTTCTGTCATTCATGGAGGTAATTTTTCAATTGATTAGTAAAATAATACTTGAAAAGTAAATGCACCTGCTTCTCCCCCGAAATGTCTTAGTCAACTGGACACAGTGATTGGCGCACTAAAAAAATACCATTTCAATACAGTGGAGACTGCTGCTCTCGTTCCATCAGAATGCAGAGCGCCCAAGAAAGAGGAAAGAATGAAAAAGTAATTAAAGCAGCGCCACTGTCCCCAGCACGCATCCCTATGCCTGAATCCCTGGGTGACTTAAGGCAGAGCAAACTGGCTGCTGGGGGCCCCCTGCCTTGATTCTGAATTTCAGCCAAGGTGGCCCAGGTGCTGAGAGCATGAATCTCAATGAGGAGGGCAGGCAGTTGGGTACTTGTGCTTGTGCAGCTCAGTGCACCTTGATATTTACGTCCCAAACTTTCTTTGTGCCCATGGGGAAAGGCCATTAGTGTTCCTGCCATGGAAGGGCAAACCACTGTGTTCTTACAGGATGGCTGAATCTGACCAGGAGCTTGAAACAGAGACCAGCTCTGGCTTTCAGATTGGAAAAGTCAGATGTGGTGCTTCCTAAAAGACCTTTATTAAGCACCCTCCTCACCTTGTCCCTAGTACTGGGTTAGACCCTATAGTGGGATACAAAAGAAGGATGAGATATAGTCTCTTCCCTCAAGGGGTTTGTATTTATTCTATACATGTAATAAATGAGAAGCAGTATGGTGGCCCTAGAGCCCAGAAGATCCAGACTTAAGTCCCATCCCTGATACATACTTGCTGCATCACCCTGGATAATTCACTTACCTTTTCAGTTTCTAGGCAAATTTCTAAGACTATGAGCTGCAGAGGAGGTGCCAACCTGCCTTGGTAGAGGGAATTGCCTCACTGGGGAGTTCCTTATATCAATGAAATCATAGATTTAGTCTCTACCCTTTATTTATATATTATATGTGTGACTTGCCCTGATAGAATACAAGCTCTCCAGGGGCAGGAATTATTTCACTTTTGTTCCATCCCCAATCCCTCGCCCAATGATAGGCTTGTTGGTCAATGGATTGAGCCCCAGAGTCCAAACTAATTCAGAATCCCTAGGAAGGGGCTGAGGAGGGTTACCTTTACCACAACCAGCAGAACTGTGGTTACTTTGCTGCACTGTGACCAGCACCAATGACTCCTCATCTCTTTTAGCCTGGAAGCAGGTTCCATTATAGGCTCTGGGTCCCACAGCCTGGTCCTTAGTCTCCTGCTCCACCCAAACACATTCACCATTTTTTTTCCCCGCATGAAAGACTAATCTATATTTTTCAACTTCTTTTCTTAGCTCGAACAATGTGAAGCTGCACTGGAAAATGGCTGGATTACACTCTCAGTCACCTCCTTTAAAATTCCCTTAATGGGTGGAAATGCTTGATTATTTCAAATGAATATAATTACAAAACCCTCTAAGTAGAGTAATGCTCCTCCTTTGTGGGAGCAGACATCTCTTTTCTCTCTGTATCTGTTCTAAAAGGAGGCCCTTTACTGGCTGTGAAAAGGGAAGTTCAGAGCTACTAGAAGCATCTTTGCCTGAGTTCATTTCATGAGTTTGAACATCCCTAATTCCCAGATGATTTCTAAAGCTCTCTTTACATATCATTCTACACAAAGTCTGAACGTTGCCCACACAGGAGGAACATTAACTTCCACATGCCATTACTACATAGCTAATCACATCATATCATACTGGTCAGAGCCCAGCAGTGTCTAGGCACACATCATATAACACAAATGCCCTGTTTCTCTGCACCCTACCCCCAGTGGGTACCTGGCACCTTTGCCTAAGCTGCTTACCCATTTGTAATGATCCCAAGCTCTCTGAGAGAGGCTGGGTGACAGACACAGAGAGAAGAGCACAGGACTAGGCACAATGATGAACTCTAGTCCCAGCTCAGATATTTATTAGCTGTGTGACCTGAGGCGGGATCTCATCAACTCTGTGGGCCTCAGTTTCCACTTATATTTTTATATGGTCCTAATCAAGCTTTCTGGGTCTCTGTTTCCTCATCTGTACTATTTCATGAGAATGTGGGGAGGCAAACTTTGTAAATCTCAAAGTACCAGAGATACTGATATGTTGTTGGCATCTAATCCACCCCCACCTCTTTCCTATAAATGAGGAACCTGAGGCCCAGACAGGGTAAGTTACTTGACTACAGTCAAACAGCTAATTTGGAGTGAGGTCAGGACTAGAACCCATTTCTTCTGCCTTCCAGTCTATGACTCTTTACCTTGTACTCTCATTGCTCTCTGAATTTTCCAAATTTTAGTCCCCATTCCAGAAAATCAGGGTTTATGTGCTATCTATCTGAATGATTAAAGTTGATAAAAAGGAAAAAGTAGGTGTTGTAGTAAAAATAAATGTCTTTATGATTTCATATATAGAATGGGTATTATATTTCTTACCTTCTCAGTGAGTGGGGGAGGAACAGGAAGGAGAAAATTTGGAACTGAAAATAAAAATAAATTTTTTTTAATTAATAAATATTTTTAAATGTTTAAGTACCTATATCTTAGTCATCAAAACTGCTGTGAATAGATTCTAACCCAGTTTCTAAACAATATAGGATTTAGGAAACTTAGAGATAGGTCAATGGGTCCACTCTCCCTCTCCCCTCCATGAGACCTGGAAAGCAGAAAGAACTTTTTCAATGTCATCTGAGTAGTAATTAGCAAAGGTTGTGATTCTTCAAACCTAGATCATTTCATTCTTTTTTTTTTTTTTTTTTAGTGAGGCAATTGGGGTTAAGTGACTTGCCCAGGGTCACACAGCTAGTAAGTGTTAAGTGTCTGAGGCCGCATTTGAACTCAGGTACTCCTGACTTCAGGGCCAGTGCTCTATCCACTGCGCCACCTAGCTGCCCCGATCATTTCATTCTAAATGAAGAACTTCAAAATTTTCAATTAGTATTTTCTTTACTTTTTCTTTTTTTTTGCCGGGCAATGAGGGTTAAGTGACTTGCCCAGGGTCACACAGCTAGTAAGTGTCAAGTGTCTGAGGCCAGATTTGAACTCAGGTCCTCCTGAATCCAGGGCCGGTGCTTTATCCACTGTGCCACCTAACTGCCCCCTTAAATTAATATTTTTTAAAATTGTTACTGTGCCCCCAAATGATTTTATCCTCTCCCTATCCCCACCCCTCACCTCATTTAGAGTTTCTTTTTCAGGATCTCTTAGAGATATGTATATGGAAATTGGACTGCAACAGATACCCTGTTGAATGGGAAGGGTAGTGCATATATTAATGTTCCTTGGCAGAAAACAGAATCTGGAATACTGGGAGATGGGGACATTTCTGTGGGAGAGAAAAACTGGAGAAAGGATCAGAGCACAGGGTGTAGCCTTGGTCAACAGAAGATGCAATACAATTCCATCCAGCAATCACTTATTAAGCACCTACTGTGTGCAAGTCAGAGGCAGATAGCTGGCTCAGTGGGTAGAATGCTGGGCCTTGAGTCAAGAAGACCTGAGTCCAAATATGGCCTCAAGCACTTACTAGCTGTGTGACCCTGGGCAAGTCACTTAACCTCCATTTGCCTTAATCTACTGGAGAAGAAAATGCCAGTATCTTTGCCAAGAAAATCCACGGAGAGTATTAGTATGTTACAAAGGTGATAAAGTGTTGGACAAAACTGAAAAAGAATTAACAAGTCACCGGGGACGCAGACAAAATGAAAAATAGAAAATATTTTAAAATTTTATTTAAAAAAATTAAAATATAGAAAAGTGAAAAAAATACCCTCATGGAGCTTATATTCTACTGGAAGATCAGGAGATACCATGAAGGCCTCCCGAAGAGGGGAAGGAGGGAAAGGATGCTTAAAAAGAGAGAGGCCCTCTTTCTTCAAAGGAATAATTCATCAGCAATATCATATGTAATAGAATTTCAGGTGGGAAGGGAGTAGGGCAGGGAGAGTTAAGGGGAGAAAGGGATATCCCACAACCCTCTCAATTCATGTCAAAGACATGACTACCTACTGTATCCATAGACAAAGCTACAGGTCCTTGGATTTCTTAGCCTGTCCCATTTGCTCCTCCTCTGAATGTCGGAGAGAAAGACTGAATGTGAGAGCCAAGGATACTTCCTTAAAAGGCTATCTTGGCAGCTAGATGGCATAGTGGATAGAGCACTGGCCCTGGATTCAGGAGGACCTGAGTTCAAACCCAGCCTCAGATACTGACACTTACTAGCTTTTTCTTTTATTCAAGTCTTTTTTTACATAATGTTTTACATAATTGCATGTGTATAACCTATATCTGCTTGCTTACTGCCTCACAGAGGGGGGAGGGGAGAAAGGAAGGAAAGGAGGGAGGGATCAAATTTGAAATTCAGAACTTTAAATAATAATGTTATTTTTTTTAAAAGAAGACTCATCTTCCTGAGTTCCAATTTGACCTCAGCACTTACCCTGAGTAAGTCACTTAAGCCTGTTTGCCTTAGTTTCCTCATATGTAAAATGAAAAAGAAATGGCAAACTACTCTAGAATCTTTGCCTAGAAAATCCCAAAAGGGGTCACAAAAAGTCTGATGTGACTTAAAATGACTGAACAACCACAATAATAACAATAAAGTTGTGTGACCCTGGGCAAGTCGCTTCAGCTTTGCCTCGGTTTCCTCAAGCATAAATGGGAATCACAATTATAATAACAACCTTTCAGAGTTGTTGCAAGAATCACATGAGTTAATATTTGTAATGTGCTTAACATAGTGCCTAGCACATAGCAGGTGCTTAATTAATGCTTATTTCCTTCCATTCTTTCCTTCTTTCTTTCCCATGACCCAAGGTCATACATGTAGTAAATAGCAGAGCCTGGATTTTAACTCAGGTCTTCTGATGCCAAGTGCAGTACTCTTTCTAGCCTTTCATGAGGTAACAGGTTCTGAAAATTTAAGTTATCTGCCAAAGGTCACAGAGCTATTAAGTTTCTGGGCTAGGCCTTGAACCCGGTAAGTCCTCTCAATATAAATCCAGTGTCCTTTCTACTGCCCCACATCTCTCTTATTCACTTGGACAGATAATAGTCATCTGGCCTTGTCCAAAGCCAGAAAGGGTGAGGCCCAGCTTTCCTTCCTCAGAATGAAGCCACAGGGAGGGCAATGGTAAGACATCTTCAAGCATTAGAAAGCCAGTCACGTCAGGAGGAAGAGGGTTTAGATGTGGCTCAAGAAGGCAGAACAAAATGCAACTAGTCAAAGTCATGTAATGGGGGAAATGGGGTACAGTCTGGGGTAGGGGTTGGGGTTCTTAGGAATTTCTCTTTAAAGAATTACACCCTCTTGCACACAAAAAGTAGTTAGAATAAGGTGGTAGTTTATTTAGGAGCAAGGGAAGGGAAGGTGGGGGGAGGGAAACCATGAAAGAAATCCTTGGACTTCTCATGGGGAGATAGGCACAGAGGTACCAATCTCCTCGAACAGGAGACTGGTAGGTACTTTTATAGAAGACTGATGGGGGGAGGAGTCACGATTTGACTGTGGAAAGTTCCTTTAGCGAGGGAGGACCATCCCCCACTGGTGGTAGCTAGGGGAATTGGGTGAGGGGTGGCTACAGATCTCTCTTCAGGACAAAAAGGCCACAGCCACACCCAAACTCATCTCCCCAAAATAAGGGAGACCAGAATGAAGGGTGGGAATCCCAAACTAGCTCAGTCTGATTTGGTTTCGATTATCTCTCTAGGTGTTATCTGTCCTCTGGTTTAGTTTCTCAAGGAGAAGATTCCTCAGTGTGCCCCAGAGAAATTCTGGGGTACTCTGCACACCATGACATTTATGAAGAGGCAAATTTCAGTTTGATATAGTACCACAGCGACCACCACAACAAAAGTTCCCAACAATTAGAGCTATATAGAAATGAGATAAGGCTGCCTTGGGAAGTAGTAAGTTCCCCCCATTGGAAATATTGAACCACAAACTAAAAGTGTATTTGTTATGTTATAAAAAAAGATGCTCATTCAGTATGAGTATTAGACTCAGGTCACCAACCACCTCATTCTGCAGATGGGGAAACTGAGACACCAGGAGGCTAAATAACTCATCCAAGGTAGTAAATATCAGAGATGGGATTTGAACACACATCCTCTGATGCCCTACAACTATTGCTTTTCCCACTATGTTACCCTGCCTCCCTACAGGATCTCAGAGGTCTCTTCCTATTTTGAGATTCTTGGGGGGGGGGGGCCACATCCTCCTTTTGCCTCCCCACCCTCTTGTCTTTCTTACCTGCTCTTTCTTTGTTTTTGTTTGTTTGTTTGTTTTTGCAGGGAAATGAGGGTTAAGTGACTTGCCCAAGGTCACACAGCTAGTTAAGTGTCTGAGGCTGGATTTGAACTCAGGTCCTCCTGAATCCAAGGCCAGTGCTTTATCCACTGTGCCACCTAGCTGCCCCCCTTGCTCTTTCTTTGGAAATAGTCCAAATTCACTCTTTGCCTCTCCCCCTCCCACAGGCAGCTAGGAGTTTCTCAGCATCCCCCACTTTTGTTGGATTGCCCTGGGGCCTTCCCTATCCAAACTCCTCTCTGCAGGCTCCCCTTGGCCCCGGTCTCTTCAAATAAACACTCTCTAAAAAGAGCACGTTTGCTGAGGCGAATCCACTTAGGAAAGTTTCCCTCTTGAAAGGTTTCTGTTTCCAGCCCTCCCTGCTGGATGCGTCTGCCAGACTGATTTCCTACTAGTGAAGTTGGCTCCCTCAGATCACTTCCTTTCCTGCCTCCTTCTAAGTCCTCTCGGAGCAGCAGACACCAACTAACTCTGCATCTTGAGGGCATCTCTGCATTCTGCTTGGAAATTCTACAGTCCATCCCTGCCACAAGTGTCCATTTCTAGAAATAGGCAAAACAAGTGATGCTTATTACCATGCCTCCCTCCAGCATAAAGTATTGTTGTTCAGTCATACCCAAATCTTTGACCCCGTTTAGGGTTTTCCTTTCCAGGACATTTTACAGATAAGGAAACTGAGACAATCAGGGCTAAGAGACTTACCCAGGGTTACATAGCTAATAAGCAGCTGAAGCTGGATTTGAACTCATGAAGATGAGTCTTCCTGACTTTAGGCCTTGAACTGTATCTACGGTGCCTCCAAGCTGTCCCTCATAAACCAAATTATACCAAAATTCTGGGCAACCAACTGTAGGGCCCAATGCCTTCTGGCTCCCATTCTGGGACTCTTCAGTGACTCTGAATCTACTCACCTTCTCTACTTATCTTCTCAGTTAGAAGAATGAGACTTTCCTAGAGGAACATGAACCTAGTGACAGGGCTATGCCCATATAAGGCTAATAGTCTGACCTCAGTTTTCTTATCTTATAAAATGGGAATTATGAGTACTACCTCCAAAGGCCAGTTGGAAAAGTTAGCGGGTTAGTATGAAGATGAAAAGCACTGAATGTTATCCTAAGAGGTACATAAACACACATCTCTGACTCAGAGAATATCAGAAAAAAATTATTCTGGCCTAGGACCAGGCTCAGGCAGATTCATTCATGATCTCTAGAGAAAATAAACACTTTTACCTTTTAGGAAGGAAGCACCAAATGAGAAATACTTCATAAAACTGAGGCATGTCACTCTCCCGCGGCATCCATCGACTTAGAGATTCACAGGACATTAGAGCTAGCAGCAACTGGCTTGGCAGAGTTCCCCTGAGGAGGGGGTGGGGTACAGCTAAGAATTGGGAAAAGCAGCCTCCAGTCTTCTTCCTGTTTCTTCGTTTTCCTCACAATCAACTTTGCTCCATCACCTCTCCACCCCTGGAAATCCAATTTCCTAGTTATAGCGGTGCTTATTAAAAGCTTGACTGTAAAGCCTGTTATCCAAAGATCTATTTTTATCATAACTGTTTGTAATGGTTAAACCACAACAACTTAAACACTTCACACAAAATAATGTATTTTCAATAAATTGAAATATTAACCAATCATATGTAATGGTTCATTTCTAACAAATGGATTGCTAGAAGTCCTTGGGGCGTCATAGAAATTGAAAACTATATTGACTGACTGGCCAGTGCTCAAATTACATTGCATTTGGATCAAAAAGCATAGGAAAAGTTCTCATTATAGCTCCCTGACATTAATTTGAGCATTTTTATATGTGTGTCCTATTAAGTACTTTAAGTGCTTTTTGATAATTGTGCTTTGTAGTTTTTATAGCACTTCAGCCTATTCCCAGTTCAATTTCCTCTTTTATCCGATGTTTGAAATATTGATTTCTGACAGATAAAAGCAAGCCTTATAATCTCAGCAGCACGCAATAAGTGAGTGGGGCGAGGCTTCAGAATGCATCAGGGAACGGTCATATTTGAAACAGTCTTTGTTTTATTACATTTCGTCAACAGAATTTACTTACTGCTCGCAGATATTTATGTAAAAAGCTCGGCCGGTGGAGAGTGCAGCGATATTGCCAATTTCAGCGATACTTTTTGCATTTAGTAAGATAAAAGAAGAAACTCCCTTGGTGGTTGATGATTGCAGCTGTTTAAACTGCTGTCAACTTGCTGGAAGTAACTGTGATTTATCTTCTTCGGATTGTGCAGCGTAGCGTCCGTGAACTTTCCTGAGTTGTGCATTAAAAACTGACAGACCATCAGGATTCCTGGAGAATTCCATGCTCAGGGCTCGTGGCTGGGAGACTTTCTTGCAGAATCCTAGGAGGTGACCCTGGTTCTAAGAGATGAGGCGCTGAAGTTAGATTCTGGAGAATCCTGAAAACTGGGGTGTAAACCTGGCTAGAAAATAACATATGTCTAAGTCATGTTTATATAAGCACATTCATGTTTACGGGACACTTCCCCCACAATAACCCTCTGAGGCAGGGAATGAGAGGATGTTCACAGAAGAGCAAGATGACTTGCCTGCAGTCACACAGCTGTTAAGTATAGGAACCAGGACCAGAAGCAAGTCTTCTGATTCCGAAACAATATGTCTCCATTAGTCATTCATTAGGGATGGACATGTGGAGAATTGGAAACTAGACTGTAGGTTTTCTTCCTACCAGGGCCAACCAAGGGATGTGAGACTATAGGTAGTATCAGGCAGGGAGTATTAGCAGGAAGGTCCTTCTGCCCTTAAATATTTCCCATTTTGAATTGTATGAAATCTCCAAGCCTAAAAGTCTACTATCAGACAGACTGACTGTCAAACAGTTGGATACATAGATGTTATTATTCAGCAATTTCAGTTATGTGAACCCATTCAAGGTTTTCTCAGCAAAAATACTGGAGTGGTTTGCCATTTCCTTCTCCAGATCACTTTACAGATAAGGAAACCGAGGCAAACAGAGTTAAGTGACTCATCCATCATCACATAGCTATTAAGTGTCTGAGGCCAGGTTTCAATTCAGGAATGAGTCTTCCTGACTCCTGGCCCAGCACTGTATCCACTCCATCACCTAGCTGCCCATAGATACATAAAGACATATATAGATAAATGGATGGATAGAGAGATAGATAGGTAGAGTAATTAATAAGTGCTTATAATATGCCAGATACTATGTTGAATGCACTATTAGAAATGCATTTTTTTGGTTTGAACATTGCTTTATTTTAAAATCCAAAACATTGAATGTTCATGACAACTGGTAGGATATAGAAATAGAAAAACATAGAAATCCTAGAATGTTAGTGCCTAGAAAAGAGCAAGGTTCTACTTCATCCTACTCACCTGTAAGAAACCAGAAATAAAGCCAGAGAAGAATTTGTAAAAATATATTCAAATAGAGAAACAAGGCAAATGCCTAATACCAATTGCAGAGGGAAAACCAAAGAGAAAAAAAAACACATTATGGATCCTGGATCATATGACCAAGGAGATGGGAAAATTGACATTCTCTCTGCTCATTATGACCTCTCAAATCTCTCCAAAACATAATTTCTGTCTCCATGGTCTAGGACACCCAGAATCCAAAAGAAAGTCCAAAAAGCCAAACAAACCATGAACTAATACCTATCTTGAGCTCTCTCAGCACCCCTCCCCTTCCACCAACCATGTTACAATAATTAAGGCTGCACTAACTGACCCAAAGACTTGATCCAAACAGGCTTGCAACAAAATCCAAACCCATACTCCAGTTTTCCCGCCTTCTTTTCTTTGCCATGGAAATCTGGTCCCCAGGATGCGGAAGTATTCTGGGGCCTCAGTGGCCATTACCACAGTGGTGTTCTATTCTGCAAAAAATTTCTCCGGGATAGTGGAAGAAAAGAAGGAAAGGGTGAAGATGCATGTGTGGACTTGACATCTCACCCCACCCCTTCCTCCAAAGTCTCAGAGACCCAAACCCCAACCCATATCATCCCTAGATCCAGTTGCTCCAATGTGGTACTGTGCTGAACTGTCAGGCCAGAGAACTGAAGAACAGAGGGAATGGGACAGGACACTGTATATGTGTGTGTTGGGTGGTTGGGGGTGGGGAGAGTTTCCAGGACTCCATTAAACCTGAGTGAAAGAGTCCAGCATCCACCTGGGGCAAAGACCTAAGATGGTGAAGTGTGAATTATTCAGCATGTGAGGAGACTGAGATACTTTGAGATCTAGCCCCCAGGGAAACCGTCATCAGATGGGAGGGAGTCAGAAAGTGGGCAATAGAGCAATATAGTAGAGGAAAGTCTGAAATTCCAAAGATCTCAGAAAGAAGAAAACTAAAAACTTCGAATATAAGCAGATAAATCAATAAGGAAAACATTAACAGCAGGAAAAAATATGGTCTCCATAGCTAATAAATTATCTCAGCATCTATGATAGAAAATGATCCAACACTTGTTGAGACAGAGGACCCTGTGGAATTTGAGAAGAAGATAAAAACACAAAATGCCATTCCCAATCAGTTTTAAAAAGAAATGAAAATTACAAGAGCAGAATTTATGGCCTGAACAGCAAAAATAATTGGCAGAACAGAAAAACTTAAATCTGCATTGGCAAGTCTCTACAAATAAACAAAAGAGAGAACAATTGATTGGGAATGCAAATGCATAGAAGTAAAGGATAATTGAGAAGGAGAGATGGAAAAACAATAACATTAAAAGAAAAGCTCTTCATCTAAACAAAGCACACTGATCTCAAAGACAAGATGTGTATAGACAACAAAAGGATTCTATATTTTCTATAAGAACTTGACAAGTCAAAAAACCCTAACACTAAATGCAAGAAATCATGCAAGAAAACTGCTCAGAATTTCTGAACATGGAAAATGAAAAACCAATTGAAAGAATGCAAAAATCACCTCCAGAAAACAAAAGAAAAAACCCTAAGCTTGACATAATGGTAAAATTTAACAATTCAGTTCAGAAACAGGTTCTGCAAGGAACCAGGAGAAATACCTTCAAATACAAAGGAAAGGAAATTTAAATAACAGAAGACTCTTGTACCCATCAGAAAATGCAGGAAGGAATAGAATAATGTGTTCAAAAAAGCAATGGAGCTCAAAATGCAACCCAGGATGATTTACCCTGCAAATCTGAAATTAACTATAAATGAAAAAAAGATGTCCAATAATAAAGAAGCATTTGAAACATTCTTAGAAAGAAAAACAGACCTTAAGAGTTTATGTACTTCTTAAACACCCCAGATGATAGGAATAAAAGAGAGGTGAATGAATGCAGCAGCCAAGGACAGCAACTTTAACAGCAATATAATAGAGGGACTACTGAGAGACTCTACTAAATGTGCACAAGGAAAGAGAGATGAAGGCAAAAGTAATATGGATGGAACAGTAGACAGGCAAGCCTGGGTCATTATGAACCTGAACCAAACCTGTTGACAACCTGCCTACAGGCAAATCAATGTTAGTGAGTGTGTGTGTGTGTGTGTGTGTGTGTGTGTGTGTGTTTTGGAGGGTACATGAAAAGGAGGAAAGGAGCAGAGGAATAGAGGGAAGGAACTGTGATGTGTCCAGGTCAAATCAAGTGTTAGGAATGAGAATAAGATGACCCCTGTGGTCTCTCAGGAAGAGAAGAGCCTGCAGAGAAATGGGTAAGGAGGAGGAAAGGACTGAAAAGCAGAGGAGTTAAGAAGGCTTTGCTTTGGTGGTTAAAGGGGGTTCTACTAATGAATGTGCCTATGGGGAAAAAAGATGTTCTGTGAAGAGAGATGGGAACCTTGTGCTGGGTGTTGTCTGGAGTATTTGGTGCTTGAAAAAAACATTGTCCTGTTATGGGCCCAAGGTGAGAAACTAAACCAAAGGACAGACACACCTGAAAAAATAAGTGGCCCCAGATCAGGACTGAGTTAGCTCCAGAATCACCACCTTTCATTCCAGTCTCCCTCACCACTCAGGGAGATGAGATTAGGTGTGGCTTTTGCCTTTGTGGCATGGGGGAAGAGAGATGGCTTGAGAGATCCAGAGCCATCCCTCACCCAACTTCCCCCAACTACCACCAGTGGGGGGATAGTCCTCTCCCAAACAGAACTTTCCACAGTCAGATGATCACCTGATCGGACCACCATCATCAGTCCTCAATAAAAGTATCTGCCTACCTCCTGCTGGGGAGAAAGGTATCTCAGAGAGCCATTTCTCTGTGCCATGCCTTCTCCCCATGAGAAGAAGTCCAAGGACTTCTCTCTTTGTTTCCTTTCCCTAGCACCTAAATAAACTATTATTTTATTCTAATTGGATTTGTGTGCAAGAGGGTGTCATTCTTTAAAGAGGAATTCCTAAGGACCCCTACCCCAAACCTCCACCAATTTTCCCCATAATAGTCCTATTTTAGGAGAGGAGTTGGAACACTTGGGGATGACTGGCACCTGGGGGACTGGGTGTACATAGACACAGGGAGGAGACTTTGAGACAGTGTCTAATGGGCTCTATAATCAGGGATATGGTGAGTGGTAGGGCCCTTGATGGTGTAGTGTTCTGTCACCTGTAGAAAATGGCATTGTTCTGGAATTGAAACACAATGCAACCACCTATAAAAGAGAACCCTGAATGGATTTCTTAGAATGGATAACCTAAGAAAGCTATCCATAAGAAGAAAGTCCCCATATAAAACAAAATATTAATAGAAAACCTTTTTCACAATAGCTAAGAATTAGAAGCAAAGTAAATGTCCATTGACTAGGGATGACTAAATAAATTATACGTGTATATAATGAAATATTATTACTATGCTGTAAGGATGAATACAGAGAAGCATGGAAAGACCTCCATGGAGTGATATAGAGTGAAGCGAGCCATGAAACCGATATAGAACACAATAATTCTAACAAAGCAAATGAAAAGAATAACCGTGAACAAAAAAATCAAGAGCAAATTTAAGAAAATGAGAAAGACCAAATGAAAAGATATGAGAGGACCCTTTGTGGAGGTGGAAGGTCCATGGGTGTTATACATTTGCACATGTTTTGGGACTTTTTTAAAAAACTTTTTTTAATGTATTGATAAATTGAGTTTATTTTTTTCCTCTTTTTCTTTTTTCAAATTTTGTCTTTAAAAATATTTGCTATATGGAATGGCTCTCTGGGAGGTCAGGGAGGAATACTGAGACCACTATGATGATGTAAAAAAAATAGAAGACATAAATAAAAACTTATTTTAAAAAAAGAAACACTAAAGAGATCAATTTTGCTACCTGGTTGATCCATAGCAAGGTTTTAAAGAGGGTAAACCTGTACAAGAGGAGGGAGAGAAGCTGGGGGGAGGGGGGGCGGAGAATCTAATCTCTTCATGGTTTTTCTCTTTTGCTTTCCTTTAAGACAGTTGAGTCTGATTCCCCCTGGCCCTGGAGACAACAAAAGAGCAATTGAGTCCTGAAGGCAACAAGGCCTCCAGGTATAGAGAATGTTCTTCCCTAAATGGGAAGTTACTGATACATCATCAGGGATTTATTGAGTATCTATGCTTGCAACTTGATGTTAAACAGGCAAGTTCGGGCTTTGTTTTATGTTCTATAATCACATCTTACTTGAATGATCACAGTTTCTTAGAATCAGAAGGGAACATACTAGTAGGTTTTAAAAGCACTCTTAAGGAGAAGATTTTAAACATTCTTTCTGTCATTTAATTTCAATATTTTTGGCCAAGTTGAACTTTCAAAAAAATCCCTAACCCTGTCTTCTAACTATCTTATCCAATAAACTAATGTATGTGGATCACTTTTCAAAACATTAAATTATTACACAAATGGTAACAATGACAAGAACAACAATGATTATTCTCACTACTACTACTATTACTACTACTACTACTACTACTACTACTACTACTACTACTACTACTACCTCCTCCTCCTCCTCCTCTTCCTATTACTACTACTATCTGGTCAACCCCCAGGAAAAAATATCAAAGCAAACATTTTCTTTCTTTTTTTGGGGGGGGGGAATAGGCAAGTAGGGTTGAGTGACTTGCCCAGGGTTACACAGCTAGTAAGTGTCAAGTGTCTGAGGCCGGATTTGAACTCAGGTCCTCCTGAATCCAGGGCCGGTGCTTTATCCACTGTGCTGTCTAGCTGCCCAAAAGCAAACACTTTCTAAGCAAACTAAATTTCTTTGAGAGATTTAAACACCTTCAGAAGATTAGAGATTGGGAAAAAAGGTAAAGGAACGATATGCTACAACAGAAACTAGACCAATATTTCCTAGATTCATCTTCTTACAACTCTCCTCCCTCACCATGCAAAAAAAAAAATAGAGTGAGTGATTACTTTGTTCACACAATAACTGAGGCATTGAGCCCCTGTTTAACCCACAACTTTGGCCTTTGTTCATGTGGCATCTATCTGTTCCCTCTAGGGCCTGCCTGATACATAGATACAACAGCCAGACAGGTGAAGTGCCCAAAGTCACACAACTAATTCATCCTAGTATTGCTACCAAGTGGCTCTATTATCTTAGGTATATCCTTTACCCTCTTTGGACTTCACTTCTCTCTCTCTCTCTCTAAAATAGAGAGGTTGGACTAGATGATCTATTTGGACCTTTCCAGCTTAACAAACAAATCAAAACCAAACACTGAATTATAAGCTGCTACTCAGGTATATCTGAGTATGTCATATAATGTTCCAAGATACCATCTACCTCCAACATTCTATAGTTTAAGACCATTCCTAGTTGTAAACTTCTATTATGTTTTAGAACATAGACCTTAGAGTCTCTCCAGCTCTGACATTCTATGTCCTAAGCTTCCTCCCATATTGATATTCTGTGATGCCACGGTATGATTTGAAGGCTGCTACTGAAATGACTACAGATGCCAGCACAGCTAATCATCCAGACTATTTGGTACTGGTTAAAAAATAGAAAAGTAAAAAAATAAATAAATAAAAAATTAGGAAAGTGGATAAGTGGAACAGATGAGATAAGGAAGAATAAAAAACAAGTGAACTTTTTGATAAATCCGAGAGCATGAATTACTTACTTGGAGAACTCCCTATTTGACAAAAGCCATAGGAAGACAGGAACACATTTTGGCAAAAATTGGGTTTAAACTAACAATTTATATCATATACTATAGTAATCTCAAAATAGACATGAACTGACCCATAAAAAATAATTAGAAGAGAAGCAAGTGGGGTACCTTTTACAGCTATGGCTAGAGAGAAACTTCTTAGCAAGGAATAGAATAGTCACAAAAAATAAAACAGATAATTTCAATTATGTGAAATTAAAAAGCTTTTGCATATATAATAGCTGGATAACATTTACACTGCTCTTTCAAGTTTGCAAAGTGATACATGTGTATATACATATATACACATATATATATACACATATATATGTAAATCTTATTTGATACTTACAACAAACCTGTAAGGTAGGTGTTATTATTACTCCCACTTCAAAGTTAAGAAAGCTGAGGTAGACAAAATGACTTGCTCGGGGTCACACATCTAGTAAGTGTCTGCGGAAGTTTGAAATGAGATCTTCCTGACTCTAAGTATAATGTTCTATCCACATCACCATAGACTTCTTTTAATGGATACAAAATCCATCCAATTTGAAAAAGAAAGGAAGACATCAATTGGGAAAAAATTCCTTGTAGCAGATATCACTGATAATGATCTGATATCCAAGACATATAGGAAACTAACACAAATTGTGGAAATTTATTTTGATTTGGGGACTCTACCAAATTAGGCTGAGATTAGAAAGCCTTAGGCCCTCAGGGTCTCTCCCCCTCCTCCTCAGCTTCAGCTGAGCAAAAAAGCCCCATGGGCTATACAAGACGCCAGGTCAGACAGCTGGGGGGAAAAATAGCCCCCAGCTCCCTCCGACCTGAGCGGAGCTATCTGAAGGATAACCTGTGCTGAGGCATGAGGCTCGAGAGCACACCCCCCACCCCCCACCAGCTGCAGCTCTGGCTGGCTGATTAGCTTGGTCTGTGGGGGCAAAGGAAGGATTTGAGTGGAGAGAAGAAAAGGTATATATAGACCTGGGAGTGAGACAGGATGGTGGAGACAGACTAGAGGACGGGCTGAGGACGGACTACATAGACAAGACTCAGGGGTTCGGACGGACAAGAAGAGGTCAAGAGGCGGCTGAGGAGACCGCAAAGATTGGAGACTAGAGACGGGGCTACAAGGACGCAGAAGAAGAGAAGGACTAGGAGCAGGCAAAAGAGAAGGCCGAAGGGCAAACTGACAGTGCAGACAGAAGGTTACAGGCCTTAATACAAACCAGGGAAAGTGTAACGTGCCCTGAGGCCGGAGGAGGCTAAGGTCCTTATTGTATTCAAGAAGTTCAAAGCGCAGCAGGTGGGAAAGAGACACAGTGGAAAGAGACCGCAGGAAAGCAGTCAGGTTGTACTTTATTTCCCTGTATTCCTAATTTAAAATAGTGTCTCATAAATAAACTCTGCTTGGATTATTTAGTTAAGAGGCTTCTTAATCCTGTGCTTATCAATCTGGGAGTGGAGCAGTGTGGTGGAACTTTATAAACGGCCCACATTAAATTAACAGAAGTCAGATAGCCAAATAGTCAAAGGTCCCCAGATTAGTCCTCTAGTCATCCACAGTTTAGTCCCCCCGAATCAGGTCTAGTCAGTAAAAATATTCTGACAAAATATAAAGCCAATAAACATTCTGCAGTTGACAAATGGCTAGAAGATTGATGTAAACTTCTCAACAAAAGAATTAAAAGTTATTAAGAGAAATAAGAAAGATTGCTCCAAATCACCAATAATCAGAGGAATAAAAATCAAAACAACTTTGAGGTTTCACCTACCACCCAGAAAATTAGTAAATGACAAAAAGATGGGAATGTTTGGAGGGGCTTCAGAAAGACAGACACACTAATACATTGTTGATGGAGTTGTATATTAGTCTAGCCTTCCTGGAAAGCAATTTGAAATGTCGTTTTTGAAAAGTAATTAAAACATCCATAATCTTGAACCAAATATTTTACTGTTAGGCATATATCTCAAAGATGTCAAAAAAGAAAGAGTCTCATATATATCAAAATATTTATAAAAGCACCTTTCATGTTAACAAGGACAGGAGACAAAGCAGATAACTACTGATTGGGGAATGGTTAAATAAATTATGGTACATAACAGTGATAGAATACTACTGTGCCATAAGAAATTGTTGAGAACTCAGAATTCAGAGAAGCAGGAAAAGACCAGGAAATAATGCACAATGACTATTAAGACACAATGGGGGGCAGCTAGGTGGTGCAGTGGATAGAGCACCGGCCCTGGAGTCAGGAGTACCTGAGTTCAAATCCATCCTCAGACACTTAACACTTACTAGCTGTGTGACCCTGGGCAAGTCACTTAACCCCAACTGCCTCACTAAAAAAAAAAAAGACATAATGGGGAAAAACATTGAAAGGAAAGAAAAGAAGGAAAAGAATAAAGAAAGAAGGGAGGATGGGAAGGAGGAAGAGAGCAAGGGAGGAAGAAAGGAAGGAAGGAAGGAAGAAGGAAGAGAGGGAGGGTTGGAAGGAGAACTGAATAACTGAATAGTTGTAATGATCAATCATGTCCCTTAAGAAGAGGTGAGGAAATCCACTTCCCTTCCTTCAGTGGAGAAGTGGGAGACGATAAATAAGAGTAGGACATTATATAGGATGTCAGACAATGTTGTGTTTGGTTAGTTTTGTTGAGTTGCTTTCTTCTCTTCTCTTCTCTTTCTTTTGTGGGGAGGGGAAAGTACAAAGTACCCTTTGCTCCCTGAGATAAGGGCTGAAAAACAAAATGTATTCAAACAAATTAAATAAAAAAACAAAAAAATAAGAGCTCTCACACATAGTAGTCTGAACCACTAGTAATAGTGGTCCCATCTTTAGACCAAGGCATCTCTCCCCAGGAGTTCCCTATTTAAAAGCAAATTTCCCTTTACCCAGGTAGCACCAGCCCTGGATTCAGGAGGACCTGAGTTCAAATATGACCTCAGACACTTGACACTTACTAGCTGTGTGACCCTAGGCAAGTCACTTAATCCTCATTGTCCCGTAAAAACAAAACAAAAGCAAATCTCCCTGGTTGGAACAACTCATGAATTACTCTTGCCCACTTTCAGTTCTACTGTGTGGAAAGCACTATGCTTTGGTGCTGGGAATCAAAGACAAAAACAGTATACTTACTACCAAAGCATAAAATCTACTCAAGTGGCTACAGCATGGATACTACTTGGCCCTGGTTTAGAAGGGATTCTTGCTCAGCTATGAGTTGAATTATACAGTCTCTGATGAACTTCCCAATTCTAACATTTTGTAATTATGAGCTATTTTCCATTCCCTGCCCTTTCCCATCCCTGCCTTTGTTCACACTAGGCAGCTAGGTGATGTAGTAGAGAGATAGCACTAAATCTACAGTTCTGAAGACCTGAATTCAAATTCATCTTCAGACACTTACTAGCTGTGTGATCCTGAGTAAGTCACTTAATATCTGTCTGTCTCAGCTTCCTTATCTGTAAAATGGAGATAATGACTGTATTTACCTGTGAGGTTGTGAGGATTCAGTGAGATAATATTTGTAAAGCTCTCTGTAAATTTTAAAACATGATCTAAATGCTAGGTGTTATTGTTGTTATTAAACCAGATTCCCAACCCAGGTTTTTGCCCATTGAAATTCTTCTCTTCCTTGAAGGCTCATCTTAGGAACCATCTCTTCTATGAACTCTCTTTGACTTTCCAAAAAATAAAAGTGATCTCTTCCTCCTCAAATGTCTCATAGTACCTTACCCAGACATCTCTTTTATGCACATTTCATTCTTCTTGCATCATAGTTATTTGTACATGTCCATCTTCCTGATGAGTTGTTTGGTTTGGTTTGGTGGGGCAATGAGAGTTAAGTGACTTGCCCAGAGTCACACAGCTAGTAAGTGTCAAGTGTCTGAGGCTGGATTTGACCTATGAGATTATAAGGGTTTAAAGAGTAGGGACTCACTCAGTAGAATCTATCTTTATATCCCCAGAGCCAAATATGGGCCTTTGCACACATTAGGTGATTAATAAATCTTCATTAAATTAGAGTCTGCATCAATGTGTTCTTCAATTTTGAGCTCTTAGAAGGCAGAGATGGCTTTCTCCTTTGCCTACCTAGCAGGGCACAAATGCACCAAGAAAATACTTTGAGAATACTTAAAGCATGTTTTTGAATGATACCTCAGCTTAGATAGCAGAGAGAGAGAGAGAGAGAGAGAGAGAGAGAGAGAGAGAGAGAGAAAGAATTTGGCTCTAATCTAGTAAAAATATGTATTTGATGTATCTCTTGTAAGCAACAAAGTAGATGATTCTACCAAAGATATTCTTCAGAGGATTCTCCTATAACTAAAATGAAGACGTGCTCAGAATGTCAAAGGGCAGAACCAGCATTTTCCATGTGGAGATGGTTCTTTGCAATTCATTATGAGAAGTAACAGTTGAGACAGAGTTCTTTTTTTTTAAATGTATGGAAGCCACTGGGAAGTGGGATCAGAAAGCAGCTAGTGTTAAAGGTGACCCCCCAAGAGCATGACTCACAAGAAACATGCGAGATGCCATATTTGACTTATTGTAGAGCTTGGGGAATTGTGGGGGCAGGGAGCAGGACTGAGGAGGAAGGTCTCTATTTTATATAGAATGAAACTTTGAAGAAAGAGAGCTGTGAAAGGCTTCAGTAGAGCACACAAACTATAGAGGGAAATACAACTTTCATTGGCGGGGGGATATGGAGAGGAGGGAGAGAAACATGTCCGGGCTGAATGTACGTGACCAAGCTGGTTATACAGCACAAATCTAAACCCCAGTGAATTAAATCTACTTCTCTGACATTCCTGTATTGGAGATCACCTGATGGCTCACTCCTTTATTTATTCATTTGATGAATATTCATTAAGTGCCCTGTTGTATAGATCACCACGCTAGTTACTTCAGAAGATACAAAGTAGAATTAATGCAGTTTTGCCATAATGAAGCTTTATAGGATAGATGATAGAAGCACATAAAAATATGAAAAATTAGAATTTGATAAGTACACAAGGGCAGTAATAAAGTGCTATGAGATCAGGGAAAGCTTCATAAGGGAGGTGGCATTTGAACCAGGCAGTCGCATTCTTAATGCTGCCTTTGTTAAAACAGAAGACCTGTCTAGAAGAGGAATGCATTCACAAACCATGCCTGAATTTCATGGGAAAAATAAACTCAAGGTCAAGGGCAAGATTAATCTTGGGCATTGTCTACCAACCCCATTCAAATTTACCTTCTCGATTCCCTCAGGGCCTGGCTAGATGATTCCCAAGCTAACTAGAGGTTAATGGCTGGTAATTTGGTAGCATCATCCCTCCTAGAGATATCTGCATTTTAAAAGGGGATCTCTACAAACACAAACTTTTAACCCATAAGGTTGAATCCTCCAGTGGTGGGAATTTCCTGATTGCCAATAACTCACTATGAAAATCTCACTTCTTTCTCTGAGCCTCAGTTTCCTTTTTCTGGAAAAGAGTCTAAACTATGTATGTAGTCTCTAAGGTCCCCCCCCCCATCCATGTATATATGGTTCCAGGAGGATCCTCTAGTCCTTTGAGCTATCTGATACCATTGTTGGCAGGACTTGGCAGTATCTGATGTTGGTCACAGGTTATAGATGAGAAAAGATGGGGAACAGGGCTAGAAATATACCCAAGGGCATGAAGGCATATGTGCAACTATCCCCAGAGCCACTAATCAAGAGCTCCAATGACAGTATATTGGTATCCATGAGGCTGACCCTTTGTCATCAGCTCCTCCTCCTCCTCCTCCTCCTCCTCCTCCTTCTTCTTCATCATCATCATCATCAAACTATTTCAATGGATACATGATCTCATCAATGTGAGCTCAGTCACTTCCATCCAGGAAGACTGAAACTCACCCATGCCTTCTCATTCTGGATGATTCTTACTCCTGGTCCCCCATTAAACTCTTTTAAGAATCCCCTCAATGCACTGGTAATCATTCTATATGTCTTTTAATATTTAGTGGATTCCAGCGCAGCACTGGTATTCATCTGTTATGTCTTGTTCTTGCTGCATGATCATTCCGCCTCTTTTGCCCCTTAGACTGCCTGGGTTTCTGCAATACTCAGTTCAAATCCCACCATCTTTAGGAGGCCATTCCCAGTGCCCCTAGCTACTAGAACTGTACCCTCTGCCCTCTATCTACTCTCTTTATGTCTTTTTTGTTAACTTGTTTCAGTAATATCTGACTCTCTATGACCCCATTCAGGGTTTTCTTAGCAAAGATACCAGAGAAGTTTGCCATTTCCTTCTCCAGCTCATTTTACAGATGAGAAAACTGAGGCAACCAGTGTTATTGACTTATTCAGGGTCACATAGCTAGTAAGTATCTGAGGCAAAATTTGAACTCAGCTCTTCCTGACTCCAGGCCTAGTGCTCTATTCACTAAACCACCTAGCTGCCCCCTTTACGTCTTATATGTACCCATTTATTTATATATTGTCTCCCCTATTAGAATATAAGGTCTTTGAGGTCAGGGATTGTTTTTGCCTTTCATTTAATCTTTAGAATTTAGCATAGTACCAGATAAATTGAAAACAAGCAATTCATTGCTAGTTTGCTTGAATAGTATTTTTTTAAATGCACACAATTCCATGCTGTAGTCTATTTACACATAGTACATCTCTTTCCAGAAAGCACATAAAATATCTACTAATTCAGACCAAAGAAACTATCATGCATCTAAAATTAGAAGTCTAAGGGCTGGCAGAACCCCTGAAGAATATCTCTAGTCCAGGGGTCTTAACTCAGGGTGTATGAACTTTAAAAAATATATTTTTTGATAACTCTGTTTCAATGTAATTAATCTCCTATGTAATCCTATTTGTTTTGTTTTTTGTATTTAAAAAATTATTCCAAGAAGAAGGTTGATCAAATTGCCAAAGGGATCTACAACAGAAAAAAAACAGATGTTTAGAAACCCTGCTCTAATCCAACCCCCCATTTTACATCTGGAGGAACTAAGGCCCAGAAAGGATGTGGTCACAAAACTTGTTAGTGATAGAACCAGATCTCCTTATTCCTAGTTCAAGCTATTTTCTATTGTGTTCCACTGGGTTCAATGTGTTGTACCACTCTGCATCTCTGTCAATACTGAGTCAGGTAGACTTAAATGTGACATGATTCCTGGCCCCCCGAGATGCTCAGCTCACACTGACTGGGTGCAATCCTGGTGACTCACCAGCCCCCTCCCCCAAAAAGGTTATTTTTTTCTCTTTTATCCATTAGATAAAGGAACAAAGGTCTGTCTTCTCAAAAACAGAGAAAGAGAAATACAGGGACAGGGACAGGGACAGAGACACAGACACAGAGACATACTGCATGTAGAAAATGAGCTCCTTGAAAGGCCAAGAATAAGACTGGCTTTTACCTTTCTTTTTATCTTCACCAGTTAGCACAATGCCTGGCACATAGTAGGCACTTAATAAATGCTAGTTGATTTGACACAGAGAGATGCGCAGCCACACAGAAAAAACAAAACAAAACAGTGTGAAAGACAGAGAAATGGAGAGACAGAGAGAAGAATGTGCCTGTTGATTTTTACTGTGAGCAGCTCGCAGTTCACACTGTGATGATGAGGCAACAGACCATTTATATTCTCATGAATTTGATAGATGCTGTTAGCCCAATCTTCACCTAGCATTGAGTGCCATATCTATTAATTACTTGTTTGTTGACAAAATAAAAAATAAAAGTTCTGACTGCCTAAGTCTTAGTAGCCCATCATCAGTAGTTTCCTATGACTTCTCAGCAAGGCATCAGTTGGTAACCCCACACTTCATAATGAGGTAGCCCTCCTATTTCTCCTTCATGAAAGCTCATGCCCTGGAATCTCTTTGAATTATTTGGGGAACTCATCCAAGGGACCAAGAACTCTCCTGAACAATGCTCCTTACATCAAAGAGACAGATCAGAGCAAACATTTAAAAATGTTCAAATTGTTCATTTGAAAAAGATCTGGAGATTTTAGTGGACGGCAAGCTCGCTTGTATGATGTGGTAGCCAAAAAAAAAAAAGCAAATGAGATCTTAAGTTCCATTAATCCAAGCAGAGTATATAGAACAAGGAAGGTGATCATTGCTCATTCTCCATCCAGTAGGACCTCATCTAGATTATTGTTTTATTGGTGTTTTCTTAATGCCACATTTGACAAGTAGGAAGGGGAGGAGACTAGAGTATGTGCCATAAAAGGCAGTTGAAGGAAGTAAGAATATTAAGCCTAGAGAAAAGAAAACTTATAAAGTGACATGATAACTGTCTTCCAATATTTGAAGCTATCAAGTGTGGGAGGTAAAGGGAAGAAGATCTGACTCGTTCTTGGTTGCAAATTGCAGAACAAAGGAAAGTTGCAGAAGAGCAGATCTAGGTTAATTATAAGGAAAAATGTAAAAATTGGAGCTATGGGAAAATTGAATGGACCTTCCCCATTGAATTCTCCATCACTAATGATTTTCCAACATACCCCAAATGACCACTTTTCAGGTGTGTTGTAGAAGAATTTCCTATTAAGGTGTAAGAGGACTAGAGTACCTCTGAGGCCCTTTCCATCTCTGAGATTATCCAACTTCACTAACTCAAATAAATCCAGGAAGCCCAATTAATGATAAACCCAAGTTGGAAATTTACTATTAGAAGAAATGCAACTGTATTAGGGGGAAGGAGAATAAGCATTATAGACTGCCTACTGTGTGCTGGGCACTATAGTAAGCCTTTTTAAAAAAACAAATATTATCTCATTTGATTCCCATAATAGCCTTGCAAGTGCTAGTAATAGTTTTAGACCAGATTTGAATTCAGGTCTTCCTGACTCCAGGCCCATCTCTCTATCATCTGTGCCATCTGCCTCTGATACTCTTATTCATTTTTTGAAGCATACATGCATTGGAATGCAGGAATTTTTTTAAATTCCAAGTAATTTATAGTTGCAATTACCAGAGCCAAAATTAGGAATTTTTAAATCCTGGAGCAAAACCAGTTGGAGCTGGGGGAAAAACTGGTTTGGAGAACAGTTACATCACAAATACAATTATGCCAGGAAAGGGGAAATCCAGTCACCCAATCCCTGACTCTGAAGGACTGGGAGTCACAAAGGTGAGCCCAAGGAGAGAGGTGCCTAGGAGAGAAGAACCCTGGGGCTTTGGGGCTGAGGGAGGTGGCTGCATAGCATGGCGACGTGAACTGTGAGGTGAGGTACAAGAACAGCAGTTGTCATGGGGGGGGAAGTGAATGCCCTTAGGAAGGAAGCATACACCCCTGGACATTGGTACCCTGGGACAAAGCCCCATTCACCTCATACTAGCTATGGTTCAATGAATTACTCAACCTTCACAGAAAATAATTTCAGATAGTCTGTTTATATAAATTTCTCTCAATCATTGACTCCCTGAGGGAATACTTTAGGTAGATCTCAAGATGTCCCAGAAAATATTTTCAAGGTCCTACAAAAAGTCTGGTCTGTCAAAGAGACAAGGCACCACTGACTACATATCCAGCTAATCTACACTCCCCTCCCCATACACACACACATTTCTCCCTCCCTCCACAATTACTGAGGTCAAGTTATTATCAATCATATTATCAATTGCTTGTACTACTTTTGGATGCAGGTTAAATATTCTCATGTCAGTGGGATCTTACACGCTAGATTCTCATTGAAATCTAATGACTTTTATCTTCAAAGGACCCATGTGGCACTCAGAGTATCCACCCTGCTGTTTTAATTACAGCACTTCATACATTTCACATTCTAAAGATAAACACAGGCACAGTATCCTGGTTAGATTTTTTTCCAGGGGGTTTATTATTAAAGGAACAATTCAAGGAGATGATTTCTCTTCACTGTTTTATGAAACACTATCCATTTCTTTTTAGAACTGGTTTGAGGTGTTCCCATTTCCTTCTGGTAACTCAGCCTATGGTGTGTAAGGATCTGAGGGCATCCAAAGCACCCACAGCATTGAGCTCCCACACCATATTGTCTGGAGCCTTGAATTCTGAGTCGGAGAGCTCAGTTTGAATCCCGACTCTGTTCGTTATTGCCTGTATCACTTTTGTCAAGTCCCTTGCCTTTCCCGGGTCTCCATTTGTTCATCTATAAGACAAGGAGGACTATTTTATCTCTGAGATCATTTCCTGCTCTGAATCATGTGATCCCAAGTGCATTAAGACAAAGTACACTGATCTACAAGGGATATAATTAGAGTATAATGTGTTCAATTAGCCAGTCTTCAAAAACCATACTCTAAGGCTGGTACATCAAGTTTGTAGCATTATTTCCATTTTATAGATGGAGAGCAATGAGACAAAGGAGGGATGAAATTTGCTCGGGATCACACATCAAATTGGCAGCAGAGTCAGAATTGGTCCCAGTTCTCCTGGATCCTAAGACAGTCTTTTTCTTTACCTGGTTCCATGTATCTTTTATGTCAATTCATCACATCTGTAACAGCTACAGCTGCATCTGTGCAAAAGCTTATAGGATAGAGAGTATATATGTATGATGCAAAGAACATAGATCAGGAGTCAGAAGACCTTGGCTGGTGTCCCAATTCTGCAGTTTCTGGGATATAGCTTATCTTTGCCAAGTCACTTCCACTTTTTGAGAGGCAATGAGGGTTAAATGACTTGCCCAGGGTCACACAGCTAGCAAGTGTCAAGTGTCTGAGGCCAGATTTGAACTCAGGTATTTCCACTCTTTACACCCTAGTTTCCCCATCTGCAAAATTGGTATAATAGTAATTGTACCACCTATCTCAGAGTTGTGAGGTAAGAATTTTGTGGTATGCTATTGGGAGGTTTCAGAAATATTTGCCTTCCCTCACACCCATTGGAGAGATTTGAGTATGTCCTTCCAGTCCCATTTGCTACCTGAAATGCCTTCTCCTTTCCTCTTCTACCACCCAATACTGTCTTTCAAAGCCAAGTTCAAGTCCACAACCTTCATAAGCCCCCCTCATGGCTACTCCACCTGTATTGATCTTTCCCTTCTCCAAATAGCAATCAGTTTGTATCACACCACTCGAGATCTGATCACAAAGTCTCGTATTCTCACATTATTGTCCTGCTCAGCTACATGGGAAATTCCTGAAGGTAAGAGATCATTCCTTATAATAACCTCTCTGTGCCTCAACAAAGCAAAACATACTTAGTAGAGGGATAATCAGCATGTATCAATGGGAATAGATCAGCATGTTACAAAGAATGCTTCATTTGGAGTTAACCTGGTTACAATCCTAACTCTAATGCTTATTACTTACATGACTGCTATGTGACCTTGGAAAAGCGACTTTTCCTGTCATGGCCTCAGTTTCCTCCTCTGTTTCCACTCCCAACCATGTCCTAATAAATGGCACTGACAGACGTCATACAGCCACAGCGACTGGGTCCACTACAGACTGATACTATCTGATTGAACCTGGAGAGATAGCATGTAAAGAAAGCTGGCCTCAGAGCCAGGACAACCTGAGTGTGAGCCCTGCCTCTGACACATACTAGCTGCAGGACCCTGGATAGTTACCCCCAAGTAACTCTAAGTTTTAAGTTGTAGAACAGTTTTATACACACACACACACACACACACACACACACACACACACACGCACGCAGAGATATTCTTCTTCATTGGTCATTTCCTATATCTATGAGATCACAAGCCCAACCTAAAAAACAAATAAAAAAACCCCCAAGAGGACCCTCACTGCTATGTACCAATCCTTTTATTTTTATCTAATTTTTATACATTTGAATCAATTCCTTATATATTTAAGAAATGAACCTTTTGTCAGAGAAATTCTCTGCAAATGTTTTCCCAGTAAATTGTTTCTCCTCTAATCTGAGCTTCACTGGATTCATCTGTGCCAATATTTGCAATTTTATGACATCAAAACTGTCCATTTTATCTTCTGTGATCCTCCGTATCTCTTATTTGGTCATGAACTCTTCCCTTATCCATAAATATCTGAAAGGTAATTTCTTTCTTGCTCCTCTCATTTGTTTATGACATGACATTTTATATTTAAGTCATGTATCCATTAAGAGTTTATATTTATATATGGTGGGAGGTGTTGGTCTATACCCAATTTATTCCAGAATGCTGTTCAGTTCTCAAAGCAAGTGGGTTTTTTTTTAACTTTTCTTTTGTTTGGTTAAATAGTGAATGCGCTTGGGCTTTTGGTTGTTGAATACTAGGCTATTAGGCTTGCTTGCTTCAGTGTGCTATATATTTAATCTGTTCGACTGATCAATGAGTTTTTTAACTCTATTTTTTTAACCATTACCTGTTCATTTTGATAATTACTGCTTTATAGTCTAATTTAAGATCTGGTTCTGCTAGGCTTCCTTCCTTCGCACTTAAAAAAATTCCCTTGAAAGTCTTAATCATCAAGATGACTTTCATTATTATTTTTTCTTGAACTACAAAGTAATCCTTTGATAGTTTGATTGGCATAGCACTGAATCAATTAATTAATTTAAGCAGTATTGTCATCTTTATTGTATTGGCTCAGACAACCAAAATTAATTCATATTTCTCCAATTATTTAGTCTGTATTTCCATAAATAGTGTTTTGTGGTTGTATTTACAAAGTTCTTATATATATTTTAGTAAGCAGAGGCTCAAATATTTTATAAATTATGAAGCTATTTTAAGTGAAATTTCTTTTTCTATCTTTTTCTCTTGGATTTTATTGGAAATATATAAAAATATTAATGATTTATATGCATTTAATTTATATCCTACAACTTTTCTGTGTTTATTCATAATTTCAATTAATTTTGGTTGAGTCTCTAGAGTTCTCTAAGTACATCATATCATCTTTCAAAAAGTGGTGATTTTGTTTCTTCTTTGCCTATGCTTGTTTCTTAAATTTCTTTTCTTGTAGTAACTGCTATAGCTAGTATTTTTAGCACTATATAAAATAGTAGTAGTGACAATAGACATCTTTGATTTACCCTTGATTGTACTGAAATGAAATCAAGTTTATTCCTATTACATATGATCCTAGGTCTTGGTTTTAGATGTATACTTGAATTACCATGCTAAGGAAGGTCCATTTGTACTTATGTTTTCTAGTGGTTTTTTAAAAACAGAAATGGGTATCAAAATCTCTTGTCAAAATTTTTTCTCCACTATTTGATATAATCATTTGATCAATTCAAATGAAAGTAAGGTTCAAGTGACACTTGTTCCCCTATCCCTTCTTCATTTGTATCAACTTCTACTTGTGCACCCTGATTATATGAAATAACAATGCTCCCATTCTTCTTTAGCCCTTTTACCATTGGTACATGCTTTCTTTTAACACTGTCGAAGCATAACAAAACTACTCCCAAGGCCTCTTTCTTATTTTACTTCCTTTTGACTCCTGATTACATTAGAGATCTGAAGAGACATATCTACCCTCCCCATTAGAATGTAAACATTCATCCTTATAAAGTCATTTCTGATTGCTCATATATATTTACCTACTTGTGTTTCTCTTGACTCCTATATTTGTATTTCAAAATTTCTATTCAACTCTGATCTTTTCATCAAGAACTGTTAGAAGCCCACTAAGCAGTTAGATGGATAGAGTATTAAGCCTGAAGTCAAGAAGATCTGAATTCATTCAAATCAAGCTTTAGATACTTTCTAGCTCTGTGACCCTAAGCAAATCATGTAATCTCTGTCTCAGTTTCCTCAACTGTAAAATGGGGATAATAATAGTACATACCTCAAAGGATTGTTGAGGATTAAATAATATAAATAGTGTCCAGAACATAGTAGGCACTTAAATGCTTTTTCCCTTCCCTTTATTGAAGGTCCATTTTTTTCACCTACACAAGTTATTCTTGGATGTAGGCCTATATCTTTTAGCTTTTGAATTATTATATTCCATGTTTTCTGTTCTGTATGGTGGTAGATGCTAAATCTTGTGTGATTCTGGCTATGGTTCCTCAGTTCTTAAGAACTATTTCTTTCTAACTGCCTTCACTGTTTTTTTTTTTCTTTGATTTGCAATCTCTGAATTTTGGCTATTGAATACCTGGAAGTTTTTATTTTAGAGTTTCTTCTAGGAAGTGATCAGTAGATTTCCTCCCTGTTTTTACTGTGCCCAGTTGTTCTAACATATGTGGGCATTTTTATTTCATTTTTTGAAATATGATATCTAGACTCTTTCTTCTATCATGCCTTTCAGGTAGTTCAATGATCCTTAAATGATTTCTCTTTGGTTTGCCTTCCAGGTCAGTTGTTTCCTCTGAGACATTTTGTATTTTCTTTTATTTTTCAACCTTTTGACTTTGTGTTCATATTCCTTGTTGTCTATGATGGAATCATTAACTTCTATTCAGTACATTCCAATTTGCAGTAAGTCTGTTACTTCAGTAAGGTCTTATACTCTTAGGTTAAGCTGCTAATTTTCTTTCAGAGTCTACTTCTTCAAAAGAAGCTTGCATTTCTTTTCTAATCCTTTCTTCCAATACTCTTATTTCATTCATAATATAATTTTAAACTAAAAAAAAAACCCTCTTGCTTAATTTCTTCTAGGAATTCTAACTTGATCTTATCAACAAGTGATATTTTACTTTGGGACAATCATTGTAGGTTTTTTTTTGCAGTTATTCTCATTTTCTGGGTGTGTATTTTGAGCATCCCTGGCATCAAAATAGTTCTTTATTTTATTTTATTTTTTTTACTTTATTCATTCATTCATTTTTACTCCCAGAATTTGGGCTTTGTGTTAGGACTAGGCTATGGGATTGTTGTAGCTATGTATGATCTCAGTCTATCTTATTTGCTATCTTGCTGCTAAAGTTAGAGTGACATAACTGTGGCCTGGTCCTGCTGCAGGGATCTTCTCCAATATCCCCTTTCCTAGATTAGGGCAATGGTACTATGGCCCTTGTGCTGGGAACCTTAGTTTTGGATTCTTCCTCCAGGGTCAGAGTGACAGGACTGCAGTCCCATTCTTATCCAAGGACTGTATGAAGTCCATATAGCTAGTAAGTGTCTGAGGCCCAGATCCCCTCCCTGAAGTCCCAGTGACAGTGCTGTGATCCTTTTCTGCTCAAGGGGCTTGGTTGTACTATTTTTGGACAACCCCTATTCCATATTTCCTGTTGTGATCACTGTGGGTGGGATTTTTAATCTTGAAATTGAAAGATGACCTACTGTAGTTTCTCCTGATGTTTCTGACTACTACTCATTCTGAGGTCATTACTAGAGTTGCTATTTGGGGAGCTGGGCTACACTGCCTCATCCTATTCTACCATCTTAGCTGGTCTCCCAAACTTCTTTATTTCTGTGCAGATACCACTAGCCTTTCAGTCATCCAAGTCCCCAGCCTTGGAATCATCCTCAACTTTTGCCTTTCCCTCACTCTTCATATCCAATTAGTTGGTAGGCCCTATCCTAGGATCATATATTTGGAGCTGAAAGGAACCTCAAAGACTACCTAGCCCTGAAATGATGAACTGAAGCCTGGAGAAGTGAAATGATTTGTCTAAGATCATACAGGTAGTAAATAGCAGAGTTATCATTTGAACTTAAGGTCACTGACTACAAATCCAGCACTCTTTCCCCCATAAAATATTTCTTATTGATTCTATTTTCACAATATCCTGCATATCCATCACCTTCTTTTTGCTCACATGGCAACCACCTAGTTCATTTAACTGGAGAATTAACGCTAAATTCATTACTTTTTGCTATGTCACAGGTAGGTAAATAGGGTTATAAAGGGAAGGGAAGCTAGGAGAAGGGGAAGGAAATAAGCATTTATATAGTGCCTACTATGTGCCAGGCATTGTGCTAGGTGGTAGGGTTACAAAGGGAAGAGTGGAAAGGGAAGAGAGGAAGAAATATTAAGCCTTTATATAATGCCCAAGGGTGCAGTGGATAAAGCACCGGTCCTGGATTCAGGAGGACCTGAGTTCAAATTTGACCTCAGACACTTTACACTTACTAGCTGTGTGACCCTGGGCAAGTCACTTAATCCCAATTACCTCACCAAAAAACCAAAAGAACAAAACAAAACAAAACTAAGTGGCAGAGGTGAGGAGGGAGTATATTTCCAGCAGGGAAGGGCAAGATGGGATGAGGTAAACAGGAAATGGGAAGAATGCCAGTTTGACTGGAATTTAGACTGAATGAATGAGAATAAAATATAATAAACCCTTGTAATAGCTCATTATCCCCCTCTGAGACTATTGCAAGGCAGCTGGGTGGAGCAGCAGATAAAGCACTGGGACTGGAATCAGGAAGACAGGAGCTCAAATCTGGCCTCAGACACTTACTAGCTATTATGACCCTGGGCAAGTCACTTAACCCTGTTTGCCTAAGTTTCCACATTGTAAAATGAGCTGGCAAAGGAAATGGAAAACCACTCCAGTATCTTTACCTAGGAAATCCCAAATGGGGTCAGGAAGAGTCACACATGAGTGAAACGATTGAACAACAATAAATAACAATAAGGAGCATAGTGTTGTCTCCAGGCTTCATATGAAGGGCTGTCACCAAGACTAGCTGTGGAGTTTGGAAAACACTACTGATTTCCCTGAGGTTGACAACCACAGAAATCAGGGAACACCCCGTGCAAGGACTGAGAACTCAGGATTATTCTCACTCAAGAGGGTTTCTGCTTGAAACCAAGGAGATCCTTAAGTTTAAAAAAAAAAAAACCAAAAACAATTTTGTTACTCAGATCCCTTCTACTCTCTCCCTGCTCATGAGACTGTAAGCTCCTACAGAGTAGGGATTTCTTCCTTCTTGTCTTTACATTCCCAGAGGCTCTTAATAAAGGCTTGTTGATTGATTGATTGATTGTCTCTTTCCTCTCCTCCCTCCCAAGTCAGCCCTTAGCTGGGTTGTCCTTGTCCTTGGCTCACTCCAAGTGCCTTAATCCAATAAAATCTCATTAAATCAGACCCCATGGATTTGACATTTGTGGTCATTTTTTTCCCTTTTGGAAGATGTTTACCATTGCTCTATCTGTGAAAAAAAAAGTGAGGGATTGATATTGAAATGCAGGAGGAAATAAGCTAAGTTTGGAGGCAAAGGACCTGTTTTCAAATCCTGACTCTAGCACTTCCTACCTGTATGATATTTTATCTCTCTGGACTTCAGTTCCCACATCTATAAGATGAGAGATTTAAACCAGGTGGTATCTAAGAATCCTTTCAATTCTAAATCTCTGACCCTATGACTGTACATTTAGAGAACAGAAAAGGTGAATAAGCCCTATTGTTCTTGTGCTATGGTCTTCTCATGGCCATAAATAAAGGGGAGGCAGGGATTGCCTTGCTTGTCTCTACACAGAAGCTCATTTTTCTATTTGCCAAACATTTCTCTCCATGCTTTGAAACCTACTGGCAATAGTTCCCTGAGTGGGTAGTATTCACACCAATTCCTACTATAGTGCCACTTGAAGATTTCTTTGTAGACAAATGCTGTTTATTTTTTCTTACAGGTCACTAAGCATATGCATGTGTGTGTGTGTATACACATACATATATATACATACACACACACACACACACACACACACACACATACAGTTATCCCTTCCACATTACAACTTTCCCCATCTCAGTTTCAATATAACATGGGTCAGCATAAGAAATTAAATGTAAATTTGGGGAGAGTTTTGTGGAAGCTGCAAACTACATGTGAAGGCCAGCAGATAACACAAAGTCTATGACCAAATACTTAACCCAAATTTTACAATAAGGCACTATAAACACTCTATAAAAGAAAAATCTAGACTTCTCTGATATGGAGGGAGGGTCAAAAAATTGTATATAGATTTTCCAGATCAGTAGGGCACCATGCCCTTAACCCCCACACTGTGGAAGGGATAACTGTGTATGTATGTATATATGTGTGTATATACATAATATACACACACACACACAAATATATGTGTGTATCTGTATCTGTACATGTGTGTGTATGTGTATGTTAAGGAGGAGGAGGAGAAGGATGGGGATGAGAATGAGGACAATGATGATAGCACTTCCCTCTCCACCAACCTACATCTCCCTGGACCAACCATTTTCTTGAACAACTCTGTTGGGTCAAAAACTGTGTCAAAAGTAGAAAGACATTCATTCATCATTAGCTTTTTAGAACATTAAAATCTCCTGGAAATTCAACTTAAAACTCAGAGCTAATGAGACTTATCAAAGTCTTCTGGAACCTGCCCCTGGGAGAGGCATTCAGTCAAGAAAAACACACTCCACAAAACATAGCCCCACATGTAAGAGTCCTACTTTGGATGAGCATGCCTTTGACCATCTCTTGTCTTTGAGGACAAATCCTTATTAAGCTAAACAGAGACCTGAAAGGCTGAATGTCCAGAGATGGTCGGTCCCCTCCCCTAGAAGACTGATTTGCCCAAAGACTTTTTTCCCCAGTATAAGGATAGGGTACTTTAATGCACTTGTTAGAATGAAATTTGCTAGTATGAGGGACCCATGCTCTGGTCAAAAATTAGTTATTGAATTAAAACACTCAAAACCATGCACATTGTCAAAAAAAGCAGGAAAGAGGCTTAAGAAATATTTTAGTTTGATGCTCTCTTTTTACCACCATTTAACAGTATGGTAGTCAGCCAAATGGCCCAGTAGCTAGAGTGCTAAGCCTGGAAGCAGAAGACCCTGACTCCAAAACTGACCTCAGATACTTACTAGTGATATGATCCTGGACAAGTCGATTAACTTCTGTTTGCCTCAGTTTCCTCATCTATAAAATGAAGATAAATAATAGCACCTCCCTCCATTGTGGTGAGGATAAAATGGAATCATGTTTGTAAAGTGCTTTGCAAACCTTAACACGCTTATAAAAATTCTAGTTATTATTATTATCATTATTACTAAGGAGGAAACTGAGTCCCAGACAGGTCAAATGACTTGAATATGTGATGCAGCTACTTAGTGTCAGAGGTGGGACCACACCCCAAGTTTTCTGGCTCCCAGCCCTATCAGCGAATGTTCTTTCTACTATACCAAATGGTAGCAATAAACAGCAATACTTATAGCTGATGCTGGAGCAGGAATGCCCTTTGCAACACTGGCCCATTCCTCTTTCTAATACATTTTGTAGAGTGCTTTTCACTTGACAAGTATTTCTTCAACTATCAATTTTCTCAACTATCAATTATCTGTTGACCCTCACAATGTGAGGTATTAATATTTATCTAAAGGGAAACTGAAAAGTTGAATGCTTTTTTCTGAGGCCACAGTTTGTTGTTGGGAAGTAGACCTGACAAGGCTCTCAAGCTTATACTTTCGGTAGGCATTATTCTACAGAATGCCTCTAAACAAACGAGTCAGAGAAGGTAGGCATGGGAGATACTAAGAAGAGGATGCTTTTATTGTTGCTGTTGTTCAGTCTTGTTGGACTCTTTGTGACCCCTTTGGGGGTTTTCTTGGCAAACATACAGGAGTGGTTTGCCATTTCCTTCTCCAGCTCATTTTACAAATGAGGAAACTGAAGCAAGCAGGGTGAAGTGACTTGCCCATGAGTGTCTGAGGTCAGATTTGAACGTAGGTCTTCCTGACTCCAGGCATGATGTTCTATCCTCTGCATCACCAAGATGCTGATGAAGAAGATAGTACAGACTCAAATGCAGCATGAACACCATAGGCAAAGCTGTGTGGCCCACCAACCTCTGCTGTGTCCTAATACTTGTAACAATACCAGAAATGAAGCCATACCCAGTCACCTGAGCATCGATTTAAAGCTGGTTTTGGACATCATCAACTCCATCTTCATCATTTTTCTCAGGGGAAAACTACAACTAAGTTGCTTAGCAGGGTCACACAAGCACTAAGCAACCAAGCTAGATTCTGAAGCCAGGCTCTCCCATTCCAGATCCAGTGCTTTTTTTTTTAGTCAATGTATAGCACAGGTTTTCATTTCAAACCCAGTGAATTGCTACACTGGACCTGGGATCTTTTTGTTTTCCCTTTACCCTCTCCTGACTGCCCCTCCAACCCATCCCTCTCCCCTGCACACACACTGTCCTGCTTCAGGTCTGATGATAGCACGGATGGATCCAGGATGATTCCTGAAACACGAAAGAATTGTTTTATTTTTAGCCACTAATTTGCCAACAAGCTCAGCAGGCAGTCTGGTTGGATAGAAATGAAATTCTATAATTATACAAAAGCCTGGGTCACTGACCTCTGGATTGCAATATCTTGTCTCTTTTGTCCTTCCCTTCCACTGCCTAGCCCGTGGGACGAAATTGCATTGGTTTCTTTGGTCGCCCCTAGAATGAGGTAGTATTGGAAACTAGTGAGGCATGGCACGCAGAGGTGTTCATAGCTTTGCAATAATTTACCCATTTTCATTTTGTTTGATTTCATTAACACCTGGGTCTCTGGGGAGCATGCTGGGGGAGGGGAGGGAGGAAAGAGAGGTAGGGGGATGGAAGATATTTCAGCTGGAATCTAATGATTAGCACTTCCACGTCTGGCAACCCCGGAAGAGTGCCAAATGCCATGATTGTTTGCCTCCTGCTTTTCCTGGCCAAACAGCTGGATCCGGGTGTGCACCTGTCTTTCCAGCCCCAGTTCAAGGCCCATTTCCTCAGTGGACTTTTCTCCAATTATCCCAGGTTTCAGACATCTCTCATTGCCCATGATTCTCAAAGCACTTAACAGTCCCTCCTCAGAATTTTAGAATCATAGATTTAAAGTTAGAAGGGACCATCAAGTTCAATGCCTTCGTTTTACAGATAAGGAAACTGAGACCCAGGTTAGTTGAAATAAATTGTCTAAATTCACAAAAGTCGCAAAGGTCTCCGCTCCTCCACATGTAAATCCAGCACTCTTTGGGCCTTGTCCTGCCCTTCTCTTCTGACAGTGTAGGCTGCCTTGCATTATTTAGTTGTTTTATCTGTCTTCTAGAAAGATGCCTGGTGGGGCCCTTGGCTAAAGCCCATCCCCAGCGATGGCTTACATTTGTAGGATGAAGGGGTTGAACTAACTGGCCTCTGAGGTCCCTCCCAGCTCTGGAGTTATTTCCCTGTGATACAGATACTCCTTAAAGCAGCAGCTCTCAAATTTTTTGGTCTCAGGACTTTATATTCTTAAAAATTGTTAAGGACACCTCAAAGAACATGCATTGATGTGCCTTATATCGATTGATATTTGCTGTATCAGAAATTAAAATCTTTTCATATTATGATGAAAATAGCTTTAACTTCAAAATCTCCTGAAAGGGCCTTGATCCCATTTTGAGAACCACAGCTCTAAAGCAAGATCAAGTAATAAGAGAGGGGTAAGAAAAGAAGACATAGGTTCAAATCCAGACTCTTCTACTTGCTACCTAAGTGACCTTAGGCCAATCACTTTTCCTCTATGGGCCTCAGTTCCTCAACGGTTACATGATTTAAATTGTCCTCAACCTTTCTTTCCAGTTTCCTTATACTTCGTTGTATTTTCTTATTCTTTGTTGTTGTTGTTGTTGTTGTTGTTAAATCATTTTTTAGTCTGACTCTCCATTGGGGCTTTCTTGGCAGAGATACTGGAGTGGTTTGCCATTTCCTTCTCCAGCTCATTTGACAGATGAGGAAACTGAGGCAAGTAGGGTTAAGTGACTTGCCCAGGGTCACAGAGCTAGTGAGTATAGGAAGCTGGATTTGAACTTGAGTCTTCCTAACTCCAGGCTCAGGGCTCTATCCACTGCACATCTAGCTGACTGCTAGGTAGAGGTTAAGTGACATGCCCAGGGTCACACAACTAGTAAGTGTCAAGTGTCTGAGGCCGGATTTGAACTCAGGTCCTCCTGAATCCAGGGCCAGTGCTTTATCCACTGTGCCACCTAGCTGCCCCCCACCAAGGTTGGATTTTAACTCAGGTCTTCCTGACTCCAGGCCCAGTGCTCTGCCCCACTGTATCACCTTGCTGAATCACTTAAATATGTACATGTTGGTTTCTCTGAGAGAATGTAAGCTCTATGAGGACATGGTCTCTTTCATTTTTTTTTGTATCTGCAATGCCTAGCATAGTGCATGGTACACAGTAGGAGCTAAATGCATGCTTGCTGATCGATTGATAAGTTGAGAACATTGGACTTACTGACCTCTGATGTCCTTTCTGCTATAAATCCTATGAAACTCAAATCCTAGATTTGGAGACAAGGCGACTTCTCTCAAAGAGAGACCGACCAATTTTAGTGTCAAGAGGGGATGATAGAGGGAGGATGGAGAGAGCAAAAGAGACTTCAGCTGAAAACCCTGTTGGGTGTCCTTCCTGGGAAAATTAATTATTTAAAAAGCCAAAGTAACTTGGTGTTCAAACCATGGCTGCTTTGAGGCACCTGGGCTGGGGAGAAAGGTCAGCACTAGCCCCTAGGAGAGCGACAGTGCCCCCGAATGACCAGGGGAGGCTGGTTTATGATGGATGAGCTGCCTCTGCAAGCTGAGCCTGACTAAGGCTGTGACTGATGACTTCGGTGACACTCCCCATTTGTTTCCCCGATGACTGGGAGAAGGGCCACCCCCAGTGACAGGCAGGTCCTGCAAAGAAGGGGTCAGAGCGGTGGCTGTGGCCATTTAGATCCTCATGTTTCCCATTGTCACCTTAGGACCTTGCTTCCAGACCTCCCTTGGGACTCCAAACACACACCCACACATGCACGCGGGCTCGCGCGCGCGCCACACACACAGACACTGATAATCTCCCTCACACTAAAGCATGAATGATTTCATCTACTTAACAAAAGAAGGAAGGGGAAGGGAGGGAGAGAGAGACAGACAGACAGAGACAGAGACAGAGAGACACAGAGACAAATACAGAGAGAGACAGAGAATTAGTGAGAAGGAAGCTGAAACCAAAGGACTTGCTGATGATTACACAATAAGAAAATGCTAGAGGTAGGATTTGAATCTGGTGTCCTAACTTCAAAGCCAGAGCCCTCAATATCACACCAGACTTCTCTCTGTTGTTTAATAAATTAAATAACAAAGTGTGGGGAATTGAAGTAGGTAGGTGATAGTCCCACCGCACTCTGCCCTTGTCAGGCCACATTTGAATTACTGTGTTCAGTTCTAGAGACAGTCACTGCCTTCAAGGAACTTAGAATCTAAAGGAATTGTGAATGGAGGAGCAGCCATCCAAGCTTGGAAAGGGGACCAAGGGGCAGCATGTCTACAACACACAAAAGGAGGTAGGTAAGGGAGAGAGAGATGACAAGCCCACAGAGCACCCAGACTGGGGGCATCTTGTTCCCTAGATTTGGAGCCAGGGAGGGCCCCAGATGCAAAGGGGACTGATCTGACTCTAGTTTCTGTCCTCTATAAAGAAAGACATTGGGAGGAGTTTGGTACTCCACCCTCCAGCCCTCCAATCAATCTGAGTGGGGAGATTTCCTCACATTTAAGGAAGGATATTTAGGAGCTGTGACTTGTCCAGAGGAAAATTACAAACAGCCAGAACTAACACAGTTCTATCAGCTCTACCCAACTCTATCCCCTAGGCCTGCTACCTTCCACAGTCCCTGGGCCCCTTTACTTCCCCCTCCCACTCTGGGCAAAGTACTCTATCATCACAACTGGCATGGGGACCCATGACACACAGGACATTTGGGGTCGGGGCAGGGGCAGGGGGGCGGGGAGGGAAATCAGTGATAGAAAGTATACACACACACACACACACACACACACACACACACACACACACACACAAGTGGCTTCCACCCCCAACCTCCTAAGAACATAAACTCTTTGAGATCACAGACCATGCTTCCAAACTCTCTCCTTTGAACTCCCTAAGAGCCAGGCACAGTGTCTTGTATAGAATAAGCACTTGATAGCACTCCACAAACTTTTGGTGATTATGATAGCACCAGATATGTTTCCTGTCAAGTAATCTGCCACATCCCCCCTGTTCCCACTATAGCCACTTGGTTATAATATATAATGGATTACTCCATCCATTCTAATTAGAACCTGGGAATGATTTTTCTTTTCTGTACTTAAGATTTCTGACATACTTTGGCAAGCAAATTCCTATCCCCCTGCTGCTCTAATCTGTCATTGAGGTTTTTGTCTAGGTGAATACACCTTTTCCCCTAAAGCTCTCCCCACACTCTCATTGCTATCTCACTCAGTGCTGTCCCCATCCTCCTCTACCATCCCTTTCCACTGTGCCCTCTGCATCCCACTTCCTCTATTAACCAAATCCCCTTTATCCTGTATCTCTTCTCCCTTTCATCTTCAGGTACATGGAGAAGTCCTCCTTTCTCTTGTACACATGCCACCCCTTGGTCCCCTTTCCAAGCTTGGATGGCTGCTCCTCCTTTCACAATTCCTAAACCAGGAGGAAGTATTGGCATGCTCCATGCTTCCCTATAGCCACTTCCATAACAGCGACAACATCAGTCTACTCTGTCACATCCAGATCCTATCATCTGTGGATTTCCAGGCCATGTCCTTTCCCACCCAAATAAGTTCAGTGCTTGGCTCAAAGTCATTTCAGTCACAAACTTCATCTCTTTCAAACACCCTGACCACACACACCTCATCTGTGACCTCCTCAACCCTTGGAAATTCTGGTCTAGTGTCCCTCAACCATACACAGGGATGATCATACTTTAGACAACCCAAAAGCCCTCCCCATATTCCCCCGGCTAACTGAATTTGGCCCAAGTACAAAAAGTCCTAGTAACAGCTCTGGTGACTAACACAGTAAAGACAATACCATGCGAGGTCCAGTAGAAAACACTGGGGGTGTTTAGCCCAGAAAAGACTTTCTAGCAGGAAGAAATAGGAACTCTTTTCAGGCATTTATGCACTGCCACGTGAACAAAGATTAGGCTTGTTCTACCCAGGCTCAGAGGACAAAACAAGGACAAGTGAAGGAAGGTACAGAGGCACATTTTGACACCTCATGGAAGAAACATTTTCTGACCATTAGAACTGTCCAAAAATGGAAAGAGGTAGTGAGCTCCCCATCGTTGCAAGTCTTCAAGCAGAGAGGTTGGATGCCAGATTGGCAGGATGTAGAAGGACTTTCTGATTAGTCAAGTCAACAAGCATTTATTAAGCTCTTACTGTGTTCCAAGAACCATGATAAATGCTGGAAATGCAAAAGCTGCTCAGGCATGGGTTAGAACAGATGGTGACTGAAGCTCCTTCCAGCTCTGAAATTGTGTCATTCTGCTCAAATCTCTGGAGAGGTACAGCCTCAGAGTCATTTCCAACTAAAGCTCAGGACCCCAGGAATCAGAATCTTCTGTTTTTACCCTGAGTCAAGGGATGGGCCTAGTGAACTTCCCAGCCTCTGTCTGCACCCCAGGCCCAGGCCACCCTCCCTTCTCCCTCCTCCTCCATATACTGTAATTATCTGATAACAGAGACCCGGCCCCGAGGGCTTCAAACACACAGCACACTTCCCAAAGATGAAAAGCTTATTTGTTAATAACCACATAGCAATAACAAAAATTTTGGTTGCATTGTAAGGCAGGGTGCCTTCCTCATTCACCAATAATGACAGACAATTTAAAAAAATAAACAACACATATAATTTGAGGAAAGGAAACAAATAGTAGTTTTGGCTTTTCCTTGGGAAAATATTTTTACTATTTTCTTTAAGACGTCCCCACTGGGGCCCTTGCCACCTCCTCCCCCTCCCATGGTCTCCCCTGCTGAGACACTCACTCAGCAGGCGGCACCAGCAGCAGAGCCTGGAAGAGGAGGCAAGGCCTTGCTCTGAAGCTTTCCAAAGAGCCCTATCCTTGGGAGAAGCTTCATTTGCTTTTCCTCAAATCAGAGGTAGAAAGAGGTAAAATTTTAATTTTCTTCCTGTTTCTCTTCTTCCTACCTGGAGCCAAACAACCTTGATCCATGCTGGGATTAGAAAAGTCCCCTAGAAATGGATCTGTGTAATGACCAGCTCTGATACCAGAAGCACACAACCCACATCCTTACAAAGAGATGAAGGACTCAAGATGCAAACAGACACACACATTTCTGGATACAGTCAATGTGGGAACTTTTTCTGTCCATCGACAATGCATATTTGCCACAAGAATATTGTTTTTCTTTTCCTGTTGAGGGGGGCAGTAGAAAGAGAGAAAAATAAATGCTTGTTAATTGAAAATAAAAAATAGAATAAAGGTTTTAAATATATATATAAAACAATAAAATAATCACAACTTTTTAAAAAATAGATAAGCTATGGAGCATTTCTTCACTTTACCTTTGGTGAGACAATCAGAGCTAAGCAACTTATCCAGGGTCACACAGCTAATAAATGTCAAGCATCTGAGGTCACATTTGAACTCCAGACCTCCTGACTCATGTGCTATCACTGCACCATCTAGCTGCCTCTTATCTCAATGCTTTTTAAATAGTGAGATTCTCTAATGTAAAGTCACGTCAACAAGTATTTATTAAGCACTTTATATGCACTAGCTATCACAATTCTATTTGAGAAAAAAGTATTTACCTACAGTTATTTTAAAAGGATACCATTTAAGGGGACAAGTTTAATTTAATTTAAAAGGATAAATTTGTTGAAGGATTTGCATGTGTTTGTCAATGAGGCCCAGATTCTTCCAATCATGAAACTTCCAAGCAGTCACCTAGCACTGAAGCCTCTGCTTTGGCACTGGCCGACAGGAAGGATGGGGTAAGCTTCTAGATAGAGTCTGGTGCACTTGGCTGGACCACTGGCCAGATGGTCATTGTGATGGTGAGCCGAACAATGAGAAGTCATCCTTCCTGGTGAGCCCAATTAAGCACATTGGATGAAAAGTGGAGGGGGGGAGGGTTCTTTTATAAATATCTGCTCTTTGGTTATTTTCCATGCTGAGAATGGGGCTGAGTTACATAAGAGCAAAATAAGGGCAGCTGTTTCAAGTGCCACGTAGGGGATGCCGTCACAGGTAGTGCACTCAGTTAAGTAGGATTGGCTGAGCAATTCCTTTCAACTTTTGTTTTAATTTTATCACTTAGAGAACCTACAGTAATGCTTCCCTTTCTCTAAATCTAAGAGTAGTACAAGTAGGGGAATGAACATGAAATACAGAATGTTAAAGTTAAAAAATATATCGGGGCAGCTAGGTGGTACAATGGATAAAGCACTGGCCCTGGATTCAGGAGGACCTGAGTTCAAATCTAGTCTTAGACACTTGACACTTACTAGCTGTGTGACCCTGGGCAAGTCACTTAACCCCCATTGCCCTTCAAAAAAAAAAAGATATCATCCCCATTTTGCAGCTAAGGAAACTAAGGCTTAGCTCCCTCATGAATTTAAAATTGGATTCAATTGTGATTTGACCTAAGTCATACAGTTAGTAAGTGATGGAATGAGACTCAAATTCAGGACTCCTAATTCCAAGTCATATGTTCTCTTTTTTTCTATTCTATAATATAGAAACTAAGACTCAGATCTAATATGACTTGGCCAAGGTTAAGCAGTAAGTTACTGGGAGGGCCAAATGTAAAAAGGAAGTTTTATGATCCTCAAGATTTGTAAGTTAGGTTTACACAGAAAGAGGAAGAATTGAGAGGCAGCTAGGTGGCACAGTGGATAGAGCACCAGCCCTGGAGTCAGGAGTACCTGAGTTCAAATCCGGCCTCAGACACTTAACACTTACTAGCTGTGTGACCCTGGTCAAGTCACTTAATCCCAATCACCTCACTAAAAAAAATAAAAAAGAATTGAAGGGAAGGAAAGGGAAAAGAATATTATACAAATACCTACCATACTTGTTTTCTCACCCACCCTTGTGACCCATCTGAGAGACAATGTCTCAAAGTTAACGGAATAGAGTAAACAGCCCAGACTTAAAGAAAACAAAAAAACAGGTTTATGACCTTGACCTCATTAACACCAAATTCTTTACACCCAAGCCAGCTGGTCCCCAGGCTCAGAGATGGTTATAACAGAAGGATGAATTTAATTATTTTTAAGTGTCACCGTTCATGAAATAGAACTGAATCTTGAGGAACAATCTTTACATGAGGTTATTATAAAAAGAACAAGTCTTCCCTTTGATTAACTCTTCTTCCTGGGATATTTTTATGGAACACACCTATCAACTCTCAACTCAGAACCCCCTTAGATTAGGTCCCCAACAGCACGTGAAGCCATGCACTTTTCCCCTATATGTAAGGCAGGATAAATAGCAGGAGTAACTCAGATCAGTCACTTGTCTCACCTGGCCATTGGGAGAGCCAGCTCTGGGGAGCAAAGCCTCTTGGGAAGATATAATAATACCTGAGTTTCAGAAAGACCAGCTGTCCTCAAATTAGACCCCTGGGCTTCCCAGAGAAGAAAATGCCATCACTAACTCATTTCTGGCTTTAGAATAATAATAAGGAGCGTCTGGGGCCGACAAGATACACTCTCAGAATTTTTACCGAATAGAATTTGAATCAGATAGAAAGTCCCCAGAGATCAGAGAGAGGTGTTAGGCTGAAATCACCATGAGAGGCAGGTGAAAACATTTCCCATGTAAACTGAAATCACTTTTCACCCAAGAGGTTGTGTGGGCTTCACTGAATAAATTAGGAGGAAATAGAAACATTCATGGAAAACAGGTGAACACAGCTCATGGGCTGTTCTGCTGCAGTTTGGGATTTCATGCCCATATGTTATGATGTAATGCATCGGCCAGACTACTCAATGACTTTCAACTCTGAAGCAGGTTTGTGGGATCACAGTAGAAGAGGTCATATGACCTTTCTGGCCATTTCCAGACAAAGAGGCAATGAACTCAAGAAACAGAATGAAACAGGGCGATTTGGATGTAGCTAATGTAAAAATTTGTTTCCCATATGCTCCAGAATATTTGGGGGAGTAGGGGTAAGGACCACATTGTTGAGTTTATTGGTATGGGAAATTTCCAGTGATGAAATTTCCTCTACCAATGTACACTAGAATCTGGTAGCCACATCACAGTCTTAGTTGCCCCAGACAGGGAGAGAATCATGGTATAGTGAACTTGAGGTGGGGGGGGAGGGGGGGGCTGGGTTTTTTTCTTTTTTCTAGGAGGCAATTGGGGTTAAGTGACTTGCCCAAGGTCACACAAGCTAGTAAGCATCTGAAACTGGATTTGAACCCTCCTGATTTCAGAGCCAGTGCTCTCTCCACTGCAACGCCTAGCTGCCCTGGTTCTGACACACATGATCTACATGAGCTTGGGCAAGTAGCCCTTTGTCTCTCTCTGAGCTTCATTTTCCTAATTTGTAAAATAGGAATTTCATATATAATACCTTCTGCACCCACTGGGCTGCTCTGAAGCAAGTGCTTTATAAACCTTAAGTATAGAAATATGAGTTATTATTAATTTACATCCTAACCTTTGGCCCAGATTTTGTAATAAAAGACCTGATCCCTATAGTAAGCCTCACTTATTTTCCAGGATCTTAAACAAAAGGGATTCTGCTACCTCGATTCATACCATCAACAATATTGGGCAGCATTCACTGTCAGGAAGTCTCTCCTGGTGCCTTTTTCTTCTTGCTCCAAGCACAGGGGAAATGGAGAAATGCAGCTGACATGGCAATATTAGAAACTATACATAATATAGAATACATGATGTGAAATATATATTATATACAGTCCTTATGGATTGTAAAGGGCTTTATTCATATCCCTTGTCTGTTGATGAGAAAATGGAGATTCAGAGAGTTAATGACTCACCCTGAGTAGCTAAAATGCTGAAGAGATAGAAAGTGAAAAAGTAACACGGAGTCACCTGGGGCACACACAGAGAGTGGCCTTGCCCAGGGGCACAGAGCCAACGTGTATCAGACAGCACCTGAATCCAGATTTTCCTGACTCCTAGACTGACTCTTACCCAGATTGCCAGAGTGCCTCCAAGTGTACATATAATCATCCCCCTTTTATAGAGGAGAAAATAGAGGCTCAGTGCATATATTATTATACTCATTTTAGAGAAGAGAAAACCAAACTCACATGAGTAAAAATTTACTGTATTTCAAACCCAGGTCTTATTTCAAAGGCAGGGTTTTTCCCCATTGTGCCATACCACTTTCAGGAAGCCAACTTCCAGTCTCTGGGAAACATTGAGTCCTGTTTCATATTTCACTGGGACATCCAGAATGGCTGCTCTAGAATGGTAAATCACTCGATGACATAGCACCACTGACTAACAGGGACATTACAAGAGAATCTCCTACCTGCTGAATTCTAGTCTCTCTTGACCCCTGTTGTCTTTCCTGGGGTGCCAGGAAAGATGAAAGGCTCTTAATGCCATTTGGAAACTCAGGCCAACCTTCGGCCCTGCCCTCTGCTATTCTTTCTCCAACTAATTGCTCCATTGTTGTCTGGATCTCTCTGTCTCCTTCTTTTACCTTCTGGTACAGCCTATTCTGACTGCTAAGTGTTTACCTTTGCCAAGCCTGGCTGCCTTTTCCCTGAAAATAAGCAAGCAGGCCAAGGCACCATGAAGACTACTGGGCCTATGAAAAGGAATTTCTTGTCTCCTCTCACATGTTATTTTTTTTAACCCATGCCCACTCTACTATGTGCCTATGACAATAGGACCAACACTTTCTAGGCTTATCTGTTTTTTTCGGGGGGGGGGGGGGAGGAGTGAAGGGAGAAGGAGGAAATCCCCTCTACGGATACAAATTAACACCTGCTGGGCAACTTCAAGTATTAAGAGTTTCCTGGTTGGGGCAGCTAGGTGGTGCAGTGGATAAAGCACCGGCCCTGGATTCAGGAGGACCTGAGTTCAAATCCGGCCTCAGACATTTGACACTTGCTAGCTGTGTGACTCTGGGCAAGTCACTTAACCCCAATTGCCTCACCAAAAGAAAAAAAAAGTTTCCTGGTAGAGTAATAGTCTGAGTGACTTGCCCAGGATCACAAAGCCCAATATATAACAGAGATAAAACATGAATTCAAATCTTCCTTACTACAAGGCTTGTTCTCTGTCTCGTGTTCCAGTCCACTTCTCATTCTTATTATTAATAATAATAGCCTACATATATATGTATATATATACATATATATGTATGTATATATAGTTTTATAATGATGGGAGATATAAATGAGATTACATAGATATATACATGCAAATATATACTTATATTAAAATATATACACATTTACATCTATATTGCATGTATCTATCTATCTATCTATGAGAGAGAGAGCGCACCCGGGTGGGCACAGTGCTGGACTTGGAGTATAGAAGGTCTGAATTCAAATCCAGCCTTTGTCACTTACTAGCTTTGTGGCCCTGGGCAAGTCACTTAAGTTTTGTCTGCCTCAGTCTCCTTAACTATAAAAAGGAAATGATAATAATAGCACCTATGTCCCAGGGTTGTTGTGAGTATCACAATAATAAGGTAATACTTGTTATTTGTAAATGAGGTAATATTTGTAAAGTGATGCCAAATAATAGGTATGAAATAAATGCTTTGTCCCTTCCTCTCCCTTTCCCTTATAATTTGACAGAGAATACTGTGAGGAAATAGGGAATGGTCTCCTCTCAATAAGGAAGTTATCTATACTCAATATCTCTACTTTCCTCACCTTCTACTTTTTCCTCAATTCCTTTCAGTCCAGCTTCTTTCCCCAAGTTTCTATTGAAACTGTTCTCTTAACAATCATCAATGGCATCCTAATTTAGAGGTCCAATGATTTTCTTTTTCAGGTTTCCTCTTCATTAACCTCTCCAAAGTATATGATCACTTACCATGCCTCCTTTCTCTTGGAAAGAATAGACAATTGAGGCAGCATGGTCTAATGGATAGAACAACAGGTAGAACACAGGAAAATCTGAATTTAAATCTAACCTGAGACACTAGTATTAACTATATGTCCCTGAGCAAGTCACTTAACCTCACAGTCTCAGTTTCTTCATCTGTAAAATGGGAATGATAGCACCAACTTCACTGGGCTGTTGTGAAGATCAAATGAGATAATCTAGGTAAAGTGCTTTGCAAACCTTAACGTGCTATTTAAATGTTAGTTATTGCCATTTAAGTTTCAGAAGAGGTACATTTCATGGAAGAACTAGTGCTCAGAACTGTTTTCTCCCTACTGGCCTATAAGCTCCTCAAAGACAAAGATGATATGTCTCATTCATCTTTGTAGTTTCTCTAGCACCGGACAGAAGACCCTACATGCAGTAGGGACCTAACCAAAGTTTGTTAGGTGTTTTTTTGATGACACAATTGGGGTTAAGTGAATTGCCCAGGGTCACACAGCCAGTAAGTGTCAAGTATCTGAGGTCAGATTTGAACTCAGGTCCTCCCAAATCCAGAGTGGGTGCTTCATACACTGCACCACCTAGCATGCCCCATTAGGTATTTTTGAATGAACAATCCCATCCAAATCTGAGAGTCCTGTTGAATGGTAGCCTGAGCCAATGGAAAACTTGTTGCTCATACATGCTCTGAAGCTTACACTATACTTTGGAGTGGGATTACCACATCCGTTTTGTTCTTCCAGGTTCATGTCAGGATGGCTCTTCTGTCCTCATTATCCTGCACCATCCCTTGCCTTTTCATCTACTGCTACAACTGTCTCCCTTCGGACACCTTATTTTGTCCTTTCAAGGGACTTCCTTTTCCACAGAATCTTAGTCGTAGGACTGACTTTCCTGAGATAACATGGACATAGTAAGCAGCACAGGAAGGCTGAACTCCAGGCCTTTGACCCTAGGGTCACTCATCTTTAGGAATTGGCCCCCAACACACAGATGTGTGTGTGTTTCCTTTTTATGAATATATGTGTGTGGTTTTTTCTCATAGACACATGTTGTTTTTCCCTCTGAAAGATTATACTCAGTTTTGCTGGGTACATGATTCTTGGCTGTAGTCCCAGTTCCTTTGCTCTCTGGAATATCATATTCCATGCCCTCCAGTCCTTTAATGTAGATGCTCCTAGATCTTGTTTTATCCTTATTGGTGCTCCACAATATTTGAATTCCATTTTTCTAGCTGCTTGCAATATTTTCTCCTTGACCTGGGAGTTCTGGAATTTGGCTATAATATTCCTGAAAGTTTTCCTTTTGGGATCTCTTTCAGGAGGTGATTGGTAGATTCTTTCAATTTCTATTTTAGCTTCTGCTTCTAGAATATCTGGGCAATTTTCCCTGACAATCTCCTGGAGGATGGTTTCTAAGCTCTTATTTTGGTTATGGTTTTCAGGTAGTCCAATGATTTTCAAATTATCTCTCCTGGATTTATTTTCCAGGTCAGCTGTTTTTCCAAGGAGATATTTCACATTTCCCTCTATTTTTTCATTCAACTGGATTTGCTTTACTGTGTCTTGGTTTCTCATAAAATCACTAGCTTCCATTTGCTCAATCCTAATTCTTAAGCAATTATTTTCATCAGACAGCTTTTTTATCTCCTTTTCTATTTGATTTTTCAAACTGTTGACTTTTTTCTCATGACTCTCCTGCATCACTCTCATTTCTCTTTCCATTCTTTCCTCCTTCTCTCTAAATATTCCTTCTATCTCTTCTACTTTCTCTTCAAAGTCCCTTTTGAGAGCTTCCATGGCCTGAGACCAGTTCATATTTTTCTTGGAAGCTTTGGATATAGGGGCCCTGAGGTTATTATCTTCTTCTGAGGGTGCACCTTGATCTTTCTTGTCATTGAAGAAGCTTCCTATACTTCTAAACTTTCTTTGCTTGCTCACCTTGCCATCTTTTATTTGACTTTTAACTCCCCACTGGGGGGCCCTACTTCTAGGCTACACTACTGTCCCAAGCTTCAGAGGGTCCCAGGTGTTTCGGTTTGAGGGAGGGCAGGTTTTTCTCTTACCTGGCCTGTTCTCTGGTCCAAAGATAACTTCAAGCCAACTTGCTAGTTAACCAGCCAGCAGAGTGCTGTGGTGGTTCTTAGCTTTGATGAGCCTGTGTCCCTCCCCCACCTGGGCCTTCTTCCACTCCTGCCTCTCAGGTTCCCTGCTGGGGTGGGACAGGCAAATTCCTCCCTAGGCCCTACTGACACCCCTGCACTTTCCCCCCTAGCCAGCCATTCAGCCCTCTCACCCAACCACAAGCTCAGTTCCAGAAGACACTGGTGCTGCAGCTGATTGAGAGGCTTGGAGGTTAAGTTCCTCTGGTGTGGCATGCCTAGGGTCTCTCTTGGTGATTGCGAGGTTGGACTTTACTCGCAGCTCAGCATGGCCCCCTTTAATCTGTCTATGGCTGGAAAATAATCTCAGCCTGTATTTTTGTGGGTTTTTCTGCTCCAGGGTTTCTTTTATTGCTGTTTTTGAGGTAATTGTATCAGGAGCTCTGTGAGTTTAATGTCTTTCCACTGCCATCATGTTGGTTTTTTCCACTATGAACATTATATGCCCACTTACACCCGTGTCTTTGCCCATGTTGATTCTATTAAAATAAATAATCCTACTCTTTCCTTCAATTATTCAAATCATTCTTCCATCCTCCATCCTCCATCCCTTAAGGCCCTGCTCAAATCCCATCCAATCCAGGAAGGCTTCCCCAACTAGACTAGAAACTTTTTGAGAGCAAGCACTGTCTTCTTTATCCCCCACAGTATCAAACTGAATAGATCCTAAGTACTCAACAAATGCTTAAAGATTAAAAGTAATTATTTCCTTTTAAAAATTAAACTTATTTTTAGTTAGTTCTTTTGGTTTTGTATCTCTTTCATTTCTCAATTTTTGCCTCCTTTCTCCTCTAACCACTAAACTATCCCTTGTAACAAAAATTTTAAGAGAGATACAAAAGCAATTCAGCAAAACCAACCAACACAACAACCCTGCCTGAGTATATGTTGCATTCTACATATGTAATCCCCCTGTTCCATAAAGAAGGCAGAGAGATACATTTTCTCATATCTCTAAATCCAAGCTTGGTCACTGAAAGTGTTAACTTAAAAAAAATTAGAAGGACAGGGTAGAATTTTCCATCATCTCTAGAAAAATGATAAGTGATCATAGATTTAGAGTTGGAAATGGATTTGGGGTCTCTTAATCAAGTTCTCTTATTTGATAAGGGAGGAAACTGAGGCCCAAGGTTAAGGAACTTATCCAAGGTCACACAGGTAATAAGTAGCAGAGTAAAGATTTGAACCCAAATCTTTTAACTGGAAACACATTCCTTTTTATAGTACATCAAGCTGCCTCACAACTCTCCTTCTGTTCCCCTTCCTTCATTCCCCAAAATGAGATCTTAGGACTGATTGCTGGAAGGACATCAGAGATCATCTAATCCAATGTCCTCATTATACAGATGAGGAAGCTGGGGATCAAGAGGAGAAATGATATGTCTAAGGGCAGGCATATGGGGAAAATAGAAGGATAATTTGAACTCAAGTCCCCTTTCTCCAAAGTCAGTACCCTTTCCACTAAACCACTGTCTCAGTATACTGAGATAACCACTAGCTAATAAAATGATTACATGAAAGTAGCAAGGTCAGGAAACATCATTTCATACCAGACGATCCAGTGTAGAGAACACAGTGTCTTGAAGGAGGATTTGTTGGGAGCCTTGGGGAGATCAGCAGTTGACCTCACACAGTCATCCCATTAAAATGCTTGGGGAGAAGTGTTCAGTATTCTTTTTTTTTTTTTTTGGTGGGGCAATGGGGGTTAAGTGACTTGCCCAAGATCACACAACTAGTAAGTGTCAAGTGTCTGAGGCCGGATTTGAACTCAGGTCCTCCTGAATCCAGGACTGGTACTTTATCCACTGCACCACCTATCTGCCCCCAAGGGTTCAGCATTCTTAAAGCAGTCCTCTCCCCAGAGGCCCCAAGCTTGATTTCTCTAGTTGTCCAGGAGCCAGGCCTCTCTGATCCCACTAAAGCTTAAAACTCCAAAATGGGACATGCCAGGAACCTCTATTTGCTTTTATTCACATGGTCCCACCACCCCATTTTCATCCCATAAGGAATTCAGTAGCCTCCCCTTCCAGCTAAACACAGAAGCCACTGGGTAGGCTCACATCCCCTGGGTTGTTTCCATCAATGTAAAGTCTGCAGTAATAGTAGAAAACCTTTTTTTCCCCAACTAGCAGGGAGTAGCCACCAATCCCCGGGTGTTCTCTCCAGCATGAATCAGCACCAGTCCTCAACCTTATAGGCTCCCTGCTTTCTCACCTCCTCCTCTATGCTTGATCCTGATATACAGATAATAATCCTATTAAAAATCATCCAGCTTGACTATTTTGAGGCACCGTTCTATCCCATACCCCATAAAACCCGACCTATTTCCTTCCTCCCTGATTGCCCCCTTCTTATTGTGAGTATCCCCCTTAATCAAACTTGCCCATTTCATTTTCTCTCTGCTGTTTCCTTTCCTGTTCTGTCTTTGTCTTATGGGTCTCTACCTTCTAGTCATTCCAATTTTCTCCTTAGAAGCATCAGCCTGTGGATCAGGTCTGGGACTAAAGGTCTTGGCAGCCACCCTTATTTCCAAAGCCAAGTCTTAAGGAATGTAGAATGTGAGGGCTTAACCAAGGACCCCATCAGTAAGACATTCCCTCTCTCTCTACACCAGTACTATGATGAGGTGCCTGCCCCAAACCATGTTTCCCCCAGACTCTTTCTCATGGCAATATAAGTGGCAAATAAAAGAGACTGACACCTCTCTTTATAATGTGCCTTGGGACACCAGACTTCATTTAAACTATATTAAAGCAGGTTCTCACCTGGAATGTTTACTCCTTTGCCCACCAAAACATTTCTATCTTTAAAGTTCAAAACTCATCAGGAAAAAAAAAAAACCTTAGGTAGATACATATCTGTCTTTGAGTGTTTCAAGGGTTGTTGTGGGTGGGGGGAAATAAGTTTAGACTGGTTCTGCTTGGATCCTGAGAGAAGAATTAGGAGCACTGGGCAAAAGTTGCAGAAAGGTAAATTTTGGCTTGATGTTTTGGCTCCATTGATAAATGGAGTTATCTAAAAGCGGAATGGACTGCCCCAGGAAATAATGAGCTCTCAGTCACTGGAGGTCTTCAAATAGAGACTGGATGATCCTTTGTTCAGGATGATGTAGAGAGGATTCTCATTCGGATATCAATTGGACTCAGTGGCCTATAAGGGTTCGTTCCAACTCTGGGATTCTGTGAAATTCTACCTTATAATGAGCCTTCTCCAACTGGTACATCCTACATTGATCTCCCTTTTCTGAACTATAGCACTTATCAATATAAGGAGGAAGAATGTAAACTGGAGTTTTAGTTAGAGTATCAAGGTTCAGGTCCGGTCTCCAATTCTTTTTTCCCCCTGGGACAATGAGGGTTAAGTGACTTGCCCAGGGTCACACAGCTAGTAAGTGTCAAGTGTCTGAGGCCAGATTTGAACTCAGGTCCTGCTGAATCCAGGGCCGGTGCTTTATCCACTGCGCCACCTAGCTGCCCCTAGTCTCCAATTCTTATTACCTATGGGACTTTGGACAAGTTACTTCCAATCTCTGGGCCTCTGTTTGCTCATCAGTAAAAATAATCAGGTTTGGTTTTGGAGGACAACTTGGAATTATGCCCAGGGGTTATAAAATTATGTATAGCCTTCGACCCAGTAATAGCACTACTATCTCTGCATTCCAAAGAGATCAAAGAAAAAGGAAGAAAATGGACAAAAAATGGATTAAAATGGACAAAAATATTTATAGCAATTCTTTTCATGGTAGCAAATTGGAAACTGCATATCAGTTGAAGAATGGCCAGACAAGTTATGGTATATGATTGTGATGGCATACTCTCGTGCATTTGTTTTTAGGTGTGTTTTTTTTGGTGAGGCAGTTAGGGTTAAGTGACTTGCCCAGGGTCACACAGCTAGTAAGTGTCAAGTGTCTGAAGTCAGATCTGAACTCAGGTCCTCCTGAATCCAGGGCCAGTGCTCTATCCACTGCGCCACCTAAGAAATGATGAAGGAAAGTGTTTCAGAAAAGCCTGGGAAAACTCGTATGAGCTGATGCAAAGTGAAATGAGCAGAACTAAGAGAACATTGTACACAAGAAAAGCAATCTTGTAATCCTGATCAATTGTGAAAGACTTAGCTACTCTCATCAATACAGTGGTTCACAACAATTCCAAAGGACCCATGATCAAAAATACCATCCACCTCCAGAGAGAGAACTGATAAACTCTGAGTGCATGCTGAAGCATATTTTCTTTCATTTTATTTTTCTTGCTTTTTTTTTTCTTTCACAACATGGCTAATGTGGAAATAGGTTTTGTATGACCTCATATGTGTAATAAGTATTATATTTCTTGCCTTTTTGATGAAAGTGGGGTGGGTGGAGGGAAAAAATTCAGAACTGAAAATAAAAACTTTTTTTTTAAAATAAGGAGGTTGGAATAACTGGTCTCTAAGGTATCTTCCAAGACACAGCACAAGGAGAACTAGATTTGTAATCCAAGTACCCAGCTTCAAATTTGAACTTTGCCATTTACTACAGCATGACCTTAGCCGAGTTGTTAAATGTCTTAGGATCATAGGATCATAGATTTAGAGTTGGAAGGGACCTTAGAAGCCATCTAGTCCAACTCCCCCATTTTACAGATAAGGAAACTGGGGCCCAGAGAGGTTCAATGCCTCCTACTGCTTCCTAGAGGAGAGTCTGAATTTCCTCATCATTAAAATGTAGAGGTAAATGACATCAAAAAATACCTTCTAGTGGCAGCTAGGTGGCACAGTAGATAAAGCACCCTGGATTCAGGAGGGCCTGAGTTCAAATCCGGCCTCAGACACTTAACACTTACTAGTTGTGTGACGCTGGACAAGTCACTTAACCCTCATCGCCCTGCAAAAACAAAAACAAAACAAACAAACAACAAAAAAAAACACCTTCCAGCATCCAGTCTACCATGCTATAATCTAGCACTTACTTGTTATCTAATTATTTTATGGAGTAACTATTATCTTCCCAAGGAGACTTTAAGTAGCATGGCATAGTGGAAAGACTACTGGCTTTGGAGTCAAAGGATCTAGGTTTGAATCTTGGATCCACCATTTACTATATGTGTGATCATGGGCAAATGCCCTCCAGGTCTCAGTTTCTCCATCCATACACTGAGGAAGTTAGTCATTCAGCAAGCACTTATTGAGCAGAAACTATGGTCCAAGCACTGTACTAAGCACTAGGGATACAAGGTTTTAAAAATGTTGCTGCCCTTAGGGAATGTACATTCTAATAAAGGAGACAACATGCAAGTAACTAGCTATATACAGAGTAGATGAAAATATGAAAGGGGAGGCACTAGAAGCTGGAAAGACTTGGAACAGCCTCCTGAAGATAGGATCTGAGCTGAGCCTTGAAGGAAGCCAAGAGGTGGAGATGAGGGGATAGAGCATTTCAGGCATGGGAGAAGCCAATTTAAAGGCACGGAGACAAAAGAGGGGTTGAAGGAATTCCAAGTAGTCCAATGAAGCCATAAAATTGAGTAGATGTTGAGGAAGGTGTAAGAAGACTAGAAAGGTAGGAAAGGCCCAAGTTATCAAGAACTTCACATGTCAAGCAGAGACTCTTATATTGATCCCAGAGGGAATAGGGAGTCATTGAGCCCACTGAGCAGGAACAGTGACACGATCAATCTTATGCTAAAAAAAAATCACTTTGTCAGCTAAGTGGGGGATAAATTGGAATGGAGAGACTTGAGGAAAGGAGACCAGTTAGAAAACTATTGCAGGGGCAGCTAGGTGGCACAGTGGATAGAGCACCGGCCCTGGAGTCAGGAGTACCTGAGTTCAAATCTGGCCTCAGACACTTAATACTTACTAGCTGTGTGACCCTGGGCAAGTCACTTAACCCCAATTGCCTCACTAAAAAAAAAAAAAAGTTAGAGAAAACTATTGCAATAGCCAAGAAGATAGGTTATGAGAGTTTGAACTAGACGTGTGGCTTTATCAATAAAGAGAAAGTGACATGTACAGACAAAAGATTGTACATATACAAAAGATTGTGTGGAGGTAGATGCAGCTAGATTTGGAAATGGATTAGATATGTGGAGTGACTGAGATTGAGGAGCCAAGGATGAAACTGAGGTTGTTAGTTGGGGTGACTGGGAGGAGAGTGGTGCCATTGAATATAACAGGGAAGGGGCAGCAAAGTGGTGTAGTAGATAAAACACCAGCCCTGGATTCAGGAGGACCTGAGTTAAAATCTGGCCTCAGACATTTGACACTTACTAGCTGTGTGACCCTGGTCAAGTCACTTAACCCACATTGCCCAGGAAGAGGAGGGGGAAAAACAGAGAAGTTCAGAAGGGAGGAGAGATAATAAGATAATAAGTTCTGTTCTGGATGCCTACAGAACACCCAATTGAAGAAGTCCAAGAGACAGATGGCAACCATAGCCCTGCAGACAGACTAGGTCTAGGCTTAAGAATCATCTGCATAGAGATGATCATTGAAGCTATGGGAGGGAGTTGATGAGCTCATCAAGGAAGACTGCACAGAGCAGAGGTCCTTAACCTGGGTTCTATGAACTTTTTCTTAAAAACATTTTGATAGCTATATTTCAGCATACAGTAATTGGCTTCCTTTGCAATCACGTGCATTTAAAAACATTATTCTGAGGAGTTCATAGGCTTCAGCAAACTTCCAAAGTGAACCTCAACATAAAAAAATGACAAGAATCTGTGTATAGATAGAAAAGAGAAGGGTATCCAGGATCATCTTGGGGGATAGTTGCAGATGTGGCAGAACAGAAGACTGAAAAAGAGTCTTCACATAGATAGGGGAGAACCAGCAAAGAGCAGTCACAAACACCTGAACAGAGAGAGATGACCTTTGAGGGCCTTCCCAGTTTTGAATCTATGATCACAAATTCTGTGAGATTGAAAACCACATCTCCTCCTTCCTTTATATTCCCTTTATGACCTTGCACACCCCAGGTTCAGAAGTAACCTACTGATTGTCGGCACTCTTCCAGGCAAGAGCTTATATACATGATAATATAAAATCATCATCTGAATCACTCAGAAAAAAAGTGGGTACTGGGGAACCTGTACGATCCTGTGACTTTGGGTTGTGTAGATATGGTTGGGGTCAGCTCTACATTCACAAGCAGGGATCATTTGAAGGCATTTTCCCCAGGGTCTGGGCTTCACCGGCTTCCAATTTCAGGAGGCAGATAGAGCTACATTTGCACAGTGGAGTGTTCCCTCTCTCCCCTCCTTGGGAGGGGAGCGCTAGTCCCTGAGCTGCTTCGAGATTGTATTCACCAATTGACCTGTGAATAAAGCCAGCTGTGTACCTCCTTGTTTCCTGTTAGTCCTATTACAATACCCCATTAACTGTGAGAAGGCACTTCAGCACTGAGGCCGACAGCATTGATGACATTGCAGTTTGGAGATGAGTTCTGGGGAGTGGATATTGATGGGAAAGAAAAAGCCAAGAAGAGACCAGAGGTGCCCTGTAGCAAGGAGCCCTGCAGATCTCAAATTCTAGGCAGAGAAAAGCCTTAAAGCAGGAAAAAGTTATCAGCATACCCTTCCTATGTCCCCCACCAAGCCTCCCAGGGTGTAGATCCTGCCCCTTCCCTACCTGCCAACCCCGGTCTAGTGGAGTTTAATAATGAGGAGGATGAGAATGATAACAATGCATAATTCTATGGTGTTTCAATGATTTTAAAAATTGTAGTGATATCTCTTCTTTCTCAAATAATTTTCTTTTCTTAATATTTCCTTCCCTCATAACATACCCGGTGAGCCAAATCTTATAACAGGAAATTAAAGAGAAAGGGGAGAAAATCCACAAAATCATCCAGCCCACTGACCATGGCTGACAGGGCATATAATATCCTTTTAGTCCTGGGGAGTCACAAAGTTCATTGTGTTGACAATTTTGTATTATCCCTGCTTCATTAGTGGCTAAAAGTAAGTTATAAAATAATACAATATGAAGATATAATTTATGATATAATGTGTGATGTATCATGTCATGTCATGTCATGTAACATAACACAATGGAACACAACACTATACTTTACTATGCTATGCTACAGTATACTATATTACATTACATAATATAACATAATATAATAAGTGGAGTTGGGTATGGAATAGTATTTCATTTGCATGTCACTAGATAGAAGATGTAGAATCCCATGGGAAGTTCCTGGGAGTCACCTTCACAAAAGGCTGTGACATCTTGCATCCCACATCACTTCCCCCAGGTGTCTTTCTGCCGAGTAAGCATCATGGTCAATGGCTCAGAGCCCAAGTATATCATACTAGGAACATTACTGCTAAAATACTATTCTTTTTTTGTTCCCCCCACCCCCGACTCCTTTCTCTTTCTTTCCTTTCCACTTCTCTCCTTTAAAGAAAGGGACATTATCCAGGCAGGGAGGGCAGAAAGGAATACTCCCCCAAGATCCACCCTGATGCCAGTTCCCAAGGGACTTTGCTCTAAACTGGCTTTAATAATATCACCCCTCGGGGCAGCTAGATGACACAGTGGATAGAGCACCAGCCCTGGAGTCAGGAGTACCTGAGTTCAAATCCGGCCTCAGACACTTAACTCTTACTGGCTGTGTGACCCTGGGCAAGTCACTTAACCCCAATTGCCTCACAAAAAAACAAAAATAAAAAAATAATATCACCCCTTGCCCTATAACCATGTAATAGACTTAAGGAATATCAGAGCTGGAAAGAGGTCAAGTCTAGTCTGATCTCTTCATTTTACAGAAAAGAAAACTGAGGCTCAGAGGTTATTTGTCCACAGCTGCACAATGGGTTAGTGTCAGAGTCCAGAGTCAGTATTATTATTATTATTACATTTATACAGCACTTTAAGTTATGAAAGTGTTATAAATTTCATCTTATTTGGTTCTTGGACTGCTGTGGAGAAGAGGGATAAAAAGAAATTTACTTTTTAATTAGGTTTCTGGAGGATTAAATGGAGGCAGGAAATGAGATTCATTTTTATAAGATTATATGACTTAGGGGCAGCTAGGTGGCGCAGTGGATAGAGCACTGGCCTTGGATTCAGGAGGACCTGAGTTCAAATCCGGCCTCGGACACTTAACACTTACTAGCTGTGTGACCCTGGGCAAGTCACTTAACCCCAATTGCCTCACCAAAAAAAAAAAAAAAAGATTATATGACTTAGAGTTGAAAGGATCTTTAGAGGTAATATAGTCTGGACCCTTCGTTTTACAGATGAGGAAACTGAGGCCCAGTAAGGTAGGTAAAGGCTTGTTGAATACAAAGTAACTTGGTCAAGGTTCTACAATGGCAGGATTTGAACCAAGATTTGAACCAAAGTTTGAACCAAGATCATAGATTTAGAGCTAGAAGGGGCCTTAAAGATTGTATAAAGGTAAAAATTATCAATAACAACAACAATAACTACTACTTATATAAAGGGCAGTTAGATGTTGCAATGGCTAGAGCAGTGGGTCTGGCATCAGCAAGATCTAAGTTCAAATCTAGCCTCAGACACTTACTAGCTGTGTGACCCTGGGCAAGCCACTTCTTCCCCTATTTGGCTCAGTTCCTCATCTATAAAATAGGGACATGCTGCAGAAGGAAATGGCAAACCACTCCATTATCTTTTGCCAAAAAATACCCTATGGGCATGTCCTTGGGGTCATGTAGAGTCAGACAGGATCTGAACAACAGCAAAAAGCACTTTTATGGCGTTTTAAGATTTCCAAAGGACTTTATACTTCTTGTTTCATTTCCTGTTCACGATAGCCCTGGGAGGTGGGTGCTATCATTATCCCCATTTTCTAGATGAGGAAACTGAGGCAAACAGAGCTTAAGTGTCTAGCCCAGAGGCTTCTAATGCTAGATTTGAACTCAGGTCTTCCTGACTCCAGGCCCGGCTGTCTATCCACTGGAACTGCCTCATGTTATCTACTGTAATCCCTCATTTTAGAGACAAGGAAACTAGGTCTAGAAAGACAAAGTGACACAAGTCACAGAGCTACTCAGAGGGAGAGCCAGAATTTTAATTGGGGTCCTCTACTTCCAGATCCAGGACCCTTTCCTCTTTCCACAGCGCCACACTGCCCTCGAGATGCCAACCAAGTCACTCTGGAGATGAATTCCAGGCCCTGTGACAGGTGGCCAGCAGGGGAGAGGTGGCTGAGGGGCAAGGGGGTGTCCTAGCACCCCTCCAAAGTCATCCCACGCAGGCAGCCGCCTCCTTCCAAAGTTGTCTTGGCACTCTCTGCCACAGGGCCAGGCCCACACCATCTGCAGCTCCACACCCACAGTCTGCTCTTGGCAGCAAACTTCATTTTTCCTCACATAACATGCATGTCACAAGCGTGAAATCCCCGTCCATGAGAGCTTGCAGACGCCCCAGTTTGCCAAAGCGGCCACATTCACAGCCTACCTCTACTCCCACCCCACAATGCAAGGCTCTGACCTCAGCCTCAGCTGCTCCCTGCGTGTGGCAGCAGCCCCATCCCAGGTGCCGTGTTGCCCTCTGGGATACCGGCATCTGCGACGGAGAACAGCCCTGCCTCTCTGGCTGGGAGCTGCACTCAGGCCCTCAGACGGTCACCACTTGGAGGGGATTTTGTCCAAGGAGGCAGATGCTTAGGCATGTGACTGGCCAGCCCCATAGAATAAGCATCAGCCACCACCAGACAGGATGCCAAGTGCAGAGCAGGGCTCAGAGACAAAGCTTCAAGAAACTGTGTTTAGAAGTCATTAAGGGGGCAGCTAGGTGCCGCAGTGGATACAGCAACTGGCCCAGGATTCAGGAGACCTGAGTTCAAATGTGGCCTCAGACACTTAACCCTTCCTAGCTGTGTGACCTTAGGCAAGTCACTTAACCCAATTGCCTCACCAAAAAAAAAAGTCAGTAAGGCCTCCCCCCCAGAAGAGAACTCGGCACCCAGTAGAGGCTTCCTCACTCACTCCACACCCACCTCTACTTATATATACCCAATCCCATTGCCCCCCTCCAGATTCCTGCCCCATATCTGATGCCCCACAAGACATCACTCCCAGCTGATTGTCAGCCATTCCTCACCAAGGCTATGGGAGCACAGGATTAAGAGTTGGAATAGACTAATTTAGTGTGATAGTTTGATCTTGCAGGAATATACGCATTCTGAAAACAAGCTACCAGATAAGCTAATGCTCAGTTCAACTTAATCACTTAATCATAATGACTCTATTTTGTATATGTGTAGGATCATAGATTTCGAACAGGAAGTCCCTCAGACACCATTTTGTGCAATCCCCCCATTTCATAGATGAAGAAACTGAGGCCCAGGGACTTCTTTCTGCTCAAGGGCACATGGGTAGGAAGGCCCAGAGAGATGAGTTGAACCCAGCTCCCCTGACTCCAGAGTAAGCGCTTTTTTCCATGTACTATAGCTGCCTCCCAATAAGTCACATTCCCTCCAGTAGAGAATATAAGGTCTATCTGTAGGTAGAGATGATTCCATTTTTGTCTTCGTATCTCCAGAATCAAACACCTGGCACATGCAGGCAATTAATTAATCAGTACTTGTTGGTTGCTTGATCAATCAATCCAAAGGAATTAAACTCTAACAATGAAATTTCAGACCTGCTGCAAACTAATCAGAGAAACGGGCAGCTAAAGCCAGACTTAAAATCATCAATTCACAGAATCTCAAGGTTGGAAGAGGCCGTTCAGTCCAATCTGTGTGTTGGCAGATATTTCTTCCACAACATCCTCAGCTTAAAGGCCTCCAGGGACAAGCCACTCACTATCTCCAAAAACACCCACCCCAATCCACTTTATGACTGCTCTAATCATTAGGAAATGTGGCTTGACATCGAGCAAATATCTACTTTTGTACAACTTCCTCCTTGCTTCTTGTCTTGTCCTCTGGGGCCAAGAAGAACACATCTGATTCATATTTCACACATAAGTGCTCTGAATATTTGAACACAGCTCTCATGGGCCCTCTCTGCTCCAGACCACCCACCCAACTGGATCTTACATGGTCTGGCTTTCAGGTGATAATATTACAACTTTCTTCTACTGCCAAGACTCCCTCTGACCCCAGTCCTTGTGCCTTCCATCTTCCCCTCCCTGGGCCCAGCCTGTTTCCTTAGGGAAGGTGGCTGGGAGTCTCCCATCTGCCCCAGAGGACTCACCCTGTTTCTAAACACCAATTGCCAGCCTTGCCAGCTGTAGGCATCTCCTGCCTCCTAGCAATCTAATTTCCTAACAGGAATGTGGAGAATCTCAAGTACAAAGAAGAGACCCTTTGACTTCAGTACTTCTATCTCCTGCTACTCCTTTAGGGAGGAGAAAAGGACAGTAGGTGGGGAACGGGATTTTTCTCTTGCCATGCCAGTTCAAATTCCATTTTCTGCTGTGCCCTGCCCTGTCCAGTCTCCACCCTTTGGAGGAAACAGGAATAGTGACCCATCTGATCATCTGACCATGTGTCTCCTATCTCATTCTGCACTAATCTCCTTTGGGAAAGGGAGTAGTGCCCTCGACTTATTAATAAATGTCCTCACACTTAGCCATACCCTCAAATCTCAGTGATTCAGAACCCCTGTAGGCAACCATCTAAAACCCATTACCCACACCCACTTCTCATTCCTTATTTCCATCCAAAAACCCTTCTATCCCCAAATTTCAAACACCCCCCAACCTTTCTGCTATGCCCTCTGAAATGCCTATTCCATAGACACATATTTTTCATCCTAAATTTTATCCTGTCCCACTCTTCCTTTCACTAGCTGTTATTGAAATGTGCGCTTCCAAAAAAAGATGCAGCCTCCTGGCCACCCTTTCCAGCACTCGCTGTACCTTCACTCATTATCCTCAGCTCACTGGTTGAGGAGGGGGAGTTGGAATAGTCAGTACTTCCTGCTGACACATATAGGTTTCCCTCCTACCTCTATCACTCATTGATCTCTCCTCCTTAGAGGTTCATGCTCGTCATATCTACTACCCAATCAAAAATCTTGAAGAGCTGTTGTCTGCAGACCTCCAGGTCACTCCCTTTCTTCCTCAATGAGTTTATTCAGTCCGTGATTCACAATTTTTCTCTCCTCCTGCCCTTGTACTAGAGGGCTTCAAACATACATACTGACTCTCCCTCAAATACCCTACCACTCAGTTCTCAACTTATTCACTTTCTTGAGGTACTCCATCCCACCCCAGCCACATGCAGAGATGGTCATACTCTTGATCTTTCTATCTCCCACAAATGTACCATCTTCTGTTCAAAAATTCCCTCGAAATCTCCTTACACAAACTATATCCTATTGTCTTTTCATCTTTCCCTCTGCCTTCCCTTACCAAACCCTACTCTTCATCCACACCATGACCTCCAGTCCCTTGATCCCTCAATTCTCTCCCTGGCTATCTTTCCAGCTTTGGCTACTCTCTCCTCTTTCCCCTCTGCTGACCCTTTGTTGAACCAATTCAACTCTATACTGTCCTCTCTTAAATTCCTAGTCCTCTTTATCATTTTACCCATTATACCCTAGCCAAGCTACAGCCTCAGATCACTCCACCATTTGTCACCTTCACTCAACAAAAATGTTGGCTGAACAAAGGTAGAGAAAATCATGCAAACATTCTGACTGGGTCCATTACAAATTTATGTTGCAAACTTCAAATGGTCCCTCACTGCTGTTAGGCAATCCTACTATACTTCACTTATCTAGTCATTATCCCACTTTCCACATCAGTTCTTCCAAAGTTTTTCATCTTTCCTCCAACCTCACATGACTCCCCATATCCAGGACTCTTAGCTGAGAACCTTGTCTCATATTTTATGGAAAAATTGAGGCCACTCACCATGTACTTTCTCTTCTTTTCTCTTCCTCACCTCTTATCCTTCAGGTGCCTTCTGCCACTGTCTTCTCCTTCACCACTGTCTCACATTATGGGTGGTCTTTCTCTTTATCAAGGCTAACCCCTCTACCTGCTCAAACAATCCCTTTCTATATCTTTCCTCCAACAGATCACTCCCTTCTTTTTCATTCCTACTCTATTACTTAATTTCAATCTTTCTCTGTTGATTAGCTCATTCTCTACTGCCTACAAACATGTCCGTGTCTCCCCATCCTCAAAAAGCCCTCATTCAATCTTTCCATCCCTGTTATCACACTATATCTCTTCTACCCTTTGTAGCTAAACTCCTTGAAAAAGCCTTCTTCAACAGGTGCCTCCACTTGCTCTTCACTTGCTCTCTTCTTAACCTCCTCCAACCCAGCTTCTGACTTCATTATTCCACCAAAACTGTTCTCTCCAAAGTTGTCAAATCCATGGCTTTTCTCAACTCTCTTCTCCTGACCTCTTTGCAGCCTTTGTCACTATTGATCACTCTCCCCTTTTTGATTCTCTCTGGGTTTTCAGGACAATATTCCATGCCTAGTTCTCCTCCTTCCTATCTACCTGATTAATGCTTCTCAGTCTCCTTTGTTAGATGCTCATCCAGATCATATCCTTTAACCATTGTCCTAGGCAGGACAGGGTTCCTTCCTGGGCCCTCTTCTCCCAGGATACTCCATCATTTGGTGAACTCTTCAGCTCCCATGGATTGAATTACCATCTTTGTGTTAATGATGCTCAGATCAACTTATCCTGCCCCAAACTCTTGGCTCACCTCCAGTCTCACATCTCCAATTGCCTTTCAGACATCTCAAATTGTATGTCCAGTACATATCAATGGACTCTCCCCCTCCTACCTTCCCTATTACTGTAGAGGGCAGCACCATTTTTGACAATGTCCACTACTCTAGCGCAGGACCTTATCACCTCAAGCCTGTACTGCAGAAGTCACCTGGGAGATCTACCTGCCTCAAATCTCTCCCAACTCCAGTCCATCCTCCATCCAACCCCCTCAAGTGACTTTCCTAAAGAGCAGATCTGACCATATCACTCAATAGACCTCCAGTGGCTCCTATTACCCCCAGGATCAATACACAATGCTCAGTTTGGCATTCAAATCCCTTCATAACCCAGCCTCCTCCTACCTTCCCAGTCTTCTCACACCCTTACTCCCTACCATAACATCCTTCAGTCCAGTGACAGTGGTCTCCTGACCCTCCGGCTCTCAGTCGCCAGCATCTTCTTGGCTGCCCCCTAGCCTGGAATGCTCTCCCTTCTAATGTCTATCTACTAGCTTCCCTGGCTTCCTTTAAGACCAACTCAACTAAAACCCCAACTTCCACAAAAATTTTTCGCAACCCTCCTATTCTAGTTTCTTCCCTCTGCTAATTATTTCCTAGTTATCCTTGTGTATAACTTCTTTGGATCAATTTGCTATGATTTGGCCTGTGACAATTGGAGTGGAGCCCCCCTTCTGGAGAGATACTGTAGGAAAGCTCCCCATGAGGAGAAGGCATCTGAGGGCAAGCCATGTGGCTTGGAAGGTTGGTTCCTTGGTGTCAGGAAGTGACATTTGATGTTCCAGTTTAGACAAGAGGCTTCTAGGAGGAGGAAGGAAGTGTTGAGTCCTTTTTGTTCCTGACCTCACCATGGCAGGTTGGATGATGGGGTCTCTTAGAAATAGTTAGATTTTTACCTTTCTCTCTGATCATTAGATCCTAATGCTCTTTAATAAATGCTTAAAAGTCTAAACTCTTGATAAAGTTTCTAATTTATTGGAGACCACTCATTAGATTTTTAGACAGTATAGCTAGATAGCAACTTTACAGGCCATTGTTTGTCATCTCCTTGTTTCCTCTAAACAAACCCATTGGCCAAGAAAATAGAGACTCTTCAAATCCTCCCTTCCATTCACAGGAAAATGCTGTGCAGAACAGGCCTTCCTAACACAGAGTCATGATAGAGTCTTCACTTATTGGGGCTGTGAGGATTCAGGGGGAGCCAGTTGAGCCATTTTTATATGCCAATGTTTTAAACTGGTAGTGAAACTATTATTCTGGGTGTTTTCTGGTCTACTGAACTCTAATCTAGCTAATCTCTGACAGATAGGGCTGCCTAGGGTCCCTAGAAAACAATCATCTGCAAACATATTAACCTTGCTGATTACGTTTCTGAGAGTAGCAGGCCACCCTGCTGAACAGTTACGGCGTTTATTGCAATGTTGATTCTATTAGTATCATTAGGTACACAATAATTATAATAATTACGAGGAGTGCTTCGGCTACCATGCTAAATAACAACCTCCTTTATTCAGAAGTCATAATTGCTGCATCTAGACTTACAATGAAATCTCAATTAGTGTCATTTTCTCCCCCCCTTTCCACTCCTCCTAAATAATCTATATCTGAAGGATCACCATGAAACTGCCCATCCATGATTAATCAGTTAACCTAAAACACACATAACAGTGGGTCTCTCAGAGAGAACCAAATACACGCATAATTAAGATGCAACTTGATTATGACTGGAGAGCTTTAAGATCGTTGTCAATTTTTTTTTTATAAAAGCTAGCAGCATAGAAGTATGTCTTCAGTAAGGTAGTCAGGAGACGTGATTCTAGACCCAACAGGGAAGCGTAGTACAGTGGAAAGATTGCCAACTGAGTTTAGGATTGGGAGACTTGGGTTCGAAATTCTACATCTGTCCCCTTCCTATCTGTGTCATGTATCCTCTGTTGGCCAAATTTTCCTCATTTACAGAATGAGTGAGATTCAGACGACCTTGAATTTCCTTCCAGCTCTCATCTACAGAACTCTAACTAAATTCTAGTTCTGGCCTTCCCATTAATTGTCTGCTATGGGACGTCTCCCTTCTCCTCTCTGGTCCATCTGTAAAAATAAGAGGGTTTGACAAATGACCTAGCTGGAGAGTCAAAACCCATATACAAAGGAAAAAATAGTTTCAAGGCCTTACACATCAAGATGTACATACAGAAGATGCTTCCAAGGTAGCGAGTGGCAGGGTCAGATAAGTAGGGCAGAAAAATAAATGCTCTGATTCAGAGAAGGAGAGAATACTGAGTTAGAATATTTAGAGAAGACTGCACATACGAACTGAGCTGGGTCTGAAAGGTCAAGTTTAATACAGATATAAGCAGCTCTCAGGAAATAGGCATTGGCTTTTTAAAAAATTCCTCTATGAGTCATCTAACAAAGAGGCCAGGATTCTTCAAGAGCTCAGATCCCCTGGAAGTACAGAGAGCACACTTGGCACAAAGGCTTGATCGAAATCAGGAACACCTACGGTGGAGTGTTTTCTTCTCTCTCCGCCCCCCCCCCCGCCCCTGCCCCCCTCCTGGAGGGAGAGAAAGAAACCTCATCTTTCTCAATCACTTGTCCCCGTCCGTTGGCAAGTAAGGACATTCTCTGGGAGGACGCTAAGGCACAGAATAATGGTGACCTTTTGCTGTTGATCTCTTCTAAGGTCAGTCTTATCTGCCTTAGGGTAGATTACTCTGCTGGTAGGGAAAGAAGAATTAAGAAGGGAGCAGAATATGCAAAAGCGCTGTGATTTCTACAATGTGAGAAATTGCAAATGGGGGAATTCTTCCAACTCAGATTACCCACCCACCACTGGCCTAGTAGATTAGCCCTCCTGAACAGCCTGTGGCACAAAAGGGAACTTGCTCGGCGTTTCAGCCCTAATGTGTTAAAGGCTGAACTTTCCTGACTCAAAACCCAGCCCTCCATCCATTCTACTGTAATGCCAGGATAACAATAATATTAGATGGTGCCCCCATAAGCATAGGGAACTCCAAATTAGGAAATTCTCTTTGCCACTGTCAGGTAGCCACCACTCTCTGCCAGTCAGTGGCCCCTTGGGCACTCAAAGGTTAAATGACTTGTCTGGGTCATACAGCCAGTTTGTGTCAGAAGCAGGCAAGGGCTTGACCCCAGGGCTTCCTCATTCCAAGCCAGCTTTATTCCCAGGGTACCGAGCTGCCTCATAGTAAAATAATATTATTTTTTAATAATACTGATAGCATGTCATTTATATACTTACTTATAGTCACAAAATGCTTAATATCTGTTCATTTCACTCGAACCCCTAAATTGGTAGGTAGTGGAAAGTATTGTTGCCCACCTTCTATAGCTGAATCTCTAAGAAGAAAGGTACCAACCTGAGATCATAGTCAGGAAGAGGTCACGCTGGAACACAAAAACATATTTTGATTCCTGGGCCAGTGGTCTTTCCGTCCTATCACTAGGCCTTCAACATATATTGAATATACCCCATGTACCTCTGTTCTGGGCACGAAAAGAAAAGGAAAATAAATGTAGTACTTATTAAACACTGAACATATACTCAAGAGTCAGCCTGTCTTAGAGAAAAGTGTTGGTCAGGACAAATTAGGTTCAAATACACCGAGGAAGTTTCTTAACCTTTCTGGGCCTCAGGCAACTCTCTAGAAAGGGGTTCTTAACCTGGGGTCTGTAAAATAGTTTGTTGTGGGCTTTTTTCATTTCTTAATAACTGTATTTCGCTTGTTGCTGTTGTGTTTTAACTCTATTCAATATAGTTTCTTTGTAATACTATCGACGTCATTTGTGCCTTTAAAAACATTCTAGGAAGAAAGCAAGGGAGGGAGGAAACAATATTTATTAAGAACAAACAATATGCAGGTGCTTTGCAAATATTAACTCTATCCTCCCAAAACCTGCGAGGTAAGTGCTATTATGCCCGTTTTACACATAAAGACACCAGGGCGGACAGAGATTAAGTGACTTGCCCAGCATCACATAACTAGGAAGCATCTGAGGCCAGATTTGAACTCAGGGCTTCCTGATTCTAGGCCCAGTGCTCTATCCACTGCACCACCTACTGTTTCAGAGGCATCATCTGAACCCAATTCACAAGCATTTAATAAGTGCCTCCTGTAGACCTGACACTTAGGTCTTTCTTACTCCCAATAGTGTTCAGCTGCCTCGTCATTCTTAAGCATCTTATCTTTATTAGTTTCCTGTTTGTTCTGTGTGCGGTGCCAGGAAGTGTATGGGGGGAGGGTAGCAAGGGAGAGGGAAGCATAGAGAATGTTTCAGATGATCACCAGTCCACCCCCCAGCTAACTAGAGTATTCCTAGATACTTTGACAGAACCCCCTTCCCTCAGGGCTTTGTCTCAATAAAAACTTCAGAGAAAGGCAAAACTGCCTGGCATCTCCTACCCACCTATCCAGTTATCAGGGAAATACAATGGAGACATCACTGAGAAGTGTGGAAGGTGGGGAAGAACAGCAGGAATTCGAGGAGAGAGGTCTTAGAGACCCCGGCTGGAAAAGGAAGCAAACCTTTATGTCTTACTAGTCTGCTACTTCTGTTTGACAGTGCAGGTAGCAAAGGAAGGATGCTCAGCCTCCAGATCTCTCTAACCAGCCTCTTTTTTTTTTTCCTCCAACAACCTTAAATAAAAAATCAACTCAACATTTTTTTTCCTCCCTCTCTGGCCTATTCCCCACCCTGCTCCTTACTGTATGTAATTAATCAGCTCAACCACCTTTCCTATGACCCTGAGTCATCCTAGGGCATGGTGGATTTGAGGGCCGTGCGCGCGCGCGCACACACATACACACACGCACACGTACATGACACACACAGGCCAGCCCAGACTCCTCCATTCTCTGGGCTCTCTCTGTTCACTGGTCCACCCTGCCATAGTGGAGATAGCTGCTATATCCCATCCCCAGATCAAATCTCTCCTGAAATGGCAGGTGAGTGACACTGAATGGAAAGCTGCCCCGCACCCCAAGAAAAAAAGAGGTGAGGGAGATGGAAAGCAAGGGGAAGAAGATGATAATAATTAAGCTGGAGTTTGTTCATTTCTGTAATAATTAACGGCACGTTCACACTGATGTCGCATCCCTGTTGATGCCTGCCCCTTTTGATCTAGAATGATGAATGCCTAGTGGTGGTGAATTCAGATTAGCATAATTTCATTACCGAGGGACCCGTGAAAGGTTCAATTATAGAGCAATCTCATTAATACCAGGGCTTGTTAAACTAATAGAAATAGACAAGCCCAGCAGCTCTGATATGTATACATGTGCTCAGAATGTAATTAATGGAGAAGTTCCTTGTACCTGAGCCACACCTGCCTCACTGGGATGAACACCTGGCTCCCCAAAGACCCAACCCCTTAGGTAGAAGGATGCAGGGGATAGTGACCTCAGCATCCTAGGGACTGGACTTCGATAGTCATGGAGATCTCATTAAAGTGGCCTTCATCCCCTCCTCTCTGAAAACTGAGAGAGAGGGCAATTGTGATGTGGAGAGAGCGAGAGTCAAGTGACCTGGGTTCAAAGAAAGTGAGGTTCAACGTCCCAAGTCTATCACTACCTGTGGAGTTCAGGAGGTCAGGAAAGAAGTGAAGGTAACTTTTCCATGCCTCAGTTTCTTCATTTGTAAATAAGAGTTTTGCCACTCGTTATCTGTCACTAGGTACTCTTGTGGGGACTTTTCTAAGACTTTAGAGGTGATTCTAACACTTCTGCAGTTCCTTGATCTGTGATTCAATTTACCCATTCTCTTTGTTCCTGATAAACTCCTACACATACACCAACAGAGTCAAAGAAGACATTATATACCTACCCAGGACCCAGCCAGTTCCTTTCTCATACCCTCCCCTAAGCCCCCAGATAAAAATTCCGTCAGAGGCAGTTTAGATATAGTATAGTAGAAAGGACTCTGAAGTTGGAGTCAGAAGGATGTAGGTTTCAATCCCATCTTCAGTGTTGACTAGCTGTGTGACTGTGGGCTAGTCACTTACTCCCAACTGTGCCTCGGTTTTTCTCATTTGTAAAATGGAAATACCAAAACTTACACAGCCTAACTCACAAAGTTGTTGTGAGAAACATTTTTGAAAGCTACCAACGTGTCATCTAGAGTTAGTAATAATTATTTCCTTCATCCATACAGGGCGAGTTCCCCTGGAGGCAGAAAAATATGGGAGCTGATAGCTAGAATCCATTTCCTCTCCTGTACCTTTTCCTGACTGACCCCCATGCTAGAATGCCCTTCTTCCTCACTTTCACCTCTTAAAATACCCTAATCTCCTTCAGACTCAGTTCAAAGGCCACCCTTATACCTAAGGCCCTTCTGATCTTCCCAGCTGCTAACACACCTCCCCAATCACCATAATCCCTTAATCTATTTTGTTAAATTCCTATATATGTTCATGTTTACTCTCTCAAGGCAGCAGGTGGTACAGTGAATATAGGGCTGGGCCTGGAATCAGGAAGACCTGAGTTCAAATCTAACTTTACCACTTATTAGCTGTGTGACCCCTGGGTAAGACACTCAACTCTGTTTGCCTTAGTTTCCTCGACTAAAAAAGGGGGATAAACAGGAGCACCTGTCTCTCAGGTTATTGTAAGGATCAAATGAGATGTTTCTTTTAGGCAGCTAAGTAGCACAACATCTGGTGCATGGTCATTGAGCTATAAATGCTTATTCCCTCCCCTCCCTCCAGGAGAAATATGAGCTCCTGAAGGATCAAAGACTGTTTCACTTTTTACTTTGCATCCCCAGCACCTCACACAGTACCTGGCACATTTGTCATTGTTCAGCCACATTCAAGATCTTTGTGACCCCCTGGATCATAGCATGCCAATACTGTCTGTGGGGTCTTCTTGGCAAAGATACTAGAGTGATTTGTCATTCTCTTCTCCAGTAGATTGAGGTCAAAAAAGGTTAAATGACTTGCCAGAGCCACAAGCTAGTAAGTGTCTGAGGTCAAATTTGAACTCAGCTCTTCTCTACTCTAGCCCCCAACCATCTATCCACTGAGCCACCTCTTGCTTCCTACAGGCACATAGTAGGTACTTCATAAGTAGTTAAAGGCCCTGTGCTTGGTGAAGGTCCTTTCCTTCCACCCTGGATTCTAAAGGGCTGGCAACACTGAACCCCCTGAATCTTTGGTGAGATGGCTGACTGAGTTGTGTTTTTGTCATAATCACTTGAGGCTTAGGGTAAAATGGGTCAAGCTTAGAAATTGCTCTTAACCCTCGCCGCTGAAGCTTTGCAAGTACTTCATGTGCCTGACTCCTTTTAGCAGTGGTATTGTGCGCACCCTAGGCTCTGTCATATGAATTTGTTAGAATATATTGCTGTATTTTTTATCACTTCTGTAATATTTGATTTTTTTCCTGCATTTGTGAGTAAAATAACACCAATTCCCAAAATACTTCAAGTTGGTGAATGACTCCACACTGTATATTACTGAACACCATAAAATATGCAGTGACTCAGATGGGCCCAGAAGAAGCCACAGAGACCCAAAAAAGCCCTATTGTTCTCAATTTAAAAGCAAAAAATCAAAAGATTTCTATCTCAAATAGAAGGATCTATCTCACTGCAGTTTATATCACTTGTCAAATTGCCTGCTAAGCCCCAAGTGCATTTTGGTTCATTCTTGTTTTTTCTTTCTTTTTCTCTATCTCTCCCACACTTTCCTCCTCTCTCCCTCCTCCTTTCCACTCTGTCTCTCTGTCTGTCTCTGCCCCCCTCCTCTCCTTCCTCTCTCTTTTTTCTCCCTCTTTCTCATTTCTCCTCTCCTCTTCTCTCTCTCCCCGTCTCTCTCCCTCTCTCTTTTCTCTCCCTCCCTCCTCTCTCTCTCTCTCTCTCATCTCTCCTCTCTCTCTCTCTCTCTCTCTCCTCTCCCTCCCTCCCTCCCTCTCTCCCTCCCTCCCTCCCCCCTCTAAATGGTGTAATGAAGCCTGTAATTTTACAATAAGAGAAAGCCCATTGGTAAGATTCATTTCAATTAATAGCTGTTGCTACGACTTATGCTAGAGTGTAATGATTCCGAGGGGAATTGGGAAAAGACAGTATTGGAAATGATTGGGCAGAAGCAACCAAACCACCAGCTGGCTTGTGAGACTACTATAGCTTCTTGGTAAAAAGAAGAGAGATTCTTCTGACTAGAACTGTTCCTTGATCATGCCCTTATCACCTCTTCCCAGACAGCGCATTGCAGTAGCTTCAATTCAATTCCACAAACATTGTTAACTATTTCATTTCGCATCTACCTCTACTCTGTGCCAGGCATCCTGGTGAACAAAGTCAGAAATAAAAGCTCCACCCTGAAGAAAGCTTATATATAACTGTAACAGGTAGTACACGGACACAGAGGAAAACATAGTAAGCACAAAGTAGTGAGGGAAAGAAGAAGAGTTATACCATTTCCTGGGGGAATCAGGAAGAGCTCATGTTGAAGTTGGCTCCTGATCTGAATCATGAAGGATGCTAGGGATTCTGAGAGATAAAGGTGAGGCTGAAGGACCTTGTGGGCCCCCCAAAACAGCCTTGCACAGGCTATTTGGGGTTGCAATGGTCCTATCAGAGAATGTCAACTAGACCAGTTTGTCTGGAACAGGGAATGAATGAAGGCAATTATATGAATTACATTTGGAAAAGTAGTTGGAGCCATATAGATAGCTCTTTAAATTCCAAGTTTTGGAGAGGGGATTGGGGGGGGTACTTTATCTTGAAGAATGTTAAGAATAGGTACTATTTATGTAGTTCTTTAAGTCCTGAAGATAAGGTATTAAACACTAAGGTTTGAGCTGAACTGCCCAGCATTTCAAACTCTATTGTAGAAAGTGCAACTCCCATGGACTGGCCATGTTGTTCAAATGGCAAACATATATTTGCCTTCAAAGACTATCTTACAGAGAACTCACACAAGGCAAGCACTCACAAGATGGTCAGAAAAAAGCAATACAAGGACACTCTCAAGGTCTCTCTGAAGAACTTTTGAATCGTTTGTGAGATATGGGAACACTGGTACAGGACCTCACAGCATGGAGTGCCTCCATTAAAGAAGGTGCTGTGCCCTATGAGCAAAGCAGAATTGCAATAGCTCAAAAGAAACATGAGATGCACAAATTAAGAGACATCTCTACTCCAAAAGTTTATATGGACAATTTGTACCTGAGCTGTGGTACAGCCTTCCAAGCTTATATTGGGCTATCTTCCACAGTTGGACACACTGTAACTCTGACCCCCACATCATGATATAGTTGTTCTTCTTCAAAAACGAAGGATGACAACAACATTTGAAAAGTGCTTTACATATGTCAATTCATTTGATCCTCACAATAGCCCTATGAGATAGGTGCTATTATTATCCTCATTTTACAGAAGATGAAACTGAGACATAGATTTAATCTATTAGGTGACTTCCCCAGGGTCATATAGATATTAAATGTCTAAGGCAGGATTTTAATTCAGGTCTTCCTGACTCCATGTCCCAAACTTTGTCCATGTTGTCACCTACCTGAATATAAGAAGCTACTAAAAATTCTTTGTAAGGGAGTATATAGTCATATATGTGCTTTAGGAAGATTATTTTGGCAGCTGTGAAGGAAATGCATTAGAGAGAGAAAAACTAGAAGCAGGGAGAAGCCATCAAGAAAAGTACTAAGAAATAAATAAAAAAACAAACAAATAAATAAATGAGTAAATAAATAAATAAGTGGATGGATGGATGGACAGAGAGATAAACAGATAAATAAATGAATAAATAAATAAATGAGTGAATAAATAGATGAATAAAAGAAAAAAGAAAAATACTATGGTACTCCAGGCTAATTGATGAGGATGTACTAGAATGGTTGAAGAAAAAGGTAGGGATGTGAGAAATGTGGAAGTGTTGTAATCACAGAAATTTGGCAAATGATTAGTTGTGGTGGGGGAAAAAGAGGGGAAAATTTATTATGATTCCAAGGCTTCAAATGGAGATATTTAAGTATGTTGCATCATAGATAGAAATGGAGATAAATAATAAAAAAAAGAAATAGAGAAATCAAGAGGGGAAAGTTTAGGGAAAAGAAAAGGTTGAGGTTTCCATTTTGTAGATGTTGAGTTTGAGATGTCACAAGTGCATACAGGTTTAGATATCCAACAGATGACTGGTGATGTGAAACCAGTTCAAGGGAGAGATGAAGGATGGATATAAATATGGAAATGATCTACATAGAAATGATGAATTGAATGAGCTGATGAGGTCACCAAAAGAGTGTATGGAGAGAAGAAGAAAGGGGGTTCAGTAGGACATTGGGGATCAAGAAGGAGAGGCTTGGAATACAGCCTTCTTTTAATTGGTTTCTTCTACTGTCTCCTCTCTCCAATTTCATAATTCCTATTCAAATCAGGTCACTTTTATGCTCAAAAGCTTTCAAGAATCCCTATTGCCTACAGAATAAAAAAAAAACTTATTGTCCCTGTATTCAGGTCCTCCATTCATGGCCCATATCTCCTCACTAGACCTACATCAGCTATGGCCAAACTGGCCTCCTCCTCAATGTCACCAAAACATATCTGGAACATCCCTACCTCAGTGTCAGTGTTTTGACTCTCCCTTCCCACACCCTACCGTACCTCAACATCCATTGCCCTCTATGTGTCCATCCCATTTCTATAAAGCCCTTATTACTCCATCTAAAGGTGTTTTCTCTTACCTGTGATCCTCTAGAAATTAATGTCTATAGGGGGTAGCTAGGTGGCACAGTAGATAAAGCACCAGCCCTGGATTCAGGAGTACCTGAGTTCAAATCCGGCCTCAGACACTTGACACTCACTAGCTGTGTGACCCTGGGCAAGTCACTTAACCCCCCATTGTCCTGCAAAAAACAAAACAAACAAAACAACAAAAAAAGAAAGAAATTAATGTCTACATCCCTCAGCCAGCACTACACATTAATAAATTGTTAGTTACCCCTATAAGTACATGTAAAGACCCATTGACTTAGTAGGTCTAGGTCATAACTCTCCCACTAAAGGATCGTGGTTCTGGGTTCACATAGACTGGGTCCAATCCTGGGATCCAATCTCTCTAAAAGAGGATAATCAGGCTCTTTCTTATTGTCTCATTGAGGCTTACTAAGCCTCTACCACAGAGAAGAGCTCCAGGGACAATGTCTTAAGTTTGGCTCCCATCTAGGGTCTTCCAAAAAGAATTAATAAAGTAGAAGGTACTTACTGTACAAAGTAGATCACTTATAAGACAGGTGTTTATTTCCTCCACCACAAAAGAAATGCAGCCAGGTCCTAATTTGTACAAATAATGAATCTCATGAAAAAAGTCACATTATTCAAATTTGTGCTGCATATTTCCGAAGGATTAGAAACCAGTTACTATATTTTACATAATTACAACTTCAAACAGTGTGAATTTGAATATATAAATCCACTTCCCAGCATTCATTATCAGCACTAATCAGGACCTAGTTGGGTTTAAATCACAAAACACCAAGTGAACTTGACAAAGTCTTGAAATGTGATAAAATTATTTGAAGCACAAATGGGCATTTCACATCAACCTCTGCTCTGCATGGTCTGAACGGTTCTCTCTCAAGGTAAGCCAGAATATAACTTGGGTTCATCCTCTATTTGGTAATCATCTCCTCCAAGAAGCATTGTATTAACTGCAGAAAACTTCTGCTTCCAGTCAGAACCATCTAAGGAAATCGGTAATTCCTGAACGTAAGCTCATGAGGCTGCCAACAATGCTAAGCATCCATCTCAGAATCGTTGTTCAGTCACTCGTGCTTAGGGGCAGAAACACCACGCAGAAGAGGGCTTTGAGATCCCATCTCAGACTCACCTAGAGGAGCACATGTTTTCTCTGCTGTGGGTAAGCAGCTATCTTAAAAGCTCCTCCTCTCTTCATGAGAAGTACAAAGGAGAGCAGCCTGAGGCCCAAATTCCATAGTTCTGAAGAGAGAAAAAAAGAAGAGAGTGAGCAATGGAGTGATCTATCCTTCTAAAGTTTACTGAGTGGGCAGTTCTTGATGGTCAGTGGCCATTCCTCTTGTATGTAGGACCTTGTCATGGGGGTGGAGGAAAGAGGAGGCACATAGTGATCAACCAGAAGCCTCTGGCTACACACATGATTTGGCAAGGAGCACACCTACTGGAAAGATCCAGGGAATCTCAATTTGGAGCCATGTATGGTTCATGGTATGGCCACTGCAGGTCCATCTCCACAAATGTCCCATGTGGTATATCCTAAGCCAGAGTAGATTTACGCTGAAAGAGCCTTCCTTCATTACTCTCATTTCATGCACATATACCTTATCTCTCTCCTCACTTCAACTAGACTGGAAGCTCCCTAAGGGCAGGAACTGTCTCTTATACTTGCCTTCCCACAAGTACAAAAGCATAATGCCTTGCAAAAAGAACTTACTTCAACACTTCAAGGATCCATGATTCATTATGGTGGATACTCCCATTACCAACATTAATCAAAGCCCATCTCCACCTAAGTAGTCAGAAACAGATATGGCTTTATTCATGGAAATGACAGTAAAAGAAAAAAAGATTTACATCATCATCTTCCTTGCCATTACACCCTAAGGTCTACTGGGCTTTCTCAATAGAGTCGCAGCTAAAGGCATATAGACATAGACATAGACATAGATATACACACATATGTGCACATATACATATATTGTATACACACACATAAACATGTGTGCACATAACATGTACATATACATACACCTGTGTATACCTATATGTGTGTATGTGTGTATTCATATGCATATATGTTTGTATATGCATATTTGTATGTGTGTGTATATTGTTTCTCCCTATTAGAATGTAAGGTCCTTAAGAGGGGAAACCATCTTACTTTTCTACTTGTACCCCCAGCACTTAACACAGAGCTTTGCATAAAAACAAATGCAATGTGCTCCAGGAGCTTCCAATTTCCCAGAAGGTTCGAGATTCACACAGAGCTGCACTTCCTTCTCAAACTTACATCTTACCTCAAGATCCCTTCCCAGCAAGGAGGCCAGTGTCACTGGACAGCAGAGTACATTGGGGTGAGTAAGATGTAAGAAGACTGGCAATGTCACCCGGGGTGACCCAACTGAGCTGATCTGGCAGTGAGAAAACCCACTACCACCAGGGGAACCTTCCATACTTGCTGCTTGACTACTCATACCACTTGAAGGATGTGAGTCAAGAACTCCATGTCTTCCATTAACACGGAAGACCACCAGACCTTACTCCCAGCCCTGCCACTGCCTGCTGGGATCCTCCAGGCCTCACCATTTGCCCTAGCTGTGTCTGGCATTCTTCTGGCACTGTCATGTAATTTACCTATGTAACCTAAGGAGCCCTGGGTCTTGCCACCAGCCCCCTCTGCATGCTTAGAGCTTCCAGAAAGCAGGGACTATAATTTTTTTCTTTGTATCCACAATATTTAGCACATAGTAATTGCTTAATAAATACTTCTTCACTGATTAATTTATTCAAAGCCTAGTACCTAAGTCTGTGAAGATTATAAATTTATTTTTTTTAATTTTTTTTTTTTAGTGAGGCAATTGGGGTTAAGTGACTTGCCCAGGGTCACACAGCTAGTAAGTGTTAAGTGTCTGAGGTCAGATTTGAACTCAGGTACTCCTGACTCCAGGACTGGTGCTCTATCCACTGCGCCATCTAGCTGCCCCTAGATTATAAATTTAGAGCTAGAAAGGGCTTCAGGGATTAAGTCTAATTGCTTTATTTTATAGATGAAGAAGTACAATGACATAGCCAAGGTCTCAAAGGTCATAAGAAGCAGAGACTGCATAGAAACCCAAGTTTTATAACTTCAAATTCAATGCTCCTAATACTGGGCCATACTTAACTCCCACATTTAAACCCAGACTCTTTGCAGCTTGATGCCTATGCAGAGAGAAGACCTGGAGATTGATCTTGCCTTCTCTTCAAAGCATATTCACATCTGTTATCTCACCCACCCTCAAAAATCTCAGCCCCACCAGTGGTGACAAGAGGGGAACCCTGAAGAGTTTCCACAATTCTTTTTGTAGGCTCATCACCGAAGACTCACACTAAGGTTTCTAGCTTCAACATCTGAAAAAGAGAATCTGAAAGCCTAAGTTCCTCATCACTCACCATTCAACAAGGTAACGTGGAATCAGGGTGGATCTGGTAACATTTACCCACAAGAAAAAGTAAGGGAGGAGACTGAGATAGAGACAGACAGACAGACAGACAGGAAAAGAGGGAAGAAGAGAAAGAGAGACAGAGACAGAGAAACAAAGATAGAAGGGAGAGAAACAGACAGAGAGATGGCCTTTACACAGCGAACAGTCAACAAGCATTTATTAAGCACTTACTATGTGCCCCGATGTAAGTGGAAGGCAATCTCAGAAGGCACTGGAGGATAGGGAGGATGCTGGAAGACTGGGGGAAGGCCTCTTGCAGAAAGGTGAGTTTTAAGGAAAGTGAGTAAAGTGAAGAGGTGGGAGTTAGGAGGAAGAACATTCCAGGCATGGGCGGGAGGGGTTTGAGAGGGTCAGCCAACTCAAACCCATGGAGATGAGAGATATAGTGTACAGAAGAATAGCCAGGAGACCAATGTCACTGGATCATAGGGTACATGGAGGGGAGTTAAGTATAAGAAGACTGGAGAGGTAGAAAGAGCTCCATTGGGGAAGAGCTTTCAAAGCCAACTAGCTACATTCCACCCATTTCTGGAAGTACCATAGCAAGCAAAATTCTTCCTACTGAGACAGAAAAATGGGAGAAAGGGATTCCATCCCTAGGACTTCTATCATCAGTAAATACTCCCTTTCTCCTTCCCATGTCTTACCACTAACGGACTCTTGTCTCTTGATCATGATGTTTTCTAATGACAAAAATAACCTTTTAAGGGAGTAAACTATTGAGAAACAAGGAAATGTGTCATTACTTTCCAGGAGACAAAAGTCAAGTACAATGACTTAGCCAAGGTATCAAAGGTCATGGTGAGGGAGAGGTAGCATTTGACTAGGTATCAAATTAATCAGTGCATGTCCAGCTATATGATCATGGGTAAATCATTTCACTTCTCAGAGCCTAAGTTTGTCCATCCGTATAGGCAGTGTGATAGCACAGTGGATAGAGTACTGGGCCTGGGGTCAGGAAGATTTGAATTCCAAACCAGCCTCAGACACTTACTAGTTATATGCCCCTGGGCAAGTCACATAACCTCTGCCATAGTGTCCTCAATTGGAAAATGGGACTAATAATAGCACCTACCTGCCAGAATTGTTCTGAGGATCAAATGAGATAATATTTATAAAGAAATTAATACAATGCCTGTCAAATAGTAGGTACTCAATAAATGCTTGTCTGTCCCCCCTCCCAAGAATAAGAATGATCTATTTGCTGTATCTTACAGACACATTGTGCTAAAATTACTTTGCAAACCTTAAAGCAGTTATTATGGGTAATTATTATCATTACCCACAGTAAAAGTAGAAGAGTACCCACAGTATATCCACAGTAGAAGAAACTGAATCAGGAGGACATGAGTTCAAATCAGGCCTCAGACACCCGACATTTACTAGCTGTGTGACCCTGAGCAAGTCACTTAACCCTAATTGCCCAACAGAAGAAGAAGAAGAAGAAGAAGAAGAAGAAGAAGAAGAAGAAGAAGAAGAAGAAGAAGAAGAAGACTGAAGTCCCGGGACATGTATTGATTTATTCAAGGTCACAGAATTAGTTAGTGGCAAAGGTAAGACTAGAACCCAGGACTCTCCTAATTACTAGGTTCAGTGCCCTTTCCAAACTACAAATTTGTTGACTGAGGAAGGGGGTGAGGGATGATTTCTATTTGTTGCTTTCCCAGATAATGGAGCAAATTCCTACAAAAAGTGTCCCCTTGGTCCCTGACACCTTCCTCTGATCATCTTTTGGAGACTGCCATATTTGAATCGGCCTCCTCCCACACCCCCTCTACACCCCACTGTCCTGGATCTCTTATCCTGTCTGTGAGAAGGGAAGGACTTCCACCCTGCTCAGAAAACAGGGAATACCAACTTGGCCTCTTATTTCATGGGTGAAAACCTTCCTGACTCCAGACAAGATGGTTCCCTATCCCTTTTGGAGAAAGGTGCTATGAGAGGTTGAGCCCAGTCCTGAAGAGGATGTCACCTGGCATGGAGCTGGTTCTCCCCTCTGCTTAGTTTCCCATGACCCACTCACTGCCTTCCAACATCTAAGGATGCACAGGAAATAAGAAAAGGCTAGTTGATAATACAGAAAGCTGGGTACAGACGTGCTTTCTCTGTCTGTCTCTCTTTGTATGTTTCTGTCTGTCTCTCTGTCTCTGTCTCTCTGTTTCTCTCTGTCTCTGTCTCTCTGTTTCTCTCTGTGACTGTCTCTCTCTCTTTCTTTGTGTGTGTCTCTCTGTCTCTCTCTATGTGTCCCTATGCATCTCCCTATCTCTCCTTTCCTCCTTCTTCCTGCACTCCAGATGCTTGCTGCTCCCCAAGCTGGCCATTGGCCAGTCCCTGCCCAATCACATAGATCTCTCCTTCATAAAGACTCCTCCTTCAGCTACCCATGCAGTGGTTCTGGTCTAGCATCTGAACCTTCTACGTCCCTAAAGTTCTGAAATTGGGAGGCGTCATGGATTATTTCTGGTTTTTTAAAAATCCAATTTATCTTAATCTAATGCCCAGTGGTCACCTGGAGCCATTCCTTGTTAGCCAGTATTTAAGGTGTGAGAGAAAAAACACTTCTTTTGTGGTTTAAACCCTACTTCATTACTTCTAAATAGGTATAAGCCTCAACTAAATTCCAGAAAAATTATTAAGCACCTACTGTATGCAAATATTATTATCTCCCTTTTGCAGAGGATTAAGTCAAACGCAAACTTTAAAGACAATGTAAATTATTATTATTATGCTATTTATTATTTTAAATATTATATATTATTAATTCTTTTTCTACAGCACTGTACTTTTGCCCCTCTTTTTAGCTCCATTGCTTATTATTGTGCCTGGCATATGTAGTAAGCACTTAATACAGGTTTGTTGTTGTTATTGATGATGACAACAATGATGATGATTGATAATGATGATGGCAATAAGAAGCATAAATAAGGTACAGTCCCTTGCCTTCAGGGATCTTACCTTGCTCCTGCTCACTAACCAAACAAGGCTGACTAACCAGGGAAAACCTGGCATTCATATTAGGAGGCAGTCGTCAGCTATCCAAGTGCTTATTGAGGCCAGGGAAAGGAAAGCTTGATATTGGTTGAATAATTTCCAAGAGAATGGCACAAATTTGTAATCTGCCAGTAGCAATAACACCATCCCCTCATATCAATGAAGAAGATTAACCATTTCTCCTCAAAGTGACATTTCTGAAAGTTATTCATGTGACAAACGTTTCCCCTCATTCTGGGAGAGTTATATGACACATACACTTATTAGTGAAGATCTGAAATAAAACAAATATTCCTACTTCAGAAGAATGGGCACACCCATTGATTTAGTTTCCCAGATCACTACATGAGACATCTATGTCCCCATGTGGGGCAGCTAGATGGTGCAAGAGATAGAGTATTGGCCATGAAGTTGGGAGGACCTGAGTTCAAATCTCACCTCGGACACTTACTAGCTGTGTGACCCTGGACAAGTCACTTAACCCCAATTGCCTTAAACATCCAGATCCATCTCCAGTTGTACATAGATAGATAGATAGATAGATAGATAGATAGATAGATAGATAGATAGATAGATAGATAGATATGTAGATGTAAATAGATATAGGTACAGGTACACAGGTGCAGGTATAGGTATAGATTGGATATGGATATAGATGTGGATGTGGATGTAGATATGGATATAGGTAGAGGTAGAGGTAGAGATAGAGATAGAGATTATGTAGATATAGATATAGATATATAGATCAATATCTTGCCACTGGACCCAGATGGCTCTGGAGGAGAGAGTGAGGTTGGTGACCTTGCATAGCCCTCCCTTATTTAAATCCAATTTGCTGCAAGTCATGATATCACCCCAATGTCATAGTTTCCTTCATAATGAAGGACAAACAACAACATATCCCCACATGGATGAAATCAGAGATCCTTGAAATATGGAAAAGTATGTTGTATTAAATAGATAATTAAATTACATTTCTGTAGTTCATTATGTGATGCCCATCTGAGTAAGCATTCCCCCACACCATGATAGAACACAACCTTCTCCACCCCTTAATGGTCTCCTGAGTTGCTGTGACCAAAATTTTCATCATCTAATGGCTGACCCTCTGGTGATGAGTATCAAGGAATTTAATTAGACAGGACCTTTGTCCTCCAATTGTAGTCTGTCACCAGGCCCTCAAGTGAAACCTTTCCAGCTTGGTAGGATCTGCCAAAATGTACCCTCCCTGACATAGTCTTCAAGAGCCTAGAGCCCACTTCACACAGTGATGAGAAATGGGCTAATCTTAGTGGAAAATCATATACATATGTAAGAATATTTGGCTATGCAAATATATTATCCCACTTTTACATGAGGGAAGGAATCTTGTCTTCTTTCATCTTTGTATTGCCATTGGTGAGAGGAAATGAAATAATGGATAATGGAGAGGCCAGATTTGGAGTCAAAAAACTCTGTCTCTGACACAGCCTGGCTGGGTGACCTGGGGCAAGTCTCTTAACCTTCCAATGTCTGGCATCACTCCCTAAGACTCTTAAGTTGCAGATGAGCTGTATAAGTACAGGGAGTTTCCCATATGGAGGAAATCATAGGTGTGGACCCATCACAAGTAGTAACTAGCACAGGGTTCTGCTATCAAATGCCAAGTTCAGGATATGTTGCAAAGGCTAGTTTACCAGAATGAAGAGACATGAATGGGAGCATTATGAAATGAATTTGGAAAAGTAGAAGAGAGCCAGACTATGGAAAGCTTTGAAAGCTATGGGATAAATATTTTTTTTAATTTTTAAAAAGTTTTTTTAAAAAGCTATGGGATCATGGATCATAGCCCCAGCTAGAGTTAGAAGGGAGGTTAGAAGTCATCTAGTCCAGGAGTGAATGAATTAACAGATGCAAATCACTTTGCAAACATTAAAGTACTATATCGTCGTCATCGTCATCGTCGTTGTCGTTGTCATCATCATCATCATCAGTGTATGGCCTCCAGTCTGGTGATGACTTCATTCTCTGAACTGTCTACTCCATGGCTGCTGAGTTTAAGCAGTGGTTATAGAGCAAGACAGGGATGTATTAGTAAATGTTTAACATCAGGCTGGAGAGGAGAAGGGAATGCATATGCACATAATTTTCAATTTAATCTGCATTATTCACATTTTCTCCATCAGTTTCTTAAGTCTAGGTAATCAACAAAGCAATAAATCAGGCCTTGATTGGTAGTGATTCTGATTTCCGAGGTATAAATGCTCACACTGAAAATTTAATAATCAACTCCCTCACAAACCGGTCAGAGCTGGCTCCAGCACATCCTTATTTAGTCAAATCTTTTGTTTTATAGATAAGTTAGCTGAAGTCCAGAGTCACATAGTAAGAGACAGAGCAATTCCTGTGATTAAAGTTCTAAAGTAAATATTACAATAGAAAAACTCAGTCTAGGTTTTGAATGGGAAGAAGGGGAAGGGAGAGAAGAATGTTGGGAAAGGGCTCCAATGAGGAGAGAAGGGTTCCCAAAGATAGATACTTCTCACCTCACAGATTTGTCCTAGTGACTAACACACTCATTCATATGACCAATACCAATAAAACCATAACAACAAACATTTATAATTGCCTTCCATGTTTGGAGCATTGGGTTGGGTTCAGGGGGTGATGCAAAATGTAGATAAGATACAATCTTTATCCCCTAGAAGTTTAAAGTCTGATAAAGGAATAAGAAAGAGCACAGATTTTGAAAATATTCAACATCACAATACAAATACATTTGAGATGTGCATAAGAGGATGTTAGCAATCAATCAGCCAACAAGCCAACAAGCAGTTTATTATATATGTGCTACATACTCAGCACTGGGCTGGGGCTGCACCAGGAGAGCATTGCCAGTTCTACACTCTTCCTCTCTGAAAAAGGGCAATGTTGTAGCACTGGGGAGGAAGCAGAGTTAAGACCTCACTAACACACCTACAGGATGTTCAGGCTTTTCCCTAGCCTCTGGAACTGGCCATATTTGCTAGAGTCTTTGTTTCCCAATATGGCGCAGATTGGCCACTGCTCTATCCCAAGCATTGTGTGTGTGTGTGTGTGTGTGTGTGTGTGTGTGTGTGTGTGTGTGTGTGAGAGAGTGTTGGCGGGGGGTTCACTACTCTCATCTTGCTGTCTTAAAGCATGACCTCACAAAGTTACAGAATTTGAGATTTGGAAGGCACTTCATCGTCTATCTTGTCTGATTCATCCACAATAGACACCCCCACCATAACATAACTGACAAGTAGTTGTCTGACCTCAAAGGTTATCTTTGAGGCTGCTTGAAGACATCCAAGGAGGGCAACCCCACCACTTCATAAGACTGTCCATTCCACTTTTGGACAGCTTTCTTTGTTAGGGAGCTTTTCCTGACATCAAGGGGAAATTTGCTGATTGCTCCTGAGGCAGAGAGAGAGGTAGCACAATAGATACAGCATTGGACCTAGAGTCAGGAAGACCTGATATCAAATTCAACCTCAGGGGCAGCTAGGTGGCACAGTGGATAAAGCACCAGCCTTGGATTCAGGAGGACCTGAGTTCAAATCTAGCCTCAGACACTTGACACTTACTAGCTGTGTGACCCTGGGCAAGTCACTTAACCCCAACTGCCTCACCAAAAAAAAAATTCCACCTTGAACTACTTGTGACCCTGCACAAGTCATGCAACCTTTGTCTCAGCTTCCTCAACTGTAAAATGGGGATAATGATAGAATATATCTCCCAGGGGCTATTGTAAAGATCAAATGAGATATTTGTAAAGCACTTAGCACAGTGCCTGGCACATAGTAAGTGCTTAATAAATGCTTTTCCCCTTTTTTCCCCTAGTTCTGCCTTCTGGAGCCAAATAGAACAAGTCTAATCTCCAATCTGCATGATGAATGGATAGATGGATGGAGGGAGGGAGGGAGGGATAGATGGATGGATGGATGGATGGATGGATGGATGGATGGATGGATGGATGGATGGATGGATGGATGGATGGATGGGTGGATGGATGGATGGGTGGATGGGTGGATGGGTGGATGGATGGATGGATGGATGGATGGATAGATTCATGGATGGATGAAGGGAAGGAGGGATGGATGGATGGACGGATTAAGGGAGGGAGGGAGGGAGGGATGGATGGATAAGCTTATTTCAGATACTTAGCCTTTCAAATACAAGAGCCCTTCAAATACTTACCAGAAAGCTAACATGTCCCCCTAAGTCTTCTCTTCTCCAGGCTAGCCATACTCAGCTCCTTCAGCTGCTTCTAGTATCTTGTGGACACAAAGCCCTCCATCATCCTGGCTGCCCTCCTCTAGCCCATCTCCAGCCTATCAATGTCCCTCTGCAAATGTGTTCCGTCCAGCTAAACCCCATCCTCCAAATGAGGCAGGATGAGGGCAGATCCCAGCGGGACCCTCATCTTCCTTTTCCCAGAAGCTGTTTCTCAATGCAGGCCAAGTTGGCACAAGTTTTTACAGATGCTACATCATGCTGAAGACTTGGATGGAGTTTGCAGTCCACCAAAGCCTTTGGGGGGGGTTTTGAGAACAAACTCAGTCCCTATCATAATTTTCATGTTCCACGCTGAGATGACCTGTGAGAGAGTTGGGTGGGCAGCGTGGAATTGAGAACTGTGCAGTTAAGAACACAGTTACCACCTCCTTCCTCTGGCATTCAAGGCCCTCTATGATTTGTGCCCAATCTACCTTTGTGACCCCACCTCCTGCTACTGCTCTATATGGCCCCTCTGCTTCAGTCAGGCTGGACTATCTGTTCTTCACTAAACAGATTTCATGCTTTTCTCCCTCTGTACACTTTTATAAGCCATCTTCTAAACCTGGAACCTAGAATCCCGGCATCTTCGCCTAGGGAAATCCTCCCCTTCTTTTCCAGCTCCTCAAAGCCTTACCTTTGCCTCTCATTCCCTCAGCTAGAAAAAATAATAATCCCTCCATCTTTAATACATTCAATCACTTAACAAGCAAAGATTAAGTTCCTATTATGTGCCAAGCACCATGTTTGGTGCTAGGAATAAAGAACCAAAAATCAAACTGCTTCTGCCCTCAAAGAACTTACATTCTATTGGGGGAAACAGCACATGAGTGTATGCACACATATACACATACATACATATGCAAGATGAACATAAGGTAATGGGGGTGCAAGGATCAGGAAAATCTTCATGTAGAAAGTGATGTCTAAGCATGAGATTGAGAGTTCTAAATTGAAGTGGGGAAATTCAATGGGGTATCTGCACCAATATAGTTGAGCTGAACAGAAACAGAACAGTTTGGAACTCATGGTGATTAGCAGTAGGATGGGACCTGTGAGTGGCCACTGAACTTCCTCAGGCAAGATCACAGAGAATGTCTCTCTCTCTCTCTCTCTCTCTCTCTCTCTCTCTCTCACACACACACACACACACACACACACACACACACACACACACACACACACACACAATTTGTTTATATGTCTTATCACCTTACTGAACTGGGTCCTCCATGACAACAAGAACAATTTCTTATTCAGTGTTGTTTTCCCTCCAACTCCTAAAGCTAGAACAGGGTTTTGTATGTGGCCTATATGTGACATATATTTATTGAATAAATGAATGAATGAGCAAAGAACACTTGAGAAAGTCTAAAGGACCTTCAACTACAAACTACCACAAGTTCTATGATGGTGGAATTTCAGTCACTATACAGAACATTTGTTTTCAGTTCCAGAATAATCTATAAAACAAATTAGAGAGAAGCTGCAAGAGTATATGTGTTCATTGCCCTATAAAAGGGAAGAAAACCCTTCTTCCCAAATTGAGGGTTGGGGATTGTTAGGAAAGTCATAGACAGAGCTGGAAGGAATCTTTGTTGTTGTTGTTCAGTAATGTTGGACTCTTTGTGACCCATGAGACCATGGGGTTTTCCTAGCCATTTCCTTCTCTAGCAGATTAAAGCAAAGAAGGATAAGTGACTTGCCCAGGGTCATACAGCTAGTAAGTATATGAGACTGGGTTTGAACTCAGGTCCTCCTGATTCCTGTCTCAGTGCTCTATCCCTTGAGGCATCCAGTTGCCTTCTGAGGAAGGAACCTTAGAGACCATCTAATCCAACCCCTAAAAGTAAAATATGAGTTAGTAGTGGGCCAGTGACAGAGCAGGTCTCTTGACTTGCACACCCTTCCTCCCTACTAAACTAAGAAGTATTGTCAAGTGATTGGAAAATGGACATCAAAAGGTAAAAGCAGTGACCACTCAGATCCTTGAACCTGTCTCAAGTCACCAAAGTACCACGTGACACTGTTCCTGTGGGGTACAAGCCAACGGAGAAGGAGACATCAGCTACCTCCTGCCCCAAGACCAGAAAGCTGGTATCCCCCTAGGTTGCCCCCACCACTCCATCTAACCCTAGGCTCATCTTAAAGTCAGAACCCAGGGGGCATTGACTTAGCACTAGAGGCCTGCTGTCTCACTCTCTGTCTGGGGCGACAAGCTATTGATCTGGCCAGGAATCAAAGCAGCCTGCCATTAGGGCTGTGACATCCAAACAGCCCTCTATCGATTGCCTGAAGCTTCCTTCATATTCATAAAAATCCATCTGCAGCCTTGTCATCCGGATGGGGCCAAGAGCTGGCCCAGGGGCCATGCAGGAGCACTCAGCAGGGGGCCCAGACCTTCCCATCCAGCGCTCGATCACAAAAGCTGAGAAATCACAGCACAATCCTCATCGCCGCCTATGTTTGGGGACAGCCCCACTCTATTGGTGCCAACAATGGATCCTTTCTCCGAGCTGACATATTTTTTGTTTCTAATATATTCTACTCCTTTGTGTCTGTGTATAAATAACAGGCCCAGATGTGCCGTTTGCAAAGGTCTTTGACTTGTCACAAGGGGACTGGCCCCACACCCTAAAATGAATTAGTAACTACTGACAGTGTTAACTACTACACAAAGGAGAATGCAACTCGGGTGGCCTTTGTTAATTTCCAAAAGAAAAATAAAGTCTCTTCTCCGTGGCTGTTTGCTGGGTAGATAATTACACAGTTGCTGGTGGTAGCAGGCCTGGGGGGAAGGGGGTTGATCGACTCACCCTCCAATGGCCCACAGTTGACTCCATGGTGTTTCGAGAGCTTACAGGAGACAGATGAGCCCCGTGAAGCCATGCCAGTGAAGGTGAGGACGTCCTACTCAGATCAATCCACTATTTCTTGGGCTTCCACCTTGTGTTAGGTCCCTTCCAACTCAGATTCAGTCATTTCGGGAAATCCTTCCCTCCCTTCAAGGCCTCGCTCTCATCACACAATCATCTCCTCCTTTGATGAGTGAGCTTCTCTCTGGAACCAACCTCCATCTAGGGAAGTACAGGGGCAGCCAGGCTCACTTCAGCCCTGGTTCAGCCGCTGGCTCGGTCAAGGCTACTTTTCTCCCCCCTCCACCAAATGCTTTTCAGCTCCCTTTCATGTGTTCTTGCCCCCATTAGAATGTAAACTTCTACAAGGCAGAGGCTTTCTTTTTGCTTGTATTTGCACTTCCAGCATGTAGCAACACAATACCCTTAACATTGAGTTGTTTTTCAGTCATATCTGACTCTTCAGGACATCAATACTGGAGTGGTTTTGTCATTTCCTTCTCCAGATTATTTGATGGATGAGAACACTGAGGTAAACAGGGTTAAGTGACTTGCCCAGAGTCACACAGCTAGTAAGTGTCTGAGGCTGGATTTGAACTCAGGTCTTCCTGACCCCAGGCCTGGTACTCTATCTGCTTAGCCACCAGCACTTCATAAATGCTTTCTGACTACCTGACTAATGGGAACTTAGGAAGCACTTAACAAATGGTTTGTCTATCTTTATTTAGAACAAGAAAGGGCCTTAGTTAGAGATCATCAAACTCAATTACCTAATTTTTCGTAAGGAATAACTGAGTCCAGGAGAGAAAATGGGACTTGTCAAAGGTCACACAGGTTGTAAGTGGTAAACCTGGGGTCTGAGAAGTATAAAATATAGCCTAAGCTCTCCAGGAGCTCAGAATCTAGCTAGGGAAAGAAGATTAACTCACATGAAATAGTGAGAAAAGAGTATAAGATCATCCAGAATCAAGTGCCAATTTTTAAGAGTCAGAGAATAAGTGCTTTAGAGATTAGAGGAAATGGAACAACCATGGGAGTAGGATTTATTGGGGGAAGCTTCATAGAGGAGATAGGAAATGTGGATATAATAGAACAATGGGCTGGAAATGAGAAGCCCTGGCTCCAAGTCCCAGAGCTGCCCCTATTGGCTGGGTGACCTTGGAAAGGTAACTTCCCATCCTTGGTCCTCACCTTCCACCACCACACCCAACCAGGGCTATTGGGGAATAGACCCTGGGCAGCTGGAGTTAACTTTGCCCCAAGCTGGACTGACCTGAAACCCAGCTATGGGCCCTTTGGGGTAAGAAATATATAAGGGAGGCAGCTAGGTGGCATAGTGGATAGAGCACCAGCCCTGGATTCAGGAGTACCTGAGTTCAAATCCAGCCTCAGACACTTGACATTTACTAGCTGTGTGACCCTGGGCAAGTCACTTAACCCCAATTGCCTCACCAAAATAAATAAATAAATAAATAAAATTACTTTGGGGCAGCTAGATGGCGCAGTGGTTAAAGCACCGGCCCTGGAGTCAGGAGTACCTGAGTTCAAATCCGGCCTCAGACACTTAACACTTACTAGCTGTGTGACCCTGGGCAAGTCACTTAACCCCCATTGCCCTGCAAAAAAAAAAAAAAAGAAAGAAAGAAATATATAAGGACCACTTTGGGAGTTTCAACATTGTCCCCCACATCCCACACTCATAATGGCACCTTCTTGTGAACTGTTATTGGGGCTGCTTTTAGTTGAGGGTCATTGAATGTGTTTTTGGTAAAGTAATTATTTCTTTGAACTCCCAGGTTCTGAGAGGTCCATTATATTAGATGTGGAAACCCTTCCTAGGAAATAATAATAATAATAAATTATTAATGGTAATGATAATAATAACTAATATTTATATAAGATTTACAATGCAAAAGATCTCTACATATACATATGTATATGTCATATGTGTGTGGTTTTGTGTATATATACATGCATATACATATGTATTCTGAGTAGTGGGGTGGCTCAGTGTATAGAGCACTAGGCCTGGAGTCAGGAAAACCTGAGTTCAAATCCAGCCTCAGACACTGTGTGACCCTGGGCAAATCACTTAACCCTGTTTACCTCAGTTTCCTCATCTATAAAAACGATCTGGAGAAGGAAATGGCAAACCATTCCTGCATCTTTGCCAATAAAACAAATCCCAAATGGGCTCCCAAAGAGTCAGACACAACTGGAAACAACTAAACAACAAATACATACGTGGATATATGTGTGTATATACATACATACATGCATACACACACACTTTATGAAGTGAAGTAATTGCTATCAATATCCCCATTAGGCAGATGAAGAAGCTGAGGCTAATTGGTGAAGTGACTTGCCCCCAAGTTACACAGTTAGTAAGGGTCTGAGTTTACTACTGTCTCCACAGCATCACTTAACTTCTTGCTAATCCTTTGGTCCTCAAACTAAGAGAAGCTTCTTTGGCTCTTTGTTTCCCTTCTACATCTTACCTTAACTCACATTTTTTTGTGTAATTGCTGTATCTCCCCAGTACAATGTGGGTTACTTAAGGGCAGAGTAGGGACTGCCATTCATTGCCCTCAGCTCAGAGCAAGGTGCCAGACCCTTGGTAAGCCTTCAGCAAATGTTTATTGGAGTGAATTGAAGACTAGCTGCCAAGAAATACCCCCACTGAGCCCTGGGCACAGCACTGCTAAGGAGGTGGCTTCCCAAAGAGTGGGCGAGTTCACGCATACACAGCCAGCCCCATGGACCTTCAGGAGGATTTCCTCTCTGCTGGGGAGTGGTGTCCATTTAGACCAGGCTCATACACACATACCCCACAGACACAGAGGGCCAATCGATAGCAACACTTCGAAGGCCTGTTATGCTATGTTGTGCCTCATAGATTTTGACGATATCAATCATAATTGAGTTAGATATAATCCATCTGATTCTCGGCACGCGGGGGTCAGCGGGGGGGCAGCGATGCCTCACTTCACATCAATTACCTCACAGAGGAAAGAGGTAGTAAGCAATTCCCCGTGATAGTTTGCAGCTATAAATAATTATACAGTGAGAGCAGTAAAGCTGGCTCTGGGACACAATACCACGCCATGAATTTTCATTTACTTAGAGCTCAGAAATTGGCCGTGCAGTGTCTATGGAATAGGAGACATGGAGAGGCTATGCTCTCCTGTCATTCAAGGCCTCTGACAGCCTGGCTCTGACCCATCTATTCAACTCCCTCTCCCACTCTTGCCCCAATATGAACTTCTATTCCAGCCGGGCTTATCTTCACACTGTCACCTCACTCCCTCTCTCAGAGGATCTGAACAGAATAGGATGAGCCCAGGTATATTTGGTGATTGGAGATATACCAGGTGAAGAAATGGAGGTGGGACCAGCACTACTAGCTGGATGTTTTTTAAGTACAAAATTTTAAAAATTTTAAGCTTTATTTAAATAATAAAACATCTCAAAATAAAATAAAACTAATCTTGTATAAGACCACAAGGTATACATGGTTATAACTTGTGTTGAAATTAAATATTAACTTTAACTAATAAATATAAAAAAATTCTCTTTGTTTTCCTGGACTTTCTGATCTCATTTTCTTCAAACTGCATGTTTCTCTCCTTCAGCTTTGCCATAATGCCAGGAAAATACCCACCAATTCTTTTTTTATCCCTCATTTTATTTTATTTCTTAATTAACAGATACCCACCAATTTTTTTTTCTTTTCTTTTCTTTTCTTTTCTTTTTTTTTTTTTTTAGTGAGGCAATTGGGGTTAAGTGACTTGCCCAGGGTCACACAGCTAGTAAGTGTTAAGTGTCTGAGGCCGGATTTGAACTCAGGTACTCCTGACTCCAGGGCCGGTGCTTTAACCACTGCGCCATCTAGCTGCCCCGATACCCACCAATTTTAAAATAGGATGAGGATTTCTCATGATTTCTGCATGTATGGAAAAAATTACTTGAACGCACAAAGTTTTTTCTACTTCCCTCTTGGAAAAGTGAATCAACAAAGAAATTCAGGAGAGAAACACCAGGCTCATTGCCAGGAGACCCGAGTTCAGGTTCTAGCTTTAATAACTGGTAGCTGCATAGTTTTGTGAAATGATCTCAGCACTCTATCTAGCAACTCTGGTTAAGGGGAAATTCTCTTTGTGTGCTCGGTTGACTTGGTCGTGTTGTCTGTTGCATGTAGGAATCCTGGTGAGTATCATCAGAGCAGGAGTTTCACAGAGGTTTTCCCCATCTCTCCTACCTTTTCTGGTTCTTTTCACTCTCCTTTTCCCAAGGTTGCTCCTTCATATGACTGTTCCAGCCTTGACTCCTAGCATTGGTCAGACAAGACTCATCTTTCTATGTTCTTTTGTTCTCCCCAAAAGAACTTGTTTGAGGGTAATGATACAGACCAGAGCAATATTCATACATTTCTCGACTATGTCATCTCTCCACTAACACAGCTACCATTTTATCTTAGGTCATCATCCCCTCTCCTAGATTAATGCAATAGCCTCCTAATTGGTCTTCCTGTCACAAATCTCTTACCACTGAAGCCTGTCCTCTAAATGTCTGCCAAAATAACTTTCCTTATACACAGTTCTAACCATGTGGATCCTTACTCAGTCAAGTCCAGTAGCTGCCTGTAGAAAGTTATTTTATCCTACCCAGTGGGATAAAATACAAATTCCTCAGATTAGTTGTTTTCTTTTATTTATTCCAAATTTAAATACCAGAAAAAAGCATTCCCAAATACACAGTAGATCACAAAAAGAAGATTGCATATAAAGTCATGAATCTTCACTTTATAAAAATTAATATAGGGGGCAGCTAGGTGGCGCAGTGGATAGAGCACCAGCCCTGGATTCAGGAGGACTTGAGTTCAAATCTGGCCTCAGACACTTGACACTTACTAGCTGTGTGACCCTGGGCAAGTCACTTAACCCCAATTGCCTCACCAAAAAAAAAATTAATATAGACATAATAAATCCTATATTACTTTCAAAACTATCCTGTTTATCTGTGCTTCCTTCTGAGCTTCCTTCTGTTCTCTTATGTGCATTTTCTCCCAACAATCTTCATTTTTAATTATTATTACTAAGTAATGTATCCAAACAGTGGCCATGTCCAAAAACGTACTTGTCTTTTTGTACCTTGAGTCCATCACTTCTCTGTCAGAAGGTGGATAACATACCTCAGATTAGCAATTTTTTTTGGAGGCAAGTAGGGTTAAGTGACTTGCCTAGGGTCACACAGATTAGTCTGAGGACAGATTTGAACTCAGGTCCTTCTGACTCCAGGGCCAGTGATTTCTCCACTATGCCACCTAGACGCCCATATATTCGCTTTTAAAGTACAACTTCATGCCAACCTATCTTTGCAGAGCCTGCCCCATAGCATATAGAATCTTAAGACCTGAAAAGGATCTCAGATGCTACAGAATCCAACTCCTTCATTTTACACATGAGGAAAGTAAGGCACAGAGAGATGAAGTGATTTGTCCAGGATCACACAGCCAGGAAAGGGGCACTATTTGAATTATCTTCCAGTCTCTAGGTATAGTAGCTATTCTACCTGCCACTTTGTCTCATGGGAGAGAAAGGACTTATTTGGCAGGGAAGATCAATTAAGCAATTAACAAGAATGTATTAGGCACCTACTATGCATTCACATTAACAGCACTATGTTAAATCCTGAAGATAAAAAGAAGAAAAAATGAAACAGTCTTTGCCTTGAAGGAGCTTATATTGTATTAGAAGAGACATTCACAAATAAGTTTATATAAAATAATTATATATAAAATGGGTACAAGGTAAAGCTGGGGGGTGGAGGGGGACACTAGCAGCTAGGAGATCAGGAGAGGCTTCATGTAAGAAATGGAGGCTAAGCTGAGCTTTGAAGGAAGCCAGGGAAAAGCAGGGAAGATTTTCTTAAAGATGTAACTTGGCTCTGCCATTTTTCCTACTTGTGTGACTTTGGGCAACTTACTTAACCCACCTGGGCCTCAGTTTCCTCATCTGTAAAAAGAAGACCTCTAATATCTCTTCAGGCTCTAAATATTTAAAAGATCTAAACCTTATGATTCTAGGATCAGAGGATCATTATAGGAGCATCAATCTGGAGCTGGAAGGAAGCTTTGAGGATTAAGTAACCTGCCCAAGGTCATTCAGGGAGTATCAGAGGTAGAATACCATCATCATTATGATTCCCTGCCTTTGTCCACATTCCAACTTGTCAAAGTCTTTTTTAAAATGTATTGCCAAGAATAGAACCAACAGTTCTTCTCTTCCAGTGCAATTACTGTCCATTACTTTCCATAAATTCAACAGGCCGAGATGAGGAGGAAATGCATTCATGGCATGGGGGTTTGGGGTCAGCTTGTACAAATGCTCAGAGGTGGGAGAAGGCAGAATGATATCAGAAAACAATGGTCTAGTTTGGCTAGGACATAAAGTACTTGTAAGGAAATAGGAAAAAATGAGACTAAAAATCAGTTGTAACCAGCCTGTGGAAGCCCCTGGATTGCAGGTATTTATATATCAACCTATAGACAAGTGGGGACCACAGAAAGATTTGGAGGACCTTTTTTAAAATTTTTCATAGGTGGTCATACAGGTTGAATACTTCCAGCATTCTCAGGCTAGAGGCAGAGAAATATTCCTCCTACTCCCTATTAGATTTACCCAAAGGAGTGATAGTGGGCCAACACATCTCTGTTGAGTTTTGCTATGAGAAGAGGTACCACTTATAGCTGGCCAGTCCCATTGTTCTTCCTACACAACTCATATATAACCAAATAGAATCAGGAAATAGAAAAAAAAAATCTCCCAGACATGAAACATCAGAGCAAGTCAGGTCTGACCTGGCAAGGTAATGGGTACCAAGCCCACAGGGGGGGTTGGAGAGGAAGGGTAAGCCTCTCTCCTCCTCCCCCCAGCCCCCATCGATGGAGCTTCATAAATTCCAGGCCAGCCTGCTTTCGGGGCCCTGATAGTGGGGTATTAGCTGCTGGAAGTTAATGAGGTCCCGGATTGGAGTACAACCAGATTAAAATGAAAAACGAACCACATTACATTCGGTTTCTACAATTACTATCAGTTGGTTGTAATATAAATATGCAAATTCCCTAAACTTGAACTTTAACATCCTCTGTAGAGACCATTCATCTCTTTAAAGTATTAATTTAAGTTGTAAAAGGGTCCATACATCACAGCATGTCATTTTGAAAACAAATATTAATCAATTTTACCCTCGGAATTGCCACTGTGGAAGCACAACGTCCATTATTTTGGAACAAGGCAGTGGCAAGAAATTTACATATTCATCCTCTGCTTAAAGACTCATATGGTAATACAAGTAGAACATAAGAAATTCCACAGGCTTAAGACCTTATCATCATCGAGGCCCTGGCCAAAGGCATCTTCTGCATTCGCCACGCGCCCAGCTATGCAGATGAAACATACACACCTTCCTCCATCCTATCTATATAACCTTGAACACAGTGACAGCAAGCATGTACTCATAAGTTTTCTCTACCCATCAAATACCAAAGTGCATGAAAAGGCAGTAATCACATCAGGTTTGGGGGAGTAGTGGCTGCTCCCTCCTTAGTCTCTGCCTCTGAGGGTCCCTTGTTTTAAATACATGGAACCAGGGGAACTTGTATTTTCCCCTGGTGCTAAAGATGGAGAATCATAGGGGCAGAGTGAATCAAGCAAGATTTGGGGGTCCCATGAAACTAGAACTACAGTAGTCCCCTGGGTAGCAAGGGCACTAAAGGGAGTAGGGGGCAGGGAGAGCAGAGAAGAAAGGCCTTCTCTGGAAAGAAGCTCATTCTTCTAAAGGTAAAGCTTACATCATGCTCTTGAGATTTATAGAGTATCTAGTTCACAGGGTTCCTAACCTTTATTTGTGTCATGAACCCCCTTTGGCAGTCTGGTGAAGCCTATGGACCCCTTCTCAGAATAATGTTTTTAAATATTTATTCATAAGATGAAAAAATTTCAAAGAAAACCAATTATATTGAAATAGAATTATCAAAATTCGAAGGAAAAAACCAAGTACATGTACCCTAAGTTAAGGATCTCTAATAATCCAATCCCTTCAACTCTATAAGAAAACTGAGGCCAGTGGGATGGGATGAAATGTAGGGGGAAGTATTACTATGTCATGCTGCCTGTCTATAGATACTCCTATGTGACCAACATCATCATTATAACTTACTATATACATGGCACCTCCTTTGTTTCTCAGCCTTGATCATAGGCAACTTTTGAAGGTGATATCCAAGCTCACCAGACTTGCAAGAGGGAAAGGAATAGACAACAATCTGTCAGGCACTGCCTAGCCTTTCGCTCCTATTCCTTCCCTCTCCCCCTGCCCCTCACCTGGACCACCAGATACAAATCCAGGGTAGATGTGCCCACCCCATGCTCATGGACTCTGTGCCCACCACATGGCCCACTTGTGGTTACCTCCTCTAGCCACAAGGAACCACTGCCCAGATCCTCTCTACATTTTACAGTGACATTATTGAAAACCTATTTCAACCCCAACATACCCCATGAAGCCTTCTCCAAGCTAACTCTTCCTTAAGTTCACAATGCTCTCTCTTTTCTCCAAAATCCTATAATACCCAATCTCTACCACTTAATTGGTTCTTATCTTTTCATGGAAGACAGTCTTATCTTTTTAATTAGACTGTAAATTCATCAAGGGCAGGAACCATGCTATATATTTCTCTTGTAGTGTTCATAAAACCTCATCCATACCAGGCACTCTATAACTCCTGGTTTGGTCAGAACATACTTGGTATAGGCAGACACAAGGATGAGCATCATCAGTCCATCCAGTCCCATATGATGCCTGGTCCCTGATCATGACTTCAATGCTGTTCAAAACTTCCCTCAGGCATCTGACATCATGTGCTTCATACCTCCAGGTACTGGACTCCTGCTTGGCCTGGTGCCAGACTTCTTGGAGCCTTTGACTTCTACAAAAGGGATTTGAGAGCTAGTGGCAAAGACCCTTTAGATAAGTATGATGTTTTCCTTCTTGAAGCTCACATCATGATGATAATTCAATTCAGCTCAACAAGTGTTTGTTTCATATTTACTATATGTCAGGCACTGGGGATACAAAGACAGGAGTGAAACAGCCCCTTCTCCCTAAATGCCAGTGCCCTCCCTCCCCCCAAAATGGACCTTGAATCTATTATTTTTTTTAAAACATTTCTTTTTTTCTTTTTTTTGTGGGGCAATGAGGTTTAAGTGACTTGCCCAGGGTCACACAGCTAGTAAGTGTCAAGTGTCTGAGGCTGGATTTGAACTCAGGTCCTCCTGAATCCAGGGCCAGTGCTCTATCCACTGAACCACCTAGCTGTCCCCACCTTGAATCTATTCTTGTAAAATATTTATGTAAATGTTATCTCCCTGATATAATGTAAGTTGCTTGAGGGTAAGAAAATATGTCTAATTGTTGTCTCTGTATCTCTAGTACCTAATAAAATATCTGACTCATATGATAGGAACTGAATCTGTGAATTAATTGACAAAGGGAACTCCCAAGTGACCAAAAGCTCTCTACCAATACAGGTTAATACTTTCTCTACAACTTAATAGTCTTAAATAGTTGCCTAGAGCACTGGGGGATTATGTGACTTGTCCAGGGTCACACTACCAGTACATGTCAGAGGCAGAACTTAAATCCAAATCTTCCTGTCTCTGAGGTCAGTTCTCTATCCACTAGGTCACTCTGTGTCTGACATAGGTAGTTTTAATAAATGCTTGTTGATTAGTTCATCATCATCATAACTACCTCTTTTAGGCACTTATCAAGTTCACTGTACATTGTAATTATTTATATACGTGCTATATCCCCAACTAGTGTCTGAGCTTTCTAAGGGTGGGAACTACCTTTGTGTCTCCTCCCAGAAATAGATATAGGCCAGTCATGTAACAAGAAGGATGGTAGAGGGAGATAACAGATAGAAAGCCTGACATAGCTAGTCATGTCCTAAAATACACATTTTATAAAACTACCACAGAAGGTTTAGGGAATATTGTGGACAGGATGCATACAACATGAGAAAGCATGGACAGGTTAGATCCACTGGAGGCAGTGTCTACATCAATGAGATCACAAATCACTGTTTTAAAATCTTATCTCTGCTGGCACCAAGAATAAAGTTCTGCATGCAGCAGGTGCTTGATAAATGCTGACTGAATTGGATTACGTTTCCTTGAAGAGCAAACATGATTAGAAAATTGGCTTTGTCTTTAAATTCAAGATACAGAGATATCCTCAGATTTAGATAGCAGTCAGCACCAAGGTCAGGGCCACTTGTCCAGGAACCAGCCAATTGCCAATATAGTTGAAAAGACAAGTGTAGGGTCCTTGTAAATGGAACTATAGACAGGAAATTTCACTTTTAACCCCATGGGGTCAGGTATCTCCTAGCTATAACTGTTTTAAGCATCAGCAATCTTACTAAGGATTTCTGATTGTCTCACTCATAGTTTAGTGGTCATTGTGGAATTATTTATTGAGAGCTGCACCATAGTGAAGTGAGGAAGGAAGAGAGAGCCATATGTAGGCAGAAAGTGAGTTTCCAAATGAGAATTTGCAGGATGTAGAAGACTGAAACTCTTATCCATGTCTTACCAATTGTTTGTAATCACAGGGCCTCAGGTTTATCCTGTGGGGCTAATTAAGCCAAAACATTTTAACAAAGACCCACCCCGATTTCTCCCCATTCTACCTCCAATACACACACACACACACACACACACACACACACACACACACACTCACACACACATCCTGCAGAACCTTCTAGGGATCTCAGTTACATCCATAATAATAGTTGTCTTCAACATTTCTACTTTCCAAATGATGAAATAAGGTTTGCAATACCAATTTCAACATGGTAGCTGTGTCCTGCCAGGCTGCCCCATGACACAGGATGATTCCTAAGCCCACGAGACTTGCATGGTTTCCTGAGCACAGGATATGAGGCCCTGATTGCTCTAGTTCAGGGATACCAGGACCCCTTGGGAGCTATCCAGCTGCAATCTCCAGTGCTCCTACAATGGTTTAATTGGGAGGGGAGGGCATTTAGCCATGGTATGTAAAATTTTTTGCAAAAATATATTTCAAGAAAAGGGTTTCAATGTAGATTATGATTGAAGGGGAAATGGAGAGGAGAGGAGAGAGAGAGAGAGAGAGAGAGAGAGAGAGAGAGAGAGAGAGAGAGAGAGAGAGATTATTTTTGGTGGGGCAATAAGGGTTAAGTGCCTTGCCCCAAGTAACACAGCTGGTAAGTGTCAAGTGTCTGAGGCTGGATTTGAACTCAGGTCCTCCTGAATCCAGGGCCAGTGCTTTATTTACTGTGCCACCTAACTGCCCCCGAGAGAGAAATTCTTTAAATGTGAATTTATGTCCCCAAACCAACAGACTGCATTGGTTTACACTGAAGTATGGAAAGGGAGGGTAGGCAAGGGTGAGATGTATCAATGTAGATTAAATTCATTCCTCACAGCATTATATAATAGATGCATGTGTAACCTATGTCATGGTTACTCAATAAGCCACAAGCAATTCTACAAATAAGAGAGCTATGCTAGAAAGTTTAGATAGGAAGCAAAGTTTAGAGAAAATAATCTTTGTCCTCATTTAGCTTACAGTCTAGTACAAATAAACACATATGCAAATGTATACACTTGTGGTTATAGAAATCATGCATACATCAGACTCCATTCCCCTCTCTAGATATGTTTTCACATCTATGAAATGTAGGTAATATGGCTCAGAAAACAAATATAATCATAGCACATAGTCTATCTCAGATATCTGACACAATTGATATAAGATGTGTGCATATCCATCTGTGTTAGTCTATCATTGAATTGTGCACATCCTACCCATTTCCAAACTCTGCCTGCACTCTGCCCATCCTTTTCTTCTTTCTCCTCTTTCTCATCTTCTTCCCATTGGAACTTAGACTCTGTTTCCAAGATCAAGGGTTATTATAGGTAAACTCTTACCTCACCTTTCTCAGAACCAGTCTGCTGCATAATTCTCAACCAGTTCCCAACCATGTTACTGTGTGACAACCACATCACTCCCTCCTTTCCAACTCTAGCTCCCTTTTCTGTGTTGTCTTCCCCTCTTAAGGACAGGGGTTGTATTACTACCTTATCACAGTGTCTGTCCCATAGTAAGTAAGAGCACAATAAATGTGGTTTTTTATTCATTCATATCCACACATTAAAGATATTCATTGAATCTGACAATGTCCAATGTTTCATGGAGGAACTGATCAATGGTCAACATAAGCTACCAGAAAACAAAGTGAATGTGTCTTTAACATTGTGATTTAGTGCTATGATCCCTACCTAGCTACAGATTGGCAACTTGCTGTCAGAATTGACTTGATACACTCCTGAAGGAGGAAGGAATATCATCATCTTGTGTTTCATTTGCACTTATTCTTTAATGTTCACCTCACATTCATGTTGAAGGTCGTGGTTGAAGACAATCTTTGTTCCTCTCCCTACCTGCCACACACACATACAGAAGAGAAACAGCAGCACAGGCTAGTGAGAAAAGCACAGATTTTCAAGTAAGAGACCCTGGGCTCAAATTTCAGACCTGCTTCTTGTAGGAGCTTAGAAAAGCCACTTTCCTCTCAGTGTCTCAGTTTCCTTCTCTGTAGATTTAGGGGATCAGACTAACTTGATTCATTTCACTTCCTACTTTGTACCCTGGAGAAACCACCTTGCTGTGGTTCTGCTCTATTGATTGGTGACTCTTTCCCCCCAACCATTATTTCAGGAAGTGCTCCAGTCATGCTTTGTCACGGGAAACCTCTAACCTGTCTTACTCTTCTGTCTCATTCTCCTCCTCCTGGCCAGATGCCTTTCCAATCTGGAAAAAATTCCACCCTGAGGCACTGTCTCAACTACCTGCTCTGCTACTTACTACCTGCATTATACTGAGTAAGTCTTTAGTTCTCAGGGTTTTCGTTTCTTCCTGTTTTAAAGAAGAGGGGCTGGACTATTTGATCTGCGAGGTATTTTGCATTTCTAAGCCCTATTATCCTCCTCTTGTCTGGACATTTGCTTTCAGAGGACTAGATATCACTATTGCTCACATGGGCAATAATAATAAACACTTGAAAATAAAGCACCCATATCAACCAACAACTATTTAGTATACATCTCCTCTATGAAAAGCACCTTATAAAATGTTCTTAATCCAAGGTCTGAGAACTTTTTTAAAAAAAATTATGACTGTATCTCAATATAATTGGTTTTCTTTGTAATCCTGTGTCTTGTTGTATGCAATTAAAAATATTATTTTGAGAAGGGGTCCATGGGCTCCTTGACACTGCCAGAGGGGTCAAGGACACAGAAAAGGTTAAGAACCCCTTCCCTACACTAAATAAACACTGTGGGTTTTATAGAACAGTTAAAACAGAATCCCTAGCTTTGTCTATAATATAGGTTAGATTAATATCCAGAAAACAATTAGAGAACAATACTTGGCTATGTGTCCTTTAATCAGTTGACAAGCATTTATTAAGTACCTACTAAGTGTCAGGCACTATCCTAAACCCCGGGATTCCAAATACACGAGAGAGACAGGTTCTTGCCACTCAGTGATTTTACGGCACATTCCACTGGGGAGACACAATATGTACCCAGATGAGTAAGTACAGGATTTATGCAAAATAAATGAAAAGTGATTGGTCAGAGCATTAACAAATGGGGGAATGGGGAAAGACCTCTTGATAGAGGTAGTACCTGGGCTAAATTTTGTAGGCTGCTAGTGGTGCCAAAATGTAGAGGGGAAGAAGGAGAGTAATCCTGGAATAGGGACAGGGTGGAGACACAAAGGTAGGAAATGGAATATCATAGGTAGAATAAATAGGTCAATGTGGCTGAAACATAGAGCATGTTGGTGGGTGGGAGGAAAAAATCTAATCACTCTGAAAAAGAAGTCTTGAGGCAGTTTATGAATTTTTTTTTTTACAGGGCAAAGAGGTTTGTGTTTTATCCTAGAAGCAATAGGGAGCCACTGAAGCTTCTTGAATAGAGGACTAACATGCTTTCCTCTGTGCTTTAGGGATATCAATTTAGCCTGTAGAGGAAAGAAGGTAAATCAAAAAAGAACCCTTAGGAGACTATTGTGATAGTCCTGGGGAAAAGTGATAATAGTATGGACTAGGGTTATTGTGAAATGAATGGAAAGAAGAGGATTCAAATGAGGGATGTTGGGGAGATATAATATGCAAGATTTGATACCTGATTAGGCATGAAATGAAAGTGAATGAAAGTGAAGAGTGGAGGATATGAACCTGGGTGACTAGAAGAATAGTGGTATCCTTGGGAAATAGGGAAAGTCAGAAACAGGGAAGTTAGAAGAAGGGGGGGGGTTTAGGGGAAAGATAATGAGTTCAGTTTGGGACATGTGTGATTTGAGGTACCTGTGGGACATAGGTAGAGAAGTCCTAGCAGGCAGTTGAACATTTAAAGTATTAAATCATGTGACAAGGATAAAAATAGAATACATGAATACCCAATTCCCAGCTCATTTTGAATTGGGCCCTGGCTATCTGACTCTGCTGAAAGTCAAGATAGTATAGGGCAAAGAATACTGGACTTGGAGTCAGGAGATATCTAGTTTCAAATCCTGTCTATCTCCAACACTTAGTAGCTGTGTTACTAAGGACAAGTTGCTTAACTTTTCTGAGCTTCAGTTTCCTGGTTTGTCTAATAGGGAAAATAATACTAGTATTGCTAAAGGATTGTTGGAAGGAAAGTGTGAGTTTTTATTATTAACATCTCTTTTTACAAATGGGGAAAACTAAGAGAGAATAAAAGATTTGTAGCTAATGAGCCACTATTTTATAAAGCAGAGCCAAGTTTCCTGGTTCCCTTAAGTCACTCAAAAACATACTTAGTAACAACCAGCTTGAAAGGTAAGGAAGGACAAGTCCCTGGTTAACACATGATTAAGATCCCAGAGAAAATTAAGTTTCAAAGTCGAATAGTATAATTAGTATAATTTTATATTGGTATCACCAAAACAATTCAGTAGCATCTGGCAAATATGTCTATTCATTTTTCAAATGGAATCAGAGGGTTACAGACCAAGAAGGAACCACCCAGTACCTTCCTAACCTATGCCCTCCACCCCAGCCCTTCAGTTTCTGCTTAGGCTCTCTCCAGTTCATTTCAATCACTTTAAGTGAAAATCTTGTTTTTAATCTTTTTTTTTTTTTGGCCCCAAGACAAGAGGGAGAATGAAGTCTGGGCTCCAGTTCCTATCCCGTTCCTCCTCAGCATAATGCTATTTTCCGGAGATGAATGAGGAGCAGCAAGTAGGAGGGAAGGGTTGGCTTTTATTTTAAGTATTTTAAGCCATGCTGCCTTCTCTTCCTTCCACTCCTCGACATTTAACGTATTCCCAATATTAAGGCAAACTAGACCTATTAGACAATTACCTAAGGGAGTGGGGAAACTCGGCTCTGCACCATAAAGCCAATGAAGTTATGACAGCTCTGACCCAGGAGGAATCAAAGCCGAATAAAACCTGTCGGGGTAGCAGACAAATGATGATAAAGTGATGGCTTTCACCACCACTCAATGGAAATTGACAAGGTGAACCTCCCCGACTAATGAACAGATCCAACCTTTGCTACCAATGAAATGCACGGCAACTTTCATCTCAATAAGGATCAAAATAAATTTGCTCCCACATTTGAAAATATACAGGCGGGCAGCAGAATGACAGGCTTCACAGACTCGTGCAAGGGGCCCCAGGGGAGCCCAAGTCAGGCAAGCTGCCGCTGCTGACTGGATCCCAGGTGCACCCATTTGTACTGACATAACAATACCTACTCTCTCTACCCCCCCCGCCCCCAATTGAATTTCAGATGGCACCTACGTCACAGAGACCCTAATAATACCAAATGCAATTGTCTGGACGACTCCTATTAGATCCGTGCATTTCTGGATTCTTAGAGTAATATCAGTTACAGAACAATGACAGCGTGACAGACACCACAGCATTGAAGGAACCCGAGCAGGAAAAAAAAAAAAAAACCACCACCACCAGCCCGCCCAACACAATGGACCAGCTGCACATTAATAAATATGTAATGTTTGATTAAAAATATGGATAGTATTTTTTTCCCTCCCCAAATGCCGACAAGCCCCGAGGCGGAAGATGCGATCTGGCGCTCGGTGACGGCTTTCTTTCTTGCTTGCTTTGAAAATACCAACTCAAATGTTTTCCTGTCCCAGCTGTTTCCCATTGTTCGTGTTTATCAGCTCGAAGGGTGAACAGTGGAATAAAAAATACGCTTGCATTTCAAATGTGCCAGTCAGTCAATCTATTGTTAAAAGAAGAAAGCTTAATTGTCTCTGCTGGCAAACTTCTTTTTGGTGAATGTCCAGTTTTTAAGAAAAGCTATTCAGCTGTGCAATTTGTTTAATACATGCAGAGAAAAGCATATAAAATCACACGTTTTCTGAAAAAAAAAAAGAGGGACAAATGTTTAAGAGGGAGTTACATAGATAGATATTCTTGAACTCGTAGACCGGCCACAGCATCCTCAGCCCTCTCTCCTAATCCCCTGTTGTGCAAGGAAGAAGAGACCCTAAGGCGGTCCCCACTCAAAGTTCCCAGCTCTGCCAGTGCAAAGAAGGTGTTTACTTAGGAATTCTGGCAGCGCCCAAACCAACTCTCCAACAACTAGGACCACAAAGACTTTTCAGGAGCAACTTTCTCCTCATGGGGAATTAAGCCATTCTAAATCTTTGGTTGTTCTTCTTGTTTTCTCTATAGAATACATTAAACCACCCTGTACTTTCTAGGACTGTTTTCCAGCCAGCAGAACTTCCGAAATTAAGTATGCAGAAGTTAATCCTGGCAAAAAAAAAATTTTTAAACAACTGCAAGATTTTTAGAGTGAGTTCAATTACTGACAGGTTTGACCGTCAGCTACTTATGAGTCTGTGGCGACTCATTTGGTGTGATTTCAGGGACCCTGAGAAGAGGAGCTGTACTTGCCCCTTTCTTTCTTTTACCTGCTGAATATGACCTGAAACTGCTTTCAAAAAGGACAAAGCCCTTCTTTCCAGGACAAGGAGTGGGGGATGAAATCAGGCTTAGAAATTAACCCTGTCCCTGGGTGAGAGATCACAAGAACTTAAATTCACACTAACATGTAAATGACTGGTGTGAATACCTATAGGGGGCTAGATGGCCACATGCCTATTGTAGATGGACCTAACTGGATAACAGTCAACAAGTCACTCGATACAAAGTTATTAAGCAATTATTATATGCCAGCGATAAGGACAAAAACAGCTCCTGCTCTGGAGGAGTTCACATTCTAATGTAAAGTTCATCACCACTGTGGTCTCATGGATATTTAATTTTGACCACAGAGATGATCAGAGAAGCCAGAAAAGAATTAAAACCTGAGACTGGAGGAAATTATATATCAAGAAAATTGTAGATTATTATTAATACTGAAGTATGATTTTTTTCTTAAGAACTATTGATTGGAAGTCATAGGATATTAGTAGTACAAGGACCCTCAATGACCATCTAGCTAAAATCCCCTCATTTTAGAGATAATAAAACAGACCCAGACAGAAGTGACCTGCCTCAAAGCCATACATTGTATTAGTAGCAGAGTTAGGGCTCTAACCCAGCTCCCCTAATACTCAACTCAGTATTCATAGTGAGAAGAGGGCTAGACAGGCACCAAAGAGGGGAAAGGGGTGGCCATGAAGCTGAGTAAAGAACATAGAAAGAAGTATCCAAGGATTCTGAAACCTACTCCAGAAATATCCCTGGAATTGGTCCCACGCATCAATCATGTGCACACTCATATACACATACATCTGCATACATAAATGCATGCATGGATACCTACACACATTTCCACTTATCGCAAAGGTCATTTGTAGAACCTGAAGGAAAGAAGGCAGCCGAACTCCCAGTATACAGAGAAGAGCATTGGAAAATGGAGCTTGTTACAAAGAGTGCTCCAGATCTCTCATACCCAAACCTCCCAACCAGGTTCACTCAAAAAAACCCACATGTAACATTGAGGGAGGTGAGTCACATTTGTAAAGGACAACATCTCCCTGTGCAAGCAGGAAATCTGTTCTAAAAGCCAAAATCAGTCAACAAGGATGCATGGACGCATCACAAAGCAATAGAAAGAATACTGGGCTAGAAAGCATGACATCTGAGTTCTCCTCCTGTCTATGCAACTTACCTGTGCGACCTGGGATGACTCACTTCCTCTGATTCTCAGTTTCCCTATCTGTAAAATTAAGAAAATACTTTTGCTATCTACTTTGTTTCTGAAGATGCTTAATACCTCTCATTGATGAAAATACTCCCTCTAATGGTGTTCATCTTAAACTTCACCTTCCTTTCTTGTTCACCTCGTCCATGTCCTCCTGTAAAGCTTCCATAGGTAGCCCACCCTATATGCTGGAGGCATTGCTCTTAGTCTCCTGATACTATGTGGTTACCAATGGATCAGGCAGGCTATTCATCGGTTCTCCATTACTCTAAATATTTGACCAGTCCACCTACTTTCCAGTCCTACATCTCTTAGATTACCATTTTTGTGCTATATATGTTGCACAATTCTTCACTGGTGATGTTTTGTATCCTAGTCGCAACAACCATGTACTTCTTCATTTGGGTGAACTGTGATTTTAATTTGGGAGATACTAGAGTTCCAGGATGTATACAACATTGCCAGCAGAATATTGATGTTAAAAAGATGGGCTTTTTATTCCTCAAAGAAACATAAGGTTACTGAAAGCACCATAAAGTTTTACAAAGGCACACTGTCTTCCTCCTGCTGAATACAGGACCCAGTTCATTGTCCATAGCAAAGTTTTAATCAAAGGCAGTCTTCATCTACTTGGCCTTCCCTGTGAGGATAGTTAAGACAAACTCTTTTATGCAATCATGGATATCACTCAGGAGATTCTGCAATGTTCCAAGGAAATGAGCATAGTGGTATATGCAAACAGCAGTATCTGAGGGACCTCACAATCCTACAAGGAGTACTGCTTCCATTTCGAGTCCAACAACTTAACATCCTTCATGACAGTGGCAAGTCATCCATCTCCTTGTTTCATGCATCACTTGAGATTAATAGTAAGAGAATTGTAAAGATAAAATGAAATAATATATGAAAATAAGCTTTGAAAAAAGTTAAATGTTATTCAAATGCTCATATGTGATTTCAGTAGAAAAAAGCTATGGTCAGAAGACCTGAATTGAAGACTAGATATGTCACATATATTAGTAGATGTCACATCTCTCAGCCTCAATTTCCTAATGTATAAATGTGGGAGAGCAATAATACTTGTAATATCTGCCTCACAGAATTTTTTGCAGTGGAAATGTTTTGTAGATCTTAAAGTATCATAGAAATATGATCTTATCCACCTACTCCTTTCCTAATGCCTTCAAACTTGTCCAGATCTCCCCCATCTTTAAAATGCCTTCACTTGACCCTACCATACCTCAAGCTAGCATCCTAAATCTCTTCCCTTTCAGTTAAACTCCTAGAAAAAGCTGTCTATACATAGTGCTTTCACTTTCTTATCTTGTGATTACTTCATAACCCCTAGAAATCTATTCTGCAGTTCTACCACTCAACTAAAACTTCTCCATGGTCACCAATGACCTCTTTATTGTTAAATCAAATACACTCTTCTCAATCCTCATCTTTCTGTACCTCTCTGCTGAATCCAAGACGCTTGACTACTTTTAATGAAATTTCTCTGTTGTATTTATCCAATTTATATGACCAAATTTTTCCTCTCCTTTTCAGGATCATCACCCATGTCCTGCCTTCTATGGGTAGGTGTACTATAAGGCTTTATCCTCTACTACTACTACTACTACTAGTAGTAGTAGTACTAGTACTAGTAGTAGTAGTAGTAGTCTGCTACTATCACTGTCTCTCCTCTCTCTTGGTGACCTTATCAGCTACTAAAGATTCAACTATCCAAAAAAATGATTCAACTATCATCAGATGACTGCCAAGTCAACATATTCAGTCCTCATCTCTCCCCCCAAATCTAGTCTGAAATCTCCCACTTCTTTGCTGGATATTTCCATCTAGATGCATCTCAAACTGAACATAACCCAAAAGGAACTCATTATCTTTCTGCTGATAAACATCTCTCTTCTCAAGTTCCCTGTTTCTGTCAAGGGTGCTGCCATTCTGACAGTCACCCAGATTTTCAGCTTTGGAGTCATTCACTCCATAGCCAATTAGTTACCAAGTCTTGTCAATTCTACCCCCTCAGTATCTCTCACATCCATCTTCTCTCTGCTTATTCCACAACTAGCCTAATCCAGACACTCATAACACTTTTCACCTAGACTAATTATTCTCCATACATCTATCTAGGTGCTTCTTTTTTCAATCTATCCCCCATATTGCTGCCAAATTGTTATTCCTAAATTGCAATGTTATTTGCTCCAGAAACTCCAGTGAATCCCCATGTCTTTAAGATAAAACAAACTCCTCTGTTTGTCATTTAAATCCCTTCACAATCTGACTCCAGCCTATCTTTCTGGGCTTACTCCCCTTCAAGTCCTCTTTGTTCCTGCCAAACTAGCCTACTTGCTATACCTCATACACAACATTCCATTCCACATGGACCTTCCCATAGGCTATCCCTGAATCCAGGAATGTTTTACTTTTTTACTTCCACCTCTTGGTGCACCTCACTCCCTTTAAGGCTTCCAAAAGTTCTTCTCCTGATTCTCCCAGTTGTTGGTGCCCATTATCCCAATCACTTTCTATCTATTTTGCATATATCCTGTATCTCCTTGTTTGTAGGCATGTTGTACCCTGGCACTGCCACCACTGCTACTGCCACCACCACCACCCAGAAAACTGTAAGGTCCTTGAGGGCAGAGATTTTCTCACTTTTGTATTTGAGTCCCCTGAACTTAGCACAGTGCCTGGCATATAATAAGCATGAGATAGAAAGATGGATGGACAGATGGATGGATGGTTGGATAGCTAGCTGGGTGAGTGGATGGATGGATAAATCAGTGGATAAACAAATAATAAAACCAGCATTGATCGATTGACCTATCATCTTTATATTGTCATTACTTTGACTGTCTTCCAGAGAGCTGGAACTATAAGCAATGGGTAGAAGTCACAAAGAGACTTGATACCAGAAAAAAACTTCCTAACAATAAGAGCTATTCAAAAGGGAAATAGGCTACCTCAAGGGAGTAGTCCACTCTCATTGGAGGTCTTCAAGCAGAGGTCAGATGACCACCTGTTTGGTATCTTAGAGTGAGGATTCTTTTCAAGTATGGATTGGACCAAATGGTCACTGAGCCTCCTTTCAACTCACGAATTGTGTGATTCCATCTCGAAGTCTGGAAGAGAGAATTTAATCTCTACGACCAATGCAGAAGGCCTTGTCAGTCTGAACAGCAGCCACAGAAAGAAGCTCTGTTCCCTTTAAGTCAATGCCCTGACTTTCCTTTCCCCAAGAGCTCATTTGTTCAGTGCAAAGCTTTCTTCCATCTTTGTCCCAATGGGAGACAAAGAGCCATTGACTTGAGTTGGCTGAATCAGGAAGATTATTGAACCTCTAATCACTTGGCGACTCTGCTTACAAGATAGAAAGTCAATAGGATATGATGTCCTCCAAGTCAAATTAATATAGCACAAGGGGGAAGGGAAGTCATCAGGCTGTCTGCCCTGCCTGTGAGCATTTAGAGAAATATGAATTGTGGCAGAGAGATTTTCCTCAACCATTTTCTATTGCTGGAACTCCTGAAATGCAACAAAAAGCATTAGTAAACCCCCCAATCAAAAACCTCACCTATCTCTTCCTCTCTCATCTCTTCTCCAAGTCAGCTGTCCAGGACTCAGAACACTCTCCAATGGCTCTCAGAGCCACCTTCCAATCCAAATCATAGAAGGTTAAAGCTAGAAGTGATCTTAAAAACTATTTATCCAAATCACCCCCCATTTTATAGATAAGGAAACTGAGGCCCAGAGAGGTGAAATGCTTTGTACAAATTCAATAAAGTCAGTAAGGGATAAGTCTGTAACTAGAACCCAACCCTCTGGACTCCCAGACCAGTGCTTTTCCTACTGCACCACACTACCTCCTGTTTGTTTGTTTGTTCATGTTTTCTTTCTGGGGAAAATCATGAATAAAATCAAGAATGAGATCTTTTTACTCACATATACCAAGTCATTTTTATCGAGCTTATTCCTCAAAACAATAATTTGAGATACACAATATTTTATCCACGTTTTATAGATTGGGAAAGTGAGATCAGAAAATGACAATGATTTGACTAAGGGCACACTGGAATAAGGGGCAAAGTCAAGATTCAAATCCAGGTGGTCTGACCCTAACTCCAGTGTTCTTTCTATCAAATGACAATGTGTCTTGTCTATTTCAGGAAAATGAGATAAATATTCAAAATTCAGTTTCCAAATCACCGAAGGGTGAGGATCACCTGCTTGACTCCTTGACAAAGAGAGAAAGAAATAGGGGAGATATCTAGAACAATCCATTCCTGAGAAAAAAATCCCACTACAACATCTTTGACAAAGAGTTATCCAGCCTCCACCTAAAGATTACCAAATAAGAAAATCCACTATGTCTGAGGCAGTCCAATCCATCAGAGATAGCCCTCTTCACCTGAAGGTTTTCTTTACACTGATCACAGCCCCACCCTTGTCCAAGGCCTCATCTGCTCTCACCTATTGAACCTATGAACTATTCCAGAAACCTCCTAGTGGGTCTCCCTACCTAAGGTCTCTCCCCTTTCAAATCCATTTTCTCCACAACAGGAAGAGACCTTTTTAAAGCACAAGTCTAAACAAGTCACTCCCCTGCTCCAGAAGCTTCATTGGCTCCCTAGAATCAAATACAAATTCCTGTTTAAGGAATTAAGCATTTAAAGCCTCTCACTACCTGGTTCCAGCCTATTTTCCAGTTTTGCTACACATTACTCCTCTTCATGCACTATACAATCCAGCCAAACTGACCTTCCTGGTGTCCCTTACACATCACCTCCCATCTCCTGACTTCTTGCTTTTGCACAAGCCAGGACTCAGGCCCAGAAAACACTACCTCCTCACCTGCATATCCCAGAATCCTTAGTTTCCTTTAGAACTCAACTCAAATGCCACCTCCTCCCTGACACCTTTATGGATCGACATGAGTCCACACTGCTGCTGCTGGCATCTCCCCACCTCACACCAGAGATCCCCTCATTTTTACTTGTGTATACGTATATGTGTGTGTGTCTGTGTATGTATATGTATACACACATATATGAATATATGTTCATGTGTATGTGTGCACTTATACATATGTATATATGTGTGTATGTGTATGTATATATATATATACACATACACATACATGCCCCAAAAACAGAATTTAAAACTCCCTGAGGGTACCCCCAGTGCCTAGCAGTTCTGGGGCCACATAGCAGAAACTTAATAAATGCTTATTGATTGATTGATTGATTGATAAATCTGCCTCTCTGCTCTGTTTAATCATTACTCTGGCTCTTGGGAGTCAGGTAGAACAAGTCTCATCCCTCTTGCATTTGATAACCCTTACAATAATTGGAGATAGTCATCATGCCTTGTGTGCCTTCAGACCCCCTCAAGTTGTCTTCTGCAAGCTAAACATCACCAGTTCCTTTGATTGCTCTTCATATAGCATTTCTCAGTTTCCTCGTGGTGCTATTTGTCCCCTCCTGAACACACTCTACCTCGGCATCAAAGGTCCAGTCCTGAGAGCTGGAAAAGACCTCCAAGGTCATCTGATCCATCCCTAGAAAGACATTTAGATTAAAATTTTATTCAGTGCTTACTATGTGCTGGGCACCAGTGCTATCAACTGGGAATACATATACTAATGAAAAGAAAGGCGGTCCCTGCCCTCAAGAAGCAGATATTCTAATGGAAGGAGAAAACACATAAAAGGCAGCTGAAAAGTGAGGGGTGGGAGGGGAAGGTACCTGCCTGGTTGAGTTAAGGAGGAAATGTGGCACAAGGGAGCCAAGGGTTTATCCTGGTTAGAAGAGAGCATGGCTGCTGTGAGTGCTTCTTCATGGAGACTTGAGTAAGAACTCACCAAGTGGAGGAAGAGGTCATGTGGCAGAAACATCACCAGCATGAGAGGGCCAATGAGGAGGACATGGAGAGGTGGTCCAGGGAGTCCTGAGGGCAGGAGAGGTTAAATCATTTCCTAAGAGAGCACAAGGACTAAGTAGAAGAGCCAGGATTTGAAGATGGGTCTTCTAACTCCAAAGCCAGTGTTCTTTCCACCACACCACACTGCCTCTCACCGCATCACTGAAATACGTTGCCCAAAACCAATTATCTTATCCCTTAGATGTGGTCTGAGTGGGATGGAGCATAGTGGAACTCTCACCTTCCTCATTCTGTGGACTATATGTCTCATAATACGTCTATGCTTTTCTTAGGCTCTTTAATCACTGTTGACTCATATGGAACTGGGAGTCCACTAAAACCCCCAGATCTATTCTTCCCCTTCTCCACCCAAATCCAGTTGTTTGGCTTGTGAGAAGAAGCAAACATTCCCATAAATGCAGTCTCTTTGGCATCTGATGCCCAAGGCTGGGGATACCCAGGAGGCTTCTGCCAAATTGGATAAAATTCCCTCGCCCCTGAGCCCAGGCAGCACATGCTATCACCAACACAACTGAAGGATAATGTGCAGGTTGGGAAGCTGGCTCCTGCCTCCTCAGTGTTTTGCTAGGAACAGACACCTCTCTCCGTCAATGAGCTGAACTGGCTCTGGCCCATCTGATGTTTATCCCCACCTCCCCAATTTCCTGTATTTCCTTTTCCACAAATACAGAGGCACAAGAAATAATACCGAAAAGTAAATCCCCTGATGCCAAAGTTGATGTTGGCTCAGACATGCTTCTCATAGGTATTATGCAAATTGCATTACATTTAGACATAATGAAACCAAGGCGTCTGGCTCCCAGAAACACAGCTCAGCCCAAGGCAACAACAGACTCCAATCCCCTCCCATCTACCCAAGGCCATGGAGACACACAACCCAGATCTCCCCTGCTCACAGTGGACCCCAAGCCATGGCAAGGCTCTGCTGAAATCCAGGAAGAGGGTCCCACTGCACTTCGCATGGATCCCCCTTCCAATTGTAGAATCTTTATTTTCCTCACACCTAGGACCTGCTCCACAATGAAACTTTGAAGCATAAAGTGGTCTTCTCATCCCTAGACTTTGTCCTATTCTAGCAAGGCCATCTGTCATGGCCTGGAACCTGATTAAATAAATCCCAGCTGTGGTATATGTAGTCAAAGAGGGTTTATATTTACAGGTGTGTGTGTGTTTACATTTTAAAGGAGAACTGGAAAAGCTTCAAATTCCTAAAGAATAAATCTCTAATAGTGACCTTTCTGGCACAGTAACAGGGTAGTTAGAAAGATTTTCTTTTCTTTTTCAAAGCCAATTTTGGAGGACCAAAGGGTATGGGGATTTGGTGGGCTGGAATGTGTGCAGCTGCTCACAAAAGTCACCAGGCTTCTGGTTCTTATGACTGCACTCCAGAGTACCCACAGTGTAATACCCCTTTGGGCTACCTTCCAACTTATACTCAGAGGTTGGTTCCCCAAGGGCACAACAACCACAAGTTCAAGGTATTCTGTGGATCTATACTCCTAAAATTATAGCTCATGAGCCCCTACCAATGTGTTTACCTTTTGATAGAGAATACAACTAGCTCAAAGTAAATGTCATAGTGAAAAAAATTACTGAAATGTCATATCAAAAAAAATAGTGGCAAATCATCTCATCCATAAAACTAAGCAGCACTTTACCATAAACACTTGCAATGTCAATGAGAAGAGTGTGCCATAGAGTTCACAAGTAGAGAGGCACACATAGAGGTAACACATGTGACTAAGGCAACTTACACCATCCAACCCAAGAATAGTGTGAGAGCATTACTAGAAGATATCAGGCAGTACTGGATGCATAAGTTGCCTTGGCTACATGTGCTTTCAATATAAGATGTGTGTGTATAGACAGACCACACACACACATTTATACTTACATATATATGTATGTATATACATATATATATGTGTATATACATATATATATATACATATACAGAGAGAGAGAGAGAAATGTGGCTGGTAGGTGGCATTGACAGATATTATCTAAGGTCTAGCCAATTCTGAGGAAAGCAAGAATAGGACTGTGCCAGAACCTCTAGAAGTCTAGATGGAAGAGAAAGAGCAGGCAAGATCCAGGACTAACAAAGCTGAGAGATCTCCAATATCCAAGAAGGGTATCAGGCTAGAAGCTAGAATTATATCTATCTGCCACCTCTCCAAAAAAATGTCTCTGATATAGGTATATACATGTGAAAGAATACAAAAAAGTAGATGAGCTCTTCATCTGGAAGCAAAGCAAGATTTCAACTCTCACCAAGAGAAAGAGAAATGATCTCACCCTGGGTAGGTCCAATCTCAACTGTCTCTTGAGATGCAACCACTGGAGGTCAGGAGACAAAATGAGGCCAATTTCCCAGACTTGCCCACAACTCTGAGGGCTTCAGTCTGCCATTCAAAAATTCATGATTTGTCTCTTTCTCTTTTTCATATAATTTCCTTGATTCACTCAAGGTGTCATTCCAAGAAATTGAAGTTAAGTCCCTTAAGCAGCTATACTCATTCTCCCAACCAATCCAAATACATGGAATACAGCTAGGTTTTCTCTCCTCTATCTTGCCTGGGTAGGAGTAGACACTATATCATGAGCCACAACTGGTATGTTTATTCAAAGGTAAACATATTGGTTGGGGTTCATGAGCTACAGTTGTAGGAATGAACATCCACAGAATATGTTCAACCAGAAATAATCATCCCCAAGGGGATCATCATCTCTACTTCCTAGCTTCCCTGACATCCTTTAGGTTTTAGCTTAAGTAATACCTTCTTCAAGAAGGCTTATCTGGTTGCCTTTAGTGCTAGTGCCTTCCCTTTTTATTTTCTCAAATTTATCCAGTACGTAGTTTGCATGTTGTCTCCCCCATTATAATGTGAGCTCCTTGAAAGGAGGAACTGTTTTTGTCTTTCTTTGCATCCCTCTACTGTGTCTCTGGCACATAATAGGCACTAAATATATACTAGCTGACTTACTATGAGAGAAATGGGAGTTTGACATCATTAGAGAAAGAGGAAAAAGAAGGAGATTTGTATTTTCTGGGTAGTTTCTGAGTATACTCCAGAATATAACCCTAGACTGCCACTGAACCCAGACAGAAAGAGAATATGAGCAGAAAATGGGCCTTGGCAAGTGATGTAGTTGAATCCAGGTGCAACTTTTAGCTCTGTTGCACTGCCTCTAGTCTAGCTTCTTTACTCCTACTAACCCCCTACAAATATACATGTACTTTTGGTTGGGGAAGGGCCAGTAAAAAGGAAAGTCAGATCTTCCCCCTACCTCTCAGGTCTCAGTCCTTGCTATTCTGCCCAGGCAAAGTAGGCTCTGCCTCCTATCAACCAGTCAATGTAACAAGTGTGGGACAGACAAAAGAACCTTCTATTTAGAACAGAAGACTTTGGCTCAGTGTCCAGTAGTCTAATGCTAACTCTGTCACCTGGAACGAGTCATTTAACTTCTCTTAACCTTGGTTTCCTCATCTATACAATGAAGGTGTTAAATTAGATGTCTCTTCCAGTTCCAGATCTATGATGCTACTGTGACCAAGGCACCCTTAAGCAAGATTCCCAGGTGAAACTGAGATTAGGACACGTATAGTCTATGTAAAGAAAATGACTTGATCTACCTGCCAATAGGCCAGCATATGTGGAGTCCAGGGGACAGACTCTCTCCCAAAAGCAAAGAAAGATTTTATTCAAGGTCTCCAAAACTTAAATTTAAAGAAATAAATGAGAATTTAAAGCAGTTAATAGCTCGCCTAGTGGTCACTTAATAAATGCTTGTTCACTTCCCACTTTCTCTCTGTCCCCCCCTTAATTGTTAACACAGCTAAAGTTTTGTAAAGTTTACTTTTAGTCATGAATGAAGCTTCCCTACCTCTCTCTGTATCTTTCTGTATTTGAACCAAATCCATCTGCCCATTTACTGTTGACCATAACCTACAGTCACAAAAGTGTCATCAAATACCTATAATGCAGCTTCAAAGATCCTCAAAGAGGCCCCACAGCCCAGACTTCTGCATCTAAGACAATACCCACAATCATTCACAGACAGGTGGCTAATATGCCAATTTTCTTTGTACTGGGTATAACATAGACCCTATCAAGGGTAGTGTGGTACGTTTCTTTTTTCTCCCAGCAGAAACCCCCCCTCTCCTCATATCTCACAAGTACCACTTCTTGGGTCTCTCCCCAAGGGGAAAATGAAAAAAAATATATTTCCTTAAACATCTGCTACATCTTTGTCTTTCCTGATTGCATTTAGGACCCTGCACACAATTTCCACAGAGATAGAGCCCCCTCTTTGAAGAAGCTCACAAAGAAAGGAAGTGTAGAAACAAAAAAAAAATACAAAGTTAATGAAATGTGAACAAACATATCTGAATCCAAGGGTCTGGATCTGGTGGCAGAAAAGTCTGATAGATTCATCTGAGTACACTCACAGTGTCTAGTGTGGGAGAGAAAAGGAATATTCCAGGGAAAATGGCAACTACCAGACAGAGGGAACACAGGAGGAAGGCTTGAACTTTAGGTTCCTCAAAATTATAGGCATTTCCTCTGCAGTGGCTGAGGCCAAAAGCCAGGCCTGCTAGAAAACTTCTTCCTTGCCAGCCTGAAGTTCCCTCACTAGTCACACCCTGGGGCAATGACACTCAAGCTTCACATCTCATGCCTTCTTTCCTCAACTCGAGGAAAAGCTCATTAAGGAGTAAAATATCTCCCTCTTTTTATCACCCCAGAGTGTACTGCTCATCTTAGGAAGTCAAACACTTGATTGGTGGGGTTCCAATTCAAAATCAAATAGCTCGTGTGAGATGGGGAACAATTTGTCTAAAATCATTTGCTAAGTATCACAATGAAGGAAAATACCGTGGAAAGAACACCAGACATGGCATTAGAATACCTAGCTTCGAATCCTAGCTCTGGGAGGGTAATTTTCCCACTCTGCTTCTTCTATGAAATTATGGTTGTAGACTCAATGACCTGTAAGATCCTAGCCTAAATTCCTATGACACTGTAATATCCCAATAAAAAATAAGAGGTCTTAACTTTCCTTCTGACCAATTCAAGTGGATCCCCAGAGATAAGATGCTTTACCACATCACTTGATTATTGTTTGGGTGTCCACAAATTTCACCAAAAACCCCAGCTGAACCTTTCTAGAAGAATATGATAAGTAAAGGGCCTGTAAAATTGCAGACTCACAAAGGGCTACTGAGCAGATGGAGCCAAACCATTGTTCTTCTCTTTCCCAGAATAATGCAAGAATAGAAAAAAGAGTTCCTGAATAGGAGGATCAGTCCATCTTGATAGCTACTTGTTGATATTACTAAAAGAAGTACTATTATTATTATTATTATTAGCAACAACATATTTAGGCAGTGTGGTATGGTTGGTAGAGAGCTGACCTTGGAATCAGGAAGAATGAGGTTTAAGTTTCATCTCTGACTCATCTTGGTTGGGTGACCCTAGGAAAGTCACTTAAATTTTCATCACTCTAGGTAGGAAGGAAAAAGAAGGAAGAGGAGGAGGAAGAAGAGAAGGAGGAGGAGGAAAGTCAGGAATAAAAAGAAAGAAAACTTTTTCTATAAAATATAATTTTATCTAAATAGCATACTTTATTATGTTTGGACTGTACTAAACACAGATATAGCATAGAGTAAGATTTAAGGAACTATAATACCTAGGCAAAAACTGATTCCTTCTTAACTAAATTTCAACTAATAATCAATAAAAAGATCCCAAAAAAGATATTAATGTAGCACCTGAAAGTTTATAGAGCATGTTTCCTACTGAACAACCTTGAATGTAGATAGTGCAAGTGATTCCTATCATTACTTTACATAGAAGAGGTTCACAAGGTGATTCACAAGGTCACACAGTGATAGAGATAGAATTTGAACCCCAGTCTCATGACTCCAAGTCTAGTGAGCTGTCCACTGCCTTTTCTGAAAGGGGAAGGCATGAAATCTCCTTCCCTTTATCTTTAAGAAATATAAACTCGTTAAGGGTAGAGACTGTTGCATTTTTGTCTTTGTATCACCTGCACCCAACAGTACTTGGAACATAGTAGGTGCTTAATAAATGCTTGTTGTATTGGTAAATTATTGCTAGGAATATGCTGTTAGGCTGGGCAGGGTTAGAGGACCAAGCTATCTGATCCCTAGGAAGCTCCCTCATTCCAGAAAATGAATTGCAAGCCTTAAGCTATAATAACACCCATCCCCACTCAGAGCAGAGAAGCAGCTGCTCCCCAGAGAACCTAGGGGCTCAGCACCTTTTCCCTTCCCCCCTTTTTAAAAATCCCTGCCCTGGAGCCGCTCCCTCTCTACTCAATTACAGTTAGCCTCCACTATGATATTGTGCTCTGTTCTCAAACATATTCTTATTCATTTTAGCCCTCCCCTCCTGTTTCTTCCTCCTCACCCCCACCCAGGGTAATGAAATGTCAGAGCCCAACTTTTTCTGGTTTTGTAGTATGTTGATCAAAGTGACCTTTGCTTTGAAAGAGACACAAATCAATATCGAGCTCGGCTGAGTTTGACAGCTAAAGGTGCAACATATAATAAACAGCAATCAACTAGCAGGAGAACAGGCAAGTACCTGCCAACCTCAGCTCATACCAGCAATTTTCAGACAATGCAGCATGCTATGTTCAAAGGAAAATTCATTTGTCCATCTAATAACAGAGGTGGGGGGATATTAAAGGACTCGGTTTTGTTAAAGAAATGCTTCGGCTCACAGCAATAATTCAGAGACCAGGCAAGCTTTCCAGGAGCTGGCAGTGTGAAGTTATTACGTCTGGAAAAAAGCTTGGGGAAGCAGTTGCTCTCAAAGGGAAGATGCAAGGGGAAAGGATTTAAATGGACTCACACTTTAAAGTTTCAGGACTTGTTCCGGGGGTGGGGGGGGGGGGTAAGTGTATGTGTTTAAGGCAATTCATAATTATTTCTAGAACATGTTTTGCGCTCAATTATCTGTACTAATAGAGAGGAACAGTGGCAAAGGGAAAAAATGCATTATGATGGGGTTTTTTTCCTGCAGATGGGCTTAGTTAATTATGTTTTTCTCAGGCTAATGTTAAAACAGGTTTATATTCCTCCTCCCACATACACACTCTAGTAATCCAAAAGAGATGGAAAGGACTCTGATGCATATTGGAAAGCAGGAAAACACATGGGGACCTTTACATGCTGAAGATAAAGAACTGGGGATAAAACTGGGAACTGACTGTTGGGGAAGCCCTCTGCTGATCCATCACCCATCAGCATGAGCATGCAAAGCTGGACAAACCCTATTGTTTTCCCCTTACCCTATGGTTGGTTTAGAGAATAGAAACTGAGGTTTGGGGCCATGCCCTTGCTGCCTCCAACCCTTCACCTTTCTCCTTTTTCCCTCAGTGTCTATGCTGGAGGACAGTGGATGCTTTTCTTCCTGGGAAGTAGAGGAATGCCACAGCAGGTGACCCTTGGCATAAAATGGGAGCATAGGTGGATGCAATGAATAAAAGGATCCCAACTCTGCTTTTCCCCTAATCAACTGATTTTTCCATGGTGCACTTGGTAAAAAGATGATGCCAAGGAGCAGGCAATCCTGAAATCATGTTGTTGAACATAGATATCAGGTTCCCAGAGCCACTTTCCTCTGTGCCTGCACTGAGTCTTTTCTAGCCTCTGATATATGGTGAGCAGCAGGCACTGTGACCAGTTGGAAGTCAGGAAGTTTAAGTTGGCTGTAGATTGCAAAAAGGCTTTTTCTGTAACAAAGTGACCCAGAGCTAAAGAATATAGCCACTGTTGTTTGCCAAGCAAGATCCAGGGTTGGCTTTCCTGTAAACTATAGTTTGTATGTAATGTTCCCTTAGGAGCAGGCTGGGATAATAATAATAATAACAATAATAATAATAATAATAATAATAATAATAACAGTGATGAGAGATAGATATACATATATATGCACATCCAGACAGGCATATATAGAATGTAAATATATGTGTGTGTATGTATATGTATATATACACATACATATACACATATATGTTTACATTCTATATTTGCCTGTCTGGATGCATATATATATGTATATGTATATGTGTCATATGTATATATGTATGTGTATATATATATATACACAAGCATGGATATATGCATACATGGATATATAGAAAATAAAAAACAAACTTTCCATGCAGAAAGACCTGAATTCAAGTTCCAGTTTACACCTGACCCCTCCCAGATTTCTTTGCCTCATTATAGCCTTAATCACTGAATGGGTGCTGACTCAGACAAACTGAGACCTGGAAAAGACCGTAGTTTATATAGGTCTCCCACTCTATCCAGAGCCATCTCCAATTGTCCTGATCTTTATCTTGCCACTGGACCCAGATGGCTCTGGAGGAGAGAGTGAGGCTGGTAACTTTGCACAGCTCTGCTTCACTTAAATCCAATTCACTCGCAAGTCAAGATATCCCCTTCCTGATGTCATGGTCCTCCTTAAGAACAAAGGACAAAGGGGAAGCTAGGTGGCGCAGTGGATAAAGCACCAGATTCAGGAGGACCTGAGTTCAAATCCAATCTCAGATACTTGAGACCCTGGGCAAGTCACTTAACCCTCATTGCCTCACAAAAAATAAAAAATAAATTAAAAAAAAAAGAACAAAGGACAAATAACACCTGGCAATAGTCCATTTGGTCTTTCTGCCTCAAGGCCCTCCCAACTCTGGTCCATCCTCCATTCAGATGTCGAATTGATCTTCTTTAAGCAAAGGATTGGATACCCCATTCAATAAATTCCAATGCCTCCCTATTACTTCCAGGACTAAATATGAAATCCTGTTTGGCATTCAAGTCCTTCATGAAATGGTCCAACCCCTTCCCTTCCTTTCTGGTCTTGTAACTTTCTCTCTTCCCCAGTCTGTGATCCAGGGACACCAGCCTCCTTGCTATTCCTCCCACACATCTCCCAGCCTTAGGCATTTTTCCTCATTGTCCCTCATTCCTGTAATTTTCTCCTTCCTTGTCTCCTGACTCCCCTGGCTTCCTTCAAATCTCAGCTAAAGTCCCACCTTGCACCAAATCCTTTTTTCAGTCCTCCTTAATCTTAGTGCCTTCCCTCTAAGATTGTCCTCAATTTGTCCTGTCTATATCTTTTTTGTACATAGTTGTTTTCATGTTGTCTCCCCAATTAGACTGTAAGCTCCTTGAGAGCAGAGACTGGTTGGGGGGGGCAGTGTTAGGTTGTGGTGGTTGTTGTTTTGCTGTTCTTAGCATGCCTAGCACTTAGCAAACTGACTTTTATATAGTAGGTGCTAAATAAATGCTTATCAACTGACTGACATTTATTGGCTCCATGACTCTGGTCAAATCATTCAACCTCTTAGTGTACCTACAAAATTCTTTAAGACTATAAGTTGCAGACAAGGTGCTGATCAGCATCAGTAAGGGAAGGTGTTTCCCCTGAGAGCACCCTACACATAAGAAATCCCAGAACCAGAAAACAACAGTGCTTGAAACATGAAAGGTGCTTAATAAATGCTTGCTGTATTGGTAAATTAGTGCTAAGGAAATGTTTTGCATCTTTTGAAGCTTGACAATATGATCCTCATAGCTACCTCGTGAGCTAGAGACTATCAGGTATTGTCCTTCCCATGTTACAGATGATGAGATTGAGCCTCTAAGGGGACAAAGACCCTGGGCATGGTCATGCAGCTAGTAAGTACCAGAGAGATGTTTTGAACTTGGGTCTCTCTTGATTCCAGGTCTAACAATCCAAAGATTATGCCATGTCTCTCATGAGCTAAGAACTGAAATTCCAGACAGCTAGGTGGCACAGTGGATAAAGTACCAGCCCTGAATTCAGGAGGACCTGAGTTCAAATCTGGACTCAGACACTTGACACTTACTAGCTGTGTGACCCTGGTAAGTCACTTAACCCTCATTGCCCCCACAAAAATAATAATAATAAAATAAAAAATAAGAACTGAAATTCCAAGGAGCAGAAAAAGGTGAAGAAATGGAATGCCTCATTTCAGACACTTCTACAACTGTGGGATGCCCTTAGACATGAACCAGGGAAAACTGCTAAACGCTACTTACCCTTTCACTAAAGCCCAGCTCAAATATCATTTCCTTCTTGGAGCCTTCCCAAACTAACATCACCCATATTAATCTTAGAAACCTTAAAGCCAGGAGGATGAAACTATGAATTAATGCAACCAATTTGGAATTAGGCAAGTAAAGTGGCTAAAATATTCATTAGGGGTAGCTAGGTGGAACAGTAGAAAGAGTGCCAGTCCTTGAGTCAGGAATACTCCTCTTCCTGAGTTCATATCTGGCCTCGGACACTTCCTAGATGTGTGACCCTGGGCAAGTCATTTAACCGTGTTTGCCTCAGTTTCTTCATCTATAAAATGAGCTGGAGAAGGAAGTGGCAAACCACTCTAGTATATTTTCCAAGAAAACACTAAATGGGATCACAAAGAGTCAGACATCACTGAAATGACTGAACGACAACAAAAGTGTCCATACCCCTTGCCTCAGAAATTATACTACTAAGTATACATCCCAAGGAGGTCATTGACAAAAAGAAAGTTCCCATACACCAGAATATTTATAGTAGCCCTTTTTGTGTTAGCAAAGAATGGGAAAAAAGCAGATGTCCATCGATTAGGGAATGGCTAAACAACTTGCAGTGCATGGGTGTAATAGCATATTACTGTGTAAAAAATGATGAACATGATAAATACTGAGAAGCATGGAAAGACTTATATGAACTGAAGCAAAATGAGGTAAGCAGAGCCAGCAATATACATAGTGACTGTAGCACTACAAATGGAAAGAACAACTACCATAAAACAATCAAAGATGAATGCTGCAAAATGACAGAGCATAAGCATAGTCCTAAAGAAGAGATATAAGAAGACCCCTCCCCCTACTATTTGTAGAGAGTGGGGAGAAGGGTCATCCAGACATGTGGATATTGCATGAATTATAAGATTTTTTCAGAGTATTAATTAGTTTTGCCCATTTCTTTCTCCTTTTTAAAAAAATCTTTGTTGTATGGGCTGGGTTTCTAGGAGGATGGAAGTGGAAGGATTCAGGAGAAAATTCAGGCAACATAAAAATAAAATATATCAACCATTAAGAAAAAGAAATACCATAGAACCCCACCAATTTGCATTAAATCCCATCCTGACTAATATTCTGGGATTGGAGTCTTTTCTCACCGGCCAAAGCAAAAGCTCACTGAAGGCAGGGAAAATAGAAGTCTACTTGTCTTATCCTCCAGATCATCTTGCAGGAGAACATACCTACCACCATAGAATTTAATAAATTATTGTGCAATAAATGAAGGACTGAAGAATTCACTGGGATTAGGTCTAAGGGGGAAAGAAGAGCTTCCTGGGTGAGTAGCCCATCCTACAAATCAAGTCCCACAACCTCTAAGAGCTGTGTGAAGACACATCCCAAGCTTATCGGGGAGCCCTCACCCCAGCTGGCAGAGGGGTGGTCCCCATACTACAGATCATTACCTGACATAACTAATTGCCTGGTGACATTTCCCATATTATAGACAATTGTGAATTATGAGCCCAGCTGGGCCCCTCCTCATCCCCTAGAATCGGTTGATAAATATGTTTATTTGAGGTCAGCCTGGCCTCATCCATTAGAAATATTGTTTTTCTAAACATTACATTGATTTAATTTAACTCTAATCAATTTAAAATGGTTCTGACAATTAACAAAAGCTTCAAATATGACCTTAAAGTAATAGGATTCATTAGCTATGTTTAGGATTAAACTTATCCTAATAGGGCCATTTTTCTTCTGGGGGCATTTGGGAAGCGACTGGGGGTCAGTCAAAATGAAATCAATTATTATAAATTATACAGTTAAAGTTGATTATGGAGTGCCTGCTAATTTGTATAAATAAGGACTTCCAACAATAGGAGTAATTTATTAATAACTATCTATAGCCTAGACCTGTATCACACTTTATGTTACAGCTGCCAGGATGTCTGTAGCCCATGAAGTATTATATTTCAGGGCTGCCCAAGATGTATGCTAATTAAACCCATAATTAATTGTAACAGTTATAGTTAAAGTCACAAAGCTAAGGGCCCTTTTGCCCTATTATTCATGGTAATCAACTAATTCAAAAGGCAATCTGATCAACAATTCATATCCTGGCTCTGAGCAGGGAAGGAGAGAGAGATCATGCTACACGAGGCGCCTGTGGCAGCTGGTGCCCAGAGGGTACGGTCTATGGTTGGGAGCATGGAATCCAAGCCCCCAGGAACTGCACTACATCCAACCTGAAGGGCTTCTATTGTCCCACTGAACACACAAGAAATACAGTGATGGGACCCTTTCTGTATGACTTGAGGCAAATCCCTTCACTTTCTGGGCTTCACCTCTATAAAATTGGATTGATTGGAATTAATAGTTTTCATTAAGGTTTTTTGCCACCTAGTCATTCTATAATCTATAAACTTTTGAGGTTCTAGAGGGAGGGCCAAGTTCTCTGGGAGTAAAATCATTTAAAACAAGTGAAATATAGGCAGGAGAACCTGGTTTGGTGGGGAAAGAACACAATTTGAGGCAAGAGGGCCCGGTTTGAAATCCACATATTACCACTTCATAGCTGTGCGACCCTGGACAAGTCATTTAACCTCTTAAGTCTCGGTTTCCTCCTCTGTAAAATGAGGGGATTGGAATAGATGATCTCTGGCATGCCATATAGCTCTAGAGCTATGATTCTATGATCCCTGGGGGCCTTTCCTCCTCTGAGACTGTGATTCTCTGGAAGAGTACAAAGGAGCATGAGAGTTGATGCGAAAGAGAAGTACACCTGTGACCTCCACACTCCCCATCTCCTCTATCTAGCCAAGGCCTTTGGAAAGACCACAATGCCCGAGACTGCTGTTCCTAAAAGACCACACATTCCAGAAGACAGTAAACAGGAATCATAGGAAGACGGCCATTTTTGCTTCCTAGTTTTGTCACCAATGAACGACCTGCTTCTCTCCCTCCAGATGATATAAGGCTGTTATTGTTCTCCTCCACAAGCTAAAGATGTCACTGAGATAATCTATTAAATAAATAAAATACAATGTGCCGATGTGTGGAAGCTAACATTAGTAATGCACATGCCCAGCAGTCGTTGCTGACCCCGGTTGGGGGCAATAGTGCTAGAGGAGGGATACCCCTGTCCACCAGAGAGTCTGGCCCATCCCTCTTCAGCTCAGCTGAGAACCACCACACCCAGGAAGTAGAGCAGGGGTTCTTAACCTGTGCTCTGTGAACCTATGTTTTACCATATTTAGAAAATTGTATTTCAATATAATTAGAATATCTTTTCCTTTGTAATCTGTTAGATTTATTTTATGCATTTTAAAACATTATTCTGAGGAGGGGTCCAGAGGCTACACCAGACTATCAAAGGTGTCCATGAAACAAAAGATGGTTGAGAATCCCTCAAGGCAGATAGCAGGGGACCAAATCCCTTGGCCTTGGGATTGTGATGTTTAACATCTAAATCGTGGTCACCTTAAATTAGAAGCTTTAGCACCAGTCCTTGGGCATTAAACATTTATTAAAGCATACAGATATTCCCATGGAGTTCAGAAAGTTAAGAAAAAAAGCCTATTTAGCCTGGAGTTCCAGCCTGGTCTGGTTCTTCCTCAAGTCCTCTGCCACAAGCCTGCTTCAATCAGGAACTCTCTCCAACAAACTGATTGTGGAAGCTTTTTATAGGTCTGGAACAGAGGCGGTCCTTACGCACTACTTCAAGCTGATTGGTTGGCATCATCCAAATCCATTGGTTCTGAAGGTGTTCTCAAGGTGTGATTACAATCCAGTTAACTTGAAGTAGGCTAATCAGCAGTTAATTACTCTCACTTGATTCAATCAGTCTAGATTAATCTCCAGGTGGGTCTTTGAGTATCTGCTAAATCTCATTATTTCATCACAGGATTCTGGAAAAATGTGTCAGGAGTGAGCTCTTGGGGCAGTTAGGTGGTGCCATAGTGCATAGAATGCTGGGTCTAGAGTCAAGAAGACTCATCTTCCTGTAGTTCAAATGTGGCCCCAGGCACCTCATAGCTGTGTAACCCTGGGAAAGTCACTTAACCTGGTTTGCCTCAGTTTCCCCATCTGTAAAAAGAGGTGGAGAAGCAAATGGCAAACCATTCCAGTATCTTTGCCAAGAAAACCCCAAATGAGGTTACAAAGAGTCAGACATGACTGAAAAGTATCTAAACAACAACATGGTAGCTCTGGATTAGGAGAAGGAGAACAGAGACAGTCATATGGAAATGTAGAGCCATGGCACAGGGATAGTGGAGCACCATGAGGTAATATAGATGGTACACCAGAAGTCCACTAGAGTAAAGAAGCAGACAGTCCTTAGATGCTGACTAAGCACCTGACCTGTCAGGCATTCCTACCTACTGTGTGTCAGCACCCCCTAATCTTCAGCATGGCTTAGGGGGAATTCCCTCATTGCCCTGCTCTACTGAAAGATCTGTCATAGGTCTCTAAGGACACAGTGCCCAACTTCTTTTGTTCCATTATGTTCAATGGAGAGACATTGTAGTATGGTAGAAGGAACACTAGACCCATTTAGTCAACTTGCATTTATTCCTAGCTCTAGCCACCTAACAGTTGGGTGTCCTTGGGCAAGGGGCTTCCCTTCTCTGGGACTCAATTTCCCATCTCAAAAATGAATTAAAGGACCTGGGTCAGTGTCTTTCAGACTGCATTCCAAGAAACCTTGAGGCTTCATAAAGCACTCCAAGGAATTCCATGAATGAAAAAGTTGTAGTAATGTTCAAGAAAACACAACAGAAATAATAACTTTATGTTCTTTACATATTCATTTAATGTGTGGGTTCATTCCTTTAGCTATCTGAAGTGGGATTGGTCTAGTTCATCTTCTCTCTAGAAGCTGGAGGCCAGGTGTACCCGAAAGGGACCTAATGCTACTAAAGGGACTTCAAGGCTACTAAACAGATCCTCTCTCTAGGCTTTTTGCCCCTCCTCTCACTCAAAGCAGAATATTCATCTCCATCAGTAAGGAGAGAGCCCTATACCAATGAGCTTTGGGACCAGAGTTACATCAACTAATGGATTTCTTCTTGAGTGGTTTGAACTTGAGAACCTGTTCTATTGTTTAACTAATGTTGAAGTTGGGATTACTTTAAAAGTAGCATGGCATAATAATGTGTGGGTTCATCCAGACCAAAAAAACCCCACCAGATATTAGTGGAAATCCATCACATGACTGAAAAGTTTACTTCTTGGAATTATCTGCTTACTTATTAGGTATGATCAATTCTTACTCTCTCTTAGGTGACCATTAAAAAAATCTCTATTGGGGGCAGCTAGATGGCGCAGTGGATAAGCACCGGCCCTGGATTCAGGAGTACCTAAGTTCAAATCCGGCCTCAGACACTTACTAGCTGTGTGACCCTGGGCAAGTCACTTAACCCCAATTGCCTCACCAAAAAAAAAAAAAAATCTCTATTTGGGGGGAACTTGGACTCATGATTTCATCACTGTGGGAGCTTCCCATGTGTAGAAACTCCTTCCAATAGTGCTGAGTGGTCACTCCTCTCTCATTTATAGTCTTGAAGAGTGGTGCGGGACTTTGAGATGTTACATAGCTAATCCCTGGACATATAGCTAGTATCAGATGCCTGACTTGAACCCAGGTTTTCCTGATTGCAAGGCACCCCACCATGCTCTCTCTTATTCACACCTTTAGTTTTGCATTTTTGTAGTTACTTATAGTAAAAGATGAAAAGAAGTTGAAAAATTGAGAAGGTTTGAAAAGATGATCAGTAGCAATAAAGAAATAAACATCACAAACCTAGTCCAAACACAAACTCCTCAACATAAGAGACATACAAATATGACAATGGCTGTCTCCAGTCTGATACTCAATGTACCACACAAGTCATGTTACTCATTTTTTTAAAAAAGATTTTGCCATTGGAGGCAGCTAGGTGGTGCAGTGGATAGAGTACTGGCCCTGGAATCAGGAGGACCTGAGTTCAAATTTGACCTCAGACACTTGACACTAGCTGTGTAACCCTGGAAAGTCACTTAACCCTCATTGCCCCAAGAAAAAAAAAAGATATTGCCGTGCCTTTGAAAAACACCCTGAAGGCATTATAAATACCACATGGAAAATTCACAGGGGGGAGAAACCCACCCTCTCAGATGTTGAAAGGAAAAATGTGATGAAATGAAAAACTGCCCTTGAAATATTGATTTGTATAAGTAAAGATAAAAATCAAATCATTGTAAAGAATCTTACAAGGTGAGCTTGTAAATAATACAATATAATTTTCAACTACAAAGCAATTAGCCATATATAGCATTTACATTCATCTCACTAAATAAGTTGTTTGTAATCATTAGATGCATTATTAAATGGATCTAAAGATTTGAGGATTTTTATATTATTTCATACCAGTGGTTATAATAAACATTAATATACTGCTTTAAAATTTGCAAAATGAATCTGAACCTTACAACAACCTTATTAAGTAGATGCTGTAAGTGACCCAGTAGATAGAGCAATGGACCTGGTTAGGAGGATCTGAGTTCAAATCTGTGCCATAGACACTTACTAGATGTGTGACCCTGTGCAGGTAATTTTAATGTCACTCTACCTTAGTTTCCACATCTCTAAAATGGGAGAAATAATACCATTTACCTCCCAGAGTTGTTATGAGGATAAAATGAGACATTTGTAAAATGCTTTGCAAAACTTAAAAAGCTATGTACCATCTGGCTATGAAATCGGCTATTATCCTTATTTTAGAAATAAGGATAATGAAACTCAGACAACCAAGGGGGATTGCCTATGGTCATATAGCTAGTAAGCTTCAGGGACAGATCTTCCCTCAGAAGAAGGGAATGTTCTCAATAGGCATTGTCACATTTTTTGGAGCTGAAAGGGACTTGCGAGGTGATGTAGTCCAGTTCCTTCATTTCCCATAAGAAGAAACACCTTATGAGATAAGAGAAGTTAAGTGATTTTCCTAGGGTCACACAGGCAGTAGTAGTGCCACAATTTGAACCCAGGTCCTCTGGCTCCAAACACATTGCCTTCTCCCACATTGTGCTATGCCATGAAAGTGCTAAAAAAATATTTTTAAAAAAAGGAAAAAAAATCCTACCATTGAAAAGATTTTTTGCAGACATTTCCTAGTTTCTCTGAGATCCATGCGCAGACTCCAGGTTTATTAGCAAGCTCCTTGTAAAGACTAACTGCTGATCAGTAACCAGACGCTCTATCCTTTACAGCAAGGATCCCTCAGCAGCCTAGTACCATGTACCAAGCCAAAGACCATGGAGTGGTGCTAGTCACACACCAGATGCTTTTACTGTATTAGCACTGACAAGGACCTTAAAGACTCTGTCATCCAATGCCCTCTTTTTATGGATGAAGAAACAGACATGGAAAGGGGAAGAACCTTGGTTAGAGTTACAGAGGTAGGAAAGTAGGAGAGTCAGGATTTGAACCCAGGTCAAGGAATCTAAGAACAGGAAGAGACCTCAGATATCAAGTCCAACCCTTACCTGTACCAAAAATGTCTGTCAGACCCTCCTTGACTAATGGATCTAGAGAAGGGTGACCAAGATGGCTCTGGAAACCATATTCAGGGAGAAGCAGTTGAAGGAATTGAGGCTTCACTTGGAGAAGAGACAATTCAGGGAAAACCAATAATTGGTTTTAATCAAAAAACTTTACAGTGTTTGAAAGTGGAATTGTGAGGTTATTTTATATTGCTTCAAGCTTAGATATAGAGCAGTTGGGTAGATTGTATGCGATGAAGATTTGAGCTTAGTATGAGAAAGCAATTTTAAAGGCATGCACATCTGTTCTCATGGACCACAAATGGAGCTCTCCAGCAATGGAACACTCTCTCGGGAGGTAGTGAGCTCCCCCCATCACTAGAAGTACTTGAGCAGAAGCAGAATGACTGCTTGCCAGGGATTCTTTTGAATGGGAGGTTAGACTAATCCTCCTCTGCTATCCCTTCCCATTCCAAGGTACCATCAAATGGCAAAGTTGCTCTCCTTTCCTAAACCCAGTCTAGATCAACTGAGGAGAAGAGGCCTGGAACAATTCATCTCATTTCTATGGTTCTATTATAGAGGATTTCATCAAGAAGAAACTCTGTGTGTGTGTGTGTGTGTGTGTGTGTGTGTGTGTGTGTGTGGTGTGCGCGCGCGCACATACATGAAAGGGGAACGACAGAGATTGTTCAAGGGTAGCAACAAATAAGTCAGTAACATGAAAGTGGTCTGAAAATAGGCTGTCCCACCCAGGAGACCTAATTCCATTTAATGGAAATCACGGCCTCTTCTCTTTATGCACATAGATCAGTAGTCCCAATGAGCTCTTTCCAATATCCCAGAGTCTCACTGAAAGCCATTGCACTGGGGAGGTTTGAGGAGTGGGGGAAAGGTTGATGACTTCCCATCCAAACTCCTAGATTTTATATAAAAGAAAACTGAGGCAGAGAGAAAGTAACTTGCCCAAGGTGACAGAGTAAGTCAATAGCATACCTGGGTCTAGAACCCAAGGCCTCTGGAACCTCACTTTCCACTTCCACTTCCACTTCCACTTGGGGTAATAAGAATGGGTCATCTGGAGCCTGGTTCTGATCCCCTGTAGGATGTTGTACACTTGGAGATTGAGACTTTAAAAAGAAAAAGGAGATGGAAGAAAAAGGAAGAAAATTCTCTCTCTCTCTCTCTCTCTCTCTCTCTCTCTCTCTCTCACACACACACACACACACACACACACACACACACACACACACACACACACACACACTCACACACCTTGAGTTGCAGCTTCTCCCGGAGGTTATTGAACTGAAGTTAATGAGTGGCTGAAAAGTATTTGTCAACACAACAGCTGGTGAGCAACACTTCCTTGTAGTTTTATGTCACAGCATATGCCAGCCACTCAGAACATGTGATAATTCAACTGCAGCCGATACTACAATAGCAGATGGGCTGAAGCTTTGTTATTCTCACTCTAGCTTTCAGCCCTTGAGGGATCACTAAATAAAATCAAAGCAGATGGACCATTACAAGCTCGTTTCTGTTCAGTACAAGCCCTCTACCTCCAGCAGTGATATACGGCACCTTTGTATAAAATGACACAGAGGGTAACATGACCTAATGAAAATAGCATCAGACTTGGCAAGTGAGGGATGAGCCTGAGAAATATGTGTGGCTCTATCTATAGGGTCCCCTCTGGCCTTGTGGGCCAGGGGCTACTACCTCTGTGGCACAGATAGGGTTGCCTGGAAAAATGAATGCCAGGAGACATTTGGGGACGGACTTGGAATTTGTTAATGTCCCTGGACTGAACTCACCTTTCTAAGTCCTACAACTGCTATGGAGAGGGTACAATGACTCAGTTGTTGTTGAGTAATTTTTCAGTCCTGTCCAACTCTTCGTGACCCATTTGAGGTTTTCTTGGCAAAGATACTAGAGTGATTTGCAATTTCCTTCTCTAGCTCATTTGACCGATGAGGAAACTGAGGCAAACAGGGCGAAGTGACTTGCCCAAGGTCACACAGCTAGTAAGTGACTGAGGCCAGATTTGAACTCAGGAAGGTGAGTCTTGGGGCAGCTAGGTGGCACAGTGGATAGAGCACCGGCCCTGGATTCAGGAGGACCTGAGTTCAAATCCAGCCTCAGACACTTAACACTTACTAGCTGTGTGACCCTGGGCAAGTCACTTAACCCCAATTGCCCTGCAAAAAAAAAAAAAGGAAGGTGAGTCTTCCTGACTCCAAGTCCAAAATTACATCTACTCTGCTACCACCTAGCTGCCCTATGATAATTCAGAGGGGCATTCAATGCCAGAACTGTTCAGAAGAAAACACAAGTAAAACATTTTTAAAATAACATTTTGTATTTATTATATACTTTTTAAAAGCAAGCTATGTGTAATAGAGATTTACGGCTTTGTATATAATCCTCTGTATTCTATTTTATGTATGGAAATGTTTGGTGGCCATGTAGAGGATGGATTGAAGTAGAGATAAAAAGGAGATAAGACCACTTACTAGGAGGCTGTTGCAATATTTCAAGGAAGAACAAAGACCTGAACTAGGGTGGTGACTTTGTCAGTGAACAGGAGGGAACACATGTAAAAGATGATATGGTACTATAAACAATAAGAAATGGCCACCTGATGTGGGGTGAATGAGAGGATGATGCCAAGGTCTAAAACCTAGATTACTAGGATCCAGTGAGTTGTTCACCTGTCTGTCAGGAGGTGATTACCACAATTTATCATTTTCCCTCTAGAGTCATGCTTGGTGATTGAATTAATCAGAGTTCTTAAGTCTTCCAATGTTATTTTTTGTTACAATGTTGTTGTTATTATAAAAATTACAAGGGTATTGCCCTCAACAGTAATAGAGAAGTTCATAAAAAGGGTTGGCTTTAAAGGGGAAAATAATAAGTAATAAGTTTTGTTTTGGACATGTTGAGTTTGAGATGCCTCATTCAGTTCACCATGTCAATAGATAGTTGGGTGATATGCTAGTAGAGCTCAGGAGAGAGACTAAGGTTCAGTGTATAAATATGGGAGTCATCAATATGGAGATAGCAAATGAAAATCATGGTGTCAAGGAGTCACCAAGATGAAAAGAGAGAGGAGGGCCTAGACCAGAAGCTTAAGGTACACCTAGTTAGTGGGCATCAAATGTACACAGAATCAGCAAAGGAAACTGAGGGTGGTCAACAGTGCCAAATACTGCAGAAAAGTCAAGGAGAATGCAGAATGGGAAAAGGTGATTAGATTTGGCAATCAAGAAATCATTGGTAACTTTGAAAACAACAGCTTCAGTTGAATAATGGGAGTTAAATAAAAGGTTAAGGAACCAATAAAGAATGCTATATAATAGCTGAGTTGCAAAATAACATGTTATGTGAGGCCTCAGGGAGGATATGCTTACCTTTTGTGAGGTCAGGATTCAGGAAAGAATTAATGGAGGAAATAGCCATTGAATTGTGACTCAAAGGATGGATAGCAATTCAATGAGCAACGAGGGAGTGAAAGAAGATTAGGGGTTCTTTTTTAATCATCCATGTGTACAGTATTATACTCTTATCTCATGTTGAGCTTGTAGACCACTGTGATTGCTTCATGGTGGAAGTTCCCTCTGCCATTGCAGATTGCAGCCCATCTATGCCTGCCTATCCACATACTCCCATAAGTTCACCACAAGGGTTTCACCCAATATGTTGGCAGACTTCCTAAATTTCTTCTGTTATTTCAAAGGTATCACTGGAACACTCTGGCTGCCCACTTGTAACCTCTTACACTCAGCATGAGAATGATCCAACTACATTTGCCCAATGACATCTTTTACTCCTGCTGTCCCTCAAAGTTCCTTGTTATATTATTATATGATGTAGTCCAGTGTTATCAAATGCAAATAGAAACAACCCCTACATAAAGATCCCTATGGGCCTCATATAGATTTAGAAAAACATCTATTAACATTATCTATGTTGTAGTGTATTTTATTTATTTTGTTAAATATTTCCCAATTATATTTTAATCTGGTTCAGTTGCACTGGGGAATGTTGTGGGTATGTTTGACACTTCTGCTGTGGCTCACTCTCACTGTGAGGAGTGGGGGAAAGGTTTGTGTTTCTCCACTGCCCTCTGTTTGATTTTCATTTTCAATTCTTCATAGACCATAATGTTCTATGTCTCAAAGCCATATAACCTCCTTGATAGAATATTGGTATTAAAATGCTCAACCTTGGTTTCTGGGAGAATTTTGGGATCAATAAAGGGACTTTGCAATTTCCTAAAGGAAAGCCAACCAGTTCTCCTCTTCCTAATGAATTCTGAACCCAATTCATTGTCCATTTGTCCATTTGTATTGTCTATTCTAAATATACATACAGGCAGACAAGCTTTATAGGTTATCCAACTGTGAGATTTTAAATTGGATACTAGAGCATTAACCTCCCCTTCCTAACCTTTTCCTTCTTTATCTCCCAGACTAGTAAATGGAAGATGCCTTTGGTCTCTAGTTAGAGCTTTTATTGTTTGGTAGTTACAAGGTGATGTTGATTAGAGGGATAAGAAAGTAGAAATACAAAACAAATAGTCTTAAGTCTAAGCTTAGTCTATATTCCGTATAAAACTCACCAAAAGCCCAAGGCCACCTTTGCGGGGAGAGAGCCACGTCAAGTACGTGCTGCTACGGCGAACCGGGCCGAATCCAACTCCAGTCAGCGTCTGTCTGAGCAGCGCAGCCAGTGAACAGGAGAGCCGAAAAGACCTCCCACTTCCGTTCTTTCCTTGCCTTTTAAGCTCGCACCCCAGAAGTGGAGTGCTTAGCAGCCGGACTGGCGTGTGTAGCCCATGCACAGCCGTCAGTCTCCTCCCCGAAAGGGCGGTCCTTTAAAAACTGGCATCTTTCTGTATTCACTAACCAACTGTTAAAAACTTTTTACCATACATCCAAACCAGAGTAATAATTTGGGTAATAGATTTTTTATCCACTTCGTTTTTGTGTGTGGATGGCCGGGCCAAATTATTTTGAGTAGCTATAGATATATATATATATGGCAACTAGGTGACACAGTGTATAGGACACTAGACTTGAAATCAAGAAGACTCTTCATGAGTTCAAATCTAGCCTTAGACACCTACTAGCTGTGTGATCCTGGGCAAGTCATTTAACCCTGTTTGCCTCAGTTCTTCATATGTCAGATGAGCTGGAGAAGGAAATAGCAAAGGACTCCAGTATCTTTGCCAATAAAACCCCAAATGTGGTCACAAAGAGTTGGACATGACTGAAAAATGAATGAACAACAAAAGGATATCTTTTAGGAGTCTGTAATGTTCTAGTGTTAAATGCAAGTAGCATAGGGGCGGCTAGGTGGCACAGTGGATAAAGCACTGGCCCTGGATTCAGGAGTACCTGAGTTCAAATCTGGCCTCAGACACTTGACACTTACCAGCTGTGTGACCCTGGGCAAGTCACTTAACTCCATTGCCCTGCAAAAACAAACAAAAAACCAAATGCAAGTAGCACGAGATCATCCATAAACAGGAATACCTGGAGGACCTTACTACCCCAAAGAATCCTTCCTTAACTTAAACTCCATATCATCCTCCCATCACAGCAATGGACACCTTTGGTGAGTATATGTCTTATTTTATTTCTATATGATACATATTGTTATTTATTAATATGTTTCTTGTCATCAAACCAATATTGTTGTTTGTTATATCTCTCAAAGAATCTTCAATTATTTCACTCTATAGATGGATGACACTTCATGAGGAGGGACTTTAAAGTGACATTTTCTTCTATCAAATCTAATGCTTTTTAAATAATCAACAAACAATAAGCCCTGTGGAATCTTGTTTTTTCTATACTACTTCAAGAAAATTGTTACTGGCAAAAGTCTTTCTCTTCCTTACTAATGACCTCAACAAGTATATCCTTGATGAATGTATAGATGAATTTCATAAAGATTTTGTCTATATAGGAAAGTAAGTTTATGAGTCAGTAGTTGCTGGTGTTCTCATGGTTGCCTTTGGTGGGGGGTGGTATTAATAATTGCTAATTTTTTTCCATTCCTTTCATCTCTTCTCTCTCAGATACCTTCTGCATTGATCCTGAAATATACTCACAATTGGGTCACATCTACTATGGATCTTCTTAGTTTAATACTCTTGATCTAATTTGGCTGCTTTCCTCATATATTTTTTTTCTTTTTGGTGCCATTTTTATCTCCCTGATAAGTAAATCCAAGACTGTGACATTAAAGTCCAAATGTAGTTCCTTCACTGTCCTTGGTAGTCAAAAGTTTCTCATTAAAATATTTGCAGAATTGGGTTTTTTTTTTTCATTTTATTGTTTATTGTCCTCCTTAAATCTTCCTAGTATAGCTGCTTCATCAGATCCCTTGCCAAGCATTCTTTTTAACTGGTTTTACCTTCCACTACTTTTCTCTGTTTATGAGCTGATACTGTTGATAATCACCCATCATCCTTCTTCATAAGATTTTTTAAAGTCTATATTCTAAACTAGTGTTACCTTTGACTATCAACTCTCTACTTGGCAAGTATTCACTGACCTAGGCCCCTTTCTGGGTCCTGTTCATCTTCTTGTTGTAGCAATTGGTTTACATCAGTTAAATTTTTGTATACAGTTATTATGACAGAGGTGAATCTTATTTCTGTACCCAGTACCCATTTTCATAGTACAGGGTTGAGTTGCTTCAATTTTAAATCTCTAAAGCACTTTACTGTAACAAATTGTTATCAAATGCTTTCTATATACATGACACTTTTTTAGACTGAAAATGCAAAGATAGAAATGAAAATATGCTTATGCCTCAGAAAACTTAACTACTGTTAAGCCACTTCTCCCCCAGCCCATCCTATGGTTTAAATAGCTGCTTTTGTAGATACAAGTAAGAAACTTAAGGTTTATCTCTATTAAATCACATTATTTTTTAAGCAACCCATGAGATTTTTTTTACCTGAAATCGATGTTATGTATACATAGTTTCAGCTCAGGAAATGGAAGGGATACTTTTTCTTTCCTTTTAAGTTTTTCCTTTTCTAAATTTGGGATATATGTAAGATGGAAGACCAGGAAGTGACTCTACTAGACCTCTTACTGGATAGCTTTTCAGAAAGATGACCTATTGCTTCCCTCCAGCTAACCTCTCTGCCTTTTAGGTAATGCCTGGAACACCCCCCCTTTTCTCCCCCATGCCTTTGCTTATGCTGTCCCCTATGTCTAGAATGTCCTCCTTCCCTTCTTTTATGTTAAATTATTGCCCATCCTTAGTGACAAAACTCAAACACATCTCCTCCAGAAACAATTCCTTGATACTCCTTCCCCCACCCTTGCCTCACAACTAACAATGAGGATCTTCCCCAGGACCTTGCTCAGGCCTTTGTTTTGCTACTCTACTTCACTTAAATGAGCAGGTGTTTTGTCCCACTATTAGATGCTAAGCTTCATGAGGGGACTGTGTCTTATCTACAATGACCTCCCTTCACCTAGCATAGTTCTGGGTACACAGTAGGGGATTATTATTATTTTTGGTATATTCAAGGACTTTTTTCCACAGAAAGGATAGTGAGGATGGAGGTGCTTCGACACATTTGTGTCTTCTCTAAACCCCAAGGTTCCCCTCAGCGTCTGCTGGATCACTGCCTGTGGCCTCAGAATCCCTATCTCTGAATGGAGGTGGTAAGAGTTATACAAATGTAGCTTGCAAGTAATTTAACCTGAGCCTCAGTGCCCTTATCTTATGGCATGGCATAATTTTTTTACTGGGCATAAAGGGTTGTTGTGAGGAAAATACATCATAAAGTTCTGAAAGCAACTGTGGGTCAATGTAGGCTTGTGGCCAGTTTGGAAAAGGGTTTCTTAGAGGAGGTGAAATGCTTTGCTCTCTAAGAGGACTCAGTGAAAAGAGCTCTGGAGTCAGAACGTCTGGGTTTAAAATTCCACCTTAATCCTTAGGACTTTGGACAGGGCATTTAATGTCTCTGGGCCTTGGTTTTCTTGTCTGTAAAATGAGGGGATTGGGCCTTTGAGGGGATTAACTTCTAACTTCTAACTTCTAACCTGTATCTGTGATCTTAAGATTCAGCAGAGAAACAACTTAGTGTGTAGATAAAAGGCCAACCTTGGAATCAGGAAGACCTGGGTTCAGTCTCACCTCCTGTCTTTCCAAGCTGCATTCAGAACATCCTCTATCACACATCTGTATTTTGGGGCACCATCACCCTCCCCACTCTTCAGCATCCTTGTTTGTGTTGTCTTCTCCATTAGAATGTAGGTTCCTTGAGAGGGACTGATAATCTCTCTACTTGTGTTTGTATTACAGCACTTAGTGCTTGCCTTGTTTTTTTGTTGTTATTCAGTCCTTTCAGTTGTGTCTGACTCTTCATGACCCCATTTAGTTTTTCTTGGCAAAGATTATGGAATGGCTTGCCATTTCCTTCTCCAGCTCATTTTTACAGGTGAGGAAACTGAGGCAAACAGAGTCAAGTGACTTGCACAGGGGCACACAGATAGTATGTATCTGAGACTGGATTTGAACCCAGGAAGATAAGTCTTCCTGGATGCTGGCCTAGTGCTCAATCCACTTCACCACGTAAGCTGCCCTACTTGCTTCATAGTAAGTGCTTAATAAACGCAAGCTGACTAACCGATCTCTTGACACATACTGGCAATGTCAATCAATCAATAATTAATAGACATTTCTTTTCTACTATGTGTCAGGCACTGTGATAAGTGCTGGGAATACAAAAAGATGGTCTTAGTTCCTGCCCTAAAAGAATTTAAATATGAAGGGGAGACAACATGAAAACAAATATATACAAATGAGCTATATACAAGATAAAATAGGAAATAATAACAGAAGGAAGGCACTAGAATTAAGAGAAGTTGGATTAACTTCCTATAAAATATAGGATTTTAGCAAGGATTTAAGGGAAGTCAGGAAAGTTAGTAAGTGGTGTTGAGGAAGTAGAACATTCCAGGTATGGTGGACAGTTGGAGAAAATGCCCAGACCTGAGAGATGGGGTGTCTTGTTCATGGAACAGCCAGGAGGCCATTGCCACTGGATTGAAGAATACAAATTGGGGAGTAAGGTGTAGGAAGAGGCCACATTATGAAGGGCTTTGAATGCCAAACAGAGCATTTTGTAGTTGATCCTAGATGTGATGGAATTTATTGGGGGGGGGGATTGGAAAGAGAAGGATGGATTGCAGTGGGGAGAGATTTGAGGCAGGCATACCCCCTCCCCCACGCAGACTATTTCAATAATCCAGGCATGAAGTGATAAAAGGCCTGCACTAGAGTGATAGAAGTGTCAGAGAAGAGAGATGTATTCCAGAGATGTTGCAAAGGTGAAACCAACAGGTTTTGACAACAAATGAGACATGGGTGGGGGACTCCCAGGTTGTGAGCCTGAGAGACTGGATGGTGTTGCCCTCTACAGGAAAAGGAAGGTGGGATCAGGGATGGGTTTAGGAAGAAAGATAATGAGTTCTGTTTTGAATATGTTTAGTTAAAGATGTCTGAAAGGCAATTGAAAAATTAAAATTGTTGGTCAGCAGAGAGGTTGAGGCAGGATAGGTAGATCTGAGAATCATCAGCATTAAATCCATGGGAGCTGATGAGATCACCAAGTACTATAGAGGGAGAAGAGAAGAGGGCCCAGGCCTGAATGATAAGGGACATCTACAATTGGAGAGTGTGACCTGGAGGAGGATCAAGCAAAGGGGGCTGAGAAAGAGCAGTCAGACAGGTAGAAGGAATACCAGGAGAGAGTGATATACTGAAAACCTAGAGACAAGAGAGTTGTAAAATTTGAGGCAAGGTTCTCAGCTGGCCTGGGGGGGGGGGGGGTCGGGTAAGTGCAGGGGTTACAGTGGATTGAGGGAAGGATTCGACTGTCCCACCCCAGCGGGCAACCAGGAAGAAATCCTGAGCGGCGGAAGACCCAGGTGGGGGAGGGGAGCAGGGGAGCAGTCTCATCAGAAGCTGAGAACCACACCACAGAAAGCTTGGCTGGTTGGTTTCTTAGTAAATAGGCCTGAGGTTATCTCCAGACCTGAGAACAGGCCAGGTGAGATTAAAGCCGGCCCCCCCCCCCCCAACCCAAAACACCTGGGAAGCTGAGAACAGGAGTGGAGCCGAGAAGCAGCCCCCCCCCCCCACACACACACCAGTGGAGAGTTTAAAATCAAGTGAAAGCGAGGCCAGGCAGGCTGAGAAGAAGCCCAATCATCCTCCAGGCCATGCTGTAGCTTGAACAGTGTGTCCTGGAAGCAGAGCCACACTTAAAGAAGGAGTTCAAAGCCAAGAAATAGTAAGCCAGGATGAGCAGGCAGAGAAAGCAGAAGACTATCGAAAACTTCGTTGGGGGTAAGGTAGACCACAATACAACCTCAGAAGAAGAAGATGATAATAACAGGCTCAAAGCTCCAACATCCAAAGCTTCCAAGAGAAATATGAACTGGTCTCAGGCCATTGAAGCTCTCAAAAGGGACTTTGAAGAGAAAGTAGGAGAAATAGAAAGAAGATGTAGAGAAAAGGAGGAAAGAATGGAAAGGGAAATGAGAGCAATGAAGGAGGGTCATGAGAAAAAAGTCAACAGTTTGAAAAGCCAATGGAAAAGGAGATAAAAAACTGTCTGATGAAAATAACTGCCTAAGAATTAGAATTGAACAAATGGAAGCTAGTGACTTTATGAGAAACCAAGACACAGTAAAGCAAATCCAATTGAATGAAAAAATAGAGGGCAGTGTGAAATATCTCCTTGGAAAAAACAGCTGACTAGAAAATAAATCTAGGAGAGATAATTTGAAATCATTGGACTACCTGAAAACCATGACCAAAACAAAAGCTTAGACACCATCCTCCAAGAGATGGTGAGGGAAAATTGCCTGATATTCTAGAAGCAGAAGCTAAAATAGAAATTGAAAGAAACTATGATCACCTCCTGAAAGAGATCCCAAAGGAAAACCCCAGGAATATTATAGCCAAATTCCAGAACTCCCAGGTCAAGGAGAAAATACTGCAAGCAGCTAGAAAAAAGGAATTCAAATACTGTGGAACTCCAATAAGGATAAAGCAAGATCTAGCAGCTTCTACATTAAAGGACCGAAGGGCATGGAATATGATATTCCAGAGGGCAAAGGAACTGGGACTTCAGCCAAAACTCACGTACCCAGCAAAACTGAGTATAATTTTTCAGAGGCAAAAATGGGATTTCAATGAGAAAGAGGTGTTTCAAGCAATTGTGATGAAAGACCTGAACTGAATAGAAAACTTGACTTTCAAATACAAGATCCTGGAGAAGCATAAAAGGTAAACAGAAAAAAGACTGCATGAGGGATATTAAAGCTCAAACTGTTTACATTCCTACATAGGAAGATAATACTTTTGAAATCATAAGAACTATCTCAGTAAGAAATTCAGGGGCAGCTGGGTGGTGCAGTGGATGGAGTGCCGGCCTTGGACTCAGGAGAACCTGGGTTCAGGTGTGACCCTGGACACTTGACAATTGATGGCTGTGTGACCCTGGGCATGTTGCTTGGCCCCGGTTGCCTCACCAAAAACAAAGCAAAACAAAACAAAAATTCTTCACAAGAAATTCACAGAAGATAGGGCTGAACTGAATATGAAGGGATGATATCTTTAAAGCATTTATGTTTTGTTCTTTGTAGGGCAGATGGGGAGGGGTGTCTTATGTCTGGGGCTGGATTTGGGCTTGGGGGGCCTCCTGGGTCCAGGGCTGGTGCTTTGTCCACTGTGCCACCTAGCTAATCCATGATGACATCATTAAAATAGGGTTGAGGTGTAGGAGGAATAAACTGGGGGAGGGAGAAGGGGAGAGATGGTCTGGGGAGAAGTATTTCACATGAAGGAAACAAGAAGAAAGCTTATGGAGGAGAGTAGAAGAGGGGGAAGGAGTTGGGGAGTGAGTGAACCCTTCCATCTCATCAGAATTGGCTCAAAGAAGGACTACATACATACTCAAGTAGGTATAGTAATATACTTTTGCCCTGGGAGGAGGGAGGGAGAAAAGGGGGGGGAGAAGGGAAGGAGGAAAGGGCAGATTGGGGGAGAGAGCAGTAAAAAGCAAAACACTTTTCAAGTAAGATGAAGATCTTCTGCATGACTGCACCAATATGACATATTGAATTGCTCGATCTCATAGGGAGGGTTGAGGAGGGAGGGAGGAAGAAAAAACTTAGAACACAGAATTAGCTCAGGAACCCTGATCCTCATTGGAGTGGGCTCATGGAGGGAATAGCTTTCATACCCAGTTGGGAGGAGCAATCTATTAATCCTGCAGGAAAATAGGAGGGAGAGGACACGGAAGGAAGGGTGAAAAAAGGGAGTGCAGAGCGAGGGAGAGGATAGTCAGAAGTAAGGCACCTCTGAGGAGGAATAGGTAAAAAGAAGATAGAGTAAATGTCATGGGAAGGGAGTGGGATAGAGGGAAATAGTTATGATGATTGATTATAATGGCAAAATGTAAAATATATTGAGAACTAAATCAAATTTATAAGAATCCAAGTCATTCCCCAATTGAGAAATGGTCAAAGGATATGAACAGGCAGTTTTCTGATGAAGAAATCAAAGCTATCTATTGCCATATGAAAAAATACTCTAAATCACTATTGATTAGAGAGATGCAAATTAAAATAACTGTGAGGTACCACCTGACACCTATCAGATTGGCTAATATGACAAAAAAGGAAAATAATAAATGTTGGAGAAGCTGTGGAAAAATTGGAACACTAATGCATTGTTAGTGGAGCTGTGAACTGATCCAACCATTCTGGAAAGCAGTTTGGAACTATGCCCAAAGGGGCTTATGGGGCTTTGCATGCCCTTTGACCTAGCAACACCACTATTAGGTCTTTTTCACAAAGAGATCATAAAAAAGGGAAAAGGACCCACATGTACAAAAATGTTTGTGGCTGCTCTTTTTGTAGTGGCAAGGAATTGGAGATTGAGGGGTTGCCCATTAATTGGGGATGGCTGAGCAAGTCGTGGTATATGAATGTAATGGAATACTGTTGTGCTGTAAGGAAATGATGAACAGGCAGATTTCAGAGAAACCTGGAGGGACTTGCACGAAGTGATGATGAGTGAGATGAGTCCAGGAGAGCATTGTAAGAAGTATCAACAACATTGTGTGTTGATCAACTGTGATAGACTTGATTCTTCTCAGCAGTACAATGGTCCAAGATAGTTCCAAAGACTCATGATGAAAATGTTCTCCAAATCCAGGAAAAAAAAAGAACTGTTGAATCTGGATGCAGATCAAACCATACTATTTCTATTGTTTTTGTTGTTGTTTTTTTTTTTGAGGTTTTTCCTTTTTGCTCTGATTCTTTTCTCATAACATGTTCAATGCAGAAATGTTTAAGTGATTGTACATATATAACCTCTTATCAGATTATTTGCTATCTTGAGGAGGAGGGAGGGGGAGGAAGGGAGAAAATTTTGAAACTAGAAATATTATAAAAACAAATGTTGAAAGTATCTCTACGTGTAACTGGAAAATAATAAAATATTTATATGGAAAAAAAATTATACATTTTAGGGGGCAGCTAGGTGGCGCACTGGATAAAGCACTGGCCCTGGATTCAGGAGGCCCTGAGTTCAAATCCTGCCTCATACATTTGACACTTACTAGCTGTGTGAACTTGGCAAGTCACTTAAACCCTCATTGCCCCACCAAAAAAAGAAAAAAAATTATAAATTTTAGAACAATGTAGCTTTTCCTCCATAGAGGGAGTTTCCCTCATCTAGAATCCACTATACTGATGGATGCAGACATCTGGATTAATAATAATAAAAATAAATGTTTATACAGTGCCTTAAGACCTGAAAAGTCCTATACAAAAGATGGGTTCTGTCTCTAGTATCTACCCTCAGCAAATTGTTAATGCTTGGGGGCAGCTAGGTGGTGCAGTGGATTGAGCACCGACCCTGGAGTCAGGAGTACCTGAATTCAAATCCAGCCTCAGACACTTAACACTCACTAGCTGTGTGACCCTGGGCAAGTCACTTAACCCCAATTGCCTCACTAAAAAAAAAAAAATTGTTAATGCTTGGCTGATTTTCTTCCACAATCAGCACCTTCCAATCTCACACAAGCAGAGTCAGTTTCTGAATGGACAGGACATTTAAAGCCATCTGAATACAAGGCTGAGCCTGGCTGGAAAGGCAAATTGACTATAAATCAGAAATAGCCCACCACAATTACTTTTTAGATTATCCATATCATTATCCCTCTCCACTAACATGGAAACAGTGAGTATGTGTATTTATGCACTGAATTCTCATCCCAAGAGTAAGACTACCTCCTCACCCAGCTCAGGGAGATAGGGGAGAAGGGTTAAGAACTCAGGTCAAACGTTACAAATACATCAAAGACTCCTGTGGTTTCAAAGGTCCAGACCTAATTAAGGACTCAATTTATGCAATTCATAATTCTAAAATCAATTCTTTCTATATTTCACCCAAAAGATGACTGTCTTTTTCCATTATTCCAGAATTTAGGAAAATTCTCATCACTGCCTTTGGTTTACCTTAGATTCATGCTAGAATGTATACAACTTCAGCTGTAGCACAGCTGGTGAATATTTAAAGACATGCAACCCTTGGAGGGAGAGAGATAGGTAAGAAATTAAAACATAAAAATTCCTAAATTCTGAGATAACTCATCTACAACAAAAGCAGTTGTCATTATACTAATTATGTACATACCACCACCACCTCCCCTCAATTCAGTGACTTCCTAAATAAGAAGGGGGGAAAACTAATTACTTAATCCTATATTCTTCCAATAGATGGCACTAACTCTTTTAAAGAACAGTATCCTATTTCACAACTGGAAAAGAGGATGTAAAAATTGTGATTCACATGAGTGCATGTGTGCACATGCACATACACACACACTATGCCATACTGGCTCTAGACATAGATAGATAGATGGAAAAGGAAGGAAGGAAGGAAGGAAGGAAGGAAGGAAGGAAGGAAGGAATTATAGAAGAATATTCTCTACCAGAGTTCTATTTTTATGTCTCATCAAGTGATTCTGAATACCTCTCAGAATCACTGGGATATGAAGGGCATGAGAGAATGTGAGAATGTTCATTTTTGAGTTTTGAAAGGTACCACTCCTCAACACACATTGAAGATCAAGTAGAAGGCAAGTGTAGTTTGAGATAGAAGGCACACAGTCAGGTGGTCAGTTGGGAAGCTATTCTTCATTACTCGTCTTCCTTCAGTAAAGATCAGGTATCAAAAGGGTACAGTAGAATATGGAAGTTGAATCTGCTTAGCTGAAGAAAGAAGTCCATTCCCACCAATGTTTTCCTCGAGGACTTTTTTTCCCTCAAGGGACAAGTACATGCAGCAGGAGATGGAATGCCTGAGGTCAAATAGTAAGGTGCTCTACTTTGCTCAAGAAGTTCTATCAATAAAATACAAGCGGGGCAGCTAGGTGGTGCAGTGGATAGAGCACCAGCCCTGGAGTCAGGAGTACCTGAGTTCAAATCCTGCCTCAGACACTTAACACTTACTAGCTGTGTGACCCTGGGCAAGTCACTTAACCCCAATTGCCTCACTAAAAAAAACCAAACAAACAAAAAAAAATACAAGTTCTAGCTATTGAGAGACACTATCAAGATCTAGATTACAGGCCTAACAATACACCATGTATGTCTATAGTATGTCCATTGAATGAAATCCAACCTAGCTTATAAAGACAGGTATATCACCAGAAAGTTGGCCACTAAGAGCCTGATTTGGAGGGGCATATCAACTCATGAAATTCTCAATTAGAGAGATGATTGTGATCTATTATCAGTAGAGGGAATATCCACACCAATATACTCAAGAATATTTTGAAGTAATATATGTTCAACTCTCAATGAAAGAGTACAAAGTAAACCTAAAATTCCACTGAATTCAATTCCTTATTTGGGGAAAAAACTAAAGAGAATTAAGTAGGCAAATTCTAAATTATCTTTCCAAGTGCATTGACTAGTTTGAATGCTTTGCCAGTTCCTGGAAACAATTCTTGTCAATACTCAAAAGTTAAGAATGAAGTTCTGAATTCAAGCACAGTATAACCAACTCAGGCCACAAGATGGCGCTTGCTGCACTCAGAAGATCGACTGCATCGTTTTGGTTTGGTTTTTTTTTGTTTTCCCTAAGACAATTTCACCTTGGCTTTTGTCAATTCCATCAGTGAATTGTAGAAAAGAATGTAAGTTTAAAATACTAGGCAGAGGAAGGATGCTTGAACTGGAGAAAGAGATGTTTAAAGGAACATAAAGAGATTAGGATTAGGATTTTAAGATCTTTGATAATGTTTCCTTCTCTCTCCCCATTTTTTCTAGATCAGAAAATCTATGACCTGAAAGAAATCTGAGCAGTCACCTGATCCAGCCCCCTACCTTTGGGCTGTGAATATCTGAGCCATCCAGGACAGGTGGCTGTCTATTCTCTTTCTGAAGTTCTCTCAAAGATAGTGACTTACAGGTGTTGGTTTAAAAAAATTCCTTAAAAAAGTATTACATTTACATATTACAAAGTCACATTTATAAATGATTAGATATACAATTCTTTCCCCATCAAGCAGAACAATTTCCCTAGCATACCACACATCAATTTCACATCTTCAGTCACTTAGTCTAGTGTTTTATCCCCCTGGTCAAGTAACCTCTCAATAACTAGCAAAGAGCCCTATATATAAGGATTCAAAAAATTTCTGGTGAATGGAACTGAATTGTTCCTTATATCTTATTGCTTTTCCTCTTGGCCAGAATGGAAACAGAAATCTATTATGAGCACCATACACAAAAAGAAACAAAATCTGAAAGGGCCTTTTAACCTGTTTCATGTCATGGGTCCTTTGGCAGTCTAGTGAATTCTATGGATCCCTTCTTAGAACAATGATTTTAAGTGCATAAAATAAAATGCTTAGTATGTATGTGTATATATATGTAGATAGATAGATATGTATATGTACATATACATATGTATGTACATACATAAAGATGTATAATCCATGGACTTTTAAAAAATATTTTGATAGCTATTTCAATATAAAATGTGTCTATATGCACATATGAAATATATACATACATCTATATATCTACATATATATATATCTATATGCACATGTATTATACATGGTATTACATCTCTATATACACATGTTATAATACATGTATATAGTACATTATACATATATGTGTATATAGACACATTTTTATACTGAATAGCTATCAAAATATTTTTTAAGTCCATAGACCCTAGGCTAAGATCCTCAGCTCTAAGTTTGACATACTTAAAACATCCCACAAAACAGGGTAAAGGGATTTATTTAAAGATTAAATGGAAATGACACTAGTACCAAAGGACCAATCAACAAGTATTTATAAGCACCTAATATGTGACAAGCATTGTGAATCCAAAGGCAAAAATGAAATAACCCCTGCCCCCAAGGAATTTACATTCTATTAGGGAAGAAAATATAAATTCAAATAAGTACACACGTGTGTGTGTGTGTGTGTGTGTGTGTGTGTGTGTGTGTGTGTGTGTGTGTGTGTAAAATAAAAGCAATGTTGGAGCAGGAAGGGAAGAGGCACTAGAACTGGAGCAGAGAGGACAGGGAAGGCTTCATGGAGGAAGTGGCGCCTGAGCTGAGCTTTGAAGGAAGCTAAAGCTTGCAAAGAGGTGGAGGTGAGAAGGGAGTACATTCTGGTCACAAAGAAGAGTTAACTCCAAGGCACAGGGATGAGAGATGGAATGCCTTGTGAGAGGAAGAGCAAGCTGGCAAGCTTTACTGGACCCATAGAGTATATGAGAGGAGTAATATAGAATAAGGCCAGAAAGGTAGGTTGGAGCACTGTGGTAAAGACCTTTGAAAGACAAACGGTGGTTTGTATTAGATAGTTGAGGCAATGGGGGAGACAACTGAAGCTCATGTAGGGGAGTGACAGAGGCCTATGCTTTAAGAAATATCACTTTGGCAGCTGTGTGGAGGATGGATTGGAGAGGGAAGGGACTCCAAGCAAGAAGACTAATTAGGCTATTGCAAGAGTCCAGGAAAGAGATTGATGAAGGCCTGAACTCATGTAGTGGTTGGTCACATGAGACGGAGAAGAGGACAGATATAAAATATGGGAAAGTGGAATTTATAAGACATGACAACTGATTGGCTACATGAGTAAGGGAAAGTGAGTTGAGATGACTGAGGTTGAAAATATGGGTTGCCTGGAAGAATGGTGATACCTTAGAGAGAAATAAGGAGTCTGTGAACTTGGTTTTTAAAAAATATTTTATGACAATTTCGATATAATAGATTCCTTTTGTAACCCTATGTATTTGGGGGAGCATTTAAAAAATATTCTGGGCAGCTAGGTGGCACAGTGGATAAAGCACAGGCCCTAAGTCAGGAGGACCTGAGTTCAAATCTGAGCTCAGACACTTACCCACTTACTAGCTGTGTGACCCTAGGTAAGTCACTTAACCCCAACTGCTTCACTTTAAAAAAAAAAAAGTATAGCTATTTAGGGGGCAGCTAGCTGGCGTAGTGATAGAGCACCAGCCCTGGAGTCAGGAGGACCTGAGTTCAAATCCGGCCTCAGACACTTAACACTTACTAGCTGTGTGACCCTGGGCAAGTCACTTAACCCCAATTGCCTCACCAAAAAAAAATTTTTTTTAATATTCATGACATTAAAAAAAACCTAACACTGGTTAGGGGAGAAAATAATTGATTTTGCTTTTGATATGATAATGAGTTTGATATGGCTACAAGGCATCCAGTTCAAAATGTACAAGAGATTCAAGACTGTAGTTATCAAGGTTGGATATATAGGTCTGAGAGTCATCTACATGGAGACAATAATAGGACTCATGGGAGATGATGATATTACTAACAGAGAGAATATAGCTAGAAAGAGAACAGAGTCAAGATAACACCCTTGGGGGTAAACCACAGTTAGGTTGTGGAATAAGGATGACTGAAAAGGTGCAGTCAGACAAGTAGAGAGAGGATCATGAGAAAGGATGTTCAGCAGTATCAAATACTGCAGAGAGGTCAAGAAGGATGAAATTGAGAAAACGTCCTTGGATTTGGCCTTAAGATCATACATATCAAGAAATAAGTGCCTACTGTGTACCAGGCATTATGCTAGACTCTAGGGATACAAGTACAGAGACTGAAGCAATCCTCACTCTCAATAAGCTAATATTCTAATGAGGGACATAACAAGTACAAATAAATATATGTATATTGGATAGAGCATCAGGTCTGGAGTCAGAAAAGACCTGATTTCAAATCCAGTCTCAGAACTTCCTGGCTGTGTGACCCTGGACAAGTCATTTAACCCTGTTTGCCTCAGTTTCCTCCTCTGTAAATAAACTGGAGAATGAAATGGAAAACCACTTTAGTATCTTTGCCAAGAAAACCCCCAAATGGGGTCATGAGTCATACATGGACTGAAACAATTGAATAACAACATACACATATGTGTGTATATACATGCATGTGTACATGTATAGTTGTTTGTCCTTCATTTTTGAAGAGGACCAATGACCATCATGGGTGATGGATTGACTTATGTGTGAATTGTATTTATAGTGAGGTTGAGTTGCACCAGGTCATCGCCCTCACTCTCTCTTCCTGGGTCCTGAAAGTCCAGAGGCAGAATAAAAGTCAGGACGACTGTTGATGGCCCAGGGACGTAGTGGATTTCTTTGTCATCTTTGATGCCTGACCAAGCCCTAAGTGCCCCATAGTTCGTGCTTCAGCTACCTTCATGGCTGTTGAATGAATTGTTCTCATCTTCACATTATTCAGAAGTCTTCATATGTTTGAGGTAGACATCCCCCCTAACTCACTGACAGGCTTGACACCTGTCAATTACCCCTCAACCTGGTTTAAAGCCTGTATGCTGAGATGGTTATTATATGGGGTACAGCCACTTTGCATACTACAGCTTCTTGGAGCCACAGGTGAGAGTTGGGTGACAGGTGGACACCAGAGGTAGATGAGCCAAGCCCTGAGATGGATAAGCAAACCCTCACCTCAGAGGTGCTAATTATACCCCTATACCCACTCAGCGTATAAAGTTAGTAAATATAAACATATACAAAGTAATTAAATATTAGTAGTTTGAGAGAGAGAGGAAACTAGCATTTGGAGATTAGGAAAGGCTTCATGAAGATTACCAAGCTCCATTTGGCGGGGAGGGGGGGGGGAGTAATGAGGTAAAGTGACTTGCCCAGGGTCATACAGCTAGTAAGAGTCACGTGTCCTGAGGCTGGATTTGAACTCAGGTCCTCCTGAATCCAGGGGCGGTGCTTTATACACTGTGCTGCCCTAGCTGCCCCTGAGCTCCATTTTAAAAAGAGGAGAAGGGACTCTATAAGAAAGATAAGCTAGGACGTGAATCTAGGCATGAGGTACAGGCAGTATAAAGGCAAGGAGATAGGAGATAAAAGGTTGTGAATGAGGAACACAGAGAAGGTAAGTCTGGAATGATTAGAAATGCTAAAGGAAGAGTAATGTTAATGAAGTTGGAAAGGGAACTCATGACACGATCACTCCAAAAAACATCCAAATAATACCATAGGACAATTGCTGGAGCAGCAAAATCCACAGAAGAATGTGCTGAGATAATTTTCCAACCAAGGATGCCCTTAGAAGGTCAGAAGGAGGGAGCTGTTGTGCTGAAACAGGAAGTGGAGACCCACCCCACAGACACACTGACACAGATCCAGTCCCAGGAAGGCCTTGCCAGAAGACAAGAGACACCCCCCCACCCCCCCCACCCCCGCCAGAGCCTCTGAATCAGCTGCAGTCGACCAGTGTCATCTGGAACTAAGCTCACAGTCTGGTGAGAGGGCTGAGCCTTTGGCAGGGGCAGATTACAGGGGTCTCTGCTGGTGCTAAGGCAGAACTTGGGTTTTTCACCCCTGCTGGGAACCAGGATGGTAGGCTTGAGTAGCAGTGGCCCAGGTGAGGAGGGGCACAGGCTTGTTGGAGCTGACAACCACAGCACACAAAGCTGGTTGATTAGTTAGTTGGTCTGGGGTCATCTATGGACCAGGGAACAGGCCAGTTGAGTGAAGAACCTGATGCTCCTTAAATCATACTACCTGGGACTTCTGAAGCTTGGGATACTGCAGCCTGGAAACAGTGCCCCACTTTAAGGAGCTAAAAGTCTAGTAAAAGAAAGGCAAGATGAGCAGACAGAGAAAGGTGAGGACCATAGAACGTTTCTTCAGTAACAAGGAAGACCGAGGTTCACCCTCAGAAGAAGATGTCAACATCAGAGCCCCTATATCTAAAGCTTCCAAGAAAAATATGAATTGGTCTCAGGCCATAGAGGTGCTCAAAAAGGACTTTGAAGATAAAGTTAGAGAGGTAGAGGAAAAAATGGAAAGAGAAATGAGGGAAATGCAGGAAAGACATGAGAAAAAAGTCAACAGCTTGAAAAGCCAAATGGAAAAGCTCTCTGATGAAAATAATTGCCTAAGAATTGGGATTGAACAAATGGAAGCTAGTTACTTTATGAGAAACTGAGACACAATAAAGCAAATCCAAATGAATAAAAAATTAGAGGGCAATGTGAAATATCTTCTTGGAAAAACTGTTGACCTGGAAAATAGATCCAGGAGAGATAATTTGAAAATTACTGGTCTACCTGAAAACCATGATCAAGGACAGAGCTTAGACATTATCTTCCAAGAAATTGTCAGAGAAAATTGCCCTGATGTTCTAGAAACAGAAGGTAAAATAGAAATTGAAAGAATCCACCCATCACCTCCTGAAAGAGATCCCAAAAGGAAAACTCCCAGGAATATTATAGCCAAATTCCAGAGCTCTCAGGTCAAGGAGAAAATATTGCAAGCTGCCAAGAAGAAAGAATTCAAGTACTGTGGAGCCCCAGTCAGGATAGCACAAGATCTAGCAGCTTCTACATTAACGGATTGGAGGGCATGAAATATGATATTCCAGAGGGCAAAGGAATTGGAATTACAACCAAGAATCACATATCCAGCAAAACTGATTATAATCTTTCAGAGGAAAAAATGGGACTGCAATGAAAAAGAGGACTTTCAGGTATTCATGATGAAAAGACCTGAATTGAATGGCAAATTTGACTTTTAAATACAAGACCCTAGAGAACCATAAAAAAATAGAGTTGGGGGACATAGCTGGGGTCATGCAGTGGGTGACTGTCTTGTGTCTGAGGCAGGGTTTTGGCTGGGGTCCCCCTGGATCTGGTGTGGATGCTTTGTCCACTGTGTCATCTAGCTGGTAAAATTGAGGGGTAAAGGAATGCACTGGGGGAGGGGGAAGGGCAGAGGTAGCATGAGGTGAAATCCCACATGAAAGAAACAGGAAAGGGCTTATGGAGTGGGGGAAGAGATGGGGGAGGAGCAGGGTAGTAAATGAACTTTACACTCATCAGAATAGGCTCGAAGACCTTAATCTCATCAGAATTGGCTCAAGGAGGCAATAACATACACACTCAATTGGGTGGAGTAATCTATCTAACCCTATAGGAAAATAAGAGGGGAAGGGGATAAAAAGAAAGGAGCAAAAGGAGGGAGGGCAGATTGGGGGAGGGGAAAAACAGAAGCAAATCCCTTTTGAAGAGGGATAGGATGAAAGAAGATAGATAATAAATACCATGGGGAAGGAAATAGGATGGAGGGAAACAGTGAACAATAGTAATCATGAAAAAGAGAAAAGGGGGGGGGAATTGTACAAAAAATATTTATAGCAACTCTTTGTGGTGGCTAAGAATTGGGAATCAAGGGAATGTCCATCAATTGAGGAATGACTGAAGAAGCTGTGATATATGATTGTAGTGGAATGGCATTGTGCTATAGGAAATGACAAACAGGTTGATCTTAGAAAAACCTGGAAAGACTCATATGAATTGATGTATAGTGAAGTGAGCAGAACTAGGAGGACATTGTGCATAGTGACAGCAGTATTGTTTGATGAGCATTTGTGAATGACTTAACTACTCTCAGCAATACAATGATCCAAGACAATCCCAAGGTACTAATGATGAAGCATACCATCCACTCCCATAGAAAGAACTGATAAAAAGGGCTCTGGATGGATTGTACATATATAACCTATATCAGATTGGTTATTGTCTTGTGGAGGGGGGAGGAAAGGGAGGGAGGGAGAAAAATTTGGAACTCTAAATCTTATGAAAATAATGTTGAAAACTACCCTTACATGTAACTGGAAAAAATAAAATAAATGTTTGTTGTAAAAAAAAATGAAGCTGGAAAGATGGAATGTTGGGATCAGATAGTGAAGGGCTTTTAAAAGCTGAACTGAGTGATTTATATTTTAACCTGGTTATTGTTTGGTTGGCTGTTACCCTTCATTTCCAAAGAAGACCAAAATGATATCATTATGCTGGGGTCAAAGTATAGTGTGTCCAGCTATGGTTGGTCATATCAATATGAGCTCAGAAGGCTCTACCACAGGTCAAACACAAATAGTCCATATGAACATTTGGAGTGGACATATCTCTAAATTTGCACATCTCACATTTTTTGAGCTACTATAATTCTGTTTTTCTCATAGAGCACATCACCTTCTTCGATGTGGGCATGCCATCTAGACAGTCCTAGGCCAGTGTCTCCCATATCTCACAATTGATACCAAAATTCTTCAAAGAGATCTTTGAAATATCCTTGTATTATTTCTTCTGTCTTCCATGTGCTTGCTTGCTTTGTGTGAGTTCTCTGTAAAATAGTCTTAGGCAAATGTATGTTGTCATTCAAACAACATAGTCAGACCATTGGAGCTGTGCTCTCTGAAGATTTTGAATGCTTAGCAGTTTAGCTTGTGAAAGAACCTGTTTGGAAGCTTATCTTGCCAGGTGATCTTCAGAATCTTCCTAAGACAATTCAAATGGAAGTGATTCAGTTTCCTGGCATAGCACTGGTATATATTGTCCAGGTTTCACATGCATATAACAATGAGTTCAGCACAATGGCTCTGTACATCTTCCTTTTGGTAGGCAGTCTAATACCTCTTCTCTTCAGAGCCTCTCAAACATGAGTTCTGGCAATTTGTGTGTCAACATCATCTATATGTACATCCCTGGAAAGTATGCTGCCACAACATTCAAATTTTCTCTATTTGATTTTATACTAGAGGCAATAGGAAGTCATTGGAGTTGGCCAAGCGGGGAGTCTCATGGTGAAATCTATGCTTATGAAAAATTAATTTGGCAATAGTTTTTAGGATGGGCTGGAGTGGTGAGAGACTTGAGGCAGGGAAACCAATTAGGGATCTATTGAAATTTTCTAGGTGATAAGTGATGAAAACTTGCTATGAATGAAAAGGTGTTAAATTGGAGAAATTTTGTAAAGATAAAAATGACAGGATTCAGCAGTTGATTTTATATGTTGTGTGAGAAAGTAAGGAGTCAAGAACTTGAGACATTGTAAGACAAGAGTTAGGACTGGTTGAAGAAACCATACATATTTATCCTAGAGAAGAACTGAGAGGGACAGGCTTCAAAAGTCCCGAAATAGCTATACCATGAAAGAAATAGAGTAGAACTAGGAGAAACAGGCGAAAGTTTCAGGGCAGCATATTTAGGCGTAACATAAGGAAACAATTCTTAAGAATTAGAACTATCCAAAAGTGGAATGGTTATTTTGGCCCTGGAGTCAGGAAGGACTGGGTTCAAATCCTACCTCTCATATTTACTAGCTATGTGACTATGGGCAAGTGACTTGATTTCTCTGAGCCTCAGTTTCCTCAATTGTAAAATGAGGGAGTTTGTTAGTTTGGTACAGTGAAAACAGCACCAGCTCTAGTCAGTTTGGGTAGAATCAGAGGTTATGAGTTAAAATCCAACCTTAACCTACCTTGGCCTCTGTTTACTGAAAACCATGATCAAGGAAAGAGCTTAGACATTATCTTCCAGGAATGCCAGTCACTAGTGAAATCAAGAATCCTGATCCAGAAAGAGGTTTGTGTGATATGTACAAATGATATGCATAACATAAGCTCAGAGCATGTACCAAAAAAGTATTATGTCCAAGTCTGAGAGGAAAACCATGACCTTCATGACTTCATGACATGTATGGCTTCATGAATGTGGAAATGTGAATTAGACTTTAAATGACAGTAGAAATTCAAAAGGCTGAAAAGGGAGGAAGTATATTCAAGGAATATGGAAGAGTGGCAGCTGTAGTGAAGAGTATGATCAGAGAGAAAAATAGTCCAGTTAGAGTATGAAGAAGGGATTAATATGAGAAGCCTCAAAGGGTAGGGTGTCACCAAGCTATCCTAATAAACAGGGCTTGATAGCCAGCAAAGATGTTTAGTTAAAACTCAGTTGGAAAAAAAAACAAAAAACTCAGCTGACATTAAGGAACCAGAAATGGCCAGAACTATACTTTTGTTGTTATTTGATCTTTCAGTCATGTCTGATTCTCTGTGACTCAATATATCATTAGCACGCCAGGTCCTACTCTCTCCAAGCTCATGTTCATTGCTTCCATGACACTATCAATCTCATCTTCTGCTGTCCTTTTTTTTATGTTCAAACTTTCCCAATACCAGAGTCTTTTCCAGTGAATTCTATGTTCTTAAATACTTCGTAGCCAAAGTATTTAAGCTTCAGCTTCAGTATTTGCCTTTCTAAAGAATAGCTTGAATCAATTTCTCTGCTTTTTGGTATGCTGTCCAAATTTGCCACACCTTTCCTTCTAAGGAGCAAGCATCTTTTAATTTCATGGCTGTAATCACTGTCTGCAGTGATCTTTGAGCCCAGAAATATAAAATCTGATACTGCTTCCATTTCTTCTCCCTTTATTTGCCAGAAAGTGATGTGACCAATTGCCTTGATTTTAGTTTTAAAGTTTTATTCAAGCCAGCTTTTATAATCTCCTTTTTCATCCTCATCAAGAGGCTTCTTAATTCTTATTCACTTATTCACATTCTGCCATCAGAATGGTATTATCTGCATATCTGAGATTGTTGCTATTTCTTCCAGCAACCTCAATGCCTGATTGATTCATCCTGCCTGGAATTTCAGATGCACATGATGTATTCTGCATATAACTTAAATGTGAGAATATACAGCCTTGTACTCTTTTCCCAATCTTAAACCTATCAGTTATTCCAATGTTCAATTCTAACTGTTGCTTCTTGACCCCCATACAGGTTCCTCAAGAGACATTAAAATGATCTGGTACTACTCCCACTCTTTGAGACTTGCCACATTTTTGTTGTCAAAGTCATAGTCAAAGTCTAGTCAAAGGCTTTAGTTGAGCCAATGAGCACAGAAGTAGATGGTTTTTCTGGAAATCCCTTGTTGGAAATTTGGTGTCTCCAGTTCCTAACTCTTCAAAAACTAGCCTGTTGTTCTCGGCAATTCCCTATTCACATATTGCTGGAGCCTTAGTTTGCAGAATCTTAAGTTTTATCCTTACAATGTGTGAAATGAATGCAATTGTTCCATAATTTGAACATTGCCCTTCTTTAGGACTGGAATGTAAATGATCTTTAGCTGTTCCAAATTGGCTGGCACATTGAGTGTGGCACTTTCACAGCATCATCTTTTAGGATTTTTAAATAGCTCAAACTGAAAAATAAAGTCAAGTGGCCTTAGAAAGCATTGCTAATCATAAGGGCACTGGAGGTGACAGAATTCTGGCAAACTGTGGTTAAGGAAGATTATTCTGGCTGTAGTGAAAAAATGGGACTAGAAGCTTTAAAGAGGCTGTTGCAATAATGCAGATAGATGGAAAAGAGGGCAGTGTTAATTTTTTGCTCCTTCAGGACTTTGCATTACTGATCTACCATAAGGAATGTTCAAACATGAACCCAGTCACTCCATACTGTAGCTTCCCCAACAAACTTAGATCAAAATATGCAGCCACTAAAGTGTAATTATGACCATTTCTAAATAAAACACTTATTCACGTTTATTGAGATGATTACCTAAAGTACTGCACAAAGACAGTAAAGAGAATCCTATGCAGGATAAAGTGGATGCAAAACAAAATAAACTCAAAGCTCAAAAATGATAAAAAAGGTGTTTTCATTATACAAAACAAGACAATTACACTTTCAACTTCGTTGTTTTCAGCAACATATCTTTCATTCAGAGCTTCAGAAAACAGGCAAAATGAAAAATATAAAAAAGACCCAAGTTATTTGATACAAGGCTTGGTACTTTTTCCCCAAAAGTTTTGCCTTTTTTAAAGTCTCAGTATAATTTGAAAATTAGTCATTTTGGAAAAGAGAAGTTTTACTAATAATATAGGGTACTATATAAGGAATTGGCCATGTAAAATAGTGGAGTATTCGTGAACTTTTAGAATGTAGTTCAGTCCAAATATAGGACAAACCTTTAAAACATTCACTTAAAAGCCTTAGACAAATGTTTAAAACATCTGTTTAAAAGCCTTAGAGCTGGATGTTAATGATAATTAATACATTCCACCATTTTAATGTGTACACACACAATTTGAATTGAATGAATCATCAGAATATTCTGCCCCTAGCAGTCCGGGCTAATCTAGTTTTTTTTGTTGTTGTTGTTGGGTTTTTCCCCCAGGGGCAGATGCTAATCAGAAGAGCTAACTATTGTAATTAGCTCTAACCAAAATGGCTTTTAAACAAACCCTCAGTCTCTTTGCATTTCATCATAAACCTCAGAATTCAGTCAGCTGAATTTACCAAGCAAGATGGGGCACCTAGGTGGCACAGTGGACAGAGCACTGGCCCTGGAGTCAAGAGGACCTTAGTTCAAATCTCACTTCAGACTTACTAGTTGTGTGACCCTGGGCCAATCACTTAACCCCAACTGTTTTAATCATCCAGAGCCATCTCCAGGAATCCTGATGTATATCTTGCTACTGGACCCAGACGGCTCTATAGGAGAGAGTGAGGTTGGTGACCTTGCACAGCCTTCCCTCATTTAAATCTAATTTATTATAAGTCATGAGATCACCGTGATGGCATAGTTCTCTGAGAACAAAGGACAAACAACAACCAAGCAAACTGAAGATAGAGTTGCACCCTTCTCCCCATGGATCCAGATAATAAACCTTGAAGATAATAAATGCCATTTAGACCATAAACACACTTTTATGGGGCAGAGCCAAGATGGCAGAGGAAAGGCAGTAACCACTCAGACTTCCTGACACAATTACTCCAAAAAAACCCCTCCAAACACAGCCAGAAAACAACTCCTGGAGCAGCAGAACCCACAAAAGGATGGCTGAGATTATTTTCCAGCTAAAGACACCTTGGAAGTTTGGCAGAAAGGGGAACCGGGCTGGGAGTGAAGTCCAGCCCTGTGGTCCTGCCAACACAGATACAGCCCCAGACAGGCTGCACCAAAGAAACTTACCCCAGAGCCTCCAAATCAGCTGCAGTGGTGGCATCTTCTGGAACTAAGCTAACAATCTGGTGAGAGGACTGAATGGCTAGCCAGTGGGGGGGCGGGGGGGGAGTCTACAGAGGTGTATACAGGAGCTAAGGGGAGATTTGGATGTCCTACCCAGCAGGGAACCAGGAAGAAACCTTGAGCAGTGGCAGCTTAGGTGGGGGAGGGGTGCAGGCTCATCAGAGCTAGCAACCACAGCACATAAAGTTTTGCTGCCTGGTCGATTGGCAAGTCAGCCTGGAGTTATCTATAGACCAGAGAAAGGGCCAGGCAAGTGAAAAAACTGCTCCTCATTAAATCATAACACCTGGGACCCCCTGAAGCTTGGGACAGTATATCCCAGGAGCAGGACCCCACACTAAGGAGGAGTTAAAAGTCAAGTGAAAGACAGGCAGGATGAACAGGCAGAGAATATTGTGAACCATAGAAAGCTTCTTTAGTGACAAGGAAGATCGAGGTGCACCCTCAGAAGAGGATAGCAACATCAGGGCCCCTATATCTAAAACTTCCAAGATAAATATGAATTGGTCTCAGGCCATAGAAGCACTCAAAAAGGACTTTGAAGATAAAGTCAGAGAGGTAAAGGAAAAATGGAAAGAGAAATGAGGGTGATGCAGGAAAGACATGAGAAAAAAGTCAACATCTTGAAAAGCCAAATGGAAAAGCTCTCTGATGAAAATAATTGCCTAAGAATTAGGATTGAACAAATGGAAGCTAGTGACTTTATGAGAAACCGAACCACAATAAAGCAAATCCAGATGAATAAAAAGAGGGCAATATGAAATATCTTCTTGAAAAAACTGCTGACCTGGAAAATAGATCCAGGAGAGATAATTTTAAAATTATTGGTCTACCTGAAAACCATGATCAAAGAAAGAGCTTAGACATCATCTTCCAAGAAATTGTCAGGGAAAATTGCCCTGATATTCTAGAAGCAGAAGGTAAAATAGAAATTGAAAGAACCCACCCATCACCTCCTGAAAGAGATCCCAAAAGGAAAACTCCCAGGAATATTATAGCCAAATTCCAGAGCTCCCAGGTCAATAAGAAAATATTGCAAGCAACCAGAAAGAAGCAATTCAAATACTGTGGAGCCATGGTAAAGATAGTACAAGATCTAGAAGCTTCTACATTAACGGATCGGAGGGCGTGGAATATGATATTCTGGAGGGCAAAGGAATTGGGTTTACAACCAAAAATCACATATCCAGCAAAACGGAGTATAATCTTTCAGGGGAAAAATGGGACTTCAACAAAAAAGAGGCCTTACAGGTATTTATGATGAAAAGACCTGAACTAAACAGAAAATTTGACTTTCAAATGCAAAACCCTAGAAATATAAAAAAATAAACAGGAGGGGCAGCTAGCTGGCGCAGTGGATAGAGCACCGGCCCTGGAGTCAGGAGTACCTGAGTTCAAATCCGGCCTCAGACACTTAACACTTATTAGCTGTATGACCCTGGACAAGTCACTTAACCCCAATTGCCTCACTAAAAAACAAACAAACAAACAAACAAACAAAAACCCAGGAAAAAAGAAATCATGAGAAGTGTTAAAAGGTTAAACTGTTTATATTCCTACATGGGAAGATATGTGTAAATCATAAGACCCTTCTGAGTATTAGGGCACATGATAGGAAGAAATTTAGACAGAGGGCACAAGTGGGAATTGATTATGAAGGAATGATACCTGTAAAGCATTTTTTAATTCTCTCTTTTTTTTTGGGAGGGGGGGGGTAATGAGTGTCTTGTGTCTTAGGCCGGATTTGGGCTATGGTCCTCCTGGGTCCAGGGAGGGTGCATTGTCCATTGTGTCACCTAGCTGTATCATGATGACATCTCTGGGGTAAAATTATGGCGGGGGGAGGGGGGAGGAATACACTGGGGAAGGGGATAGGAGAAGGGCAGAATGGGGTGCAATCTCCCATGAAAGAACCACGAACGGGTGTATGGAGTGGGGGGGAGAGATGGGGAAGGTGTGGGGAAGTGAAGGAGCCTTATACACATCAGAATTAGCTCAAAGACCTTAATCTCATCAGAGTTGGCTCAAGGAGGGAATAACATTCACACCCAATTGGGTATTCTGTCTAACCCTGCAGGATAGTAGGATGGGAAGGGGATAAGGAGGTAAGGGTTAAAGAAGGGAGGGCAGAGCAGGGGAAGGGGCAGTCAAAAGCAAAGCACTTGAGGAGGAATAGGGTAAAAGAAGATAGAAAATAGAGTAAATATCATGGGAAGGGAATAGGATGGAGGGAAACAGTTATGATGATTGATTATAATGGCAAAATGTATGGTATTTACTTTGCTGGGCTATTGTGAAGAAAATTCTTTGTCAAGTTTAAAGTACTATATAAAAGTTATGATGAACAGAATGCTATCAGAAAAACCTGTAAAGACCTACATGAACTGAAGCAGAGTGAAATGTACTACATACAAAATAACAGCAATAGTGTAAGATGATCTGCTGTGAAGGCCATGGTTATTTTCAGCAATGCAATGATCCAATATAACTTGAATTACAATTCATTTACAGAGAAAGAACTGATGGTGTTTGAAAACAGATTGAAGCATAATTTTTTTGATAGTTCCTTAATCTGAAGTTTTGTTTTTGTCTGTTTTCTTTCACAATCTGGCTAATGTGGAGATCTTTTGCATGACTACTCATGTATTGAATTGCTTGAGTTCTTGGGGCTGGGGTTGGGGAGGGAAGGAGGAGGGGAGATTGGAACACAAAGTTTTAAAAAATGGATGTCAAAATTTGTTTTTACATGTAATTTGGAAAATAAAATTCTAAGCAGAAAAAAAAAATACCAGTGCAAAAAACGAGAGTCTTAGAGTTGATTGGGGTGCTGAAAGAATAAATGCTAACCCAGGACCACATAACCAGCTAACATTAAAAAATTTTTTTCAAAAAAAAAAAATACTTTTACATTTAGAAGTATTCTCCTTAAACTGCTGCCTCCTACACAACTGGAAAGTATCTTATTCTATGCAATGTGTAAATTGCTGGATAGCGGAGAGGTAGAAGTGTAGACAGTTGATCATCACTAGTCCATAGGTTCTCCAGCATCGATAGAAGATTTCAGAATTTCAGTATCATCCAGAGCAGTACTATTATGCAATGCCTTGGCTTGCAAGGTCTTTGCACTCCCTCTTCTATATGGACACACCAGCAAGGTCTTCATAAGAACCTATTTTTACACAAGATTCTCAGTGTTTCTAAGTCAATCTACCTCTTCTCCAAGCCGATATTCAAAATTGTGTATCTTATGTGTCTCTTCATATATCCTGAATATTGGAGATGGAAGTAACAGCATGACTCAACCCCAATTACTTATATTTTACTGAATATCTTTGGTGTTGGGCTCTTTGAAGGGAAAATATAAATTTAGGTATAACAATGTATTAAAGTGTTTTTTGTTTTTGTTTTTGTTTTTTTAGTGAGGCAACTGGGGTTAAGTGACTTGCCCAGGGTCACACAGCTAGTAAGTGTTAAGTTGTCTGAGGCCGGATTTGAACTGAGGTACTCCTGACTCCAGGGCCAGTGCTCTATCCACTGCTCCACCTAGGTGCCCCAAAGTGATTTTTAACAGGAGGAGGCCCTGTTGCTTAAAAACCACAAAACATTAACTGTGGCACTGATTGAACACAGGATATAGATATAGAGGAAGACAGCATGCACAGGTATGAAAGCACTTCTCAAACTCTTCATTTTTTAGGGCAGGCCTGTGTGTGGTCTGTAACATTTAAGACTTGGGACATTTTCAAATATTTGGACAAAAAGGAAAAGCTCTTAATACTCTCTATTACTCCAAAGCATGGACATTACTCCTCCCCTAAGTTGCTTGAAAAGAAAATTCATAAAGGACACCCACAGAGATACATGAATAAGCATTGAGTAGTGTTTATGTGTCTACTAATGTTCACTGGTCCTTAGTGTCTACTAATGTCAGTAAGTGAACAAAAAATTTCCTATATCTAGTGGATAAAGTGTTAAGACTTGAAATCCAAAAAACCTAGGTTCAAATCCTGGCTCAAATTCCTAATGTGTGACCCTGGGCAAGTTGTTTAACAACTCAGCCTCAGTTTTCTTATCTTTAAAATGGCATTGGTACCCATAGTGTTTTACCTCATAAAGATGTTCTAAGGATCAAATGAGATCATATATGTAAAGCATTGTGCAAAACTTAAAGTGGTACATAATATATCAATAATTATTATTGGGGCAGCTAGGTGGCACAGTGGATAGAGCACCGGCCCTGGAGTCAGGAGTACCCGAGTTCAAATTCGGCCTCAGACACTTACTAGCTGTGTGACTCTGGGCAAGTCACTTAACCCCAACTGCCTCACTAAAAAAAAAAAAAAAAAAAAAAATTATTTCCCGGGTAAATCACAGTTTAGGGGATACAGTTAATATTGAACAGTGCAACTCATACTTGCACAGGTTAATTTTACTTAAATATCATCCTCACCCATCCAGGATAAGCTTAAAGACAGATAGGCAAGACAACCTCCTGCCATCCGAACATCATCTAGTCAACGATTCGAAAGCATCACAAGAGACCCTTTGAATGTTGTACTTCATTATTCCATGAACCTAGAATGAAACGGAATTTTCAATACAAGCTACATAAAAAGACTTTTAAGTGTATGGACATGTAAACAGCACTTATAATCACCAAGGTTGTAGTTTAACAAGAATGCCCTGTTTTCCTCAGGTATATTCAAATTTTCCAAATTATTAATTCATTTCAAAAAGTAGAGGGATGTAGATGATAGTCTGGCTAAAACTGAAATATTTATATTCACATTTTGTAGAAGTCAAACATAATTGAGAACAACCATTCAACATAATTCTCTTCTAGTACCATAGCAACAGGTTACGAAGTTTTATCAGTTAATACAAATTCCAGTTTTCCCATAATGCTCCAAGACCCATGCCCAAAGAAATCAAATATAAGGGAACCATAAAAATTTAATTTTAATGATACAGAAATAGTATATAGTACATTCCTTTCCACAGCAGCACTTCATTCATCTCTAAAAAATTTAACAAAATTAAGGCTAAATCAGAGCAACCTGATAATAATGGAATATCCAATGATGTTTTTTAAAAGAATGTTTTCATAAATATATTCTTCAAGCAAAAAAAAAAAAAAAGGAAAAAAAGGCTTACCAAAGATACCAAGAATGGAAAGCACAAAATAAAGCATGTTTCTTTACACCAAACTAACAGTGAACAAACCCCCAAACAATTTGAAAATTACAAATGGAACCAAAAACCCCAACACCACAATGTAAAGGCTTTCAGGAGTTGGAATTATACTGTATTAGGCCATTTTGTTTAATAAAGCCAACTGTCACCAGGGACACCTATGTCTCCATTATACTCCTTTAGGGGGAAAAAGTGCTTTAAATATATGTGTATGTGTATATGTGAATATGTATATATGTATATGTACGTAGATGTGTACAAATACACACACATATAGATACTTACAGATATATATTAAATTCAAATTAACCATTTGGATCAGTGGATGTTTATTTTCTGAAACTCTGGTTGCTAAAGGTTAGGTCTTCAGCACTGGACTTCTTTTCCTTACCTTATCCAGGCAAAAACAAAGAACTGATGCCCTCAATACTGCAAAAGAAAAGGTGCCTCCCTGCTAGAGACAGGAAAATAAGAAATAAAATCCTTTCTTCTCCTCCCAAAGTAATATATAGAGTTTCTGCTCAACTTTTATCTAAAAATATCTGTACTCTGAGTTGTTTATTTTCTTTTTTCTTTTTAATCTTGTGTACAGCCACAAAAACAGGCCTTTAACAAGTCTACTGAATCCTTCCCTTTGCTCACCTGACAGGTGACACAATTTTAGAAAGTCTTCGCTGGCTCCTACAAAACCAAAGGTTTTTTCCCCCCCTCTTTCTTCCTCAGAATAATATTTATATATTTTTAAATATCAAGGAAAATATTGTTGATTTTCAGTAGTATGAGAGCAATATCTGTGACTAATATGAGCCCTTGTTTACATTTGGTACCTCTCATCACATGTTTTCAAGAGTTTGTCCGCTATTTTATTAGTAAATGTAGGATTTTGTTTTGTTTGTTTTTTTCTCAGCAACAGAAAGGTATAGATGTTTTATCAATGTTACCATTCCCTAGAAAAACATATCATATTCCATTCAAGAAAAAGTAAACTATTACCTCACAGTTTCCATGCATGGTCATAACATTTTCACCTAGCAAGTTACTGATAATATGTTGTCTACAACTCTACATGGTAACTTCTCTCCTTATTTCTTTGGTCTTCTGAAGCTATATTTTTCCAGAGTTCAAATAGTGAGGGAAAAGTCCAGATAACATCACAAAAACTCATTTTAAAATATGGGAAGAATTGTTCACATTTAAGAAGACATAGCCATAGTATACTGTTTCTCAATGACCATAAATATCTGAGGGAAAGCCAGTTAAAACAGATGAAATTTATACTTTATGTAGCCTTGCACACAAATCGCATATCTTGTACTATTGTTAACTCCTAATTATTCACATTAATACCAGGGACCATTAACAAAATAATATAAGATAGCCCAATGTCACAATTATGGTATAAACTTACTAAGTATAGGGACCACATCTTATATGTCTGAATTTCCCACAGAGCTTAGCACAGAGTTAAGCAAATAATAATGGATATTTAAAACTTAATTTGATGATCACCACTAAGACTCTGCTAAAGCCTGATATTCCATATTATTGAATACCTAGAATAACTTTACCCACCACCAACTAAAAGCACAGAATCACATAGCTAAGCAGTGAGTGTTCAAGATAAAGCACTTAGATAATCAGTTAATTAGATATGATAATATACAAAAGGTTTTATTTCCAAACAATCACTATGTGATCAACACAATCCGGAGGGAAAAAGCAGGCCAAATTAATTTGGAATAGGAAGGAACTAGAGAATCTACAATTATATAATTGGCTAATACAAATATTTATTAAGTTATTCTTAAAAATAACTTAATAAATATTAGTAAATTCCTTTTTAACGTTTTTCTTTTGAACAGAATAAATTTATTTTCCTTTCTACTTATCGTATAAAATGTTACTTTAATATGGTGGAAGCTCTTTATTCTGCTACTATTGGGAAAAAAGGTCTTATATGCCCACCGTGTTAACTGTTTAATAGCTGTCTCTTGGTGGACATAAAATAAAACATTTTTTTATCCATATCTCTGTGTAATAATGATTATGCCAAAATAGGATTCTCCTGCATTGTCTTTTCTCTTGATTACATAAAAAGCAGTAGGGGAAGACAGCATTTGAAAAACTTTTTAAAGAAATGAATTTGACATTTAAAAAAAAACAAGAGGGACTATGGAGGGGAAATCTGCAAAAACATCTAGGACTATATCACCAACTGCCCTCTCTTCCTACCTTGCACATTTGACAGTTCAGACGCAATGGATGGAAAATGGGAAAGGGAAGGAGAAAAATGGAAAGCAAAAGAGAAAAAAATGGTACAAGATGGGTACTTCTGGTTAGTTTTTTTACTACTTTAAAAAAATTCAAGCCATCAAAAAAAGAACCAGAGTACTGTTCTCTTTCATTCCCTCTACCACTACTACTACTACTACTACTACTTTTATTTTAAGTGCTGTTGACAGGGGAAAACAGTAAATTAAAAACCCAGTATTAACAAAAATAAATAAATTATGGCTAAGGAACCTTATTTAGAAAAAATGTACCACAAACTTCAGTGGGAAACAATGCAAGCATTAAATCATCACTTTAAAAAAAACTAACTAAAAATCTTCCCTCAGAGACAGGTTTTCCTCAAGGTTTTCAGTTAAAAAATTTTAAGGAAAAAATTATCTACTAGTTTCCTGTCATCAAATGTTCAATAGTTATATCAAAAGATAGATGCTAAATAAAAATAATGGAGATAAAAGATTTTACAATTTGAATCCTGACCTGTCCTCTAGAGTAAGTAGTATGTTATTTTTTATAATTATGTTAATGACCTTTGTTGAAAAAGTATTATATAAATTAACAAATATCAAATTTGGAAGGGGTCTTACAGGTCCCTTTATTCCACTCCCTAAATTTGCAGATTAAGAAACTGAGGTCACAAGAAGTTAGTGACTTGCCTATGGTCAAATAAACAGTAAGAAATCCAGGACTAGAACACAGATGAGTCCCAGTAAAGAGATTTTTTAACTATATGGCACTTCCCCAAAATATTATTGAACAAATCTTAGCTCCACTTTCGAACAACTTGAGATAGTAATTTTTGTACTGTTGTTTTTAAAGTTAATAAATATTTTAAAGGAATGATCCAAAGAAAATAAAGTGTTAAACTTTTTTTTAAAAAATTCATTATTTGTAAATATTTTAGCCATTTGGACATTTTTAGGCTATTAAACACTTTTATACAGTCATATGTTATAAGCACACGACCTTTCTTTCTTTATGGTTAGGAAGTTAGCCCAGAGACATCAAGAGTATAAAATAATTTGAGACTATACATTCCGCAATAATGATATTCATATCTATAGATAGATCTACAACATCCAATTGTGGTGTATATACACAATGGATATTAACTAAGAAAACATCAGGATTTTTCTTAATTTAGTCAAAAGTCAGGATGAAGCCAGTTGACAGTATGATTTCACTGGATACAAAAAGATTCATAGGAAGCATTATCTCAAATGAGACTAATTTGAACTTATTTTCTTAGCCATGGTCCTGGAAGTTAAACTTTTTAGTCCTAGGCATTTAGATTTACATATAGTAAAGGTTGTGGGACCTAATATCTTTTTAGAAAAAGTTTACCATATAACCTTGTACACCAAATTTAATTTTTTTGGACTACATATATGTAGTACTGGCTACTAAAAGCTAGTATTTGGTTCAACTTAACACCTGAACACTTTTATAAATTTACTGTTTCCCATTCCACAAAAAAGTTTATAAAGAAGTCTGAAAAAATAGGTCAGCTGATATCTACTACTATACATAAACAGCTTCATTTGTCAAATATTACTGCCCCAATCCCCCAAGACCATTACATCACAAAAGACACTTTTTTTTTTTTAAGAAAACAGTTTCACGCACTTATCAGGAAAAAAAAAAAGGCAGAACAAAACAGAAATCAACAATATTGGTGGAGAAAGGTAAGTATTTTCTGACAACTGCAGAAATACAAATTCAGTAGATTCCTGACATGCAAAAGCTTGAACCAGGTAGGAAAGAGTTAACAAAACAAATTCAGCAAAACAACTCTAATAACTGTGTTAAAATCAAACCTCTTAATAAAACCAAATTATTTCTTCCTCAAGGCAACCATTAGCTACAAAGAAAAAATTATTTGGTATCCTTTGTCCATTGTAATACACCAAGTATAGGATCATAAGTGTATATGTTGACATTCTCAATGGACTAAGGAGGTTTTTAAAACTGTTACAATTCAATGTCTATGCTTCCAAAAATATTATATGATCAATGCACTTAACTTAAAGCTTCAGGTTTTAATAACTTCATTAGACTTCTTAAAAAACCAACACAAACATACTTTCTAGAGTGCAAAATGCTTCTTATTTAAATATTCAATAACATAAATGCAATTTGTTTTTCAATGCATTAATCCTTTTCTTAAGGATTATCACCATGGAGGCATCCAATGCCGGCAAAGGATGCTAAACAGGACAGCCAACTCAAGTAAAATGCAACAGTAAAAATTTTCATACAGTGTCTTCTCCTTTCCAGTTGACCATAATTATTTACTTGTACAAACTCATTGTTGGACTCTGATACATGCACATATATGCATCACAAAGAAGTCTTCGTGCACAGCCTTGGATTCTCCTGGAGTCCAGGGAATGCAGTTCTTCTAGAGACATTTTCAAGTACTCCCCAACTTCTGGGCATGGGGTAACTTGAGGAATGTTAAAGCCATTCTGACCACCTATGAAAAACAGAAATATTTCTTCTCAGAGCTCATCCAACAAAAGTTCATCCAACAAAAATGTCTTCAATTCTGTCTGCTGCCATGTCAAACAAACACATCATGAGAGTAAGACTAAAGGAACCATTCTTTAAAAAAAAAAAACAACTCTAGTTTTAGGAAGCTCATTTTGACACTTAAATGAAATTTACTATGTAGAAAATACAATGATGAAACTGCAGATAACTATTGTATTTCTAATGTGGTCAATTAACAAATCATATCAGCTAAGTTAAGCAACTGATTTAAAAATAATGGGTCCCCTGGGTAGTATCAGAAAAACCTAGGAAGACTTATATGAACTGATACAAAGTAAAGTAAGCAGAATCAGAAGAACAACTTAACACAGTAACAGCAACATTGATAATTATCTATGAAAGACTTAGTAATTCTGATCAACACAATGACCCACAACAATTCCCAAGGACTCATGATGAAAAATACTCTCCACCTCCAGACAGAGAACTGATGGACTCAGAGCATAGACTGTAAGTATGTATGTATGTATGTATGTATATATGTATATTTTCCCCTGCTTTTGGGGGGAACATGGCTAATGAAGAAATATGTATTGCATGACCTCATAGGTTTAATGGCTACCATACTTCTTGCCTTCTCGATGCTCTAATTATAGGAAACTCACAAAAATAAACTCTGCTGATTGTCAGAGTCCAATAACAGACTGAAAATGAGCCTACAGATATGGTTTGTCCTCCCCCTGCACCCTACTACATTCCAACTCTCAAAAGAGATATTTTACAATCCTACGATTTAAAAAGATTTACTATCAGAGATTTGAAAGCATCTGACAACTTCTGACAACTCTATGTAGAAAGTGAAACCTGTTGCTACCTTAAAATGTACCAATTTCTTAAGTCTCCAAAAAGATCTTTTGGCCTAACAGTGAAACCAAAATGGAAAAAATAAGTACAAAGAAATAGAAAATACTTCATTTCCTTCAAGATTAAGCATAAGCACCCACATTTCTATGAAGCTTTTCCTTATCCCCCCAGCTGCTAGCTAGTACAATCTTTCCTCAAACTACCTTGGGAACACTTTGGTATATATCATGTAAATACTTAGATATGTATATGTGGTCTCCCCCTGTTAGAATGAAAACTTTTCTAGGAGTTACAAAAGTGATTTTCTCTGTATCCCTAGTATTTATAGCATAGTGCCCCAAACAGAGTAAGGGTTTGACATTTGCTTGTTGAGTGATCATCTGATTCCAACATGGGTAAATGGAAAGATTCTATGTATAATCCACATTTCCATAGAATACTCTTAAACCATTGTAAGGACTACCATATTAGGACATACTATATATACTCTTCTCTCCCTCCCTGGTTTTGCCATTGTGTGTAAAATTCTCACATTTCTTGCCTCTGAGTTAAGTTGATGCTTAAAATGCAATTAAATCTGGGAGAGAATAATACATGAATTTTTTTATTACCATTACCATTTTCTTTAGTTCCTATTAGTTTACCTCATTAGTTATGGAGAACAATGTGCTGATGAAATAGAACCTGGGACTTGGAAATTTTGAGACTTGGTAAGTCCTGGGCAACTAGGAGGCAGCATAAGGAACACTGAGGTGCTCTCTATATAAAGTTTTGCCAATCTTCTCCTCATTGGTTGACCTGTAATTTAGTGAGGCAGAGGGGGCATAATGCATAAAAAACTGGCCTCAAAATCAGAAAGAGCTGACTCCAAGTCCCCTCTAATATAGACTGGCTACATGACCATGAGCAAGTCTTGAGCAAGTCATTCAAGTTTTTAGTGCCCTAAACCAGAGGTGTCAAACATATGGTCCACAACACTCCCAAATACAGCCTGAACCAGATTAAAATAAAGTTCCTATATGATTTTAATGCATAGATGAATAAATAAAAAAGACATACAAATGTGTTTTTCTAAGTCAATACGGGGCCTGCAGGGTTCCTTATGTATAGTTTAGTGGCTCCTGTTTCTATTTTAGTTTGACACCACTAATCTATGCAACCCTTTAAGACTACAGTTACAGAGAAGATGCTGACCTGCACAAGTAGAACTATTCTTCCCTAGAAATTACCCTAAGCCAGTGAAATCACAGGTCCAGTCTATCCCTAGGATTTAATAAGGACTCATTTTTTGCGACTTAATAGCACTCTTTTACTTCAGGTATTTGTGAAGTTGGGTGTGGTAAGGGAGCAATAGAGGATGGTGACAGGAGTATAGGCTGGAGAGAGAAGGAAGGAATAGCAAAAGAGAAGAGTGAGATATAGAAAAAGAGAGAAAAGTCTGATGAATACAAAACTAAAACATTTCACTTTTGCCTAGGTCTGGTCCTGATCTTATATATCTAAATACATATGCTATATTCTGAAAGGTACATGAAGCACAAATAGAAAAGGCTTATTTTGTATGAGGGGTAGGAAATTGTATAGCTTATTTTTTTAATGCTATTCTTATCTCCCTATATTGAAGAGTATTTATTTAGTAAGCAGAAGAAATGGCAATAGAACCCAACAGTCACAAGTGTTTAGGACTATATCTACTTACTAATACATGAACAGCTTCATTTGTCAAACATCACTGCCCCAATTCCCCAAGACTAACAGACCACAAGACAACAAATGTAGAATCATAAATCCAAAGCATTCCAGACATGCAAAAACTTCTAATCTATGGATTAGAAATGACCCAACTTTGTAACAAAGAAACATAACAAGGGCAGCTAGGTGGTGCAGTGGATAGAGAACCGGCCCTAGATTCAGCAGTACCTGAGTTCAAATCTGGCCTCAGACACTTGATACTTACTAGCTGTGTGACCCTGGGCAAGTCACTTAACCCCAACTGCCTCACCAAAAAACAAAACAAAAAAACAAAAAAAAAAACCCAAAACAAAAAAGAAACATAATAAAATTTCACACTCAAAATTACTTATTTTAATCTAGTTATTAGATTACTAATGAGTTTCAAGATTCAGTAATGTGTCACTAAAATGGTAATGCATCTATGACATATAGCATAATCTAAAAGGATCCCTTTATTCCAGGAATTCATAACTTGAGAATTTATAAACTTTTAAAAAATTATTATATTTCAATATAATTGGTTTCTTTTGTAATCTTATATATTTTACTTAATGTATTTGATTGGGGGGGGGGGTTGATGAGGGTTGAGTGACTTGCCCAAGGTCACACAGCTAGTAAGTGTCAAATGTCTGAGGCCATATTTGAACTCAGGTCCTCCTGAATCCAGGGCTGGTGCTTTATTCATTGTGCCACCTAGCTGCCCCCAACTTAATGTATTTGAAAACATTTATACTGAGAAGAGGTCCACAGGTCTCTCCAGATTGCCAAAGGGGTCTATATAAACAAACAAAAAAGATTAAGACCCTCTATATTCTCTCTCAATGACCTCTTTATCTCCCTATGGCTTTGCCCTTGCAGTCTCTTTGATTAGTTGATTCCTCCCAGAGTCTCCAATTTAAGAATACCCAGGCTAATGTCTTCATTCCTCTCCAGGTCATACTCTTGACTCTCCCAAGAATTCTTTCTACCATGCCATCATACTTCACCTTTGAAGCTCACTCCACCCCAGAAGGCTATTTCTCACATTGGAAACACCGTCTCCCCTCATGGCCCCCAGAACCTCTAATTTAAGTAGGATGCTCAGGCCAACTACATCTTCATTCCCCTCCAGATTGTACTCTGCACTCTCTAGACCTTCTCTACTATCCCCCAATGCTTGATACCTTCATCTCCTCTGAACCTCCATTTTCAGCTTCCCTTATGTGTTGTCATCCCCTAGTAGAGTATAAGCTCCTTGTATTTCCAGTGCTTCACTTAGAACAGTGTCTCACACATACTTACTGACTTGATTTGACTTCAATTATCCCTACAAAGAGGCCTCCTAAATTGACTTCTATTGCAGTCACTCAGATTATACAATCTCAGAACCTCTGAAGGGCCATCCTTGATGACACCTTCCCTCCCACACACTTCCAAACATCTCTCATACCCATCCTGTTCTCTCCACTTACAGGGTCACCATTCTCCTGAAATAATCTCCTACTTAGTCTCCTTATTTCCAGTCTCTCCTCTCTCAGATCGATTTTCCACACAACTGTCAAAATTAACTTGTGCACAAAATCTGACTATGTTGCTCCCTAACTCAAGAATCTTCAGCAGCTTCCTATTGCCTCTAGGACAAAATACACACTCCTCCATTTGGCTCCTTTCTACCTTTCTAATACCCACCACAAAACAAATGCCCAATAAATACTTGTTGAATAGAACTGAGTTTTCCAGACTTATTTCACATAATTCCCTTGCACTTGCACTATATTCCAACTAAATTAAACAATTTGCTATTATTCAAACACAGGATTCTATCCCTGACCTTCATCAATCTAGCAACAAGCATTCTAGGTGTTAGAAACTGTGCAAGGGCCGAGACATATAAAGACAAAAAGAACTAATCCTTTCCTTCAAGGAGCTACCATTTCAATGGGAAAGACAACATGTACATATAAGGGTCTGTTAAAAATAAATATAGGCAGAGACAAGATAGTGGAGTAGAAGTAGGAACCCATCCAAACTCTCCCAACATTCCAAATAATGTGTCAAATCAAATTTAGGAGGGGCATAGCCAACAAAAGGTTGGAGTGAGAAATTTTTCCAAACCAAGACAACTTAGGATGTCAGCAAAGAGGTCTGACACTGGGCTAAGGGCCTGCCTAAAGTACAGTGACAGCACCAGTTGTGGGCCTTGGAGATGACTGTGGCAATAACCAGCTTCAGAAGCTGTCAGTCTAGTAATGGCAAGGGAATTAGAAAAATGGTTAGAAAGAGATTACTGGGAGCAGGACAGGGAGGTATCTGGGAACTCCACTGCCTACATGCAGTTTTGGGTCACAGTCCCATGCCAGAGATAAACATATGTGGTCAGTCACAAGGGAGCAGGAGCACTGGTCATGGTACAGGGCAGAGAGGAACACTAGCACTTGTAGCTACAGAGAAGCAAGGATCCTTCCAGGGGGAAAGCAAGAGCACAGACCAGAAGAGCAGTCACCCCTCCCAGGATAACACCACCATTTTTTCTTTTTTGGCAGGGCAATGAGGGTTAAGTGACTTGCCCAGGGTCACACAGCTAGAACACCACCTTTAAAGCACCAAAAACTTGCTGACTTCCAGAACTAGCTCTGAAAACAACAACGCAGAAAAGCCTAAAGCAAGGAACAATGCCTCCCAACTTTAACATAAAGTTCAAAGTCAAGAAATAGACTGGAAAAGTGAGCAGACAAACAAACAAATAAGAAGCTGACTATAAAAAGCTACTATGATGACAAGGAAAATCAAGACATGAACTCAGAAGTCAAAGAAGCTAGGAGTACAACCTAGAATAAGTTATCTCACAAAAAGGAAAATGGTCTAAATCACTACTGAGTAGAGAAGCACAAATTAAAACAACTCTGAGGTACTAGCCTACCAGATTGACTAATATGACAGAAGAAGAAAATGACAAATGCTTTAAGTGATGTGGAAAATCAGGGGGGAGGAAATGCATATTTAATGAAATAGGAGTGATAAAAAGGAAGGTAAATTAAGGGAGGCAGTGGCCAGAAGCAAAATAAACATTTGAGGAGGGTCTGGGTAAAAAAAAGAGGGAGAAAGAAAAAGAGAAGAAAATAGGGTGGAAAGAAATATACAGTTAGTCATCATGACTATGAATGTAAATGGGATGGCCTCACTCATAAAATGGAAGCAGACAGCAAAATGGATTAGAAGCCAGAATCCAACAATATGTGAAACACACTTGAAACACAAAGACACACAAAGAGTTAAAATAAGGGACTAGAGCAGAACCTATTATGCTTCAGCTGATGTAAAATAGACACGGGTAGCATTCATGATCTGAGACAAAATAAAAGCAAAAATAGACCTAGTTAAAGGAAATAATCAAGGAAACTATATTTTGCTAAAAAGTATCATAGACAATGAAGTAATATAAAAAAATTTATAGCAAGTTTCTCTGATAAAGGCCTCATTTCTAAAAAAATATATGTAAAAGAATCACATTTATAAAAATAAGACCCATTCTCTGATAGTCAAAGGATATGAACAGTTTCCAGAAAAAGAAATCAAAGCTATCTATAGTCATATAAAAATGGTCTAAATCACTATTGATTAGAGAAATGTAAATTAAAACAACTCTGAGATACTAGCTCACACCTATCAGACTGACTAACATGACAGAAAAAGAAAATGACAAATGCTGTAAAAGAAGTAGAAAATTTGGGACACTAATACACTGTTGGTTAAGGTGTGAACTGGTTCAACCATTCTGGAGAACAATTTGGAACTACGTCCAGAGGGCCATAAAACTGTCCATACTCTTTGACACACTACCAGGTCTATATCCCAAAGAGATCAAAGAAAAAGGGGAAAGACCTATATGTACAAAAATACTTATAGCAACTCTTTTCATGGTGGCAAAGAATTGGAAATTAAGGAGATGCCCTTCTTGGGGTGAACAAATTGTGGTATACAATTATGATGGAATATTATTGTGCTATAAGAAAAGATGAAAGAGATGGTTTCAGAAAAACCTGGGAAGACCTATAAGAAGGAAGTGAGCAGAACCAGGAAACATTATACACGAGTAACAACAATATTGTAACAATGATCAACTGTGAAAGACTTAGTTACTTTGATCAATACAATGATCCAAGAAAATTCCAAAGGACTCCTAATGAAAAATGCTATCTATAGACAGAGAGAGAATTCTGAGCACAAATTAAAGTATATTATTTTCCATTTTTTTTGACATGGTTAGTATTGAAAAATGTTTTTCATGAGTTCACATATATAATTTATATCATATTGCTTATCTTCTCAATGAATTGGGGGAGGGGCTATAGGAAGGAAAAGAATTTGGAACTGGATTTTTTTAAAAGTTAAAAATAATGATTTCAAAAATAAATAAATGCAAAGATATTTGGGGGATGACATGATATATAATAAAGCTGGAAAGGTATGCTTGCGCCAGGTTGTAATAGGCATTAAATATAAAACAGAGATATTTATATGTGATCCTAAAACTGATACAGAACCACCAGTGAAATGTATTGAGTTAGGGAGGCATATGGTAAGATATATACTTTAGGGAAATCATTTTGGCAGCTCTACATAAATTAGAGAGAAGAAAAATCTGAGGTAGGGACATCAATTAGAAGACTATTTTAATAGCCTAATCTAAACTAGAATGGTTGCCTTGTGAGTAGAAGTTGGGACAGATATGAAAGAGGCTGTGGAAGAAGAAATGTTAAGATTTGGTAAATGAACAGATATATTAGTAAGGAAAACTGAAGAGTAGAGTATAATGTTGAGGTTGTGAAATGGGGTAACCTCAAAGATATTGGTGCTCTTATCATAAATAAAGAAGTTAAGGAGTGGGTTTGTAGGGCAAAATAATGAATTGTTTTGGACGTGTTAAATTTGAGATGTCTATGGGAAATCCAATTAGAAATGTGCAGAAAGTAGTTGGTGATACAATACTGGTGCTCAAGAGGGAGACTAGAGCTAAGAGTCATATGCATAAAGATAACTAAACTCACAGAAAACTAATGAAGTCATCAAGTGAAACAGTGTAGAAAGAGAAGGCAGCCCAAGACTTTGCATAGGCTATTCCTCTTTGCATTAGTCCCACAATAAGCCTTTCCTGATTCCCAGAGTAATTAGTGCCACTCTTGTATCTTCTTTGCTTGTACTTGTATGCCAGAGTAGAACATAAATTCCTAGAGGGCAGAGATTGTTTTTGTCTTTTTCCTTTGTTTCCCAATACTACCTGTATATATGAGGAACTTAATCAGTTTTTGTTAAATTAAACTGAATTCATTAAAGGATTTTCAAGCATTGTAATATTGTGCCACAGAATTATGTTAATGTGGTTTGCAAAATGAAAAATGAAATACTATTTTATTGCCCTAAACTTAGAAGAAAGTTGTTTTTAAATACCGTCACGGTCTGCCATGCTGTCAAAGAAGAGCCAGGCAGAGTCATCTCGCCCATACTTTACAAAAGCAACATAATGGCTTGTTTCAATGCAGAGAACAGCAAACAATTCCATCTTCTGACAAGGTATACAGCCATGTCTCCAGTCCCAGTCAGGTAAGTCTTTGGGAAGTGACACTGGGTTGTATTTATGATTCAACCTCTTGGGATGAAGATGGACCTAGAGTGAATCATTTAAGAGAAATAAGTGAAAAACCTTTCTTTTTACTGTAAGTTAACAGATGCTCTAATATTGTTCATTAAGAAGCCCATTTACTATAAAGCTAAATTCAGAGTTTTAGGCCAATGTATTTCATTAATCCTTACTTTTTACTAGTAGCCTTAAGTATTTCATAAAAGCTTAACAACAGAGTAACTGAAGACAATAGTCCTTTTTATAATAAAAATAGAATAAATTTTGAAATAAAAATAAATTCAAAAAATTATAGTTAGAAAAACAGTTGTCAAAACCTGAATTCTGCTTTCAGTTAGAATATTCTTCCCTAGTCAGCAGGGAAATAAAATACAAAACATCATCATCATAATAGTAAATTATATTATTTAATATATGAAGAAAATATACATCAACTAAAGCCAAACTTACCTGTGTATTGCAGGTTTTACAAAATTGCTTGATCTTTCCAGCAGAAATATCAGAATCATCATAGCACTCTCTGCATTCATACATGGCAAGTCCTCCACATATCCGGCACTGCCTGGGAGCTACATTTGGTAACAAATATTGCATCCTTCCATTAGAAAGCAAAAATGTCACATTTTGAAAGAGACAGTGTTTATATTATCCTTAAGAACGTACTCTCCCACCCCCATGAATTTAATTTAGATCTTCTTAAATTTAAGGTATCGTTAATCACACAATCACAGAAAAAATATTGGCAAAAGAAAACTGACGTTTATACTTACTATCTTCAAGTAAATCTGTTATATTTAATTCCAGGGAAGGAAAAATTTTTTTGAAGAGTTTGAAATCTTTTCCAAATCGAGGCATCTGAATAATCAGACATGATGGTGCCTTAAAAATATATACACGTATATTAAGGTCAAAGTCCCAAAAAGAATTTTCCCTATAAAACTGTAAACATTCCTACTGAGATTTAGGATATAATGTAGATGGACTACATTGTAACAATTGTTATAATGTAACATTGTAATAATACATATGTAGCCAAAATATTTTCAATGCATTTTATGGTGATATCCTTTTTTAAATTGTGTGAGCAGTTTCAATATGGACCCAAGTTTAATGACATGCTGATATTACATTTTGCACAATGTTGTGTACCAAATAAAAAGGGCAACTAGTAATGGTGATGGCCCACTGTACTTGGGTTCATAAAATAGAGGTCTCTCTTTTGCAATTATGGCATAAAACAGTCATTCAATTCTTTGTATCAACAAAGAAGAACACTTGTCAATGTTAAATATTCTTTCAAAAATTAATACATAAAAACCCTACTAATACAAAGTCATCAACAGATTTTAAACTTATTAAAGTTTTTTGCTTTCACTGAAGAAAGGAGAAAAAAATAAAAACCTTCCTTCCACATATCTGAGTGGAAAAAATTTCAGCTTAGAAAAAAATGCTAAATATTTTAGCCATAAAGACATAATAATGGCTGTTTTACAGGATATAAATGTCTTTTATTAACATTTAAAATGTTCGTTTATTAACATAAATTAGTTTAATGTTTCTCTTTGCCACCAGAAAGCCATAATGTTTAGTCTTAATAGTTTTCATTTGCAGTAACAGATATGACACTTCATATTAACCATTCTTCTTGATTTTTAAATTCCTGGACTATGTTCCTCTGTTTAATTATATAAAGGAAGATACTGACTTTACTATAGGACCAAGCAGCCATAAGCATTAATATAATTACAAGTATTCATAAAATTCAATAAAGACTTGTCACTCACCTCTGCAAATTTTAGGTTACTATTGATGAAAGACCATTCTAGCAGCTGTTGAATTGTAGGAACACCAACTTTTTCATTTTTTTCCATAAAAATTTGATAGAAGTAACAATCTTGTACCTTTTGTCCTGCAGATCTAAAGGATAAAGAACACTCTGTTCTTAAAACAAATAAAATCTAAGGTAATACTGAAATATTAAGTCACAATGTGAGGACGTTCAGAAAAAAGTAATTGAGAAACAAAAACACTTAATGCTTCCTTAATTTTAAGTGCTCCACACAGCCAGAACAACTTTATAATGAAAAAGGCAAAAAATATGGACCAAATATTAGAAGTTAAAATATTTTAAGTTAAAAGTTGGTTTGTATGTGTGATTAGGAGGGAAAACAAAGGAATCATGTAAGAAGCAAAAGGCACTAATGATCATAAACAGAAAGGAAAACTGACTAGTTAAATATTTACCAGGAAGTAGTAAATTACTCCCCCTCCTGGATCAAAGCCTTGTTGTGGTGGAGGGACTTGTGTAGTTCAGTAAAACAATGAGCTATGCCATGCAACATTAACCAAGATGGACAGTTCATAGTGGAGAGTTCTGACAAAAGGTAATCCACTGGAGAAGGAAATGGCAAGTCACTCTAGTATCTTTGTCAAGAAAAACTCATGAATTAAGATACTAAAAGATATGAAATTCAAAGGCAAGTCCCTCAGGTCAGAATGTATCCAGAGGACAGAAGGGCCTGGCATGCTATGGTCCATTGGGTCATGAAGAGTTAGACATTACTGAATGACTGAATAACAACAAAAGTAAATGACATATAATGACTGGGAAGGGGAAAAAAAATTACCACTCCATAGACTCATAGAATCTATGAGCTGAATAGAGTCTTAGAAATAATCTGCTTAACCTCATTTTATGCAGTTTCGTGTAAGTTCTTATTGAAAAGGTCACACAAGGAATCAATAGTAGAGTAATAGCTAGAACTCAGGTCTCCTTATTCCCAGTCTATTTCTTTTTTCTATTTCAGCATGTTGCTTCATCTCAACCAGAATTGTCCATTATTATAATTCCCATAACTAGACTTCAAAATGGACTGTTTTTTAAGAACTCAATTTTTGAACTATGAATTATGCTTCAAAAACATTAATCTTAAAAATTTGGTAATAAATTTTAACAGCATCTCTAATTTGTGTGTGTGCTGACTTGAAATATCTAAATTATTTACTATAACCATTCCTAAGAATTTTAGGAACAAAATGTTTAGTAATATGCGTTCCATATTTACATATATACAGATATATGTAAATATAGACATGTCTATATACATACAATAAAACATATGTAAAATAAAACCTTGTCTTGGATTATTTAGTTAAGAGGCTTCTTAATCCTGTGCTTATCAATTTGGGAGTGGAGCAGTGTGGTAGAACTTTATAAATGGCCCACATTAAATTAAACTCAGTCAGATAGCCAGTTAGTCACAAGTCCCCAGATTAGTCATCCATAGTTTAGCCCCACAAATTAGCCCTAGTTAATAAAATATTTTCACACTAGCTGTGTGACCTTGAGCAAATCACTTAACCCTCACTGCCTCACCAAAAAAAATAAAATAAAATTACATACTATATGAAAGGAGGCCCTAAATGAACTGCTAGGGATGAAAAGACAAAATGAAGAACATACCCCCATCCTCAAGGAGCTTATGTTTTACAGAGAATACTTAGAGACAAGAAAGTGAAAAATAATTTGAGAGAGAAGACACTGAGAGATGGCCAACCACAGGCTGGTAAAATGCCTTCAGCTCATGCTATTCAGTATGAATAAAGAAGGGGATTTGGGAAGTTTAACCTAGAGAAGACTTAAGGAGTAATGAAAGCAATCTTCAAGTATCTGAAGGCCTGTCATGGGAAAACAAGGTTATGCTTGTTCTGCCTGGTAGATCTGTTAACAATGAGTGAAATTTACAGGCTGACAAGTGAAGTCAATGCTAAACATGGGCTGTCCCTTGAATAAATTTAAAATGCTGATCAATCTGGTTTATTCTGTCACTGATTATCAACTTCTACCTAGACAGATGCTAAGGAATCATTGTCTCCCAGACTTCAGAAAAACATGCCCCTTCCATGGAGGTTTAAGCAAAATAAGGGCAGGTTGATAGTTTTTGCATATGCTAATGATAAAGGCTCTGATGAAAAAACTTGGAGACTGAAAATTTTAATCATCTTAGATTTTCAAAGATATCACTAACTTATTTATTGTTTATAAAATTCAAGTTAGTTTAAGTATATATAAAATAAATTCTGATAAGTTTCTATCATCTTTTTGTACTTTCAGTGAAAGATCATGTGAGAACTAAGGAATGAGTATGAAAAAGCTACTCTACTGCCAAATAACTCTAGTCTTCACTCTGAGGAAACAAGCTTAGTATCTGAGAATATTTTTTTTTTACCATTTTCCTGCCCTCCCCTCCAACTGTAAAATCACTGATTTAAGCTGTGGATTATAGTATTTATTCAGAATATAAATCACTGTGCCACCTAGCTGCCCCCATGAATTCTTATTAGAGAAATGATTTCATTAAAAAGTTAGTCTACCATATATCATATTACATTATTATGAACATCATTACTTAATAGTAATAATAGCTAAATTTATATAGTTTTAAAATTTGTAAGGTGCTTTATCTGATTTTATTTCAGCAGACCTTACACAGGACTTCAAATTTCATTACAACATTAAAGGTACAAATGCTAATGCTGCTTGTGACTAGAATTCTATTGAAAACCAAAGTGACAAGCTGGGGGAAAATTAGAACTTAGTATAGAATTAGCATAAGAACCAACATCTTTTGATGATGAAGAATGTATGGGATTTGGAATGAAGTCTCCCAAAAACATTCTGGCATAAACTTTTTTTTTTTTCCTAGTGAGGCAATTGGGGTTAAGTGACCTGCCCAGGGTCACACAGCTAGTAAGTTTTAAGTGTCTGAGGCCGGATTTGAACTCAGGTACTCCTGACTCCAGGGCCGGTGCTTTATCCACTGCGCCACCTAGCCGCCCCCCTGGCATAAATTCTTAAAGGATAAGAGAATGTCTTCTTCACACCACATGAAGATACAGTGCCAAAAAAAAAAAAAAATAGGAGGTACAAGCCAGCAAATAAGGCGACTTTTGTTGAAGCACAAATCACAGATGATGTTTTCAACTATGTTAAAAAGTCAAAACATATAGCAACAGTAAAAGAGATGATAATTTGGCAAGAGAAAAACAGAGGAGAAGCTGTTTCTGCCCTTGAACCTCCCCCCAAAAAGGGTAACCATCTTATACTGATCAATAGATGGGTCATAAGCTATGTATACTTTATTCCACCCTTATGGGAACAGAAAAATTGCCCAAAAACAATGACCAAAAAAGGGGGCTTTTTCAAAAAAGCAAGTTCCAGGGGCAGCTAGGTGGCGCAGTAGATAGAGCACCGGCCCTGGAGTCCAGAGTACCTGAGTTCAAATCCAGCCTCAGACACTTAACACTTACTAGCTGTGTGACCCTGGGCAAGTCACTTAACCCTAATTGCCTCACTAAAAAAAAAAAAAAAAACAAGTTCCAAAGTCAGTGCTGAATTCCAGAGCTATACAGCCCTATGGTCCATGGCATCTACATATTCACTGATAGTGATATCCCAATAGCCAGTGCTAAAAATTATGACACTGAATAATAAAAACTTATGCTTGGTATGCTCTGTTTTGGAAAGTCAAAGAAATGTATAATAAATTTTAGAAAATTTTCCATTAAAATAGTTTTAAGAATTCTGGCACTTGAGGGATAATCTTCAAATATCTGGAAAATTGAATCATCAAAAGACTCATTCCCCAAAGGTTCCAGGTAGCCAAAGAACCAAATGTATCAAGTTCAACGATTTTACTTAAGGTGAAAAAAATGACTAATGAGTTATAGAATTGAAAACAATATACCCAATTTAAGACTAAAAATTTAATTCTTTAAGTCAGTGATGGATAGAAGGAAATAATGTTCTTACAGAATGTGATTATCTTATAATAAGATTCTCCTAAAAGGTTCATTAACTTATTTTATGAAAATATTTGTACACAATTTCATAATAGAATGGTTTGCAATAACATTTGTTTCTCAGATTAAAGTACAAATTTAAATTAGGCTCATTTTCCAAGCTAAGTTTAATTTTCTGGAGAAACTACTGAGTAAAATAAATTCAAGCCATTGCTGCTTATACAATACAAGCACTCGACAAATGTAATACTAGTGTTGAAGTCACTTTTACTGAAGTGAAGACAGTTTTAAAGGGAGTATCAATTTTTTTAACCTGTCATGAAAGGATTAGAAATTTACCTTATTTTTAATAATGGTTCTACCCTCAAAATATGATGAAACAGGATGTTCAAGAACTCTTCAGGATCTAGGTGAAAATGAAAGCAACTTAAGAAGAAAAGATTTAATCAAATAAGTTTTGTTTACTTCTAAGTCATTTCAATTCCAAATTCAATTTCAAAATTAATATTGTTCTAATTAGTAACAGAATTCTGTAATTTCCCTTGTTATCTAGAAATATAAAAGGCTTCATACAAAGGGTAAAGCAACACTGTACTCATTTCACTGTGATCATACAACATTTGAATAGTAATACTATTTTAATTGCTATGTTATACTTATCATTTCTTTATGGGGCATTTGGGATAAATGGATTAAGCCAATTTTCCCTACCTTTAAAAATGACTGTAATTTAATTTTTGATCAGTATTACTAAAATTCAGTTAAAGCATACTGATAAGGCCAAGCTCATGAGTTTCCATCTCTATGGTTAACAGAAAAACATGATTCCATGACTCTTGGCCTAAACCCAGATAGCCATCACTCTATCATAATAGGCATTGGGACTAAAAAATATGGATGGCTCTATACAATTCATCACCATTACTTAAAAAACATCAATTAAAAAAAAAAGAAAAAAAAAAGAAAAACATCAATTAAAAAACCAGTTAGGCATCTTCTCCTAGACAACATTATACTATGTGATGAAACTACAAAGACAAAATCAAAACATTCCTTGTCTTAAAAGAACTTACAATTCAACTTAGGAATGACATTATACTAAGAGTTGATTAATTACCAAGGTATAAATTTTCAGACTTGAATACTGTATCACAGTAGTAGAAAAGGACTGAAAGTCTGTACTGTTTTTTTTTCTTAGTAACAAAGGGGAAGAAGAAATAGGAGAGTATTTCCAGAAATGATTGTGATATAAGAACAGAAGTTAATAGCTTTTAAAAAAAAAGAATGGAGCAGCATTACCACACAAATAAAATGTATTATCCTTTCTGCCTACTTATTATTTATTCAAACTAGCCAATTTCTTAGACGAAATTATCATTTACCACCACTTTGTTTTCAGAAGACAGAAAATATAATTTGGTAAAGAGAAAAATTCCATAAAGTAAATATTTAAAGGGTTTTTTTACCCTATAATAAACTGAATCTACAGTTGTACACACACATGCTTTCTAAATAACTTAGATTATATTAAAATGTACTTAATATAATTCCATTTCAATCTACTTTTACTACATATACTATCTATGAAATCAACGTCACCTTTTTCCTCTGAGGTAAAACCTGATGCAGCCTCAACTTTCTCAAGTATTTTCCTCAGTTTCATAATTTTTGTGGCACAAACATATCCATATCTATAATGGAAGAGAAAATAGTTGCTTATTAATTTATAATAGCATTTCAATTATACAGTAATGAACACTCAGAATTCTACAAGTTTTAACTTCAGAATTTCATAATTAATATGGTATCCAATTATTGTGGAAAAGTACATTTGCACAGTTCCTTTTGAGACTAAGCACTTAAACAGATTCTCTAGATATATCTATCCAAGAAGATTTAATTTCCTTAAACATATGATCTCTTATTGTCAGAAGAAAGATGCATGTTCAAATTTGATTGACGTGGAGAAAAAGCATTGTTGGATATGGTAAATGGAAAGGAAAAAAGTCTACTTTATACCTCTATTTAAAATGAACAAATAGAGTTTTAAATATTGGCATAATAGTTATTGTTACCTATAGTAAAGGCATAGCAGGCTTCAATTTCTATTTTTCATAATATAGAATTATTTTAATATGTGACAATGATATAATATCTATTTCTATTACTATATGCATATAAATACAAATTTTAAGTCAAAGCTTGCATTTTCCAGCAGATTTGATATTTTTATAATTATCTGGATTAAGATTTACACTAAACTGTGAGAGGTGGAAATAGAAAGAAATATCCCAATTGTACTACAAAACATAACTGTAAAAAGATACTATGGAGTACACCTGGTGTGATAAAAATAAGAATAGTGGAAGAAATGCCAAGTAATCCTTAGGTGAAAGGAAAGAAGAAAAAAACTTGAATGTCTGTTTATAGTCATCCCTCAACATTCATGGGGATTAGGGACACAGGGCCCCATGAGTGTGAAGAGCTACCAATAACTGTACCCCAAACTCTACCCCAAACTTTTATTTTTAATAAATCTGAACATATTACTTAACACACAAAACAAGTAACGCAATACAATGAACCCCCCAAAAAGTTGCTGTTTCTGTGCAAGCACTCACACACTACAGTTTTCACAGCTGCTGGTATAGCTGTAGTAAGTACTTCACTAATTTCTTCTTTGAAAAGTGTAAGATACAAAGATCAGGGCAGGAGAAAATCACATCACTGAATCTGGATGGTAGAGACCCAAAAAGGAGGCATTCCCAAAGTGAGACCAGAGTGAATTAAAACTTTTAACAAAATTTAACTTTTTATAATAAATTGTGTATGTATATTTATGGTAGTGAATTATAAAATAGATTAATAATTCATAGTATTTATACATTTGTTGTTGTTGTATCATTTATGTTGTTTCTATTTCTCCATTACCCCACTTGGGGTTTTCTTGGTAAAGACACTGGCATGGTTTGTCATTTCCTTCTCTAGATCACTTTTTACAGATGAAGAAACTGAGGCAAACAGGGTTAAGTGACTTCCCCAGTGTCACACAGCTAGAGAGTATCTGCGGTCACATTTGAACTCAGGTCTTCCCAACTCCAGGCCCACTGCACTATCCACTATGCCACCTAGCTTCCCACTTATGCATTTATGACATTATTTTTTTTTCATTTTCTTTACATATATGCATCATCTGCAATTTTCCACAGTACGCCACAAATCTCCAAAAATTCCCATTTAATTATCGATGACCAACCAGCAAATAACCAAAACCTTAATGTGAAACCTACAAATGTCAAGGGATAACTGCACTAACAAACAGAATAAAAGTAATAAACAACTTCAAATTCCAACACTGAGAAGTAAATCATTGATAGGTTTCACATAGAAGTTAAAGAGAGGGGGAGGCTAGGTGGCGCAGTGGATAAAGCACTGGCCCTGGATTCAGGAGAATCTGAGTTCAAATCCGGCCTCAGACACTTGACACTTACTAGCTGTGTAACCCTGGGAAAATCACTTAACCTTCATTGCCCCACAAAAAAAAAAAAAAGAAGAAGAAGAAGAAGTTAAAGAGAAATGTATTCAATATTAGGTATGAGGGTTGAAGGAAAGGGTAGGATTGAGGGCATTTTAAGAGGGTATATACCTCTATGGTAGTCCATATGCTAGAAGAAAATAAGGGAGAGCATGTGAGAGAGATATACCTTCATACCGCTGGGTAATTAATAAAGTATCTCACAACATCATTCCTTGTGGTTGGAAGAAAAACTGGATATATAGTTAGGTTGATATGTAGTCAGAAGAACAAACTGTACTCAAGAAGTATTGATTAATGGATCCATAATATCACGGAGGTCTCTAGTGGCTTGCTGAAGGATTCTGTACTTGGCACTATCCCTATTGAACATTTATGTCAATGTCTTAAACAAACATAAAAGAAATATCTTATTTTCTTGGGGAAAAAAAAGGATAGGGAAAATCTTTAATGTGGTAGATAAAAGAATCAAAATATTTTTTAAAACCATAACAGGCTTGAATGAATCCATATTTAGGTTCAATCAATTAAGTGCACAAGTAGAAAATGCAAAGAATATGATATCAGAAATGAAAGAAGTAAATTCAATAGGAATCAAAAGTAAAATTTAACTGATACTAATTCTTTCTTTCTTTCTTTCTTTTGGTGAGCCAATGGGGGTTAAGTGACTTGCCCAAGGTCACACAGCTAGTAAGTATCAAGTGATCTGAACTCAGGTACTCCTGAATCCAGGGCCAGTGCTCTATCCACTGCGCCACCTAGCTGCCCCCTCTTTTTTTTTTTCTTTTCTTTTTTTCTTTTTTTTTTTGATACTAATTCAATGTATCCAACTCCATTGTGGATAATCCCTCCAATAATCCAGACTGCAACTCGACCATGCCTGCTTAATTCATGCAACATTTGGTCCATATCCTCACATAAGTTTGCCCAATGTACTGAAGGTTTTTTTCTCACATTGCTTAGACTGTGGGAAAATGTCAGCATTACACTCTGCCTGTTCATCAGTAATTCTTCACTCTTGCTACATAATCAGCCCAACCTTTTGAATCATATATTTCACTGTTGACTTTCTCTAAGTCATTTATCCTACCATAATTCCTTCTTTATAATTCTTTGTTTATAATGTATTGCAGCAAGTTTATTTCCCTTAGAGTGTATCCTCAATTTCAATTCTTTGGATACATGACACATGGGCATATAACATCATTGAAAGACTACTGCTGTTTAAAAAAAAAAAAATGGACCTTTAAGTTCAGGAAGAAGCTTGGGGTCATTAAAAGCTTTGCAATTTTCCCAAAGCAACTACCTGTTCTCTTTTTCTTCTTCAGTTCTGGGCTCAGGCAATTGCCCATTTGCCATGTCTGTCTAAGATACAGATAGACACATACAAATAAATAGTATCTCTATGAATACACATGTATACTCATATATATACTAATACATATATACAAACATATACGTGTGTGTATATATATACATACACACACACACAAACACACAGATGAGTTTTATAGGTTATCTATACAAGGAGGTGTGATGGACCCAGAGTATAGAGAAATAATGTTGGGGGGTATAGCCAATGCAAAAAGGTTTTAGGATTGATTATAAACACTTGTACCAAGGGTTTTATTTTGCTTGCCTTCTCAATTGGGGGGAAAGAGAATGGGAAGGAAAGGAGAAAGATCTTTGAAAAAATATTTAAGAAAATTAAAACTTTTAGAAATGTTTTATACATAAGTTCAAAGTCCTACTTTAGATGTTCTCACATACCACTTATCTCCCCAGTCATTGAAAACTTTTATTGGGTATCTCCTTTTACTTCTAACAATACAAACAATTCCTATAACCAAGGAAAAGCATATTTATATTTCATGTACCAAGAAATTGAAAAATTTCATAACTATAAAAATGTTACATTGTAATAAATCTATTCCTTACAAAAATGTCATAATTAAAAAAACCTCATCTGTTTCTAATATGAGTTAATAGTTAGGTACTATATTAGATAATATTTTTCTCACTGTGGCCCTAATCGTTTACATAAAAGGTGTCCCCAAAGTTTTAGTGCAGTTTTAAGCTTTCATAACTGAACTAAGACTTTTTGGGACACCATATATAATTAAGTACAATAAATTTAAATGCAATTTGATTTATCTGCTTCATTTAGACACTATTCCTACTAATAAATGTACAGGTATGATGATAAAGTGATAATCCTAAGCATCTTAGTTTTCCTTAACCCACCATAATCACTATAGTTCAATATATTCCATTAAGATTATTTAAATCATTTAATGGTACACTACATACTAACTTTATTAGAATTAAGAAATCAGAACACCAAGATAATTTATAGTGGGATGACCAAAGTACACTTTTTAAAAAGATACATATTAGGGCTGGCATGGTGGCACACTCCTGTAATCACTGACAGTAGGAAGGCTAAGGCTAATGGATCACTTGAGCTTGGGAATTGTGAGCTGCAGTAGGGCTAAAGCTGAACAGATATCTACACTAAGTCTGACAGCAATATGGTGAGCCCCTGGGAACAGAGGGCCACCAAGCTGCTGCCTCAGCTGGGGTGGCAAACTGGTCCAGATCAGAAATGGAGCAGGTCAAAGTTTCTGTGCTGATCAGCAGCTGATCAGACTGCTGCACTTCCAGACTTGGTGAGAAAGGGAAAAAAATCCAGTATATCCCTACCCCCCCAAAAAAAGTATATATTAATTTTAGAATATACTGCAAAAAAGATAGAATTTGGTTCTTTTCCCTTCCATATTACATAATATCATGGAGTAGTTAATTACCATACAAAAGTTAGCAACCAAAAACCTATCCCAAAGGCAAGATATTAAGCTATAATACTGTGTGTACTTACATTCTAAGAGGATTTACAATCTCTGTCCTCAGTAATTCTTGAGTTTCGCTATAATATTCTACATCATTCTTTTCTTTTGGCCTAAGTAAGACAGTGTCCAGAACAGAACTAAAAGAAAATAAGCTGAAAAATAAACAAAAAAATGCATTTTTGTGGGTTCTCAACATGCAGAAACATTAATACAAGAACTAACAAACCGAATCTAAAAGCAAAAATAAAAAGTGAAAGAGCAGAATATAAAGTAGAGGAAAAAAGTAAAGCATTATTAAACACTAGTGTTTTCAAACATGAAAAACTGAAACTCCCAGGAGATCATTCAATTTAATTTAAATAATTTATAGAGTACCCACTTTATGCAGAACATTCACTGTGTTAGGAACTGGAGATATGAAGTTTTGAAAAATAAAACTGCCTAATACCCTCAATTCAAATAACAATCCAACAAAAACCTACTACATACAACCCACTATACCATCTGGGTACTAGGGATACAAAGACAAAATCCACATAGTTCCAATTATCTAAGAAGGACTTATACTCTATTGAGGGTAATACCACACAGAAGCAAATAAGCATAATAAAGGTAAACTGAGGAAGGAAAAAGCACTAACAACTAGTTAGATCAGAGAAAAAATTTCATAAAGGAGGTTGGCAATATAACTGAGATGTAATGGGGGTACCTTCTGGGCATGAGGGGTAGCTTGTGGGGTAACTTATGGGAATGGAAGAGGATAACTGTTAAACATGGGGGAAAACTGGTAGCCTAGTTTAGACTAAACATATTTGGTAAAAGACAGCAGTCTGAAATAAGGCTAAAAAGGCAAGCAAAAAGCAGATTATTTTAAAAAAAGAAGAAGAAGATTATAGGGTCTTATAAATGCCAAGCTGAATCGTTTGTATTTTATCCTAGAGACAACAGGGATAACTTGAGGTTCTCCCACAGCTGAATGGCATGGTCAGACCTGTACCTCAAATGGATGACTTTGGCAGCTGTGTGGAAAATGGATTAGAAAAGGGAAAGACCAGAAGCAGAGAAACCAATAAGGAGCTTTTGTAGTACTCTAGCTAAGAGCTGACAAGGGCCTGAAGTAGGGGGGTAATCATGTAAATGAGGAAGAGAAAGGTACAAGATATGTTGTGGAAGTAAAACTAAACAAGACAACAACTGATTGTAGGGAAAGTTTGAACGAAGAAAAAGTCAAGGAAGACTAGGGGGTTTAAAACCTTGGTGACTGGGAAGATGGAGCCATCAACAGAAATAGGAAAGTATGGAAGATGGTCAAGATTAGGGGGAAAATGAGTTTACAGGCTAATGAGGGAAGGGAATTAAAACATATACCTAAGGGCAGCTAGGTGGCACAGTGGACAAAGCATTGGCCCTGGATTCAGGAGGACCTGAGTTCAAATATGACCTCAGACACTTGACACTTAATAGATGTGTGACCCTGGGCAAGTCACTTAACCCTCACTGCCCCGCAAATAAAATTAAAAATTAAATTAAATTAAAAAAAAAAACATATACCCAAATACAATGTAATGTAGAATGTGATAAATGAAAAGAGTCAGACAAAATGATGTAAGAAATCTGAGAAAGAAAAGATCTTTCATAGCTAGGGGGTTAAGGGAAGACTTCATGGAAAAAATGGAACCTGTGCTGGGGCTTGGGGAAAAAAAAAGAGGATTTCAATACATGGAGATGTGGAGAAAACATTCCAGGTATAGGTAAAACTGTCTATACAAATGCATGTAAGCAGAAAATTGCAGGACAGTCCTGAGGAACAGTTAGAAAGAAATCCAGACTGCCTAGAATGTAAAGTGTGAAAAGGGAACAGAGCTAAATATGGCTGGCAAAGTAAACTGCAGCCAGATTGTGAAGATTTGAATAGACCTCTTATCCCCCAGGAGGTCCTGCCAGGACAAAACAACTAAAAAATAGGAAGGAAGAAGAAATTAAAATAGGATGGAAATTATTTTTTAGATCCAGTGAGAAAGATAACGCTTGCCAATACTGAAGTTGTTGGGGTTTTTTAAAACTGCCCACAAGGCAAGAAGATAATTAGGTATAACAATTACAAGGAGAACCACAAGATCTAGTCATTTCAAAATAGGCCGAAAAACTTTGACGAAAGTACTAATCTAGACCAAAGACTGACAAAGCCACAATCACTCTAGATTGGTTTAAACTGTGGCTTTGTTGTTTAATATTTTGAGCAAATCACTTAACTTCTGTGGGTTTCTTTTTCCTCATATGTAAAATAATCAGGTTAGATTATATGTTCTCTAACATTCCTTTCAATTCTAAATACCATGATAGTTCTCTCAGAGAACTAATTAAAGATAATCATCACATGCTAAAAAGAAGTAAATCAATTCACTGTACAAATATCACAGTAGTTCTATTGTATTTCTTGGTAGATTTTTGAATTTGACCCTAGCCCTAAAATCTTTTGAATGGTTTATTTGTAGATTTGGTTCTACCCCATAAAAAAAACCTACTACATACCAACAAATGGACTGCTGCAAGCCTCACTGTTTGATGTACACAGAGATGACAGTACTTGTTTATTCTTTAGAGAATTAAATGTTTGGTGTGTATTGCCCTTAGTGTAGTGTGTACTGCTTCTAATATTATCGTTAACTTATCACCTTTGTTATTCAACTATATTTCAAACTTACCAGAATAAGGTAGAGTCTAAGTAACAAGAATTGTAATGGCCCTGGATACCTTTCTTCTTTCCAATCATTACCTCTAAACCTTCTTTTTCCATTTTTGGTGGAGTATTCTCTTCTACCACTTCACTTAAGTAACCTCCAAATGCTGAAAAGATAAAATCAACATGAAAATATTTCTCAAAAAATAATTGAGTTGTTTGTTTCTACCCACACTTTCATTTTTCTTAACTACATTTTGATGCACTGCTACATAGCTACTATGGAAACCAGATTTCCAAAGTTAAAAATGAGCTTTACTGGCATTATTTAGCTCAGTTTACAAAACCTGTAATTGTTTCCTGCCCTTTTTTTTTTGTAGGGCAATGAGGGTTAAGTGACTTGCCCAAGGTCACAGAGCTAGTAAGTGTCAAGTGTCTGAGGCTGGATTTGAACTCAGGTCCTCCTGAATCCAAGGCCAGTGCTTTATCCACTGTGCCACCTAGCCGCCCCCCCCCTGCCCTTTTTTATATTCAACCAGTTCCCAATTTTAATTAGTAATTAATGTATAACCTTTTAAGATTATATACATATAGCAACAGCAAAAGTTGGCCAAGTAAAACTCTTTTACAAATGTTTATTTTGTTGACCAAAGCAAAAAGAATTGTTTCAGCTGTTGCAAAATACAACTGTTGTATTTTTTGTCACTAAAGCATTTTCTTAATGAAATGAAACTAACAGAAGGAAACTGAGAAGGAAAAGAACAAGCAAGACACCTCTGAAAGTAACATGTTGAATTTATTATATGCTTTTTTAAAAGTGCTTTTCATAAACATTTATTGGTAAAAAAACCTAACATTTTTCTTGCACCCACTCAACTCTTAAAATGAAGTACTTTGCAGTATCTATGCAATAACTAAAGCTATCTAGTTATTAGCTAGGCAAGGGATAATTTCAGAAAACTGCAATACTTAACAAAAGAGACATGCCTTATATGTTAATAAATCAAAAACAACTTTCTAGTTTAAGACCAATTTATTTCAAAGTTTGTGCTTACTCTGTAATAAGCAATTCATTTAGACAAAGAAGTTGGTGTAAAAAAGACTAAATTTTCATTACAATCTTCTGAAATTACTTAAAATTAAACAACTAAGAACAAGAGTAAAAGTAAAAAATAAAACAAAACACTTCTTGATTTTTAAAAGTCCTCAACCATTATGTAGAGTTAAAATCTTGGAAAAATTAATTTCTCATCTAGAAAAACTAAAAGTGTAATCACTATGAACCAATAGAGGGATTTCGTTGTTGTTAATACTGATTTAAAAAGTACATTAATGTTAACCAGAAATTGGCTACAATATTTTCATTTCTAACTACTGTACAAAATCCTGAGACTGAAAATGGAATCAATTCCAAACTGGAAATAAATTAAAAGGTTGCAAATACCTAAAGAATTGCACCGTTCAATCTGGTTGGAAACTGGCTGAAGTGAGGCAAACCTAGAATCAGGCCTGCAGCTCTTGAGTTTAACGAACAGCGCCTTCTTCAGGGCACAGGTGAAATAGCGCGTACCCCTGAAAGTTCCATCCGTACAGCCTGCACATTCATCTTCCTGAAATAAAATAAGCTTAGAGGTGAATTATTCTTCATGTACAAAGGTTAAATGGTTAAAGAACTAGATAGTGTTGATTGGTATTTTTGATTTATTTTGCTCTTGATTCAATGGGAATGATCCTGAGATTTCCATCAGGATGATTATTTCTGGGAGTTTAAGACATTACTGAGGCTAAGGTCTTTATTTTAAAAGTGACAAGTATGAACCCATCATTTCCTTTATTTTTAAAAGGAAGACTTGAATCTTCTCTGGGCTACTGAATGTCTTCTCCCACTACCCAAAGGGGGTAAAAAATGAAGCCATTACTTTCTTCAAAGACACAATGATAAAATGAATTAAAAAGGAAAAAGGAAAGATGAGCCCTTAAATGAGTCGTATTTCTCAGATTCTCCCATCTAAGACATGTAACAAAAGGAAAAATCCTTCTACATATGTCTAGAATTATTCTCTGGGATTATTACTATCAGGTACAGTAGAAACTATACCATTATTGGGATGGGAACTTTACTATATTCACAAGAGAATGCCCTTTCCAGGAGATTCCTCTCTTTCATCACTAAAAACATGTCAGCACCACCACTTGTTTTCTCTTGCTTCCCTCTGTCACAAAAGAAGAGGTATTCCTATTCCTAAGGTCAAGTCTTTCTACCTGTGGCCTTTTAACTCCCTCACACTTCTTTTAGGACCTTGTTTTGGCAGTTACTATCTCTATCATACATCTTCAATCTCTCTTTCACTGGTTCTTTCATATCTGCCTACAAATATGCCAAGGTCTCCTCAATCCTAAAAAAAACAAACCCATACCTTTCTCTTGATTTCTACCTCATCTAGCTACCATGCCATCTCTCTCCTACCAGTCATGAATAAACATCTCTTAAAAGTTGCCTACTGCCAATGTCTCCATTTCTTCATTTCCCAGTCTCTGTTTGATCATTATAACTGGGCTCTCTCTCATTGCTTTATTGCAACTCTGAAAAGGTCATTAGTGATAATTTCTAATCTCCAAGTCCAAATGTTTCAGTCATGTTCCTTGAACTCTCTGCAACCTCTGACACTGTTGACAAGTTCCCAACTTTGCTACTCTCCTCTCTTGGCTCCAGAGACACTATATTCTACTGCTTCTCCTCCTACCCAACAATCTTCTTATTCCCTTCCTATTTTACCACCTTCTTCCTGATCCCTTAAATTTCAATTCTTCTAGAGCCCTCCTCTTTTTTCACTCTCTACACTTTGTCCCTTGTCAATCTTATTTATGAAAAGATCTCCTAAATCTCAACCTTTAGCCCTGACTTGTCTTACATGTCTCTGATTCTCACTATGGAAAAATGACTTTCCCTTAGGATTTCACATAGCACTGTAATTGTCTAATATAATTATAATAGTGTACATTACAGATGTTCATCATATATCCAGTTACAATATAAGCTTAGAGTGCAAGAGTCATGTCTTACTTAAACTTCCTCACTCTCAGTGAAGTGCTCTGCAGAGAGTAGGTGAATAACATTTATTGAATGGATGAATAAATTAATAAATGGAGAAAAGACTGAATTTTCCTGATTATTAAAGAAACCATTTAGAGGGAATACCTGTACAGGGTGACAAGGAGTCTCTTTCTGATCCATAGGTTGGAGAATTAGGCCCAATGTTTACTGTTTTGCTCATGACAATCAAAGTAGAAAGAGTAAACTTAAAAGAAAGATGAAGAATAGAATTCCAAATCGGGAAATTATTACCAAAATCAGAAAGTTAGATCATGCAACAAGCATGATCTTACTGTTTAAAAGTAATTAAAATGGCCTTTGACGAAAAGGTTAAAATAGTTCACTTCAACTCACTAGGCTGTACTTTGATGGTTTGTGATTTCCATATGTATATTCTCTGCAAAAATCAGATTGCAACCCATCCACACCTCATTTTATGTGACTTTTATCTGTGCCTTCTTATATATCTTGCATATACACTGCATGGAGAATGTATATAACATGTTGGGAGCCTCTGTCTAAATCTCGTGACATACCAAAGAATCATTTGGGCTATTCATTGATTTTTCCCTTACTCTTAACCCATGATTTGTTTACCTCTTTTTCTGACCATATATCTCTCTGATAACATTCTTTCTGAGAACTCTCTTATAATTCTTCACTGGTCAGAGGTTGATGGTGGACTTATGTCCACCTTGCACCTCTCCATTGCCATTTGACGATTCCTATAACTTAAATTCTTTGAAGACTCATATTTGATGACTCACTGCTATTCAGTGTCACTGAGAGAATACTGATATGTTGACTCAGTGACTAAAGAATGACTAAGCAAATTTTGGTAAATGAGTTATTTGGAATATTACTGTATTATAAGACATAACAAATGTTGAGAATTCAAAAAAGAATGAGACTTATATGAAGTGATACAGAGTGAGGTAAGAACATCCAAGAAGACAATATGCACAATGATTACAAAAAACGTAAATGGGAAGAATTTAATGTTGTGTAATTATGACCAAATTTCATATACTATCAGCCACGGTTGAAATGTTGGTTGATTTTGCTAAACTGCCTTTTCCCCTCTTTTTTCAAAATTCTGAGGTACAGGGAATGCCTTGGTGAAAAAGAAAGGAATATAAAATTCAAAAACAAGTGATATAAAAACAAAAAATGACAATAAAAATAAGATTTTAAAATTAAAAGATCATCTTTTGTTTCAAGAAGAAACTTGAGGTCATTACAAGCAAAGGCAATCCAGTACAATACCCTTTTGTTCGATTCTGGGCCCAGCTTACTCTCTAGCTACAATATCTATCCACAGTATATCAACCTGAATACCAGGTAGATATTGTTGCCAAACCAACTGCATATCAATTTGGACAACAGACATTTTTCATCCACTTGGTTATTCCTGTGAAGATACTCAGACTGAATCCTTTTATGTTGATTATTGTTTTCATTTAGAAGGTTCAGCAAGGTTCCAGTGCTTGATGCTATCAGTATAAAACTGTCCCAAACAGGAGCATTTGGAATATCTCACCATCTATAGGAAATCTCTCTTCCATTTGCACTCTGCATTGGACATCCTCCATGACTGTGGCAAACACCTTTAGCAAGCATCACTAGAGGATTGAATAAAGTTATCTTTGTTGATACACAATTCAAGGAATCTCACATAATTTTGATATATGCATGTGAGAAACCTTGTTAGACAAGACCCTTTAAAAAACATTTCTACTGAATGTTTTATTTGTCAACAAGAAGTGGTTACTCTTTAGCACACTGAGAACTGGTGTTAAAGTCACAATATGGTGGCTCTATGGTCACTAATAAGGAAAAAAGTTTGCTATAGAAATCTTTGTTGTCCTCCTAGTTTCATCCTTAAATGCCCTTAAGATGATTTTAGCTTAGATAAATGTCTCACCAAGTTTTCTTTAAACTGAACTTTTACCTTACCCTGAGTTCTATAACTGTTTTATTATTCTATGATATATTTCCTCATTCAAGAATCCTATAAATTGAGACTTGTGCTTTATTGACTAATCTCATCCTCCTGACCCAATTTTTTTTTTTAAGTGAATAATCTAAAGTTGTTAGTTGGGTTTGGTTGGGTTTTTTATATTTGTTTTTAGAATGCATACTAGGATGGTTTAGACTGTGGCTTTCTGGGGAATGTGGTGGGGAAAAAGGATTGCCAAGGCAAGGGAGGGAATGGTATAATGTATTTACTTTTCTAACTGTAATTGCCTAGGCCTATACTAAAATTAATTTACATTCCTGAGCACATATGTAGCAAAAAAAAAAAGAATTAAATTTGGATTTTTAAAAAAATGCTTTAGATGACCATACTCACACATACATACATACATACATACATACATACATACATACATACATACATACATACATATCATTTTCATGGTTATAGGTAATATTTGCCCATTTTAACAAATAAGAAATTCTGTATAAAGCCCAATGTAGACAAGAATAAATAGGTTTTGTGGGTCAAATCATATTACCAGTTCCAGTCCTGCTAATACTTCATTTAGTCCTGGTGGCTGACCAATCCAACGGATTACACCAAAGAAAGGAGGATTATCTTTAACTTCAGCCAACGAGCCTACTTCAAGACCATGTGAATTACTTGAAGGTACAGTCAAAGGTGGACTCTCCTGGACAGGAGAGTTGTTTAGTTCTCCCATCACTGACTGAACAGACAGAGACAGAGGACTGTGCCCAATACCTCCGTTGGTATTTGGCATCTTTGTCAAGCTAAATGGCAAAGAGTGAAATCTGTTCTCGTTGGTAGAAGAGTTCATAGAAGGAGGTTGCAGAGGCGGTGAAGAATGTCCAAAATCTGGAGATATTTCTGTCAGGGATTTTGCAGGGTCTTCAGCAACTATAAAAAATAAGTTATCTAAATTAGAAAACCAGCTCAAGAATATTATATATTTTTCTACATCTTTAAACAATATTTCATACCCTCTATAATTGAATTCACTGGACAGAAAAACTTCTTACACACAGTTACACACGAAACCAAAATAATTTACTATAATTCTATTATATTACAACCAAAACTCAAAGGATTCCTTTCTATTTAAAGACAAATTTAAGAAGGTTTTTTGTTTGGTTTGTTTAATATGTGTGCGTGTGTGTGTGTGTGTGTGTGTGTGTGTGTGTGTGTGTATGGTATGTAATTTCATATCTTCAACTTCATCCTCTTAAAAATAAAATTACCTTTTATGAATTTAATTATATTTGACCAAACAGTGAAAGAAATGGTTTGGGGTAAGCTACATTACTCTACCAGAAAATAGAGACTTATTAACTCTAGTATAACTCAGATAAACGAGCACTAAGATGAGGAATTCTTTTTGGGGGGGGGGTCAGGATCTGTGATAAAAATCACAGAAATCACAAAAGAATATAACTTCCTTGAATTATTGGACTAATCATTTAGCTTTATTAAAATTTCTTACCCTTGGAAATGATCATTACATAGAAAAAACATTAACAAATCTTACAAAAGAAAAAGAGATGAGAAAATTAAATCAAAATCAAATTTATTTTCATACACTATTGATATACAATAATGTAATTTATTTGTTACAAAAGTATTCAAAATGTACTGCTAAAAAGTAGCAAAATTAGAATAGCTAAGGTATATTTATAAAACATCTTATAGATTAGTTTTGGTTCCTAATACTTGAACATGCAAAATGATCTTCCAAAAGAGAAAGAAATCTATGCTGATTTAAACTTTCAACAGAATTACACATGAACAAATATTTCAAAGTTTTCTTTCTTCACAAACTCCTAAAAACAATCGTGACTTATTTACCACATGGTTCCCATATTCCTGAAATATTACTGCACTTAAAAACTGAAGTAATGCCATCTAGATGAGTTATGAATAAACTCATTATATGGTAGAAAGGTAGGTACAACCAAAGTTAAAAAAAAAAAAAAGCCCTACACAGGAACTAAAATAGCTATTACTTCCCAACAAAGAGACTTTCTGTCCATGAAACATACTACAGAAGAGAAGAGCAGTGCTTTTGGATTTACTGATTCAAATGTGGCAGGTGGGCAGTAGGCATGAAATTTAATGCCTCTAATAGAAGGGTGGGGTTGACTTCTCTGAAGTGTTGAGATAAATCCTCTAATATTGCAGAATGATGGTGACTAGAAAACAAAATTATTTCAGTAATAAGATCAAAATAATAATTGAGTTTGTTTATAGGATCAGTTGCTTCTGATTATTGGGGGGAAGGGCAGGGCAATGAGGGTTAAGTGACTTTCCCAGGGTCACACAGCTAGTAAGTGTCAAGTGTCTGAGGTCAGATTTGAACTCAGGTCTTCCTGAATTCAGGGCCGGTGCTTTATCCACTGCACCAACTAGCTGCCCCTGCTTGTGATTATTTAATACTAACTGGTCCAACACACTCACCTTATGGGCTAATCATGAAATAGAAGACTTATATGTAGTGCCAATTTGGAGAAAATGTGATTTGGCTTAGACAATATTGCAAGATTCTGTATTTTTTTATTCTTATTTCAATATTCAAAATTTGTCTTCAGCTGAAATGTGTGTGTGTGTGTGTGTGTATGTGTGTGTATTTCTTACTTATTTAGATTTTCCTCTCCCTGAATAAATAAGCCAAAAAAGAAGGAAAACAAAATTACTACTGAATACTTAAAATATTGCCTTAATTAATTTCAAAAGTAATCCAGGGCAGCTAGGTGGTGCAGTGGATAGAGCACCGGCCCTGGAGTGAGGAGGACCTGAGTTCAAATCCTGCCTCAGACACTTGACACTTATTAGCTGTGTGACCTGGGCAAGTCACTTACCCCTCATTGCCCTGAAAAAAAAAAAAGTAATCCAAATCTAAGCCAGTATTCTCATTTTATAAATACTAATACAATTTTCATTGTGGCCTAGTCAAATTGTTTATGAAAAACTACATTAACTGAAAAAAAAATGCAGGGAAAATGTCACTCTATTTTCCACCCTAATGAGCTAAAGGATGGATAGGATTGCTACAAGAAAAAAAAAAACTTTAAAAAATTCCAAATTACCTTCATCAATGTACCATGCATTTTTTGATTTGGTTTGTGGTTGAGAATCAACAGAACCACCATTTAAGGTGTAAAATAATTCAGATCTGCTTCTATTTCCAGGGTCTGAGGTAGATCCTATGGAACAAGAGAAGTTCCTTTTTAAAACTCCAAGATTTGGTTAAAGGAAAGAAAGAAAAGATCCACATACATACAGAATCAACAACCAATTACACAATCAATGGATATACAAAGAACATTATTTTGTTGTTTTTAGTTTTAAAACTACCATTTTGGTAATGATTCATATGTAAATTATTCATTGGTAAAGATGCAATGACTCACTGGTAAAGCATATGTCCAAGTGTCAACATGGGAGGAGGGAGTTAAGAAAAACCTGATCAGCGTTATTTTGTAATCAAATTGTTTTTTAAATTGTTTTCGTCATATAATTTTTCACTGGAAAAGTCAATCTTTCCTAATATCAGGGGAAGAAACTGGGTTTATTAGAATTTTATTTTAAAACAGTTTCTTATTTACATAAAACTATATGCTCATCAATTTCTCTATAACCTATTTCATCATTATGGGTACACTGAAATGAAAAGATTCAGTAACTGATTTCATTTAATTTTTTTAAAAGCCTTTGAAACTATAAGTTATAAAGTTCCTTTTTTAGTTTCTTCATACACTAAAGGAAAAGCAGCACATTATACAAGCAATGCTGAAAAGACTTCATAGCATAATTCTGTCTGATTCCCATCCTGCAGAGGAACATACCTCAAGGAGTCAAAATTAGTAAAATTTCCAGGATCTATTTAAAAATCTGATTTTTTTTTATAAACCAGTCAATAACTGTACAAAGTCGTTTCAGTTTGGGTACTTTAGAAGTCTGTCATTTGATCAGCACAATTAAGCATATATATAAATATAATTAATATATGCATGTACATATATACAGAGAGGCTATTTTTTTGAGAAGAGAGGCTATTAAAGAGTAATGAAATGTCTAACACACAAGACAAAAGTCTCATAATCCTATTTGAGTTATAGATGAGTCAATATCATATAGAATGCAAGATCATACGAGTTCTAACACACTTTGAAGCATTTTTGTAGCCCAAAGTACCTTTACAATATACTTTCCTCTAAAATGTTTTAAAATAGCATTATTTAGCTGATATACCCACCCAAACCCATATTATTAATAATCTCATGCAACTTTTCAATATTTTAAAAGATTCAGCTAATTGATATGTAACTACCACCCAAGCAGTACCTATAATACTTAAGAGGTTTTTTGTTTGTTTTTTTTTAATGACACTTCCACAAATACACAATACACATACACACCCAACAGGAATACAGTATGAAGAAGTTTCTGTGGTAAGTGGCTAGATATGTTTGGAAAGGAAAAGGCATATACATTCCAAATGCCCAGAATTTATCTGTTAAGCAAAGTTAATATGATTATCATTAAGATGCTTTATCTTATGTAAAATAATACATAGTGAATACTGCATACATATAAAGCACTATGTAAGTTACTAATAATTTTTTAAACCACTAAATTTATCATTACAAATTGTATTCATAATTTTTAAGTCAAAAGTACTCAAAATTAGTCAATTTTGATTGATAGATCTTAAAACCTGACCTAGTTGATTATGTTCAATAGCAATAGCTGTATCCCTTACCACCTAGGCCCCAGTGACCATTTTCATCTACTAAAATAACTAAAGACCCTAGCCTCAAGTCAAAAATTCCACATAAAGTTTTCTTGCATTACCAGAAATGTGGATGTATTGCTTAAGAATAAGTAACTCAATCCTGACCTCTGTTAGTCTCTAACATCAGAATCACATGTGAAAAGAAACTCTCATTCTATTAAAACATACCTGTAGACTTTGGTTTACTATGACTGGATAAACCTTTATCCCCACCACCTCTCGGCATAAATGCAAGTTTGGGAGGCCTTCTTTCTTGTGTCACACTATCTGAAACATTAGATATGTTTTTCAAGTCTTCAATTTTAAGAAGCAAAAACAGTAAAAATCAAGTAAAGCTATTTTTAGAGGAGATTAGACAAAAGTCAATATATTGTAAATTTGTCACAAATTTAATTTTATGGGTGCCATTAAAGATACAAAAAGTACCTTACCTCCAAAGTATATTAAAAGAAGTTAGAGTTAGAAGAAATTTTAGTTCATTCAATCTAACTTTATTTTAAAGATGGAAAAGGAAGAAACTAATACCACAAAGAAGAGAAGTCATTTGCTCAGGTTTATACTTACTAACAAAGGGACAAAGTAAGGACCTGAACCTAGGTCTTCTGATTTTAAATCTAGTGTTCCCTCCACTAAACCATGTTTTAATCCTTAAATTGTACTGCCTCTCTGATTGGAGGGTGGGGCCATGAATTCCAAACCCTCCATTTAAGGGAGTGTGCTCAGCTCAGATATCTCATTTCTCACCTGGCTGAACTACTTTTGGACTTGACTCACACCGTCCATGGCCTGGAAAGCTCATTACTAGGGACTTTCAAGATTTCGTCAGCCCTGGTATTCTACCTCATCACCACCTTCTCGTTTCCTCTCTTTTAGCTTCCTTTTATATATGCCTTCTCCCTTTAGCTGATAAGCTCCTTGAAGCAGGATCTGTCTTTCTTTTAGCTTAGCAAGTGGTTGGCACATAACTTTATAACTGTTTGAAAAAAGTAAATCCTACTCAAATTTTTTAAAAAACCAAAACTCATCCAGTTTAATAATAACATCACCTTCTCAAAGTTTAGCCATTTGTAAACCTGCTCAGTCTGGTATTTAAAATTACAAATAAAAAGTCATGCATAGTTTAGGATTTTAAAATTATTCAGAATTTAATTATGTGTGGTGAATATAGATATAAATGTAATATGTAAAACACAGAGACATATGCACATAAGTTAGCATCCAAAGACAATAATACTTTTGTGTAGCAGATTTCCTAATGTTTTACAAAGTCACATTTAGCACCAAGACCAATACAAAATCATACATTCTATTTTGAATCAAATATTCAATATATTGAAAAGGTATTGAAAAGCCAATATGAAAATATAGTCCCTGAAAAAATCTATATCACATTCCCCAAGATGTATTATAACACTTTAAAAATCATACCTGATAAAGCTGTAAGTCAGCCCAAACCGTATCACCCAAGGTTGATTTTGGAAGATAGGAAAAAATGGGAAACAATGTATACTTTAACACAAGGAGAAGCCACTTTTTAAAATGGGATAAAAGGAAATCATATTGTATTACTTAACTCTAAGTAATGGTTGGTCATTTCTCCACTGAAGAAAAAAATACACATTTTAAAGTACCACACTGCATTTACTACAGTAATTAGCCTCAACTAGATGCTTGAACTTTTAAGTAAATTGCAGCAGAGTATTTCTTTTAATTCACAAATTAAACTGGTAGCTTATTTCAAGCCTATTACAAATTAAAGAGAAAAAAATGTTAAGTACAATATCAATCGATCTTTCCCAATGTAGTAAACAGCATGGCATATCATAGATGTTCAAATGCAGAAAATATAAGAAAGTCACAAGCTTCAAAATATGCCAGGGAAATTGACTGAGAATAAGTAGTTCATACTATTAAAGACAATAAACTGATGTAAGACCCCAAAAGCTAGTCAATCCCTAGTACACTACACATAAGCATACACATTATATATAAACATACACAATTAAAAGTAATAATAGTAATTACCCCAGTAACTGTTATATTTTTTTTCCTCTCCTTTCTCTTGGCTGTTCCTATGAGAGCTGTGATAGCCCCTGTCTCACAAGATGACAAATATAGGTGCAGCTCATATGTCTGACATTTGATTCCCAAAGAAAGCATGTATTCAACATTTATTAATGCAACGCCAGACAAAGACTTGACAATTCTTTATTTAAAGGTCAACAAAAACAAAAATATTGTATAGAGCAAGATGTATTGAAAAGTACAAAACAGGAATATAAATGTTAAATTGGGGGAAAGGGTAGCAAAGAAATACAGTTAATTGCTACTGAGAAATCTTGGATGATTTACATTTCAAACCAAGTTGGAATATGGAAAACTATACTGAGAGAAACACAGATGATGCAGAATAAAAAAGAATTCAAATTTTTCTTCTATACTTGGAGTATTCTTGGAGAAAAACACTATCAATTATACATGAGCTAAACTTTGGGTGTCTTTTTCTTCCTTAAAAAATATATTAAAAATGGGCAAATTCCTAAGGTTCCTAATTCTCTCAATATGTATTCATTCTCTCAATATGTATTCATTTTTAAATTTAAAAAATCAAAGAAATTTAAACAAGGTGGGTTAAATTTCATAAAATCAGCTTTTCCCTCTCTTAGCAATAAAAGAAAAAAATCCAGTCAGAAAATTATTTCCATAAGATAAAGTGGGAAAAAAAAGTGTGCTGTAAGCCCTTGGACATGTTTTCTGAATTGGTTCAGAAAGCTCACAATTAACCATGTATTCTTAAAGAATAATATTGGATGAAAGATTTATAACTGGAAAGAATTTTAGAAAGCTCATGTAGTCCAGCCTTCATTTTAGAGATAATGAAACTGAGGGAGTGATCTGACTGAGGTCACATGGGTAGTAACAGAACTGGAATGTGAAGCCAGGTCCTTTTAACTTCAAAGCTGACACACTTTCCCTAACTCATTCTGCCTTATTAATTCAATTTATCGCTTACTATTAAAAACTTTAATAAAAGTATATGTGTATATTTAACTAGAAATACTACATTCTGGTTGAGATGGGCTTAATGTCTCATTACTGGAATAACCTCAACAAACTGCAAGATCTCATCGTACCTCATCACTATTCTCTGCCTCTCTAATTGGTGCTTGGGGTTTTGAACTCCAAACCTCCAGTTAAGAAGAAGAGTTCAATTCATGTATCTCATTTCTCACTTGGTTATATTACTTTGGGACTTCTCTAACTTACTTCTCCAACAAGCCCCATGAAGTTCATTGTTGGAATAACTTCATCATCTCGTAAGATCTCATAAGCCTTGGTATCCTACTCCTGGTATATCACCCAACTCCTTTCAGCTTCCTTTTGTGTGTTGTCTTCCATCATTAGGTTATCTTTTTTTTCTTTTTTTTTTGGTGGGGCAAGGAGGGTTAAGTGACTTGCCCAGGGTCACACAGCTAGTAAGTGTCAAGTGTCTGAGGCCGGATTTGAACTCAGGTCCTCCTGAATCCAGGGCCAGTGCTTTATCCACTATGCCACCTAGCTGCCCCTCCACCATTAGATTAGGGGAAGGACTACCCTTCTTTTTTTCTATTTGTATCTCTGGCACATAGTAAGTGTTTATTGACTGTTTATTAATAAGATCAAATAGCAGAGCTACTAGAACTTAAGAAAAATTTGTATTTACAGTTTGTACTTACAGGCTCTCATAAAAAAAACTTTTGCATTAATGATGAATTATTGTTCAGCTTTCATCATTTTATTTTTCTTAATGTAGTTATGTTTTGTTTTAACATGACAGCTCCTTGGGCTGCATCTGTTTGGGAAGCCAGGTGCTTCCTTGAAGCTACTAGCAGAACCAGCATGGCCAACTGTCATGCTCCTCTTAGAGGCCTCCCCTGGCTTCCTTCAAGTCTTGTATAAAATCCAAGCTTCTACAGGCAGCTTTTCCCAACCCCCCTTAATGCTAGTCCCTTCCTTCTCTTAATTACTTACAATTTGTCCTTATATATTTCTTGTTTTCTCATAATTGCTTAGATGTTGTCTCCCCTCCTTAGAGCATGAACTCCTTGAGAACAGGAACTGTCTTTTGGCTTCAGTAAATCCCCAGTGCTTAGCACAAAACCTGGCACAGAGCTTAACATGCTCAGTGACTTGCGGAAAAAAAGACAGTTTCCAACGAGCCCCCTTACAGAGGAGTTTTATCAATAACTATTAAGAAATATCAATAAATTCGTTTAGCAATTAACAGAAAGGAGGAATATAATATGTCTATGACAGTACATTATTAACACTGCCATTGTTTTTCCCATAATATTTTACTTCTCAATGTTGTCTTTATATGGTCATAATTGTGTGTGCTATTCTTTTGTCTTTGGCAAACCCTATTGTTTTTTAAAGGCCTATTTCTTATAAGTTTCTAATGTCTATGTGTGGATAGACAAAAAAGTAACTAGCCATAGAAAGGATAAAATAGGAAGGTCCTCCATCTTCCGGAGTCCATTAGAAAATACCTGTGTGACCTTAGGTCAGTCTCAGTTTTCCCATATATAAAATCAGAAAAACAATAGCAGTTACTATACCAGATTCTTGGGGGATCAAAATCAAATGAGAGACTATAGAAAAGTGTTTTTGCAAAACTTAGAACACTATAAATGCTATTTATAATTAATATCACTGTATCTTTCTAATTAGGTGATAATAGGACAACCAATGAAAATGTCCCTGTTTATTTATGAACAGATCTCATTTATACCACCTAAAATAATCATTATACTAATGATGGTTGGTCATGGATTTGACTCATATGGTTTTGCCCTATTCCATGGCTACAGACTTATAGCCAGGTATCACAGAAATGCATGCCAATGATCACAAGAGAGACAGGATAGATGAGAGTGGATGGATCAGAAACAGTCCATCATCACTACCATAAAAGCAACTCAAAGTCTGTACTTTGCAAAGGGGATTTTTCTATTCACCTTTCTATTGATATAATGGTAGGCCAAAACAGCATGAATATAATCATTGTGAAATTAAAGATATCCACAAACACTACTTATCATTTTTATATTTTGCACACTTGTTCTGAAGAAACCATAAAGCATCCTACTAGAATTTCTAAATGGGATTTAACAAATGATTATCTATTAGAAAATACTAAATAAATGCCATATCAAAATAGAAGATCTACATTTGACATTTCTAGGTTACATAACTTTTTTTTTTTTAGGGCAATGAGAGTTAAGTGACTTGCCCAGGGTCACACAGCTAGTGTCAAGTGTCTGAGGTTGGATTTGAACTCAGGTCCTCCTGAATCCAAGGCCAGTACTTTATCCACTGTGCCACCTAGCTGCCCCAGTTACATAACTTTTAAACACAAAAATCATTAGTGAAAACATAAAATGCATAACAGCATTTTGGTCTAATACAAAATTCTTGTTGCAAAAGTACAGGGAAGAAAATACCCAAGATTCTAATTATTAGAGTAAAAAATGATTCTGAAGAATTCAAGTATAGAAAAGTATCTCAGCCTATAAAGCAAAAATAGGATACAGCAACCTTTTGTCTCACCTCCTATTAATTTTAATACATGTCCCTTTGTAACTTAAAAAAACACAGTGAAAAATACTGCAGTCTTTTTTAAGATCTTGCCCATATTTAGCCTCATTAAATATTACTTGTCAATCCAACAGAAGAGGAATGACCAAACATTAAGGGTTAATCACAGAATGTGTCATAAAGTTACAGCCGAAAAAACTTAATAATTACCTAATTCAGTTCCTCCAGCACATGAATGAGAAAACTGAGGCATAGAGAAGAAATGGAGAAGCAATTTAAAAGTTTTAGCCTTGCCAAAAATAGCATTAGGGCCACTGGAATAAAAATTGCTTCAGCTTGTCTATCCAAATGGTGCTATTTATTAATCACAGGAGAACTAGAAACAAAATATCACTATAGGAACAGCTTCTTAGAAATAGGGATAGGGACTGATCCTGAAACTTCACTGGTATAGGGAAGTCACAGATAAACTCTCTGCAAATGCACATCAGCATATTCTCTGCAACTTATAATTTAAAAGAGTTAGCAGGGGCACTGAGACTTGTCTTTTGACCTGCCTAGGGTCACACATAATATGGTCAGAAAATGGGCATTAAAATGATGAAGAAGTGTAGCTAACTAAGTAATCTGTGTAACCTTCAAATCTTTCCATGCCAAGTACATCCAAGGGCTCTCATTTGCTAAAACTCCAAATCCCTGTTTGCAGGGTTTGTCATCTTTTAGACCTCAACTATTTTTATTCATGAACCAGAGGATATACATCAACAAATACTCTCAACCTCTGGTTTTATGTTAACATTAAAGATAACATTCTAGACTATACCAATAGCAAGATTTAGACTTAGTTAATATTTTTATAATTAGGCATTTGATATGCCCAGAATACTTCACAGCTGGCCCTAAGAGGATCTGAACCAGGGTAAAAGAACTTGGTATAGAAATTCCTTCCTTCATTCCACTATCCCCACCCCTTCTCCTCCCACCAACCATGAGTGAATGTGTGTGTGGAAGAGAGAGAGAGAGAGAGACAGCATGCGCCATAAGTTGGGCTGTTTCTGATTTACAAAAAGTATAAGCTTAAAATCCTTATAGAAATATGGATAATTAAACATGATATAATTATAACATAAGGAAAGATGAATGATAAAGCTATACATTCCACCTGGTACTTCTAAAAAGTAAAAGTATTATTTGCCATTTTTTATGTTAACAGAAAAACTTTCTGTGCAATTATAGTCTTGTAATAAAAAATAAAAGCTGAAGTATGTGCTTATTGTAAAGCTACATGAGGTTATGGGTTTCAATATACAGGCTGTCTTGTAAATATATAAGGCATACCTGGGATGATATCATTGATATGCAACAGAAGTGTACTTTCGACACTTGCAAAACTACAAAGTTGTATTCCATTGAATCTTCCATCCCAATTTCCAATAGGATTATCCTAGAAATAGAAAATAGAAACATATTAAAAACTTCCTATTTTTTTTCTTTTTTTTTTTTGAGGCAATTGGGGTTAAGTGACTTGCCCAAGGTCACACAGCTAGTAAGTGTTAAGTGTCTGAGGCCGGATTTGAACCCAGGTACTCCTGAATCCAGGGCCGGTGCTCTATCCACTGCACCATCTAGCTGCCCCCCAAACTTCCTATTTTTAAAAAAATGCTGAATACAGAATTTCAAATTTTCAGTTTTATGTTATCACAGAAAATTTTCTTTAAATAATTTCATCTTTTGCGCTTTAAGAGGAAAATTGTTGAAATATAAAATGCGTTTATAAGACTATCAGCCCACTTTGGAAAATACAATACAAGAACTGTTATTGTAAACCCATAGGCAAGGTAACTAAATACTTTTTTCATATTATAATAGCATATTTCTGAATAACCATGTTCTCCTTTAACATATAACATTAGCAGTAATCTGGATAAAACTTGTTTCCAAAATTAGATTTTTTTCCCTCCTCCAGAAATAACTTTCTGATTATAATTCTTCCTATTCTAATGAACTCTTAACATCTTTTCATTACTTTTAAATATTTAAAATGTAAATTTAAACATAAAATTTGAATTTTAATATTCAATACATAACAAATAATAGCACAACATAAATAAGTTAAAAATATGAGAGAGCACAAATGTGTTAAGATCTGCACTACTGGAAGGACTGATGAGATCACAAGCCTATCAAAGTAATCATATGTCTTATTTGGAATTATGGGGGTATAATACTTTGAAACAATTCTATCATTTCAAATATTTCAGCTTTCCTTCCCCAAACAGGGAATAAGTTCCTCCTGGGGAGGATGTTTATCTTATATATAATCCCATAATACCTACAGCATAGTTCTTTCTGGTTCTGTGATCAATTGACTCTGGGAGTGTATTATATTACAGATAACGGTAAATAAAGCCAAATCTTAACCAAAAAAGTAGAGAAATGCCTCAATAACACAACAAACAGAGGTTTACATTCTTGGCCCAAAAGTGAAACAATATAGTTTGATGAAATAGGCACAAATCTATTTGGAAAAAATGAAATTAGAGGTATTAATCAATGTCACAACTAGGTAGAATGGACTCATTATGTAATCTACATTCCTGACTTCTTTCAATATTCAAATCCCCCAAAGTCAGGTACACTTAGAAAACACCTTTAGTCAGATGCACTCAGAAAACACCCCACAGACGTTCCACCGTAAACACTGAATAGGTAGTTTTCTTGTCGATTTAATAAGCAGATGGGCCATTCAACTAATATACAATCAACCTCTCCCAAAATTAAACCTTAGAGTTTCTTACCATGTCAACTCCAACAAAGTATCCTAAATTCTCTTTTCCTGGTAAGACATCACAGAATATAACTGTTCCAGATTCTATACCTTCTCCAACCTTCAAAGAAACTCTGGAATTTATTTCCAAAGGAGGAAGGTCAACCTGCATCATGTCAGGTGGGCCTGCATAATCACTTTCCAATGCATTGTCATCATCTTCTATAAGCTCTAATTTGTCCAAAGCCACAAAGACACCACAATCTTCATCACACCGGAAAAGCTGTTTCCCTTGGTAAATTCCATCAGTGAAACCTTGACCACGACCTTCTTCCTACATTTAAAGAGAGAAAAAATTACTACAGGTAATATGAGAGATAATTTTAGAAAAGTCCAAATGCAAGAAGTAAAAATATGCAGCAGTTGTCTAAAGCTAAGACAGAGTTACCTGACTGAAAGTAAAAAGCCTGTCTGTAGATAGAGAGAAAATACAGTAATGGTTATACAATTCAATGCATTTATGTACAAATGGATGAATTATTTCATATTTTTGATAGTATCAAAAGAACTCTGAAAAAAAAATTTCCTAATAATTTAAAAATAATTAACAGGTAAATATAAATGATTCCATTCACAAAATCGTAAAAATGCAAAGCTCATGCAATTGAAAAGTATAGCTGACATTTAACTTTGTAAGATACAATATCCTTGTAAACAAATGTAATAAATATTTGCATAATTATCTAGCATGTTTTAACTACCAACAACTAATCTACTACAACAAAATAATCAACAACTTACATGTATGTAATATAATCACAGTTTTTAAGGTGGTTTTTTCATGCATATTATCTCCTTTAATCTTCATAACTAACACATGAGAAGGGTTGGTATTACTAAATTTATTTTACAGAGGAAGAATCCAAGGATCAAGGACATTAAGTAGTTTGCCCAGGCCCATTCAAGTCATGAGAAGAGGAATTAGAATTTAAATCTAGCCTTTCTGAGTCAATTCCATGCTCTTTCTACTATATCATGCTACTTCTCTGCCTTCCTAGAAGAAATGATTTAAAGATCATGTTCCCTGATAGTCACAGATGGGACAACTGTCAAATTACTACAGTTTTGTTTTAGTTTTAGTTTTAGTTTTTTAGTGAGGCAATTGGGATTAAGTGACTTGCCCAGGGTCACACAGCTAGTAAGTGTTAAGTGTCTGAGGCCAGATTTGAACTCAGGTACTCCTGACTCCAGGGCCGGTGCTCTATCCACTGTGCCACCTAGCTGCCCCAAGCTACTACAGTTTACAGAAAAGAATTTTATCCAGATTATGCCTGTACACCAGCTCATGTGTAATAATAATAACAACAACAACAACAATAACAATTAGCATTTATATAGCACTTACTATATGTAAAGCATTGGGTTCTTTTCAAATATTATTCATTTGATGTAACCCTGAGAGGTGGGTACTATTATTATCTCTATTTTACAAGTCAGGATACCAGGGCAAACTTGTTAAGTGATTAGCCCAGGCTCAGTCACACAACTATTAAGTGTTTGAGGTCACATTTGAACGCTGGTCTTCCTGATTTATATAATGTCTATATGATTCATATATAACAAGAGAGAATAGTGTCTGAGAAACACATCAGTGATGCATCTTAATACATTTAGGAATTTATACAGTTTGCAATTAGTTTGCAATTCTGGTATAGTTTTATTAGGATTCATTTTTTAAATGGGCACATGTATTAGAAATTTCAGAGACAAAATTTTAACTATTATATTTATGTTTTGGGGTTTTTGTTTTGTTTTTGTTTGTTTTGTTTGTTTTTTTGTGGGGCAATGAGGGTTAAGTGACTTGCCCAGGGTCACAGAGCTAGTAAGTATCAAGTGTCTGGGGCCGAATTTGAACTCAAGTCCTTCTGAATCCAGGGCCCATGCTTTATCCACTATGCCACCTAGCTGCCCCCTGTATTTATGTTTAACTGCATTTTCTATTGTAGCTTAAAATTGAATCATTCTGTAATGTCCAATATAGATAGCATTACTTTTTTTTGGTCCTAACAATCAGGCCCTAAAAGAGCCCAATATATCCCTGAAGGGAAAACGTACAAACCTAAAGAGTGATGATTAAAACACATTAGTCTTGTGAAAAATCTTATTTTATTTTTAACTATACATTTTTCCCTTTCAACACCTTTCCCCCACCAAAAAGCCCAAACAAACAACAACAAAAAACATGCTACCCATTTCAAAATTACTTGTCACACTTACCAGCAACTCTACTCCAAAGAATATTCCCGACACTGTCCTCTCCGTTAACAAGGGTCCTCTGAAGCGTACAACTCCAGGAAATTTTTCTTCCCCAGATCTCAGTTGTACTTTGACAGGGCATCCCACATCTATTTGGAGGCCTTTACTTAGCCGGCTTCTGTTTTTAAAGAGACTGTATCTTTCCTCACAATTGGTAATTGCCAAAAGCAATTCTGTGAATTTTTCATTTATTTCTACTACATCCTTCTCATCCACAAATAGGACTGCATGTGGCTGCTCCAAAATTTTTAATCCAATATGATTTTTCTTGCCTTTAGAAAGAGGAATTCTCGCATGCCCCAAAGAACGATCTTGAATATATTGTCCTATACTCCCCTTTGGCACTTTAAGAATCTTTTGTGTTTGTTTGTCTGAAACACTGCATTCTTGAAGAAGCAAATAAAAAATCCGTTCTTCCAAATAGGGTGAAGTAACTTTTTCTTGGCTCCATAAGCCTGAATTCATTGTGATTCTAAGTTTGAAAGATTAATTCAAGAAAAAGGAATCACTAGCATATTTGCAGTTAAATGTTCCCCTCCCTCCCACCAAAAATAAAAACACCTTCACTGGCAGTCTCAAGGTTGGGTTTTAGCAAATTGATGTCCATTTTCTAAAAAATATCTCAAATCAAAAACCCTAGAGGACAAGCAAAAAGAAATTTTAAACTTTTTTTGACATAAACTAAGATAAAAGATATATCACTTTTATTATGATTATGAACATGTGTACACTTTATGCTATGCTAGGACTATTTCAAATATATCCAGGAACAAAAGGATTTATACATATGTGAATTATAAATACATGTACATATCACAATGCAAAGGCACTTATTCACATGTATTTTATACACAAGTATAATTTTGTGATTTTAAATAACTGAGTCAGGAAATAAAGTGGTATACCTTATTGCAACATCAAGTAGGTTAAAAGCTAATATGATAGCATTTACAAACAAATTCAATTTGTAGAATTAGAAGATGAGGAAAAAAAATCTGAAATCTTAAAATTTACACAGAAATTTTTAAACTTTTTTATTAACAATCATCAGATTCTCTACATTTTAAAACAAGAAAACATTTGACTTTGATAAGACTTAAGAATAAATGGATTTGGGGCAGCTAGGTGGCACAGTGGATAGGGCACCAGCCCTGGAGTCAGGAGTACCTGAGTTCAAATTTGGCCTCAGACACTTAACACTTAACACTAGCTGTGTGACCCTGGCAAGTCACTTAACCCCAAGTGCCTCACTAAAAAAAAAATAAATAATAATAATAATTAATGGATTTATTTTAACATGAAACCTATAAAAGGTTCATACATCAAAAAAAAGTCTAACATGCTCTTGAAGCTTTCTATATGTAATTAAGTGATGGCTACTAATACTATATACACTGGTTCAAACTTTTGGAATTTATATATGCATGTATACGTGGAGGGAGAGAGAAGGGGCACACACATTCATCTTGCACCAGGGAATTCATTTTCAAAAAATCATAGAATCTGATCTGAAAAGGATAGTAAACCCATTCAACTTAATTCCTGTCCCACTTTCTCCCCACTTTTACCTTAGAAGAAACTGAAACACTGAAAGGTGATTATGATTTACTAGAGATCACATGGGTATTACTTTACATATCGCAAACTAACCACAACTAATTTTCTTGGTAGGTCATATTTTGGTCAATGGAACATTTCACCTCTGAATCATTGGTATCGTTTCTCTAATCTTAAAACATTTTATACATAAACTTTTTTTCCAACTTCTAACAACTACGGAACTAATTCATATTAAAATGCCTACTAGGAATTATAAAAATATATAGCCTTATTACTATTTTATTAGGGACTTAATATCTAGAATATTTTTGATAGATCAAAATTCATATGCTCTGATGAGAAAAATGGTGCCTATGTATATTCTAATAAAGTAGCTGTTCAGTAGCAGCTGATGATGGTGGTAGTAGTAGTAGTAGTAGTAGTAATAGCTAACCTACTATTAACTAGGTACATAGTATTAATATAGTACCTCGGGGGGCAGCTAGGTGGCCCTGGATTCAGGAGTACCTGACTTCAAATATGACCTCAGACACTTGAAACTTACTAGCTGTGTGACCCTGGGCAAGTCACTTAACCCTCATTGCCCCGCCTCCCAAAACAACAACAACAACAAACAAACAAACCAAAAATCCATAATACCTATACTGTGCCAGGCATTGTGCTAAACTCTACAAATAAATCATCTCATTTGATCCTTATGACAACCCTGAGAGGGAGGTGTTATTATTATCCTCATTTTACAGATGAGTAAGTGCCATGCCTAAGGTCACATAGCTAGAAAATATCTGAGGCCACATTTGAATTCAGGTCTTCTTGACTCTGAGCCCTGTTTTCTACTCTTTGTACCACCTAGCTGTATTTGTTTTACTTCTACTTGCAATGCAAATACCCATTTCTTTTTTCTGCATAATTTATAGTACACTCATATTTGCAGATCTATTCAATTCTTGAATAGGTCTTGCTTATGAAAAACAATAATCAATTTTTTGAGGTCAATCAAATTAAAAAGGTCAAACAAATCTATGCATAAAATACTCCATTTAAAAAAGACTGTTCAGTAATAAGGTATTTCTACAATTCATTCCTCCAGATCAAGGAAGCTGAAACTCTCACAAATGTATTATATAGTCCAATCCATATTCAATAGAGTGGAAGGTATGTTAATTTAAACTTTTTGATGATGACTGGGGGGGAGGATCATCTTTTTTAATGAACTGTGATACTGTGCTATAATATAGTAACCAACTCGGGGTCCATGAGGATATGTTGCCCATAGGTCGAATAGCTGCAGCTTAATTTTATTTTAGCATGGGATTCTGCTTTTTATAGTTTTTCTATCTTCCCTTTTGACATGTGACTGTTACCTTTTCCTGCCTGCCTCTAGGAGGCAGCCCTCTCTTTAATTTGCAACTTTTGAGCTGTACAGAGATAAGAAGCTGTATAACAAAGCTTTTAAGCCTTGTATGAAAAACAAAAATATAAAGGCTCTGAAAGAAGGCCTGAGGAGGATTTCCATGAATTAAAAACGTATGGGCATTTTTTAGTTCAAGGAATATGCTTGGAGGATCTTTTCTCTCCCTTTTTACCTCCAGCACCATGGTTCTAGCTCCATGCTACAGAACTAAGATTTCATCTTGATGAGTGAGATGTTAATCATTTTTAAGTGTGCATGTATACACATACACATATTGAAATGGATTTAAATACAGTATTATAGCATTTCTGGTAGTATTTCTAAAAGAAATCATACAAATCAAATTCAAACTTAATTGGGAAAAAATACAACATTATTTTCACTATTTTTAAATACCAGGAACCTTACTTAGCAATAGCAATTCTTTATACATTAACAATTCTCATAATTCACAGTTATCTTAAACATGTCAAGTCACAATTTGAAACCATTTGCGACCATTAATACATTAGTGACATTTAGTCAAATTAAAACCTTCAGTTATTGAATTTACTATTGTGTCATTGTTGTTATTCAGTCATCCAGTCATGTCTGACTCTTCGTGACCCTATGGACCATAGCACACCAATGTTGTCCATGGGGTTTTCTTGGCAATGATACTAGAGTGGTTTGTCACTTCCTGTCTCAGCAGATTAAGGCAGAGAGGTTAAATGACTTGCCTGGGTCACACATGTAGTAAGTGGCTAAATTCATTTGAACTCAGGTTTTCCTGCCTCTCTGGCCCAGCGCTATATCCACTGAACCATCTAAATGCCTCACTGTGTCATTAGGAAACTGTATTAAAAATTAGTTGTATAACTATATTCTTTTTTTTTCTTTTTCTTTTTTTTTAGTGAGGCAATGGGGGTTAAGTGACTTGCCCAGGGTCACACAGCTACTAAGTATCAAGTGTCTGAGGCACTGAGATTTGAACTCAGGTACTCCTGACCCCAGGGCCGGTGCTCTATCCACTGCACCACCTAGTTGCCCCCGTATAACTATATTCTTTGCTTGGAATTTCTTAAATAAACTTTAGTTTTGGTATGTTGAGGGAGAAAAAATTATTTGAAAAATCTCTAATCTAGAGAAAATGGAACTGATCTACACAAGATGAATAGTCTCCAGGTACTGAGTAAGAAAATGTATTTCCAATTAGGATAATATAAGTGGGAATATATAATATATTATATTATAAGTAATATATAACACAATGTGATAGTATTATATTAGTGGGAATGAGTTCATATTAGAGCAGATGTTGGTAAAATGTGACACACATATTTTACCAACATCTGCTCTAATAACATCTGTATATACACACACATCCATATTTAAAGCATTATCAAGAAAGGCTAAGGTCTCTTCCAAATATTCATAAGTAAAATTTAGGTTTGGTAACTTATAAGACCTGTCTTTTACTGAACATAGGAAAAGGGGGTTGGGGGAAATGATAACTCTAAGAATTCCAAAATCCACTAACTTTGGCAAAGCACTACTTATAATTTTGTAACTACAGTATGATAGAGTAATATGTTGATTACATGTTATAAACAACATATTAATTTCATGCCTTCCTTGCACAAAATATCATGGAAACAAACAGAATATCAGCAACCCAAAAAGCTTTGTAAACTATTTCAAGAGTTGAAGTGATAGTTGCCACTAACACTTCAGAATTATTCAAAGCAAAGCTAATAAAAATTGCATTAAAGGTCAGGTTTAAATTGGAAAGAAATTATTTACTGAATGCCTACCATGGTCTTGATACTGAAGATACACAGTCCAAGTTGTCATATGCATATAACAATTGTCTTTGTTTAAAGCTAACCAGATAGCCAAATTTAATACTGAGACAACTGATAATAATAATATGCCCTTAACTAAGTTTCAAATCAATTGGATATATGCTTTAGTAGAAGGAGTTTCCTCACCAATGAAATCATAAGTCTGTACAAAAAATAAACTAATCTAATCCCCAAAGACCTGATTTATCTGGCTACTGTAGGTGATTTTTTCCTTAAGACATCCCAAAACTAATCATGCATTATTTTATCTGAATTTGTAAATATACCCTAACAATCTCATTACTGAAATACAGTAAATTTCTATTTCTCTAGCACTAGAAATTGGAAAGCTCTTACTGAGTATTATAATATGTATACTGAGAATGAGGAATAGAGACTGAACTTGTGATTTCACAGGTATGTGGAACTCCAAAATGGGGAAACTCCCTCTAGCAATGCAGATCTGTACCTTCTCTGCAATTTATAGTCTTTAAAGTTTCCTAGAGCAATGAGAGGTGAAGTGACACTTCAGGGTCACATAGCACACATGTATGCATGTATGTATGCATGCATGCATGTGCTATGTGTTATGTGTGTATATATACTCCATGTGTGTCATACTCCATCTATATAGTACAGATATAGTATATATAATACATAGCATATATATATTCCATCTCTATTACATATGTTACATATATATGTATGTGTGTGTGTATATATATATATATATATATGTAACAGAGATGGAGCTCAAACCCAGGTGATCTTCCTGTATCCAAGGCCAGGTGTCTACCCACTACATCACAGCTGCCTCTCAAATTGAGAGTAATCATATATCATACTCAAATTAACTAAGGAGTTAATACTTAAAATATTAACTACACTGAAAAGAACTAATCTTTGATGGTTCAGAGTATACCTCTGGATAAAGCATACTCCTTTCTCCTCACTGCCATTTTCAGGCTCTCCTTCTGCTGTATTTACTTCTCAACTTTTCCCCCTCCACAGCTCATTCCATCCATCTATTTTTCAACAAGTACAGATCTTTGTTTCTATACTCTACTGATCTACATGTCACTTTCCCTTCTTTCTCGACCAGGTCACATTCTTCTTCAGTACCCTGACTCCTAACTTTAAACTTGTGGACTTTGATTTACATGTGGGTATTTCCTCAACACCCTGACCTTCTAATTCAACAACCTCATTAACTCTTCTTTTTTTCTTTTTTTTTTTTTTTAGGCAATGGGGGTTAAGTGACTTGCCCAGAGTCACACAGCTAGTAAGTGTCAAGTGTCTGAGGCCGGATTTGAACTCAGGTACTCCTGAATCCAGGGCCGGTGCTTTAACCACTGCGCCATCTAGCTGCCCCCCTCATTAACTCTTAAGACCTATATCTTCCTTTTACCTCAGGCACTCATTATCGTTGTTCAATCATGTCCAACTCTTTGTGACCCCCATGAACCATAGTATGCCAGGTCTTTATATCCTCCACTATCTCTTGAAATCTATCCAAGTTTATGTTCATTTTTTCCATGACATCATCTATCCACTTCATCCTCTGCTAACCTTTTGCCTTAAATCTGTTCCAACATCAGGATCTTTTCCAATAAGTCCTGTCTTCTCATTAGTCGTTAAAGTATATTTAAGCTTCACCTTCAGTATTTGACCTTCCAGTAAATAGCCTGAATCAATTTCTTTAAGTATTCACTGATCTGATTTCCTTACTGTCCAAGGGACTTTCAAAAGTCTTCTCCAGCACCACAATTTGAAATTGTTGATTCTGTGGCACTCAGCTTTTCTATATGGTTGAACTCTCACAGCCATACATTGCCACTAGAAAAACCATAGCTTTAACTGGATAGACTTTGTCAGAAAGGCTTTAGTATGCTGTCCAGATTTGCCATAGCTTTCCTTCTAAGAAGCAAGCATCTTTTCATTTCATGGCTGCGTTGCCACCTGCAGCAATCTTTGAGGTCAGAAATATAAAATCTGACAGTGCTTCCATTTCTTCTCCCTGTATTTGCTAGGAAGTGATGGGACCAGTTGTCAAGATCTTGGTATATGAGAGAGAGAGAGAGAGAGAGAGAGAGAGAGAGAGAGAGAGAGAGAGAACGCTTTAAGCTAGTTTTTATAGTCTCCTCTTTCACCCTCATCAAGAGGCTTAATTCCTTTTCACTTTCTGCCATCGAAGTGTTAGCATCTGCATAACTGAGATTCTCCCAGCAACCTTAATTCTGGCTTTTGATTCATCCAGCCTGGCATTTCACATGATGTACTCTGCATATAAGTTAAATAAATAATGTGACAACACACAGCCTTGTCATATTCCTTTCTCAATCTTAAACCAATCAGTTGTTCCATGTTGAATTCTAGTTGCTTCTTGGCTCACATACAGCTTCCTCAGGAGACAAGTAAGATGATCTGGTACTCCCTTCTCTTTGAGCACTTGCCACATTTTGTTGTGATCCACACAGCAAAAGACTTTAGTGGAGTTAATGAAGGCTAAGTAGATATTTTCCTGGAACTCCCTTGCTTTTGCCATAATCCAATGAATGTTGGCAATTTGGTTTCCAGTTCCTTTGCCTCTTCAAAAACCAGCTTGCTCTTGTAATTCTCTGTTCATATATTGCTGAAGCCTAGCTTGCAGAATCTTAAACATAGTCTTACTGGCATGTGAAATCACTATGATTATTCAATAATTTGAACATTCTTTGGCATTGCTCTTCTTTAGGACTGGAATGTAAACTGATCTTTTCCAATCCAGTGGCCACTGATGAGTTTTCCAAATTTGCTGGCATATTGAGTGCAGCACTTTAACGGCATCATCTTTAGGATTTTAAATAGCTTAGGGGGAATTCCATCATCTCCACTAGCCTTAGCAATGCTTCCTGATGTCCACTCATATAGGAATAATCTATTACCTATAACTGTACTCCCTTCATGATCCTGAACTCTGAAATATCCCTCTCTGATAATAACTTCTTGTTCTTCTAACTCCTCCTCTGCCTTATTCCTCCTAAATGACTATCCTCAACATGACCTCTAATTTCTCCATCCCCTCTTCCTGCTTTCCCAATCTATTAGCCCTTCTCAATTCTCACTTTCCACCCTTCACTATCTTGATAAGAGTGACTATCTTCTACTCGAATTACTCGTTCCCTTGTTCTAGGACCATTCAGGCCCTGCCAATCCTCAAAAATAGATCACCCCCACAGCCTTCTACTCTCCTACTCCAACACTGATGAGCTCTGTAGGAGGAAGCCACACAAGTATCCTGCCTCAGTTCGCTCCCATAAAGTCCATGATCTTAACTAAATACTCACTCCTACTTAGCAATCCACAATCTACAGCTTTTGATAGTTAACTACTCCCTTCCTAAATACTCTCTTTCTTCCATGACTTCAAAGACACTACTCTCTCTCTTGATTTTCCAACTACTTGTCTGACTGGTATTTTTCCACCTCTTTTTTTGATTCCTTATCCATTTCCTGGGGACAAGTGTAGGTATCCCCTCAAGGCTTTGATGTAGAAACAAAATTCTCTCCTCTCTTCTCTCTCTTCTCTTTTCTTCTTCTTCTTCTTCTTCTTCTTCTTCTTCTTCTTCTCTCTCTCTCTCTCTCTCTCTCTCTCTCTCTCTCTCTCTCTCTCTCTCGGTAATCTTATCAATTTCCATGGGTTCAATAATCATCAAGATGCACATGACTTATAAATCTATATATCTAGCCCTAATCTCTCTCCTAAATTCCAGAAACCCACATGTACAGCTGACAGTTGACAAAACACCTAGATGTACTGTCAGAATCTAAAATGCAACACCTTTCCTATCCCCAGAGACTCTCTTCTTCCAATTTTTTTTTTTGGGTGAGGCAATTGGGGTTAAGTGACTTGCCCAAGGTCACACAGCTAGTAAGTGTTAAGTGTCTGAGGCAGAATTTGAACTCAGATCCTCCTGAATCCAGGGCCAGTGCTCTATCCACTGCGCCACCTGGCTGCCCTCCAATTTATTTTCAATGAGCACCATCATTCTTCTAGTCATCACCCTGATTTACAAACTCCAAGTCACCCTTTGCTCTTCCTATCCTATCCAATCAATTAACAAGTCTTATAGAGGTTATGTCATTGTCTTTTGTATCCTTCCCTTTTCTCCATTCACACTAGTCAAGGTTCTCATCACCTCTTGTCTCTTAAGTGATCTCCATGCTCCTAGAGTCTTCCTTTCTAATCAATCCTTCACAAAGTAACCAAAATAATCTCTCTAAGGCAAGGTCTAACCATGTCACTATTCTGTTAAAAAAAAAAATCCTCAGTGGCTCCTTATTTCCTCTAGGATAAAAAAACAAAAAAATCTTCCACTTCGCAAATGACACCCTCTAAAACCTAGTTCCAATCAAGTTCTTCAAACATTTGCTATTATTCCCCTGTATGTATGTTAATGCGCCAGGCAAACTGGACCACTATTAGTTCTTCCTTGTACTTGGCACTCTGTCTCTAAATTCCATGGCTTCATATGGGCTGTGCCTACCCAACTCCAACCTGCCTCAAAAACAGAATTTTTACTTTCATTCAAAGCTGAACTGAGGTGCCACCTCCTATACAAAGCCTTCCAAGATCACCCCAGTTATTTGTCTCTTAGCTCCTCAAATTACCTTATATTTGTTCATCTGTGAACATGATGTATTCATCCCAAAAGAACGTAAGCTTCCTGTAACAAGAGACATTTTTGCTTTTGTATTCCCAGCAACAAGGATCTTAATAAATATTTACCAACTTAAACTGAAGCACTGAAAAAGACCTATGAAAACACTGGTTATTTGAGTTTGCCTGTAGATCCTAACTAAATAGGGATTTACTATATGTTGATGAATAATAATATGTAAGTTCAGAAGACATAAATATTTAACTTACCTCCTAATGGCTTGAGGAATACAATAGAGCCGAAAAATATTTTATATACTAAATACCAATGAAAACTTCAGCAAGTTCTAAACTATATCAGACAGCAAAATTAAAGGCAGCAATTAGCTGAACCTCTATATGTACATATTATTAAAGTGTCAATATCTACCTTATCTAAAAGATAAAATGTCATTTAGATTTTCAGGATAGCAGCACATACTATTCATAAAAATCTCATTGAGGAAACAAAGCCAGTTTTGAAATTCAAGAACTTTGTGCTGAGGTATACTAGTTCTTAAAAACACTGGAGATATTATCCACTGCTTATCAGATTTCAGAATCAATACATACTTACTAAATTAGTATTCCTGATTATAATTACCAAAAAGAAAAGGAGGCTAATGAAATCTTTCAAATTCTTCTCGATACTACAGAACAACCAACCACCACTTTAAGAAAGAACCACTTTCTCTAAAGGGAGAAACTTCTATATTCTTAAGCAGGCTATAAAATTTGACTAATCAAGGGAAAGGTTTTTACATTTCATTATTAGGGAGAAAATCCTCATGCAGTTTAAAATTTCACCCCAACTTATATACTCACACAAGCACATGCAGAAATATCAAAATGGAAATGTTATAAGTAACCCTAATATGTGAAAAATCTATAGTTACTAAAAAAATTAAATTAGGGAATTCTTGTTTTTTTACAAAATAAAACAAAAAAAAGTTTTGTATACATAGCAAGCTCTCTCAACACAAGTGAAATGGAATGTGGTTTACATGTAATTTTACAGGAAGATCTACATTGCAAAAAGCAAAATGTACCTATAATATGATCCTTTAAATCAATTTTATTTTACTATATCCTAAGTGGTTTCCTTTGTCCTTAAACTTTCTCTCCCACTTTTCTTCCTAAAAAGGGTATAAACTATTGCCAATTTCATGATTCTTTAAGAATAGCAATGTGGGGGAAGCTAGGAGGCACAGTGGATAGAGCACCGGCCCTGGAGTCAGGAATACCTGAGTTCAAATTCAGCCTCAGACACTCAACTTACTAGCTGTGTGACCCTGGGCAAGTCACTTAACGCCCATTGCCTCACCAAAAAAAATAGCAGTGTGACTAGCATTATCCATCTAAACTCTACATGTAAATACCCTGACAAATATACAGCCAAGCCCTTTCTATTCCCAGATCTCTACTCTTCCCCAACAAAAATTTAAAAAATATTAGAAATTAGACTTGGTTCCAGACAGAGAAAGGTTAAGTACTAGACACTACCACTAAAAGGTATCTTATCTCTAATGCTATGACTGAAAGTAAATATTGGTTCCTCTCTAAAATACTTTGGTGGATGATAAAAAAAATGTTTTATTATATAGTATTCAAATAAGTTATGTTAATGGGACTTAATTTTTTCCAAATTCATAAAAATTCTTGGAATATTATTCACGACCAATTTTTACCTTACAAGTAAAAGTCACACCTTTGCTATCTCACAAATGACTGAAAGATAAAGAGATTCCATTTTACTTATTTATTGACTATGAAAAAACATTTGATTCAGAAGAACAAAACAGTGCCTTGCAGGGCTTTTTAAAAGGTACCTCCTATCTATATGACAAAATCATTCCTTGGAATGCAAGAGATTCTCTGGAAAATGACAGAAATAACCCAGTTCAATGACCTTCTGAAAATAAACTTCAGGTGAGGTATAAAACAAGGAAATGAATGCTCACCAAAAGTATTCCTCACTGTGACGGAGGAGATCAAGTGCAAGAGTCTAGGTCAAAGATTCCCTGAGGAAGATGAGGTCCTCAGATAAAGATGGGATTGTGTTAATTACATCAACTATCAAGACAGGGAAAGGTCTCCAAGAAGAAATCTGTACTCACCCAAAGGAGTTTGGTCTGACCATCTACAGAAAAGGCCAAATGGATAAAGACTGCCCATTGCCTTGACTTCAACATGCATCTACTAAATGGGCACCCTATAGACCTTGTCCAGTAGTATATATAAATACAAAAAAAAGTACAGATAGCCAATGAGCTGTGCCAGAGTTGAAAAGCACAGAATTGACTGGATTGCTTTCAAGGAGATTGCAAACTTTTACTGACCCCAAGCTTCGTATAATAGCAAAAGCCTGACTTTCCAATACAAACATTAAATAGGTATGTCTCTACAGTGTAATAAGATTTGTGTTGAAAAAAAAATTATTAATACTCTATGTTGTGTTTTAGACAAATCTACCAGAAATATCTTAATTTTTCATTAATCTAATATCCAAGTCATTTATGGCAGACAGAGACAAAGAGAAAGAGAGAGAGAGATACAAATTGGCAGAGCTCCCCACTGCCTTCTGACAGGACTCTCTCACCCAAGATGACTTAAGGCAACATTTATAGCAATCTTGAACAAGATCATATGTAAAAATAGTTTTGTGTTAGCATTTCAAATCAGATGGATAATAAAATTACTATTCAGCTGCTTAGTTGATCATTCCCCTCACTCCTAGAGTAAACAAATGGACCTTCTCCCTTCAGTGCTTCCATTTCCTTTTTTCTCACTTTTTTTAAACTTTCTACAGTCCAGTTGTTGACCTCATCATTCAACTGAAACTTCTCTCTTCAAAGTCACCACCTAACTCTTAAAGGCCAAATCTCAATTGCCTTTTCTCAATTCTCATCCTTCTTGACTTCTCTGCAGCCTCTGACACTGTTTATTACCCTGTTCTTGACACTCTCTTCTCTATGGATTTTTCTCACACTACCCTCTCCCAGTGCTTCTTCTATCTGACTACCCACTCTTCAGTCTCCTTTGCAGGATCTTCATCCAGGTCATGCCCCTAACTGTGGCTGTCCCCCAAGGCTCTGTCTTGGGCCCTCTTCTTTCATACTTCAGCTCCCAGGAATTCAATTATATTCTCTCTCTGTCTCTCTATAGAAACATATATTTATATACATTTATGCATATATACACACATATGTATATATAGATATACATATATACATGCATACACACACATATTATATATATATATATATATATACACACACACACACACATATATATATATATATATATATATATATGATTCTTAGATCTATTTATTCATCCCTACCCTCTCTCTTCACTTCTATCCTCCCACCTCCTGGGATATCCAATAGATATCTTAAATTTTACATGTCCAACTCTTTCCCCTAAAACTTCCCCCTTGGGGCAGCTAGGTGGCGCAGTGGATAGAGCACTGGCCCTGGAGTCAGGAGTACCTGAGTTCAAATCCAGCCTCAGACACTTAACACTTACTAGCTGTGTGACCCTGGGCAAGTCACCTAACCCCAATTGCCTCACTAAAAAAAAACAAACAAAAAAAAAATCCTCCCCCCTCTTTCTAACTTCCCTATTACTATTGAAGGTACCATCATCCTCAAAGTCACTCAGACTCACAACCTAGGTGTCATCCCCAACTCCTCATTCTTTTTCAGCTCCCATATCCAATCTTTTGTCAAAGACTATTGATTCTACCTTTGCAACATCTCTCTTGTGTATGTCCCATTCTCTCCTCTGAAAATACCACAACCCTGGTGGCAAACCTTCATCACTTCAAGCCTAGACTACTTTCAGTAGTCTGTTGATTAGTCTCTCTACCTCAAGTCTCTCCCCACTCCTGTCTAGCCTCCATTCAGCTATCAAAGAGATTTTCCTAAAGCACAAATGGACTATGTAAAACACTTATTCAATCAACTCCAGTGGTTCCTTATTACCTTAAGTATCAAATATAAAATTTTCTGTTTGTTTTTTAAAGGCCCTCATAATTTGGCTCTCTCTTACCTTTCCAATCTTCTTGACCTTTATTCCTCACCACCCCCAATCCCCACCACTACCCCCTGCTCCCTCCCTCTCCCCCTCCTTTTCTTTCTTTCTCTTTCCTCCCCCCTTTCTCTCTCTGATTCTTCAACACTGATCTCCTTCCTATTTCTCACACTAAACACTCCAACTCTTGGCATTTTCAGTGGCTGTCCCCCCCTGCTTGGAACTCATTCCCTCCTCATTTCTGCCTCCTAGCTTTTCTGGTTTCTTTCGGTCTCAGCTAAAGTCCCACCTTCTGCAAGAAGCTTTTTTCAATCCTGCTTAATGCTGGTTGTCCTACTCTGTTGATTATTTCCAATTATTACTTCATATTAATCTGTTTGTACATAGTTGTTTTCATGTTAGACTATGAGCTCTTGAGAGCAGGAACTGTTTCTCCCTTTCTTTGTTTCACTGGTGCTTAGCACTGTGGCCTGGAAAATCATAGGTGGTTATTAAATACTTTGTTTATTAGAATTAATCTTTTCTCAAAGGAGAAACATGGGTTCAAAGCATCAATCAATCCCTTCAGGGATGGACAAAGAGTATACTGTTCTTAGGTGGGTCAAACACTTCAGGTGAGTGGGAGCAATGATCTGACAAAAGATATTCCGTATTCAATTATTTGACTGCCACACTAAGAAAGTTTATTGTCCATCCATCTGACCCACCTCCAAACAGAGAAATTTGGAAAGGGTTTAGACCAGAGAAATTTTATTTCTCAATATTTCTATAGTATCCTAAAAAGCATGTAATTATGCTTGCAAACTTGGAACACCACTGCCTCCCAAGAACTGTAGATGAGGATTACATAGAGAACAATGAAAAAGCCTGTGATGGACATGAGTAGGATGTAATGTATAACCAAGGAGGAACTCTGAAGATGAATATGAGTAAAGGATATCATCAAGGAATTGTATTACAGAAAGAGAAGACGGGCTGGTCATGTCTCTAGAACAAATGATCCACTGGTATTCTTATAATGTCGGGAAAAGGCGCAGGCATGTTTGCAGTTCCCCTGTAGTGAACTTTTAAAAGAACATGGATGAGAGTCACAAAGGATGGAAGGGCATGGAATTGATTTTGAGCTACATCATTAAAGGGAACTTCTGAATCAATACCACACATTCAAGTATACTGCCTAATTATTTCAGTGGTTTTGTACATCAAAATCAGTTATATTTGATAGGAATAAAATGTGAAAAAAAAAGAGTAAAATCATCACTAATCATTGTTCTACTAATGTTACATATTTTATTACTGTGTAAAGAAGAAGCAATGTTGCTTTGTCATCTACTACAGGGAATAAATATAATTTTGACATTTATGTCAAACTGATTTTTCTGGATCATTTCATTTAATCCTTTTACAGCGCAGATTGTGTAACAATATCAAAAACCCAAACTTGACTCAGAATATAGTATAAGTAGGAAAAAATAGTAACATTAATCAAGTGATGAGTAGGATAATAACTTCATTCTCCCTTCTTCACTCTCATCTTTCCTGTCATCAAATTTAAGTCCAGTCTTGACATACAAAATCACTGACATCATAATTTTTTTTATTTAATTTTTTTTTTTGGCAGGGCAATGAGGGTTAAGTGACTTGCCCAGGGTCATACAGCTAGTAAGTGTGAAGTGTCTGAGGCCAGATTTGAACTCAGGTTCTCCTGAATCCAGGGCCGGTGCTCTATCCACTTCGCCACCTAGCTGCCCCCGACATCATAATTTTTTAAAAGAAAGCATGACATAAATGTTTTGAATGTATTTAATAGCTGTGCTGATTTTTTTCCTCTAAAAAAAATACTACTCTTTGTTATATGAAACGGCCTTGTGGCAACTGAGACAACTATGATAATGTAAACAGAAGATATCAATAAAAACTTATTTTTAAAAAAAGATGAGGGCAGCTAGGTGGCGCAGTGGATAGAGCACTGGCCCTGGATTCAGGAGGACATGAGTTCAAATCCGGCCTTAGACACTTAATACTTACTAGCTGTGTGACCCTGGGCAAGTCACTTAAACCCAATTGCCTAAAAAATTAAAAAAATTTTTTAAAAAAAGATGAAAGAAAGCCTGAGTCTTCCACCTTGTCAAATTTTGTAAGAAGTATCACAAAAGGGAATGTGTTATATGCAGGAATTTTCCAGGATTTTGCAACAGAGCATAAGTGTTTGGGGTTTCAATAAGTTCTCTAAGACCATTTTCTCCTGATAATGTACTAGTGCAAATCCACCCACTATACACTGAAGAACAGCAGGCTAATACTCAGAGCCATTACTTCTACCTAGGGTGTGAGGGGGTGCAGAAAAGTAACACTTGAGCAAATTCCATCTCTCAGCCCCTGAAACACATTAAGGACTTCTCATTTTTTCCCCTGTAAACCACAGCCTAGAAAATTGACAATCTTATTATGTCATATATAGACTTTTCAGTCAAAAAGCAAGGTAATGAGTTATTTTTAGCTGAACTTGGGGGAAAGGGAACTAGGATAAGAACAACCGTCTTAAAAATGCAAAAGCAACAGTTGTACACAAGTACACAGAACATGTCATTGTATATCAAACATTCATGAGCAGCAGTCTCTGGAATGCAAATTGAACATCCTCCACATCACTGCCACTTTAATATTCCTAAAGGTCAGGTCTGGCCATGTCACTCTTCTAATCAAGAAGATTCTGTGACTCCCCACTACTTTTAGGATAAAATACAAACTCCTCTGTCATTTAAAGCCCTTTACAATCTGGCTCCGGTCTGTTTTCCCAAGGTAATAGCATCATTCCCTTTTATTCACTCTACATTCTAGCAAAACAGGCCTAGACTCCATCTTCTGACTCTGTGCCTTAATATATGCTATCCCCCATACCTGAAATGCTCTCTCTCCTCTGCCTCTCTGAGCCTGCTAGCTCCTTTCATTCATTTCTCCCCAGGTTACAATCTGGACTCTAACATGCTTCCAAGCCAGGTACCATCCTTTGAACCACTGGCTCTTTTTCAGCTTCCTTTTATGTACTGTCTTTACACATTAGGATATATATATATATTTTTTTTTTAAGTCTACCCTTAGAGGGAAGGGACTGTCTTAACACATTGCCTGACACATAGTAAGCATTTTATAAATGCTTATTGACTGACTCCTTTCAGTGTCACCACCTTCAAGATGTATTTCCCCTCCCCCCACCCCAGCATTTTACATATATCCTATATCTACTTATCTGTACACAAGCTGAATCCCCCTAGTAGAATGTCCCCCTTGAGAGATGAGACTGCCTCACTTTGTGAGGCAGTGTTTGATTCCCCAGTGCCTAGAATATATAGTAGGTATATATCAAATTGTACTGATTGACTTGGATCCATATACATTAACCACCAGAACATTTACTATTAAAGGAAAAGAGAAATACCTTCTGTCCACAGAGAATTTTTCAACTAAAGAACTCCAAGTGGTTGTGTAACAGCATCCTCACCCTGAGGATGGAGAAACTGAAACAGAAAGGAGAATAAATCAACAAGAGACAGCAGTAGGGTGGGTATTCCTTTACTTTCCTGGGCCTCAGCTACCTCATTTGTAAAGTGATCCTGACCAAAAAGAGTCCTTAACCTTTTTTGTCAAGGCCCCTCTTTGGCAGTCTGGTGAACCTTATAGACCCCTTATCAAAATATTGGTTGTCTACTTTCATAATTGAAGGAAATGCTAAATTTCAATTAGAAGTTAGTGAACCCCATTCAAGTTCACAGCTGCCCTGAAATCTATCCTCAGACCTCTTGAGGGCTCGTGAACCCCAAGTTTTGGAATCCTTGGTCAGATGACCCGCTGTCTCTTCCAGCTCTAAATCCTACCAACCCTACCTCCCATTATGCCACCAGAGGAAGAGCGTTAAGCATTACTTTGAGCCCATCTATATGTCTCTGGGTCCCAAAGGTAGACATTGGTTCCCTGGAAGACTACCAAGCAGCCCGGAGCCTCAGTTTACCGCCCCCTCCCCTAAGGGGGAGGAGTTTAAGATTTATGGCATTTCCCCCATGTCTCCCCACCCTCCTCATCCCACTCCCAGTCAAAGCTCCAGGGGTGGAAGAGGCTGCCCCAGGGCACAAGACCAGCAGCGGCCGTTATTCAGGGTTTGGGGTCCCTCCTCAGGGAACGTCGGGGCCGGCAGGCCTCGCTGGGGGCGGGGGCCTGGAAAGTACCGGCGAGTGACGTCTGCGAGGCCAGCAAGGCCCAAATAACGGGCCGGGACGGGGAGCACAGACGAAGCAGGCGGCAGTGCCGGGAGCGTCGGAGGAGTTATGGGGAAGGCGCCCGAGGAGTCCTGCCTCCCCAACCCCGACCCGGAGGCGCCGGCGCCGCTTGTCATTCGCTCACCTGAAGGCGACAGGTCTGACCAGGCTGAACCCCGGTTCACAATCCGGCGGCCCCCGACTCCCCAGGCCAAAAGTCGTCGCCGCCACCACCGACTATTTACCTCGGGGAGACGCGCGGCCCCACGCAACCGAACCTGATACCTGGACCCGCCCCCGCCTGCCCCGCCTCCAAGCCAGAGAGAAGGAAGGGAGGGAGTGGTAGTGGGTGGGGGGGAAGTGGCATGAGAACCAATCGTGACCCGAACGACGTTCCAGCGCGCGCCAGGATTGGTCCTCCTCGTGACATCCTCTCCGCCAATGGCTGCTGGTCCAGCTCGGTACTAAGGGACTTTCCGCTCCGTCAAGCTCGGTCGAGCCAAAGTGGGGGTTGGGGAGGGCTGAGAGAGGAAGAGGCAAGAGAGGGCGGGGACGGGGAAAGTGGCGTAACGCTCTCTGGTTGGCTGTCTAGCAGCAGGCCTCGAGCCATCATTGGCTATGTGATGTGAGGGGGTGGAGCACTACTGGTTCCATCCCTCTGGGCCTCAGCTGTCAAAACGACGAACTGAAATGGGAAGGGCAGGGTCCATGGTTCCTGGGTGATAAGATTTGGGAGAGAACCCAGAGCTCACGCCCAAGCTTGAGCTGAGAATCAGGACTCCTGGGTTGGAGATTTACCCCGGAGTCCCGAAATAACACTCTGACCTTAGCCCTGGACTACCGAGTTTTCCAGTTCCTCGCTGCTCTGTGCCTCAGTTTCCCCTTCTGAAAGGAGCTGAAGGGAAGTTCGGCTTCTATCCCAGAAGCCTCCAGTAATTTGGGGATGGTCAAATTTAGAGCACTGAGGAGGAGAAAGTATTGCCACACATTTAATTCATCCTTCCTGGCCAACAGCCAGGGCTTATGGTTTAGTTAAGCATCTTTCAATTAGAAGGGAGGTTTTTGATTCCCAAGTGAGCCCAAAAATATTCAAGGAAGTGGTTTTTTAACTTAGTACTCAGTACACTGGATTCTTGTTAATTAATTCTTTCTCTGACAAATTAAGCACCAATTATGAAAGATGTATAATACTCAAAGGAGAGATAGGGGAGGGGAAGGGTCTTAATCATGACATAAATTCTCCCTGTGGAAAATTACTTGTTCCTAAGTGTCCGTGGGATTTATTCTGAGATAACAGCACAAAGAGGTGTCCATGTGCCAATAACTAATTACGTGTAGAGTGACTATCATTCACTACAGTCTTTCCCAGTACCTCCTCCTGGTCCAAAAGAGATGCCATCATTGGGCCCATACTGGAAACTTTTCTAATTTCATGTTACCTGCTGGCACTTGTGCAGACTTTAAGAACCTGGTATCACAGACTATCATGATCCTTTAGAGATCAACTCAAAACCCATCTTCAAACAGACTTCCCTGACTATTCCAATACCCAACCATGCTCTTCCCCTCTCTGGTATTCTCTAATTGTTTTAATTGTTTCTCTAATTCTACAATTGTCTCTAATTGTTTAATATCACTTCCCAAACAAGATCAGCCCCTCTGTATCTTCTGCTTATCTGTTCTTTTCACAGTATGTAACACAGGGCTAGTCATATGGTAAAAGGTCTAGCCACGACACCTTCAGTTTTCATGAAATGTGCTCCACAGATACTCATTTTAGTGCATATGACTATCCAGCTTCCCTTTGCTATACCTGGTAAACTCAAGAACATTTAGCTACTCCATTTAATCCCAGCAAAGAATGAGTAACAGAAAACTTCAGACAATCTCTGAGGGGAAACTGGTTAAATGTATTGATTCCAAGTTTCTTATCTCCTCTCAGACGGTAAAGAGATAAATATTTGAGAATTAGTGATGCCCCCTACTGGAAGAGATACTGTAGGAAAGCTCCACCATGAGGAAAAGGCTTCTGAGGGCAAGCCCATGTGGCGGGTGGGTGTGGTGTGTGTGTTTGTGTGTGTGTGTGTGTGTGTGTGTGTGTGTGGAGTGTGTGTGTGTGTTTGGGATGTAGCAAATGCTCGCTCTTCTCTCCGATCTTTCTTTTTCGCCAGGACCTCTGAGGAGGTGGAACAAGAAATGCTGACTCCAGGAGATAGATAGATGTAGGCACCTTGGCCTCTTCTCTCTCCCCATGAAATTCTTATAATCCTTAATAAATGCCTTAAAAGTCTAAATTCTTGCTAAAGCTTCAATTTATATGGTATCACTCATTAGATTTTTAGACAGGTATAGCTAGAATTTTAGCCACCTTCAGATAGCAACTATTCATATAATCCCTGTGGGGGTTTTGTTTTTCTCCTGTGCAGATCTATTCAATTTAAGAGACTGATACCTAATGATAATGCTCCTGAGAATATTCATTTTCATTCAGAAAAGTCAAGAGAGGGTTTTTTTACCAGAATGAAAATCCATGTCATTTCATTTAATATTATAGTCCGGGTTTTGTGAATGAGAAAAGGTCTCATGTGAGCTCTTACTTACCAATACCTTTCCCATAAGAATTCATAATTATTATGGAAACATATCTGGACTGTGTAAACCTCTCCTCATTTCATACCTGGCTGCACTTATTTTGGATTTCTTTGACTTCTCTACCATGCCCCCAGTAAACTCACTGGGAAACCTCATCATCTTGACAGATACAAATCAGCCTTGGTACCCATGCCTCATCAGCACCTTCTGCCCCTCTGTTTGAGGGGAGACAGGAGAGAAAACTGACATCTCATTTCCCATCCAGCTGTACTCAGGTTAGATTTCTTTAACTTCTCTGACTGTACTCATTTTGGATTTAGCTTCTCCACCATCCCCATTTGGCATCTTAAGCCCCAGTCAGCATTGTCATCCCCCATTTTATCATAAGCTCCTTGAGGGAAGGAACTATCTTTTACCCTATCTGGATGCCCATCACTCTAGAATAGTGCCAAGCATATAGTAAGTTCTTAATATTTATTGACTGATTGACTATGCTATCCTCTCTTTGGATAATTTAAAAAATAGTAACCCCAGAGAGAGTAATCTGACCAATCTTATACACAGGCGTTAAGATGCTTTTGAGGATCTCTACTGGCCTTTGAAACTTGTTTTTCAGTTATGACCTCCCTGTTCTGAATAATTTCAAATCAAGCTACCTTGGAAGATTACTCTCATTTATGAGGAATTAATGATTGCTGTGGAAATTTCCCCCAAAGCAGCTAACATCAGTTTGTAGTTTATACTCTAATATAGATTCTTCACCAAAGATAGCAAGGCCATAGAACAAAAACAAAAACTTGTCATTAAAAGATTACAAAACAGGGTGGAGTCGAGATGGCAGAGTAAAAGGAAGTATTTTTATTAGTTCACCCAGCATACCTCCTCCACAACAATCTAGAAAAGGACCAGACTGAATTCTGATCCAAAAATAAATTTTATTTAATTTGGAGGGGGGGGGGGCAGGGCAATGAGGGTTAAGTGACTTGCCCAGAGTCACACAACTAGTAAGTGTCAAGTGTCTGAGGCCTGATCTGAATTCAGGTCCTCCTAAATCCAGGGCCGGTGCTTTATCTACTGCATCCCCTATGCCTGCTAAAAATAAATTTTTAAAAATACCAGTGATTGGGGCATTTGGTGGCACAGTGGATAAAGCACCGGTCCTGGATTAAGGAGGACCTGAGTTCAGATCTGGTCTCAGACACTTGACACTTACTAGCTGTGTGACCCTGGGCTAGTCATTTAACCCTCATTGCCCCACAAAAAAACTCCAAAACAACAACAACAAAAAAAAACACTAGTTTCAAGGGGCAGCTAGGTGGTGCATTGGATAAAGTACTAGCCCTGGATTCAAGAGGACCTGAGTGCAAATCCAGCCTCAAACACTTGACACTTACTAGTTGTGTGAACCTGGGAAGTCACTTAACCCTCATTGTCCCACCAAAAATAAAAATAAAAAATAAAAATACCAGTGAGTTATTTTTCCAGCCCAGGGCTGCTTAAGGAGACAGAGAGGTCTACAGACTCTGAAGCCAGGATTGTCTGTTTAAAAAAAAAATACACACACACACACATATATATATATGATATAGTTTCAGAAAACTGGGAAAACTTATAGGAACTGATACAAAGTGAAGTAAGCAGAACCAGGAGAACAATTTTTACAGTAACAGCAATATTGTAAAGATTATCATTTGTGGGGGGCAGCTAGGTGGTACAGTAGATAAAGCACCAGTCCTGGATTCAGGAGGACCTGGGTTCAAATCCAGCCTCAGATACTTGACACTTACTAGCTGTGTGACCCTGGGCAAGTCACTTAACCCTCATTGCCCTGCCCCCACCCCCAAAAAAGATTATCATCTGGGGGGGGGGAGAAAAGGAAGGGCAGAAGATGGCAGAGAGAAGCCAGGAAGTTGCCTGAGCTCTCCCAAGTTTCCCTCAAAAACAACATTAAATCAAGCCTCTGAATGGATTCTGAAACAACAGAACCTACAAAAAAAACAGCAAGACACAATCTTCCAATTTGAGATAATTTAGAAGACTTCAGGAAAGATCAGTCTCACTTGGGCAAAAGGGGATCACAGCACAGTGTGGAGGGGGTCTGGGCAAGTCAGCAGGAGGCTCCTGGCCACAGCTCAGCAACTGAGGCTCTCAGCAGGCTGGTGGTGCAGCAGGCCAGTTGTAAGACATGCCAGCACTGGCTGAGAGAGCAAACTGCCAATTAGAAAACCACCCACAGGGCAGGTGCACCTTGGCCAAGCCATCCCAGCACAGGGAGCAGGTTTAGAGCTGTGAGGAATCTACAAGCCACAGAGGCCTTAAAGCAGAAAGCCAGAGACCCAGCCCCTATCCCCCAGCACAAGAAGCTTGCAACAGTGGCTTCTATGCCCCAGGAGCAGACCTCAACTTTAAAAGCAAAAAAAAAAAAAAAGCCACAATATGAGTAAGAAACAGAAAAGACCAAAACACAAATTCAGATGAGGAAAATACTCTCAAAATGCCAAAATGCCTACATGTGAAGCCTCAAGGTGGAAGATGAATGTCTCAAGACCAAAAAGCCTTCTTGGAAGAGTTCAAAAAGGATTTTAAAAATCAAATGAGAGACATAGAAGAAAAAATGGGGAAAGAAATGAGAGAAATGAAAGTTACACAAAAAAAATTATGAAAAAAGAATCAAATAGAGTGGATTAAAAACAAGAATCCTACAATATGTTGTTTACAAGAAACACATTTGAAGTAGAAAGATACACATAGAGTAAAGGCAAAAGGTTGGAGCATAATATATTATGCTTCAGCAGAAGTCAAAAAAGCAGGGGTAGCCATCCATATTCCAGACAAAGCAAAAGCAAAAATAGATCTAATTAAAAGAAATAAGTAAGGAAACTACATATTGCTAAAAGCTATCATAAATAATGAAGCAATATCAATACTAAATAGATATTCATGAAGTGGTATAGCATCCAAATTCTTAGAGAAGTTATAAGAGGAAATAGACAGCAAAACTATACTAGTGGGGGATCTTAACCTTCTCCTCTCAGAACTAGATAAATCTAATCACAAAATAAATAAGAAAGAAGTTAAAGAGGTGAATAGAATTTTAGAAAAGTTAGATATGATAGACCTCTGGAGAAAATTGAACGGAGATAGAAAGGAAATATACCTTTTTTCAACAGTACATGGCACATGTTCAAAAACTGACCATGTATTAGAGCACAAAAACCTCACAGTCAAATGTAGAAAGGCAGAAAAAGTAAATGCATCCTTCTCAGATTATGATGCAATGAAAATTACATGTAATAAAGAACCATGGAAAGACAGACTAGAAATTTATTGGAAACTAAATAATCTCATCCTAAAGAATGAGTGGGTCAAACAACAAATCATAGAAACAATCAATAAATTCATCCAAGAGAATGACAATAATAAGACAACATACCAAAACTTATGGGATGTGGCCAAAGCAGTTCTTAGGGGAAATTTTATATCTCTAAATGCTTACATGAATAAAATAGAGAAAGATGAGATCAATGGAATTGGGCATGCAAGTAAAAAAGCTATAAAAAGAACAAATTAAAAATCCCCAATTTAATACAAATTAGAAATCCTGAAATGCAACAGAGAGATTATAATAATTGTAAAGTAAGAAAACTATAGAATGAATCATAAAAAACTAAGCTGGTTTATGAAAAAAAAAATCAATAAAATAGATAAACCTTTGGTTAATTTGGGGGAAAAAAAAAACCAAATTACCAGGATCAAAAATAAAAGGGGTGAATTCACCACCAATGAAGTGGAAATTAAAGCAATAATTAAGAGCTATTTTACTCAACTGTATGCCCAATAAATTTGACAAACTGTGTTGTTTAAAAATCTAAATGTGGGTTCTAATCTGTTCCCTCAGTTTTGGGGGAAAACTGGGCTAAAATCACTGATAAATTCACCAAGAATTTAGGCTTCTAAGGATTTATTAAAGCTTGGATCTATTTGGTATAGCCAGAGACAGAAACCTTTCCTTTCCTAACAGCCCACATAAAATTCTACCACCATGCAGAAGTCTCAAACCAAAAGAGGCAGATCCCCTCTGCCAGAGTCCACTTCCTACTTCCTCTGTCCTCCTCCCAGAAATGGGAGGTTCTTCAAGTTGATTGGCTGAGAGTGGTCTCCTGTCGATGTAGCAGTCCATAGCCTCTGAGAACACTCCTTCTCCGGGTTGGCTAAATTTAAATTCAAGATCTAATCACCTTTAAGTGGGTACTTAGTAGTTCCTCTTTCACACCCAATTCAAACACTACTAAGTCAATCAAGTCTGATCCCTAGGTGACTACCAAATGCCATTATCTTAACACAAATCTAAATGAAATGGATGAATATTTAAAAAATGTAAACTGCCCAGATTAACAGAAGAGGAAATGAAATTCCTAAATAAGCCCATTTTAGGAAAAGAAACTGAACAAGCCATCAATGAACTCCCCAAGAAAAAAAACTCCAGGGCCAGATGGGTTTACAAGTGAATTCTACCAAACATTTAAAGAACAATTAATTCCACTATTATACAAATTATTTGGAAAAATAGGTGGAGTTCTATCAAATTCCATTTATGACACAAATATGGTATTGACACCTAAACCAGGCAGAGCCAAAACAGAGAAAGAAAATCATAGACCAATTTCCCTAATGAATATCGATACAAAAATCTTAAATAAATGTGGTGTATGAATGTAATGAAATACTATTGTGCTGTAAGAAATAATGAGCAGGGGACAGCTGGGTGGCACAGTGGATAGAGCACTGGCCCTGGAGTCAGGAGGACCTGAGTTCAAATCCGGCCTCAGACACTTAACACTTACTAGCTGTGTGACCCTGGGCAACTCACTTAACCCCAATTGCCTCGACAAAAAATTTAAAAAATAATAATGAGCAGGCAGATTTCAGAAAAACCTGGAAAGACTTACATGGACTGAAATGAGCAGAACCAGGAGAACATTTGTACATAGGAACAGCAACATTGTGTGATGATCAGCTGTGATAGACTTAGCTCTTCTCAGCAGTGTAATTATCCAAGACAATTCCAAAGAACTCATGATGGAAAATGTTCTCCACATCCAGAAAAAAGAACTGTGGATTCTGAATGAAGATTGAACCATTCTGTTTCTACTTTTGTTTTTGTTTTTACTTTTTTGAGGATTTTCCCTTTTGTTCTGTTTCTTCTTTCACAACATGATTAATACAGAAATATGTTTAATGTGATTGTACATATATAACCTAGATCAGATTGCTTTCTGTCTTGGGGAGGGGGGAGGGGAGGGAGGGAGAAAAATTTGGAATTAAAAATCTTATAAAAACAAATGTTTAAAACTATCTTTACATGTAACTGGAAAATAATAAAATACTTTTATGATAAAAAAAAAGATAATCAACTGTGAAGGAGATGATAACTGATCAATACAATGATCCACTACAATTGCAAAGGGTTAATGATAAAACATGCTACCCATCTCCAGATAGCTCATGGACTCAAGAATATAGATTGAAGCAAATTTTCTTCTTTTTCTTTTCTTTCTTTCTTTTAGACATAGCAAATAAGGAAATTTGCTTTGCATTATAATATATATTTGTAATGGGTTTTATTTGTCTTGCCTTCTCAATAGATATGGATGGGGGAAGGGAAGGAAAGAATTCAGAACTGAAAATTGAATTAAAAAAAAAAATTACAAAACATCTTTTACCCCTCCTCATCACCCTCCAAAATAAACACCTTTCTCAGAATCCAGGAGAGAACAGGTATCTTCAGTCCCTACAGAAGCTTTCTAGTCCTTGACATACCTTCTTTAGACAAAGGCAATGAAGCCCCAAAGTATTTAATTCCAGCTAATGACAAAGGAACCTTGCCTCATTCAATGTTGAAAATAAGTGTTCTGTTGGGACAAACAGAAAGAGGTTACTTCAACTAAGTGCCTACTGAAAAGAAATAGATAAAACTTTCCACATTTTGTTTCTGTCAAAAGTGTCTTCAGTCACGTCTCTTCACCTTAGTGAGATGCAGAGGCTCTAATTTGCCTGCAATTTTAGTTTCAGAGAAGTTCTCAAATGGCTCATTGGGAATTTGTGCTACATTTGCTTTTTCCTAGCTGAAAGATAAGTGTGTTTTCCTTGCCAGGCAATCTATTTCTAAGCATTCTTTCTTAAGTAAAAATTGTCTGATTAAAAAAAAAAAAAACCTTTTTTACAATGAGGAATATTTATTCTTCAACATGAAGCAAGTCTCATGTATTTAGAAAGTCTTATTTATGACAAAGGCAGCTTTAGTGACAAAATACTTTAATATTATGTATACTTATAGCTTAATGTTTACATAAAAGTTCATAGTCACATTTTCTATAAAAATACAAACTCTGAGAAAATACAAAGTGCTTTATAAATATTAACAACCTATCTCTCCCCACAATCCCACCCGTTCTCTCTTGGCTTTGTAGTTCCAGAAAGATAAAGAGTTGTGACAGTAGTTTTTTTTTAATAGTGAGGGCCTTATTTTGCACCTGATAGATCCAAATCCTTGAGCAGGGCTCATTCATTTTCTTCTTTGTATCCCCAGTGCCTTGCATAGTGCCTTGCAACACAGCAGTGCTCAATAATTTGTTTATTGGTCTTCATACAGTCAGCCTGGCATAGTGAATACAGTACTGGGTTTGAAATCAGGAAGTCCTAGGTTCAGATCCCAGCCCTGAAATTTCCTAGCTCTGTGAGCCTGAACAAGTAATTTTACCTCTTTGTGTCTCAGGCAATTCCCCACAACTAAAGCACAGACTGTGTTGATGGATAGAGTTCTCATACCAGGAACTCCCCATGCTGAAAGAAATCACAGATCCTTCCAGGAAGTTTTTCATATTCAACTTTACAAACATAAATATTCCACTACTGGCAAACCTAGATCAGAGAAACAACTGCCAGAGGTCTGTTTCAGAATTCCTATCCAAAAAATATCTCAACAGAGTTCATTTCATATACAAAAATCCAAAGGCATCAAATTAGAAAACCATCTGACATCTCTCAAAATTCAGTCCTTAAGTGACTTTAAAATGCTGCAATATGATGAATCTTAGTTTCCAAAGACTCCATCTATTTATGGACATTTTATATGATTTAAAAGAAATTTTCATATGTAGTTCAGTTCACATAGTTTTATCCCTCAAAACCCCACTTGTAGCCAGTTTATTTCAGGATGAACCCCAAATTCCTAGTTTTCTTGCAATTTTAGACCTGAATAGGGAAATTATCATTCACTATCAAGCTGCCCTTCCCAGTAGTATTGTAAACACCAAATGGAGAGGTAGAGCTTAGCCCTCACCTAGTGGACATATATATCAAATAAAAGAACTGAGAGAAGAAATATCCTGACCTATTCAACACATGAAGAAGCACCGAACAGGGTAGTATGTGTTGTGTATGTAGAATGTAAGCTCCTTGAGTGCAAGGACTGTCTTTCATTCTTGAAGAGGTCCATGACATTCAAATGATGTCATGACTTGCAGTGAGAACTGGATTTAAATGAGGGAGGATTTTGCAAGGTCACCAACTTCACTCTCTCCTCCAAAGCCTTCTGGGTCCAGTGGCAAGATATATATCAGGATGACTGGAGATGACCCCAGATATTTAAGGCAATTGGGGTTAAGTGACTTGCCCAGGGTCACATGGCTAGTAAGTGTCTCAGGTGAGATTTGAACTCAGGTCTTCCCAATTTCAGGGCCAGTGCTCTGTCTACTGTGCCACCTAGCTGCCCCAAGTGCAAGAACCAACTCACATTTGTATTTCTATGATCAGCACCTAGGACAGTACTGCACCTAGGACGGTGCACATTTAATGCATGCTTGTTGGTTGGTGGGTTGATTGACTGGTAGGGCAAACAGATGCAATATCAGAGCCCAGGATTCATGATAGGAGTATAGATTCAGGGCAGTGATCTAGGATCGTACTTAAGGCCCAGGAGAAAGAGCTACCAGGGTAAAGGGGACATTCATTTTTCCTGAACTTTTCCTTCCTTCAGCTTCATTACCATCCTCCAACCCTCCCCTTTACATAAACAATCAGGATTTTTATGGGTAGCATAGTATTCTGTAGAAAAGCAGACATTCAATTAAAGCTAACAGAGCTTACTCTCCTCTGCTTCAGAAGGTTAAAGCATAAGACCATATATTATGCACCCAGGAGATGCCCACCAACCTCCAGAGGGATTCACTAGATTATGTCAGTCAAATTTCAGTTTACAGGGTGGAATCTGGTAGGGGCTTGATGTAAATAGGCTTTAGAGAGGGATCTTTGGTTGTTGAATACTGCTCCAATCTGAAAGTGTCTAACTCAATATCCTGGGGCTAACAGGAACTGGGGAGGACAGAGTTTAATTCTTCATCAAACCAAATTTCCTAGTATACAAGGCCTAACTCAAAACTCCCCAAACAAATTGACTCTTGGTGATCAAAGCAGAAGTCTGGCATCCATGAGGCTGAGCTGCTCAATTTCCTCTGGAGTGAAATTGTTCCCTCTGAGCCTAAAACCATGAAAGCATAAGGGAAGTTTTTGGTTAAAAGAAAAAAAAACCTACTGCAATATTTAATAATCCACATTGTTATTTTCAGAAAACTTAGGTTCAGTTATATCCTCAGGTACTCTGTATGATCTTGGAAAAAAGGTTTAACTTCTCTGAGCCTTAATTTCTTTCTTTGTGAAATAGGGATAATAATATTACCTATTTCACAGAATTGTCATAAGTATCAAATGAGCTTCATGTAATCTATTTTTAAAAACCAAAAAAGCACTAAATAAATATGAGTTATTTATTATAAAAAGACATTAGAAATCATGTAGTCATACAAAATTATAGACATTAGAGCTGGAAGAGCCCTGTAAAATAATCTAATCCAACTTCCTTAGTTTTTAGAGATGAGGTAATGAGGCCCACAAAGATGTGGCTTAATCAAGATCACTCAGATAATAAAGCAAAAGAGTGAGAATTTGAACCCAGGTCTTCTGACAACAAATACAGAGCTCTTTCCACTAGACTGGTTTCAGCTCTCTTTTCTTCTACGTGAGAGCAGAGACAGGATCTGTATGTCAGCATCTTCCATAGAACCAGTGTCCTAAAAGTGTTTCTGTGACCCCTCACTACTCCTTTCCCCCTAACACACACTTACTTCCCTTCTCTGTGGAACTTAATTGGACATAGGAGATCTGGGGAAAAGGCAGTGAGATATATGGGCCAGGAAACTGACAGGATATAAATCAAGAAATTAAAACCACCCTATTATGACTTGATAACCATCTGGGAATAGAACTGCTTGGTCTTTGTTGACATACCCTGGGTCATAATTCACCTGATTTATTCAGCACAGAGTAAGCCTTTCTTTTTAAGGTGAAGTACTGAGATCAGGTCCAGCCTTTGTAATTAATGTGAGATACAAGGGAGGGGAAAATAGAGAAGGTCCAGAGAGGAACTAAAGGTGTGGAAAATAGAGCCCCAAAATACTGTAACTAAGAGGCTGCAGTTTGATTGAAGGAAACATTTCACTTGTTAATGTGAACTAATCACTTACTGGAAGGCAGCTAAGTGGTACAATGGATAGAACACAGGTCCTGGAGTCAGGAAGACTCATTTTCCTGAGTTCCAATCTGGCCTCAGACACTTACTAGCTGTGTGACCCTGGGCAAGTCACTTAACCTTGCTTGCCTCAGTTCCTCATTTATATAATGAGAAAGAAATGGCAAACCACTGTCTTTGCCAAGTGAAAACCCAAATGGGGTCACAAAGAGTCAAACATGACTGAAACAAATGAATGAAAACCTACTGGAATTACTGGTAAGAATACAGTTTTGGCAAATATGCTTCTGATATTAAGACTCAATGTTAGGGGCAGCTAGGTGGTGCAGTGGATAGAGTGCCGGCCCTGGAGTCAGGAGTACCTGAGTTCAAATTGGACCTCAGACACTTAACACTTACTAGCTGTGTGGCCCTGGGCAAGTCACTTAACCCCAATTGCCTCACCAAAAAAAAAAAAAAAAAGACTCAATGTTAGTTTTGTAAGTATGGTAAAACATTATAATGTGACTTTACAAAAACTTAGATATTACAGAGTCACAGCATCATATAGCTGGAAGGAAATTCAGAGGTGATCTACCTAAAATCTGACCTAGTACACAAATGTGGCACCTCTCTCTGACATCCCCAAAATTGTGACAACTATGTCTTACCAAAAAAAAATAGAAAAATTTTCAACAAAGTTTTACAAAAGGCATATCCTTCTTTAGATCACGCATCATGATTGTTTTTTGTTTTGAATATATGGTCAGATTTGTTATACATCATAGGCTAAATCATATCCTTTGAAATATAGCCACATATGGTAACATATTTTGGCCATTAAAAATTAAATCTAGGTTGCCTCCCTGCGAGCAGGAACTGTGATTTTTCCTTTCCTTTTTTTTTTTTTTTTTGGTGGGGCAATGAGGGTTAAGTGACTTGCCCAGGGTCACGCAGCTAGTTAAATATCAAGTGTCTGAGTCCAGATTCAAATTCAGGTCCTCCTGAATCTGGGGTGGGTGCTTTATCTACTGCATCACCTAACTTCCCCCTCTCCTTTCTCTTCTATGACCCACTTGATATACCCCAAGTCCCTAGCATAGGGCTAGGCAACTAGAAAGCCCTCTCAAATATTGGTTGGTAGGTCTGATTGAAAAATTGAGGAAATCAGGGCTGCTCAAAATAGAGAAAGACTTCTCTGAGGAGAGACAACTTACCAGACTGATTTGATAGTAACATTACTTTCCAGGACCTGAAGCAGGGCAGAAACACCTTGGTGGGTAATGCTGTTGTTGGAAAGCCTGGGGACAAAGATAAGAATGGTGCTAATAACTTGTGAGATAGTACTACAAATGTTATTATTCCCCCATTTTACAAAAAAGAAAACTGATATCCATCGAAGTTATGTGACTTGTTCAGATCTATGTATCTAGTCAGTTTCAGGGGAGCCAAGATACCAGCCCAGTTCCCAAGACTCCAAGTCCACCACTCTTGCCACTGAACTACAAATCTGAAGAGTTCTGGGAAATAATTTGACTTTTAATCATTTCTATTATAGGGAGGGTTGGGGATGGGGACCAGCTTTATGTACAGGCAGAATAGGGAGTAACTTGTCATGGAGTACCCCAAAGCCTGCCTACCTCAAATCACCACCTCCACCAGTCTGAAAAGGAGCCAAGGAGGTTAAGGAATAAATTCAAACTGTAGTAACAACTCCCAGTTTATACAGTACTTTGCTTTCCTTATAACAACCCAATGGGACAGGTAGCACAAGAATTATTTTCATTTCATAGGTGAGGAAACAGTAACTCCGAGAGATCAATGCTGAGAGAAAGGACATGAGAAGTCCTTAATAAATGCTTGTTGTGGACAGACTTGTAGATTAAGTGACTGAGGCTGGATGGTTTTCTGGGGTGTCTCAAATACTTGTTTTCCCACAGTGATCCTACCCTCTCTCTCTCTCTCTCTCTCTCTCTCTCTCTCTCTCTCTCTCTCTCTCTCTCTCTCTCTCTCTCTCTCTCTCTCTCTCCTTACCCTACCTATGCTAGCTATAACAACCACTTTAAGAATCAATCAATTGGGGGGCAGCTAGATGGCGCAGTGGATAGAGCACCGGCCCTGGAGTCAGGAGTACCTGAGTTCAAATCCGGCCTCAGACACTTAACACTTACTGGCTGTGTGACCCTGGGCAAGTCACTTAACCCCAATTGCCTAACCAAAAAACAAAAACAACAACAACAACAAAAAAAGAATCAATCAATTGGCAGAGCCAAGATGGCAGAGGAAAGGCAGTGAGCTGTCAAACTCATGACACAATTGCTCCAAAAAACATCTGAATAATGCCATAGGAAAATGCCTGGAGCAGCAAAACTCACAGAAGAATGTGCTGAAATCATCTTCTAACCAAGAACAGCTTGGAAGGTCAGGAGGAGGGAGCTGCTGTGCTGATACAGGAGTTGGGCCCAACCCCACAGTCACCCTGACACGAATCCAGTCTCAGGAAGTCCTCACCAGAGAAGGAGACCCCATAGCCTCTGAATCAGCTGAAGCACCAGTGTCGTCTGGAACTAAGCTCACAGTCTGGTGAGAGGGCTTGAGCCCTGGGCAGGGGAGAGACTACAGGGGTCTATGCTGGTGCTGAGGCAGAACTTGGATTTTTCACCTCTGCTGAGAACCAGGAGGTAGACTTGAGCTGCAGTGGCCCAGGTGAGGGAGGGGCTCAGGCTCATCAGAGCTAACAACCACAACACACAAAACTGGTTGATTAGCAAGTTGGTCTGAGGTCATCTATGGACCAGGGAACAGGCCAATTGAGTGAAGAACCTGATCCTCCTTAAATCATACTACCTGAGACTTCTGAAGCTTGGGATACTGCAGCCTGGAAACAGTGCCCCACTTTAAGGAGCTAAAAGTCTAGTAAAAGAAAGGCAAGATGAGCAAACAGAGAAAGGTGAAGACCATAGAAAGTTTCTTCAGTAACAAGGAAGACCAAGGGGCACCCTCAGAGGAAGTTGTCAACATCAGGGCCCCTATATCTAAAGCTTCCAAGAAAAATATGAATTGGTCTCAGGCCATAGAGGTGCTCAAAAAGGACTTTGAAGATAAAATTAGAGAGGAAGAGGAAAAAATGGAAAGAGAAATGAGGGAAATGCAGGAAAGACATGAGAAAGAAGTCAACAGCTTGAAAAGTCAAATTGGCCAAATGGAAAAGGAGGTACAAAAGCTCTCTGATGAAAATAATTGCCTGAGAATGAGGATTGAACAAATGGAAGCCAGTGACTTTATGAGAAACCAAGACACAATAAAGCAAATCCAAATGAATAAAAAAATAGAGGGCAATGTGAAATATCTTCTGGAAAAACTGCTGACCTGGAATATAGGTCCAGGAGAGATAATTTGAAAATTATTGGTCTACCTGAAAACCATGATTAAGGAAAGAGCTTAGACATCATCTTCCAAGATATACTCAGGGAAAATTGGCCTGAAATTCTAGAAGAAGAAGCTAAAATAGAAATTGAAAGAATCTACCGATCATCTCCAGAAAGAAATCCCAAAAGGAAAACTCCTAGGAATTTTATAGCCAAATTCCAGAGCTCTCAGGTCAAGGAGAAAATATTGCAAGCTGCCAAAAAGAAAGAATTCAAGTACTGTGGAGCCCCAGTCAGGATAGCACAAGATCTAGCAGCTTCTACATTAAAGGACCAGAGGGCATGGAATATGATATTCCAAAGGGCAAAGGAATTGGGATTACAACCAAGAATCACCTACCCAGCAAAACTCAGCATAATCTTTCAGCAGAAAAAATGGGACTTTAATGAAAAAGAAGACTTTCAGATATTTGTGATGAAAAGGCCTGAACTGAATGACAAATTTGACTTTCAAATACAAGACCCTAGAGAACCATAAAAAATTGGAGCTGGGGGACATACCTGGGGTCGTACAGTGGGTGACTGTCTTGTGTCTGAGGCCAGGTTTTAGCTGAGATCCCCCTGGGTCCAGGGGTGATGCTTTGTCCACTGTGTCAACTACCTAGGTGATGATATCTTTAGGGTTAAATTGAGGGGTGAAGGGAATGCACTGGGGGAGGGGGAAGGGCAGAGGTGAAATCCTACATGAAAGAAACAGGAAAAGGCCTATGGAGTGGGGGAAGAGATGGGAGAGGAGCAGGGCAGTAAATGAATTTTACACTCATCAGAAAAGGCTCAAAGACCTTAAACTCAACAGAGCTGCTTCAAGGAGGGACTAATAGACACACCCAACTGGGTGGAGTAATCTATTTAATCTGGGCAGTAAATGAGCCTAACACTCATCAGAATTGGCTCAAAGACCTCAATCTCATTAGAATTGACTCAAGGGGGGCAGCTAGGTGGTGCGGTGGATAGAGCACCGGCCCTTCAGGACCTGAGTTTAAATCCGGCCTCAGACCCTCGACACTTATTAGCTGTGTGACCCTGGCCAAGTCACTTGACCCCAATTGCCTCACCAAAAAAAAAAAAAAAAAAAAAAGAATTGGCTCAAGGAGGGAATAACGTACACACTCAATTGAGTGGAATAATCTCTCTAACCCTACAGGAAAATAAGAGGGGAAGGGGATAAAGAGAGAGGGGCAAAAGAAGGAAGGGCAGAGTCGAGGAAGGGACAGACAGAAGCAAATCACTTTTGAAGAGTGATAGGATGAAAGAAGATGGATAATAGAATAAATATCATGGCGAAGGGAAAAGGATGGAAGGGAAACAGTTAACAATAGTAATCATGAAAAAGAGAAAAGGGGGAAAAATTGTACAAAAAATATTTATAGCAACTCTTGGTGGAGGCTAAGAATTGAGAATCGAGGGAATGCCCATCAATTGAGGAATGATGGAAAAAGCTGTGCTATACGATTGTAGTGGAATGGTCTTGTGCTACAGGAAATGACAAACAGAATGATCACCAATAAACCTGGAAAGACTAATGAACATCGATGTATAGTGAAGTGAGCAGAGCTGGGAGGACATTATGCATAGTGACAGCAGTATTGTTCAATGAGCAATTGTGAATGACTTAACTACTCTCAGCAATGCAATGATCCAAGACAATCCCAAGGAACTAATGAGGAAGTATACTATCCACGCCCATAGAAAGAACTGATAAAAAGAACACTTGTGGATTGTACATATGTAACCTGATTGCAATCTTGTGGGGGGGGGGGGGAGGAAAGGGAGGGAGGGAGAAAAATTTGGAACTCTAAATCTTATGAAAATAAATGTTAAAAACTACCCTTACATGTAACTGGAAAAAATAACATAAATGTTTGTTGCTAAAAAGAAAAAAGGGTAGCTAGATAGCACAGTGGATAAAGCACTGGCCCTGGATTCAGGAGGACCTGAGTTCAAATCCAGCCTCATATACTTTACACTTACTAGCTACATGACCCTAGGCAAGTAACTTAAACCTCATTGCCCCTGGCGGTGGAGGTGGGGGGGGGAGGAAGGAATCAATCAATAAATAAGCATTTATTAAGCTCTTACAGGCACTGTGCTAGATGTTGGGGACACACAAAAAATACTCTGGTGACAGCTAGCCCTAGATAAAGAAAACTATTCTTTCAATTAAGACAGATGAATACTTCTATCTTCTTGGGCAAACATTTGTAGGGTAAGAGCCCAAATACAGTGACATGCCAGGCTTATATTATATCTAGAATTCTATGAAATAGAGTTGTTATATTTGCATAAACAGGATTTAAGCTATGGTGCATCTAAATTTGTGCAATAATGGGCCACCTTATTTACCCCACTTCCCCTCAGCCCATCTTTGTAAAATCCACACTGAGTCCTAACCTTCACTGCACCTCTGCCAAAGTGTGATTTTTGGCCAATGTCTCCACTGGAGTTAGAAGTGGAAATGTTTCCCTCAAACAATTGGCATCTTCACAGCCCCCCCCAAAACAACACAAACAAGCAGAGCTAAAGTGGATGCTTGTCTGTCAGGAAGCAGACGGTTTTCAAGAGAAGCAGCTGTCTGCTTGTCACTAAAGACAAGCAGTTTCCTGGGGACATATTTGCCAGGGCAGATGCAACTTTGCTCTAGCACCAGGCAGCATGTGATGCATCTCTTAAGCTATTTCAAAATGAGGCCTTTTGGCTCAGGACATGGTTTGGAACACTGCCTCCCTAGTACTGCCAAATGCAAACACAGCTCAATCCCTTAATTGCCACCTGCTTGATGGTTTATTTTGCATTTTAGTCCCATTTGCTCTTCCAGTAGGTCCTAGTGGCAAACTAGGTGGTGGAACTGTGGATAGAGGCCTAGGTCTGGAGTTAAGAAGACCTGAGTTTCAAATCTGGCCTCAAATACTTCCTAGGTGTGTGACCTTGGGTAAGTCACTTAACCTCTGTCTCAGTTTTCTCACTATAAAATGGAAATCATAATAGCACCCTATTTCATAGGGTTGTTGTGACGATTCAAGAAGATGATATTTGTAAAAGCCCTTAGTACAATGCCTGGAACATAGTAGACACTCTAATAATGCTTGTTTCCTTCCTCTTCCCTTTCCCCTTTCCCACTGGACTTGGAGACAGGAAGACCTGAGTTCAAAATGTGCATCACATACTTACCAGTTGTATACTCCTGGGGAAGTCACCTTACCCTCTCTCAGTGATAGTTTCCTCATCTGCAAAATAAAGATAATAATAGTGCCTACCCTCACAGTGTTGTTGTAAAAGAATCAAAAGAGGTATATATGCAAAGTGCCTTGCAAACCTTAAAGAAATATATAATTGTCAGCTAGTATTAACAATTATGGGGGGTAGAGAAATAATTCCCTTACCCTCCATTCCAATCTCACACTAAAAACATTTCTAGCGCAAGATAGCTTTCCATCCCAAATATTCTCCCTCTGAAACTGTTGTTTTTAATCACAAAAGTTTCTTGACCAAGTTCCTATTCTTTGCTCATGAGGTGTTTTTTTTCATAATGATAACAATAGCTAATATTTAGGTAGTATTTTAAAGGCTGCAGAACAATTTAAAAATGTATTACTTCATTTGATCCTCACAACAACACTATGGAGCAGGTGCTATTACTATATCCATTTTATAGCTGAAGAAACTGGGACTAAAAGAGATGAAGTGATTGGCCTAGGGTCACACAGCTATTAACTGTCCAAGGGAAAATTCAAACTCAGGTCTCTCTAACTCCAAATTCAGCAACTATCCATTATTCCACCAGGTCTTATGTAAAGTAGTAAGACAGACAGCATGAAACCCACAGAGTAAAGTGCCCTGCCAAACCAAATGTGATCCTGAGTCACAGAACTATAAAATGTTAAACCTTAGAGATCAGCTAGCCCACTCACACTCCCATTTTACAGATTAGGGAGAACAGAAGTTTTCCCGAGGATCCACAACTAGTTAGTGACAGAGCCAGATGCAAAGCCCAGTCTTGCATTATTATATCCCATGCTGCTTCCCCTCCGGGGGGTCAGAAGGTTTTTGTACTGCATCAGAATTCCATTTCTTCCCCTAGATTGAATAGCATGGGGACTCTATTAGCCTTGTTTGATACAGCACAGTGACACAAGTTACTTATTTAGGACTATGACCTCCAACCCCTCCTTACAGGCAGTTAGTTCCCAGAGACATTGCAATATTGTTTTCATAACAGTCAACAGGTTCCTTACTTGAGGACTTTCAAACTTGAATTTTTCTTAAGTCCATTCACCAGGGGTACACAGGTTCTTCATCTTGGAGACGATTTTCTTCAAGGGCTAGCAAGGAATAGCAAATCAAATAAAACCTGGTTATGCCATAATTAATTACAGGTAGGCTCTACTTTAAGCAAAAACCCACATCTAATTTTCCAGTTTTAACAAAACAAGTAAACATCAGAAGTAGCTTGTTCTCATTACATGATATTGACACAATTTCTTTGTACTCACAAAGAATTGGGCTGGGGGCTCCTTTAAGTACCAAACCCACTAATGCAACTTTATTGTTTTGGGGTTTGGTTTATTTTTTTTTGGTTTTTTTTGGCCTTTTTTTTTGTTTTTTGGGGGTTTTTTGCAAGGCAATGAGGGTTTAAATGACTTGCCCAGGGTCACACAGCCTAGTTAAGGGTCAAGTGACTGAGGCCAGATTTGAACTCAGGTCCTCCTGAATCCCGGACCCGTGCTTTATTCCACTGTGCCACCTAGCTGCCCCCATTCCTAATGCACTTTATTTATTATTATTTTTTTTTTTTTGCAATGCAATGGGTGTTAAGTGACTTGCCCAGGGACACACAGCTGGTAAGTGTCAAGTGTCTGAGGCTTGGATTTGAACTCAGGTACTCCTGAATCCAGGCCCAGTGCCTCTATCCACTGTGCCATCTAGCCGTGCCCCCCCAATGCACTTTAAATGAAATTTGATGGGCATGCAATTTTTAGGACCAAATCTCTTCCTTAGAGTGAGGTGCCCCTGTGGTTTTATTTTCAAGTAGGAAATATCAAAATGATTTATAATCTGCCGAAAACTCAGCAGAGATGATTTGCTGTGCTGATGAAGTCATGTCACTATGCTTTTCTTCGATGACCCCAAGTAGGATCTCAGTGCCTGCCTCCACCCTTAACTCAAGCTTAGAAATTCACTTTTCATCTAAATACTTAAGTCTGCAACTATATCTTTTAGTCCTATAATTCACTGACCTCTTCAAGAGAAGAAGGTGTATTTAAATACAAGGAATAATATCATCAATTCTGGATTAGAAGAATTAACAAAAAAAAAAAAAGGAAAAGGGACTTCAATGAGAAAAATAATTAATAGCTAGCATTTATAAGGTACTTTAAGATTTGCAAAGTACTTTATAAATATTATTTCATTTTATCTTTAAAACAACCTGGGCGGAGGCAGCCGTAAGTGGCCCAGTGGATAAAGCACTGGTCCTGGATTCAGAAGGACTTGAGTTCAAATCCAACCTCATACACTTGACACTAGCTGTGTGACTCTGGGGCAAGTCACTTAACCCTCATTGCCCCACAAAAAAACAAACAAAAACAACCTTTGGGGGCAGCTAGGTGGCGCAGTGGATAAAGCACCAACCTTGGATTCAGGAGGACCTGAGTTCAAAACCCAACCTTGGACACTTGCCACTTACTAGCTGTGTGACCCTGGGCACAAGTCACTTAACCCCCATTGCCCTGCCCCAAAAAAAAAACCCACAACTTTGGGAGGTAGGTGATGTTATTATCATCATTTTTATAGATGAGGAAACTGAGACAGAAAGTCAATGACTTGCTCAAGTCAAGTGACACCAGCTAGCAAGTGCCTATGGGAGGACCTGAACCCAGGTCTTCCTGACCCCCAAGTCCAGCCTCCAAGTTTATCCACTGCCCACTACCTAGATGCCTGCAGGTAAACAAAGAAGAAAAAAGAGCCAGAGAGGATAGCAGGCTTGTGGCAGGAGGAAGCGAGAGTAGAATAATGGGGCCTAAAGAAAAAAGGGGGGAAAAGAAGGCCCTTGAACATATTTAGAGTGAAAGTACTCTGAGGTTCTTCTCAAAGAGGAAAGAACTGGACCTTCTGAGGATCAAAGGATCAGAGAGGTAGCAGGTTGCAACAGGGCTCAGAGGAAAGCAGCTGCCTTAAGATCCATAACTATGATCAGGTGAAAGATCATCCAGTAAAAGTCAGAGAAAGAAGGGGGGGGGGGTTGTGGCCTGGTGACACCCCTGTTGGAGAGCAGTTATTTTTCAACCTGGTAACAATAAAGAAGTCTAATGACTTTCCAGGGCATGTGGCAAGGAAGCTCTGAAGCTGTATCAGACCTGACGACTGACACCCATTTCTAGTGAGTCATATAGGCACACATGATATTGCCATATCCGTCTGCTCCCAGAGTATTAGTGCTGTTCTTGGCCTATGTAAAGTGCTTAATAATGTTTCTTAATTGTCTATTAGAAAGAAACTAGAATAATTTCCCTAAGAATGGAGTTTAGGGCAAGAAACTAAAGTAGATCATTTGAGTATGAGTCATATTTTCATCACTTCAATGGATCAAAGGCAAGGGCCTTTAGAAGAGAAAAAAAAAGCCTATTGAGAAGTGAACAGCTGGATAAAATGGTGTTTGAGAACAAGATTGCATTCTGGACTAGGGTTTAAAATATAGGAATTATGGGCTCTAGGTCTAGGAGGGAGTGCACATAAATAAAGGTAAGGAATATATCTGCCTGGAGTATTCCAAGTCTAATCTCAAGGACTGAAAATTAAGAAGAGAAAACAAATTATCAGAAAGTTTGGTATCATTTAGAATACCAACAGAGCAGGTGAAAGAAAAATAGTAAAGATGCCCAGAAATGCACAGTAGACAAAATCCAAGGAAGGAGCCAGCAATAAAATTCATGACCTCAGATGTCTGTACTTAACACATAGCTAAACAGGAGATGCCAAATTTTGCCTCAAAGTTATCATTAGCATGTGGTAGGACAGAACCCCTGACTAGAGAATGAATATAGAAAGGTATAACCTTATTCAAAATTAACATGATAAGTTCAAGAAGGTTAAGAACAACAACAAAACATTACATATAGCAAAAATATTCATATGCAGCACTTTTTGTTTTGGTTTTTGGTGAGGCAATTTGGGGGTTAAGTGACTTGCCTAGGATCACAAGATAGTAAGTGTCAAGTGTCTGAGGCTGGATTTGAACTCAAGGTCCTCCGGAACTCCAGGGCCGGTGCCTCTATCCACTGCACCACCTAGCTGTCCCTGCCCGCACTTTTTGTTACTATGCAAAGCACTATTAAACAATGTAGAATGCCCACCAACTGGGAACGGCTAAACAAATTGTAGTCCATGAATGTAATGGAATGTTACTGAGGTTTCCTAAGAAATAATCAATATAAGAACTACTGAGAAGCACAGGAAGCCATACAGATGCAGAGGCAAGGAAGCAGAAGAAAGCAGAATGTTTAATAACCACAATAACAGAAAAGACAAAACCAAAGCCAAATTGAACAATGATGCAATTATAATGACCAAGTCTGATCCTGGGGATGAGAAAATGTAGCTCCCTCTTTTCTTAGCTGATGGGAGTGGGGAGGGGACGAGGTAGGATAATTATGTGAAGTAGATAGCATATACTGTCAGATTGAGTTGATGTGATTGGTTGGTTTTACTGGAATGCTCCTCTCCCTTTCTCCCTTTAAAAAAATTCTCATGTTACAAACAATAGTTTGTTGAGTGTGGAAGAGGGGAGGAAAATTTGGAAATGAAGGTGATGTAAAAAAAAAAGACATCAATACAAATAAAGAAAAAGGGGGCAAAAGAACAAGATAAGGAGGGGAGGGGTACAAATAGCACCATAGAATTATAATAATGATGATGATGTTGAGGAAGAGAATAGCTAACACATTAATCGATGCTTTAAAGTGTGCAAAATACTTTATCTCATTTGACCATAAATAACTCTGTAAAGTAGGATACTAGAATTATCCCCATTTTACAGGGACAGAAACAGATTCAGAGAAACTAAGTCATCTATCTGGGGTCACTAAATAGGAAGTGTCTGAGGCAGAGGTCAAACTCAGCTGGTCCCCTGGATCCAAAAGCAACAACAATCTTCACTGTATGACATTGCTTCTCTAGACCATGTAGCTCTCGTATATCTCGCATGATTTTCACAATCAAAAAGCCATCGGGGGGGGGCTAGGTGGCGCAGTGGATAAAGCCCCGGCCCTGGATTCAGGAGTACCTGAGTTCAAATCCGGCCTCAGACACTTAACACCTTACTAGCTGTGTGTCCCCTGGGCAAAGTCACTTAACCCCAATTGCCTCACAAAAAAACAAAAAACAAAACAAAAAAAAAAACCAAAAACCCATCTACACTCTTCACCTATTCATATGGATTTGGGAAGTAGCTTCCTGATTTGTCTCCCTACTTTTCATCTCTCTCTCCTCTAATCAATCCTCTGCACTGCTGCCAAAGTATCTTATTCCCTAAAGTCTGGAATCCTACACTACATTTCTCCCCCATCCAAGACCTTTAGGGGATCTGGGATAAAATACAGACTCCTCTGTTGGCACTTAAAGTCCTTCGCAATCCGACTCTTCAAAACGGCCAACATTTCATTATGCATGCATTGTATAATGTCTAATTGTATAAAGTGTAGTTCTCCAAACATCACACTTTACCTTCTGCTTCTGTGCTTTTGCCCAGGCTGTCCCTCCTCACCATTGTCTCTTGGAATTCCCCAGACCCCTCGAAAGCTCGGTTCAAAGGCTGCCTGCTACAAGAGGGCTTTCTCCATTTCCTCAGTTGTTAGTGCTCTCCCTCCCCCCTAAGACCTACTTTGTAGTCATTTTGTATATATTTTGTAGTTATTTATCCATTATAGTAGTAGAATGTGAGACTCTCAAAGCTGGAACTGTTTTGTAACCCTAGTGCCTAAACAGAGAGTAGGTGTATATTAAATGCTTTCTAAAATGAATTAACTGGAAAGGAATATGCAAAAAACCCAGGGCACTAGAGCTTATGGGTAAGATCAACATGAGGCATAAACAAAAGCAATATTATCACTAGAACAGCAGGGAAAGGCTAAACAAGGTGTAATACGTGAATTGAGTGGAATATTAATGTACCTTATAAAAATAATGGATATGAGAAAAATAGAGAAACTCGTGGAAAGATTTACCTGAATTGATGAAAATGAAAACAGCAGGAACATGAAAATAATATTGAATAGTCACTTCAGTGATGTAAATGGGAAGAACAACAACCACAGCAACATCAAAGAAAGTTGAACCTGTATAAGTATTATATCAAGTTGGCCCCAACAGAAGAAAGGAGAAAAAGCACCTCCCTCCCATCTTTACAGAGGCTTGGGGACTATGGCGGTACAGAACACTCCATTATACTGTCAGACTTAGTTAATGTGTTAACTTTATCAAACTTTCTTTGTCTTTTAAAAAATTATTTAATATAAGGGATTGTCCATTGGCTAGGGGAGAGAGAGAAGTCTCTTTGTAAATGAAGGTAATGTAAAAACAAAATATCTCAATATCGACTACCTAGAAAGAATTAGGAAATAACAAGATGTTCAGGAAACAGATCACAAGCCGGGGCCATGTAGGCATGTTTTAATAGTGATTGGGGACTTCAAATTATCCAGACATTTGTTAGAGTGTTCTCTCGTGCCAATATCAAAGCTGCTAATAATTTGACATCTGTTATGATAATTTTACCATTCAATAAGGTAATAAAAAAAAATGAGCAAGGAAAACAAATTCTAAATCCAATTCTAACCAATAAACAGGAACTAATTGCTGAGGTGAAAATCGAAGGAACCCTTCGAAAATTACCACCATCCTAGCAATTATTATAGAGGAGTGGCCATGCAACTAGATTTAGGGAAAACATTTCAAAGAATTCAGAGAAAATCTAAGCAAAATACTATTTCCTCAGCTTTTTTTTTTTTTTGTTTTTGTGAGGCAATTGGGGTTTAAGTGATTTGCCAGGATCCACACAGCTTGTAAGTGTCAAGTGTCTGAGGCTGGATTTGAACTCGGTCCTCCTGACTCCAGGGCCAGTGCTCTATCCACTGTGCCACCTAGCTGCCCCCCCCCAGCTCTTAAGCTAATACTCCCCAAAACCATTCCTACCCATCCCTCTTATCTTCCATCTCTATTTACTGGCTCATTCCTAGCTGCCTACAAATGAATGTTACCCAGTATGTTCTCCATGCTTAAAAAGACATTACTTAACCCTAACATCACCTCAACCTATCAAGTAATTTCTCTCCTTCCTTTTAAAGCAGATGACTCGGGGCAGGGGGTGGGGGAAGGGGCGGGGGAGCCTATCTGTACCTTTATTTCCTGTCTTCCTATTCAATTCTGAGTTCCCTATTATATGGCTTCATGATTTCATCAATCAATTGAAACTACTCTTTCTAAAGTTACTAATAATCTCTTATTACAAATCTGCTGGTTTTTCCTCAGTCATCATCCTTTTTGACCTTTCTTTCCAGCATATGATAATGCTGACAACCTTCTCCTGGATACTCTTTCTCTTTGGGTTTTCAGAGCACTTATCTCTCATATCTCCTATTCTAACCATTTTAATTTCTAACTTCTGTTTCTAATTTCTCTCTAAATGTTCCTTCTTGAATTTCCTCTGTTGCATCAATTGTCCCATATTCAAATCCTTAACTGTCAGTATACTTCAAAAATTCTCTCCTGGACCCATTTTACTTCTTTCTCTATGTTCTTTTTCCTTGGAAACCTCATCAGCTCCCATCAGTTATCCTCTCTAGATAGATGATACCCAAATTTCAACACCCAGCCCTGGTTTCTCCTCCAGAGGTATATTACATCCACATCTGTAACTTCCTGTTTGACATTTCAGATTTTATCTCACCATAGGAATCTCAACCTCAACAAGTCCAAAATAGTACTTGTCTTCCTCCCCACCCCCAAAACTATTCCTGCCACTCTATCTACACTTTCCTATTTCTGTTGAGGATGCCAACATCCTTCCAGTTACCCAGGTTTACAAACCTAATTCATTCTTTTTTTTTTTTTTTTTTTTTTTTTTAGTGAGGCAATTGGGGTTAAGTGACTTGCCCAGGGTCACACAGCTAGTAAGTGTTAAGTTCTCATGAGGCCGGATTTGAACTCAGGTACTCCTGAATCCAGGGCCGGTGCTTTATCCACTGTGCCCACCCTAGCTGCCACTAACCTAATTCATTCTTTTTTTTTTTTTTGGTGAGGCAGTTGGGGTTAAGTGACTTGCTCAGGGTTCACACAGCTAATAAGTGTCAAGTGTCTAGATGCTGGATTTGAACTCAGGTCCCTCCTGAATCCAGGGCCAGTGCTCTATCCACTGTGCACCTAGCTGCCTCCTTAATTCATTCTTAACCCCTCGCTCTCTCTTTTCACCCCTATTATCCCATATACTTGCCCAAGTCTTATGACTCTCCCTTCACAACTTCTCTCACATCTTTCCCCTTCTCTCCATTCATATGGCCACCATGCTAGGTCAGACCTTTATAACCTCTTCTGCCTATACTAAATGCAATGACTTTCTAATTGGTTTTCCCTGCCATAAGTCTTTTCCTTCTCGTATCAATCCTCCACATAGCCGCCATTGACATGACTTCTTACTTTCCTTGCACATAATATTTTTATCCTATGCCCTTTCCCTAAACTGTCTCCCTGGTTTGAAATGCAATCCCTCTTGTTCTATGTCTCTTAGAATCCTCAGTTTCTTTCAAAAGCTCATGTCAAAAGAGACTTACTATATTAGGTTTTTCCTTATCCTCAGGCTTGCTAGTGTCTCTTTTTACCAAAAAAAAAAAAATGTATTTATTTTGCAAATACTTTTATATGTACATATCACCTCCCCCAATCAATGCCTTGGAAGTTGGTTGAATTCCCACTCCTAGAATGTCTTTGAAACAACAGTTTGAGGACCTACTTGAGTATAGCTGTTGCAGGAATTTCATGTTCAGGTCCAGAAGCCCTCTGAGGTTTCTTCCAGCTCTGAGATTCTGTGAGTATTGTGATTCAGGGATTATATGTATGAAGATAATTCATGGCTCACTTTTTTCTCTGGGTCCCTCTTTGCTCTCAACCGAACAGCTCTATGTCTTCTCAAGCCCAGGTTCCAATCAATCAATCAACAAGCATTTATTAACAACTGAGTACATGGCAGGCACTGTGGTAGATGCTGGGGACATAAAGTCAAAAATGAAGCCTCCCTGCCCTCAGGGAGCTCATCTTCTCTCAGGAATAATACATGAGCATGCAAATATATACAAAATATGCAAGAGGAATTCTGGGAGGAAACTATGGCATAGGTTGAAATAAAATATAAAATCTTCAGTCCAACCCAAATCAGAATGAGTCTTTCCTACAAAGTATTCAAGAGAACTCAAAATACTCAGGACCATAAGCTCATTCTGACACTCATTCACAAACTAACTATGCAACAAGAAAGAAAAACGGGCAGCATGAGCTTCAATGACCTAGTCAGGGTAGATGCTAGCTCAAATTCCTATCATTTTTAACCTATGTCCCCAACCCTGCTTGACTGCTGGCCTGGAATGTTAGGAAAATGGATCAAATAATGGATGGACATGCATATGTTTCTAAACTTCTTGGGACCTACTCCGAAAATTATAAGAAAAATAACTCCTATTTATATAGCATGTTATAGCTCATAAAGCACTTTGTTTACAAAAGGAGCTCATGGAGACAGAGGCTAAGTGCCTAGCTCAAGTTCATTTGGCTAATAGGTCACAGACTTGGAACATGAGCCCAGTTCTCGAGGTCAAATGTGCTTTATGCTAAAGCACAGTGCCCCCTCCTGTATCAAAGCTAAAAGCCATACAAAGGATGGGCCTGCTATCAAAGATCAGGAGAGCCATGAAGAACAACAGAGAGAAAACCACCCCAGCTTCCCAATCCCAGCCCCGCTGAAACCAGCAAAAACCATTAGAAAGACAGGAAGATAGACTTTAGGCAGGCATCAGTCAGTACAAGTCCTCTTATTGGGTCACAACTCTGGAGATTTTCAGAGTTCTTTATGATCAATGATAACTCATTCAAAGTTGTCTTGTTTTCTACCTCCTTTAAGTAAAACATTCTTCTCTAAAACTAATAATATATCAATGATAAAAGTATCCTCTAACCCTCCCATTTTGCTTCTGAAGTCCATACTCCATTTTTTGACTGATGGTACAGGGAGTGCTCTAAGGCCTACTTCTTAATGAACAAAGGGTTAGAGGAATAGAGATAAGATGGCGGAGTTGTAGGAAGAAGTACAGCAAGCTCCCCCACCCCACTCCTGAAAAAAAAACTCCTCCAAAGAAATCTAGAAAATGTATCTAATTAAATCTTGATGGAGAAACCCAAGAAAAAGTCACAGTGGTTTGTCAAGCCCAGATCTGCAAAGGGAAATAGAGAGTTCTATGGACCTAGGGATGGGGTCTGGCCAGGTACATACCCTCAAAGCATTCCAGGGATGTTGCCTGAGGTTAAGATGAGATTCCAGGCCTATACCAAACAATTATGACCTTGGTCAAGGTACACAAACAGATGCCAAGTGTCATCTGTATCACCCACTACCCAATTATGAGTCACAGACAATAGCAGACAGAGAAGGTCGACCAATGGATAGGTCAGGGATAGTACCTGACCACAGGCCTTGGACAGTATACTGAGTGAATGAAAACACAAGCAGGAACTGTGCTAGCTTGGAAGCCCTGGAAATACAGGGAGACATCAGTCTTGTTACTTTTTCCAAAGGAAGGCAACAGAGGAATAACCAGAGAAGGAACCAGACTCTATTTCCAATTAGTTGATAGTTGCAGAGTTTTAGTAGCAAACTAGTGATGACCAAGTTGCAAACCCAAGTCAGGAATTACAGAGCTCAGCCAAGAGAAAGCAGTCGATCAGACTTAGTCCTGAATCAGTCCACTTTGAAAGCATGATGAAAGCTTTTCATTCCCTTGGCCTGAATTGTCCCTTAGATCAGAGAATAACACAACACTCAATATCCCAGGAAAGCAGCAATAGGAATAGCCCAGAAATTCATTCCCTAAGTTCTTAGAGTTTGGACCTAATATAAAACCTAAAGTCAGAAAGTAAGCTGGAGGAATAAGCTAACAAAAAAAGGTTTCACCATAAAAAAATGGTAATAGAGACACACGAGATATAAACACAGAAGATAATGACCCCAAAACATCTACAAGCAAAGCATAAAAAAAAAACACAGCTTGGACACAAATTCAAGTAGAATTTCTGGAAGAGATATAAAGAAATAGTTCTTTTTTTAAATAATGAAAGATATTTTTTATAAATGAAATGAGAGAGCTAAAAGAAAAAAAATCTAAGTCATGGAAGAAAGAATTGGAAAGGTAATTAACAGCCAGGCTATACAATAGGTAAACAATTTTGCTCAAACAATAAATTCCTTGAAAATAAAAATGGACCAAGTAAAAGCCAGTAATTTCATGAGACAACAAGAAATATCAAAATAAAGTCAAAAGGCTTAAAAGATAGAAGAATGTGTAAGGTATTTTATAGCAAAAACAACTGACATGGAAAAGAGATGAGGAAAAAATTAGGAATCACTGAACTACCTAAAAGCTATGATCAAAAGAAGAGACTAGACATTTTATTTCAAGAAATCTTGAAAGAAAAGTAACCAGATATCTTATAACAAGAGAGCAAAGTAGAAATAGAAAGAACCATCAATCACCCACTGAAAGAAAATGAAAAATGAAAACTCTTAGGAACATTATAGCCCAAATCTAGAACTTCCAGGTCAAAGAAAGAATATTACAAGCAATCAGAAAGAATTTGAGTGCTGAGAAACTGCACTCAAAATCACACAGTTTAGCAGCCACCAGTATAAAGGAGGAGAGAGCTTGGAATACAATATTTCAGAAGGCAAAGGGCATATGCTTACAGCCCAAAATAACTTAACCAGAAAAATTAAGTATAATCCTACAGGGGAAAAATGAGCCTTTAATGAAACAGAAAACTTCCAAGCAAGACCAGAGCTCCATAGAAACCTTGAAGTTCCAATATAGAAATAAAGAGAAACATAAAAAAAAAGGTAGGCATGAATGAAAAATGATAAGGGACTAAACAAAGATAAACTACTTACATTCTTTTGTGTGTGTGTGTGTGTGAGGCAATTGGGGTTAAGTGACTTGTCCAAGGTCACACAGCTAGTGTGCGTCAAGTGTCTGAGGCCAGATTTGAATTCAGGTCCTCTTGAATCCAGGGCCAGGGCTTTATCCACTGCACCACCTAGTTGCCCCTACTTACATTCTAATATGGGGAAATGATACATGTGTCCCTTCTGAACCTTATCAACATCAGGGGTTCTAGAGGGAGTCTAATTAGACAGATGGCCTGTGAATGGTTCTGTTATGTATTGATGATCTTAACAGAAGAATGGAAAGAGAAGGGAAGAAGAATACATTTAAAAAGGGGAGAGGGCTTTAAGGAAGGTAAGGGAAGATAAAGGGAAAGGAAGGTTAAGAAAAAGTATCTCGGGGCAGCTAGGTGGCACAGTGGATAGAGCACCGGCCCTGGATTCAGGAGTACCTGAGTTCAAATCCGGCCTGAGACACTTGACACTTACTAGCTGTGTGACCCTGGGCAAGTCACTTAGCCCCAAATGCCTCACTAAAAACAAAAAAAAACAACAACAACAAAAAAAAAAAGAAAAAAAAAGAAAAAGTATCTCATATAATCAGGTGTTGCAAGTGGAAATTGATATAAACAAGGAGGAAAGAATGACATCTGAAACTTCACTATCATATGAATTGAGCAAAGGAAGGACAAATACCCACATAGTTGGGTATATAAATACATTTCACTCAACACAGAAATAGGGAAAGGCGGAAGAAGATGAAACTAGAGGGAGGGCAGATTAAGGGAAAAAACTAATAGTAAGCAAAACAAATGCTAACTAAGGATGCTGAAAAATAAAATGGTTCTTTTTTGAGGTAGCAAAGAATTGGAATCTGAGGACGTGGCCATCCATTGAGAAAGTTAGATGAGTTATGGTGTATAAATGTCATGAAATACTACTGTGCTATAAAAAATGATGAAGGGTGTGGTTTCAGAGAAACTGGAAAGACTTATATAAACTGATGCAGAGTGAACAGAACCAGAGTAATTTGTCCAATGACAACAATATCGTGAAGACAAACAACTCTTAGAAGCTCTGATCAGCATGATGATCAACCATGATTCTAGAGGTCTATAATGATGAAACATAATGCTTACCTTCTGATAGAGAGGAACAAGACACAGAATTAAACATGTAACTATACATACAAACATATAAATATATACACACATATATGTGTATGTGTGTATATCATTTTTTCTTTTGTAAATGGCCAATGTGGAAATTTGATTTAATTATGCATGTTCATAACAGGGATTTTGTTTTTCTTTTGTTCTCAATGAGGGAGAAGAAGTAAGGGGCAGATTTTTGCTAATTAAAAAAAATAAAATTTAATCATAATAATTTCTTATTGATTGAAACATAATAAATAAGTGATTGAGAAGAGGGGAACTTGCTGCTAAATGATGTGCTCTAGAAGAGAAATTCCCTTTTTTAAGGGATTACTGCAAATAGAACAAATTTGTATATTGTTGTTTATATGTACCTATTTTTTAAAAAATATTTCATCTGCAATAGATCCCACAGGGTTTCCGAACAAGATTAGAAGTGAATAAAAAAATACAAATAAGAAAGAATTATAGTTGCAATGATGTATAGTGAGTGTATCAAAGACTAAGAAGTCTATAGTGGGGCAGTTCCCCTTATAGTGGGCAGCCCCCAGCTGGCTCAGTAAAAGTGGCCCCCCATGAACCTAAGGCTTTTTCTGGCAAATGTGTGCTTTCTGGGATATCTACATCATCTCATGCTCTCTTTAAATCTTTCCTTCTCCACCCCAGGATCAAATCCACCTCATCCCATGCCTTCACACTAGGACTGTGGCATTCTAAAATTACCCACAAATTAGGAATGGATTATCTACTCTACCCAAACAACTGCTCTCTTCCATCAGTGCAGTCAATTAGAAACTGAGTATCACATAAAATGCCCTGGTCCTGAGCACTTTTTTGCCCCATCTGGCTAGAGAATCCCTCCCTGGCATAAGGATACAGTAAATAACTAATACCTACCAGAGTTCCTCCAGTGACATGTTCTTCTCTAGCATTAGACCTAAGGCCTGGGCACCCAGACTGCCAATGTTGTTCCCCACCAAGCTGTATAGAACACAGGAGCAAGAGGGTGACAGTTATTGGATATGTACCCTGACACAACCTCTCTGCTACCCCTTTTCCTCTGTCCCTCTCAAATTCCCCCACCCCAAGGTCTTCTCCAACAGGACAAAGATCCCAGGATTACCTGAGCCACTTCAAGCTGCGGTGGTCATGCAAGGCAGATGCAAGCGCCTGGGCTCCCTCATCTCCCACTGCATTGCCCCAGAGACTGAAATGAAAAACATCTATAAGTCAGCATAATAACTCCACTTCATGATTCTAGATGAAAGAAAAAGTACCATCTCAAATACCCACAAAGCTCCACTTGGCTTTCATCCCCTCCAGGGACGGCACTACAGTGTAGTAATGTTATATTTAAATGAAAAAGCCAAGAGGGAATTTTCTTTACAACCCAACACAGGCTGATGACTCATAAGAAGATAAAGAAGCAGGGCCTGAGAAGCCCTTGGTACATTTGGCATAAAGTGAACAACATAGGAATTTCATGCTGAATGTGAATATTATATGATGTTACTTTCTCCTAGTTTTCCTCCCACGTCTCTGACCATTCCTTCTTGGTCTTTCTTTAATTCTTCTTCCTCCTGTCATTCCCTAAGTATCCCAGAAAGCTCCCACTTCAGCCCTCCTGTTCTTTCTCACCTATCATGATTTTAACTCTTCTCAGAGTTTCAATCTTCACTTCTATGCAGATTACTCTCAAATATATGATTCCAGCCCCAAATTCCATACTAAATTCAAGTCCCACACCTCCATCTGCTAGTTGGGCAACTCCATCTGGATGTTTCCTGACATTATCTCAAATTCAATATGTCCAAAATAGAACTCCTCTCCCCAGAATCTGTTCCTCATCCTAATTTCTCAATTTCTATTATTGTATTAATATCTTCCTGGCCATCCTGTCTCAAAACATCGACATCCTTTTAAATCTTCCCTCTCCTTCACACCACATATCCAATCATTTGCCAAGTCTTGTTTCCATAATACCTCTTCCTTCATTCCTTCAATCGCATCTCTCTTATTTATTACTTGTGTGACTTGAATAAGGTACCTAAATTCCCCAAGCCTCAGTCTGCTTCTTGCCTTTAAAATTAAGGACATTAGACTAGATGGTCTCTGAGGTCCCTTCCAGGTCCTTAATCTAGGATCCTAAGACATTTAACCATCTTAATCACCCAACTCTTGTTATACACTAGTTCACTAGAGTCCTTTTTCAAACACGGTAGCCAAAACTGGACACCAGATACTTCAGATGTGATCTGACCAACAGAGAGCACAACAGAACTATCCACCCACTTTTTTCAGAACATTAATCTACTTTTTTATTTATTTATTTGTTTGTTCGGTTTTGCAGGGCATGGGGGTTAAGTGATTTGCCCAGGGTCACACAGCTAGTAAGTGTCAAGTGTCTGAGGCCGCATTTGAACTCAGGTCCTCCTGAATCCAGGGCCAGTGCTTTATCCACTGCTCCACCTAGCTGCCCCTACATTAATCTACTTTTAATGTCCCTTAAGTTAGCATTAGTTTTGTTTTTTTGTTGTTGGTGGGTTGTTTTTTTTTTTGGTAACTCCTACACAGCCAGCAGTCAGCTGACCCACTCTGGGGCCTTTTCCACATTGACTGCTGCTAAGCCAAGACCCCATTCCATAAAAGTTTTTTGAATATTGGTTGGTAATACCATTAAGCAATTATGACCTCGTGACAGGGCTCTTAACTCTATGCTAGGAGATGAGACAGCCACAAGGATTCTCCCTACTCTCAGCTTCCCATTTCTTCCCCTTGATCCCTATCTCCTCTGCATATGCGCTGGGTGAGAAGGACTCCTTTCAATCTCACAGCCAAACATACAGACTGACACTTCCTGGTACCCTTAGATCCTAACTCTTACCTAAAAGCTAGCATCCACAACCCAAATTCCCTTTTTTCATTATCTGTTTCTTTTCTATCTGCTGAAACCTGACAAAATGAAGGACTTAAGTCTCAGTTTTCTCACTTGTAAAATGAGGATAACAATAATTTCATTACCTATCTCAAGGATTATGGTGAGGAAAGAATGACATTAATTGTGAGTTATACTAATAATGATACTACTTAAAAGGATTACAGAGAAGTAGCATGGCCTAGAGAAGAGAGAGCTGGCTTCAGAGTCAGAAAGACCTGTGTTCAAATCCTCCCTCTAACAAATCCTGTCCTAAACAAGTCTCTTAACCTCTCAGTGTTCAAGGCGACTTTTGGAGACTATAAGATGCAACCTACCCTGCCCCTGTCACGAGTAGAGGGAACTTCCTCACAGAGAGTTCTCTACATAAATGAAATCACAGGTCTAGGCCCATCCCAATAAAAAGCTTAGACTAGAAGACTTCCAAAGTCCCTCCCAGTTCTAGATACATTGTTTCCATGATAGCTGTCCTCAAGCATTTGAATGCCCCTGAGATGGAGGAAGGATTGTTCCATTTGGTCCAGAGAGCAGAACCCATGAGTTGCAAAGAGGCAAACTGAGGCTCTTGATGTTAGAAAACAAATGCTTCCTAAAATTCAAGCTGTCCAAAAATGAAACGGGCTACCTGGGGAGGTGGTGAAGTATAGCCACAAGGGCAGCCTTCTCTCTTGCCCTCTGAAGGACATCCCACCATTATTTCTCTGGGTTTGAAATGGACATTAATGCATGCACACGTTCACATGTGTACATGCACATACACGTGAAAGAAATTTAAAACAAATAAAGATTGACGTTTGAGGGGCAGCTAGGTGGCGCAGTGGATAGAGCACCGGCCCTGGAGTCAGGAGTACCTGAGTTCAAATCTGGCCTCAGACACTTAACACTTACTAGCTGTGTGACCCTGGGCAAGTCACTTAACCCCAATTGCCTTACTAAAAAAAAAAAAAAAGATTGACCTTTGGAGGCTCTGGATGGTTTCGTGGTAGTACAACCTACCCCAAAAACTGAAGAGAATTGTTGTCTTTCAGGCCTTTGGCCAACACCTTGGCTCCTACTTCAGTAATGTAATTGTTTCCCAACCTGGAATTTAAAAATAATCTGAATTCATATACCTTGAAAGGCAGGCAGGAATAATTATAATCATCTTAACTCCAAACATTCCTACATTGCTTTAAGATGTACAAAGCACAGAAAACCTGGAGATTTGTTGCTCCTCCAAGCCAAGGGGGACGGCAGGCTCATTTTATGGAGGCCAGATTAGACAGGAGAGGACAGGGATAATAGGTTCCTGGATCGACTCTGGATTTAGTCACTGTTCTTTGGCAAGAAAAATCAGGGTTGTTTTTTTTTTTCTTAACTTGACCATTCTGGCCTGCTTGAAAGTTTGAACTAACTTCATTTTCTACCAGCAAGAGGAAAAAAAAAATCAAGCAAAGCATGATGGGTATTAAGAGTGTGGGGAGGGAGAGAGGGTAAAAATAAGTGGTGGTTTCTTCCAACCCATAAGGGAGTGGACAGACGAGAGAGGATGAGTCTTGATCCCCTTTGCTACAGTCACCGACTTGGGTCCTGTCCAAAGATAAGCCTCATTTTCTTAGGATTCATTTTTTCTCTTCTGGAAGCTGACTGCAGATAGAACTTACCTGTCACAAAATGCCCTGGAGAGGGATGTGAGACACGGAGGGGGGGGAAGATGTGAACATCTGTATAAAGAGCTTGTAGGATGAAAATGTTTCTTATGAACTTCCTGAGCCTCCTGCCTCTATGCCCCATAGACTAACATTGTGAATTTAGCAGAGACTCTGTCAAAGTGGAGGGGAAAGACTCAAGCAGGAAAGCAGTGAGGAGTCAGAAGACAGAGGACACACCCAGAAGCCCCTGGGCCTCTTCAAGCAGGTCTTAATCCACCCAACAACAACAGCACACACGCTTTGAGTTGCATTTCACATAACAGGGATGGGCTTAGGACCATAGGATAGGATGAGTAGACTTAGAAGGGATCTTAGAGATTATCTAATGGTCCAACACTCTTATTTTATAGATGAGAAAACCAAGGACCAGAGAGGCATAATGATTTGCTTCAGTTATACAGCTGAAATTTGAATTTAGGTTCTCTGTTCCAAATCCAGTGCTCTTTCCAAATTCTCTCTTATTTTAAATTTTCCAAAGGTGTTTAGGATCTCAACCTATGTCAATGAATTAATTTTTTCTGTGCTGTTAAATTTCACCACATAAAGGACTGATCCTTCAACCTAGGCTTCGCTCAGGGATATCTCAGTTAATTGGCCAGAAAGCAAAAAGAAGTGAGAGGAGGTGAGCAAGTGAATAAAATTAAGCCCAACAAACAGGAAGAGAGAGAGATGATCTTTTCATTCTTCTCCAAACCTTAAAAAACAAGAGTAGTGGGGCAGCTAGGTGGCACAGTGATTAGAGCACTGGCCCTGGAGTCAGGAGGACCTGAGTTCAAATCCGACCTCAGACACTTAACACTTGCTAGCTGTGTGACTCTGGGCAAGTCACTTAACCCCAATTGCCTCACTAAAAACAAAAACAAAAACAAAAACAAGAGTAGTGCAATGGAAAGAGGGCTGCATTTGGAGTCAGGGGCCTTGATTCACATTTTGACTCTGCCATTTACTACTTGTGTGATCTCAGGCTATCCATTTAATTGCTCTGGGCCTCAGTTTCCCATTCACAGGCAACCTCAGTTTTTCTTCACGTTAAATGAAATGAGCCCCTACCAGCTCTAAATCTTTGCTCCCATATAATCAGAAAGGCAAGCCAACTGAAAATAATGAACAAATTCTTAGGTAACTAAGGACGTAAATGGGATCAAGTGAGTTTCATGCTGGGAAAATCTACGCCACAGACATATAGATCATCTGATGATTGTGCTGCCAGAGTTGCTATTTCTGTGCAAAAAAAAAAGACAGAAAGCCTGATTAGGTAAAGTACCTTCAATTTAGTGCTATGGGATGGACCACGACATCCTTGCATCACAATTTACAGTAAAATCTCAAAACAAACCTGTAATTATCCCTAATTTAGGACAGTACCTACATAACACCCAGATTCCATGAGGCACAAAATAGGGGAAAATGTTCCAGGGACTGTTTGCCCTGGGTGGGGCAAAGAACAGGTAGCCCAAAGAATCATAAGGATGATAAGTCCTAAGAAATATCACATTGTCCCAGGATTTGGCCAGTTTACCCTGTATTAGGCAATCTATGAACCCTGGAATCTTCAATCATTATCTGGTAGCACAAGTTCTGGACCAGTCCCAAACTGATTAGATCTGAGCACTCCCACTCCTTGTTTCTTACTTAGCTCAAGGGGGAAACCATTGTGGGGAGTTAGGGTGGGAGATTAGGGGATCTCTCAGAGAAGTAAATGCCCTTTCTTTACCTCAATGCCAAGAAGTTCTGCTTGTTCTTGAGAAGGCTGGCCAAAGAGTGAGCACAGTCATCCGTCAGCTTGTTATTGAACAATCTGAAAGATTCACAGGAGACACAGGTCATGAAAGGAAGGTTGGCACAAACAGGAATCCCAGGAACAAACCTGACATTTGCCTCTTAACTTGTAAATTCCAAAAGACAGAAACCTGTACTCCAGGGAGCTGGGATCAAGCTCAATGATAGAAACCCTACTTACGCAAGCTTCTGAAATTGGTCACACTGCAAAGCTTGGTCAACCAGCCTGCAGATTCCCTGGTCGGAAATGTTGTTATCTCTCAAGCTAAAAAAAAAGAAAAGAAAAGAAAAGAAAATGAAGAAAAGAAAGTGAGGCAAACAAAAGGTTTTCATAGGATACTTGATAGGGAAAGAGCTATCCACTCCATTAAACACTGATTCTTCAGATAATCTCCAATGATCTTTCAGAGCTAACTGGTTCCTCAGATGCCCCACCCAATCCTTTGGCGAGTATCAGAACTGAACCTAAACATATCTTAATCAATCAATAAACATTTATTAAGTACCTACTATGTGCCAGGCACTATGTGCTGGGGATACAAAAAGAGGCAAAAGACAGTCCCTGCCCTCAAGTAGCTTACAATTTAATGAGAGAACCAATGTGCATACAAATATAAACAAAGCAAGTTATATATAAGATATAGGAAACAATTAATGGAAGGAAAACACTGGAATGAAGGGGTTGGAGAAGTCTTCCTGTAGAAGGGGGAATTTTAGTTGAGACATTAAAGCAGCCAGAGAGGTCAGCAGTCAAAGCAGAGGAGGAAGAGCATTCTGGGGTCTGGGGACACACAGAGAGAAGGCCTGGAGCTGAGCTGAGAGATAGAGTGTCTATTCATGAGACAGACAAAGGCCAGTGCCACTGGGTGGGAGGACATGTCAGGGAGTAAAGTAAAAGACTGGAAAGGTAGAAGAAGTCTAGGTTATTAAGGGCTTTGAATGCCAAACAGAGCACTTTCTATTTGCCCCTGAAGGCAACAGGAAGCCACTAGAATTTGGTGGCACATGTGACCATGATCCAACTGACATTTTAGGAAAATCACTGTAGTGGCTGAATGAGGGTTGGATTGGAGTGGGGAGACTTGGGGCAGACAGACCCACCAGCAGGCTATTGCAATAGTCCGATCATGGGCTGATTGCGACCTGCAACAGAGTGGTGACAGTGTCAGAGAAAAGAAGGAGGCTTATTTGAGAGATGGTGCAAAGGTGAAATCAACAGGCATTGGCATTTCGTTTTCATTTATCCCAACAGTACAAATGTCTGTGCTTCATGGATGGGAGCTGAGGAAACAATAATCTCCAATGTTCTTTCAAGAGCTAACATCCTAGGAATCTCTCAGTCTGTAAGTCAGTATTTGGCACAACTTACTCCCTTTGGCATATGTCTAAGTAAATGACACTCTGCCAGGGCCAATTTATAAAAGACCATTCTATGTGTGTGAAAAATCTTTTGAGACTTCATTATGCCACCCTCACTCTGGACATCAAACCTGCCTACCTCTTGCCCAGGGATCCATCTATGGCACTACCTCCTAAAGCAGGATGAGGGCAGTTGAACCTGAAAGGGGTTAAAATGATCAGTCCTTGGACTGACCTGAGAAAACTACAGAAGAACAAGGATTAGCAGCTGTTTTATTATCTTTCCTTCCCATTTAATTAAAGATTACTCTCTAGACTATTAAATCAAAATGACAACAAATATACCACAAAATAAAACAAAACAACCAAGGATAAAAATAATTTCTATAGATTATTTAAAACAAACCAAACAAAACCAACTATGGGGCCATTAAACAGACACATTCTTTCTTACCAATTTTCCAGAAAGTCATACATTGGGAAGTAACTAACCTGAATATGCCTCCTGGGATTTTACACATAGGACACATTCCAGGGGCTTTGTAGAACTTCAGGAAGGGATTTAAATTCAATGAATGTTTATTAAGCCCAGAATATGTACAAGGGACTATGTGAGGTATTGAAGCTACAAAGCTTAAAAAAAAATAGCCCCTCCCTCATGGACTGCTTTTTACAGAATATTTCTTAATAAGGTTTTTTTAGAGTCCCAAGTCTAAAGACTGCCATATTATAACCCATATCAAATCGCTTATCTTCTCAATGAGGGGAGAGGGAAGGGAGAAGGGGAGAGAATTTAGAATCTGAAATTCTTAAAAATGAATGCTGATACCCTTTGACCCATCAATACCACTCTTGGGTCTTTTGCCCAAAGAAATCATAGAAAGGGGAAAGGGACCCACGCGTACAAAAATATTTATAGCTGCTCTTTATGTGGTGGCAAGGAATTGGAAGTTGAGGGGATGCCCATCAATTGGGGAATGGCTGGACAAGTTGTGGTATATGAATACAATGGAATACTATTGCGCTGTAAGAAACGATGAGCAGGAGGAGTTCAGAGAAACCTGGAGGGTCTTGCATGGGCTGATGATGAGTGAGATGAGTAGAACCAGAAGAACATTGTACATAGTATCATCAATATTGAGTGTTGATCTACTGTGATGGACTATATTCTTCTCACCAATGCAATGGTACAGAAGAGTTCTAGGGAACTCATGATAAAAGAGGATCTCCAAATCCAGGGGAAAAAAAAAAGAACTGTGGAATAAATGCTGAATGAACCATACTATTTCTTTTGTTTTTGGTGCTGATGTTTTCCTATTTTGAGGTATTTTGTCATTGCTCTGATTTTTCTCTTATAACATGACTAATGCAGAAATATGTTTAATGTTATTATGTGTGTGTATATATATCTTATATCAGATTACCTGCTGTCTAGGGGAGGGAGGAAGGAAGGGAGGGAGGGAGAAAAATCTGAAATTGGAAAGCTTATATAAACAAAAGTTGAGAACTATCTTTACATGTAACAGGAAAAAAATAAAATACTTTATTAATTAAAAAAATGAATGCTAAAAACTTTTTACATATAATTGGAAAAAGTTAAAATATTTCAGGAGGAAAAAAAAGACTGACATATAAGAAAAGAGCCTATTTTGGAGAGATAGAGGCTACCATGTTGCAGCCTTATCCTCTATTTGATAGGAAAAAAATGAAGGCAATGCCTACAATACCCGCTGTGGTTTGCTGTGGTTTGCTGTGGTTGTTAGTTAGCCAGAGCCATTTCAGTATATAATGTCCTCCTGGGCTAGCAGAAGAGAAACTGACCAATAAGATCTTACTATGCGCCAGGCATGATATCAGGGCTAGGGCTGTAAATACAGGAGTAAGACAGGGTATAACACAACATCATTAAATTCCTAAAGGAAAATCCGTTTGCTCAGCTGAGCCAAGAGATCCAGGCCACCATTTCCTTGGATTTGGAAAAATAAAACCATACTCACAGTCCCTAATGAACTTTCTTGGCATAGTTCAGAGGAAGATGGTCATAGCTACTTGGGCAGGGGGGTGAGGGAAGAGGTTGGTACAGGAGAAAGCAGTCTTGTATGAGAAAATAATTATTAATAATGGGGTTGGGGGGGGGGACCCAGAGACCCACCCCCCCAGGAACTCTGGCTGGTTTCTCAGAGCCAGTCCAGAGTCAGTAGAATTAGAGATTGGACTAACTCAGTAGACAATAGAGATTAAAACCACACCTACCAGAAAGCCTTTAATCTCAGTAGAGGGTCTGTCTTTCACTAGACCTGGAGTTCAGCCCTGCACTGCTCATTTTAATATGGACCACTCTCAGGTGCAGTAAACCAAGAGATTTGAATGATGCTAGCCAATTAGCTTGGAACAGTGTACAAGGGCCCCCTCTCTTACAGACCGCAGAGAGGCAGCCACATGTCCCCCTCACTCTCCTCTCTATCAAAGTTATGTAGGGCTTCTGAACTCTACTTGGAGCCATGTGTTCTCTCTCTCTCTCTTTACTAACATTTAATGATTAATAAATGCTTAATGCCAAAAACTGGTGCAATAGCTTCTTATTTAAAAGTAGCAATAAGTAAGCAATAACCCAGATAAGTTCCCTAATAACTTAGAACAGGGACAGGCGTCCCCCCAATATTTCAAATGACACACTTGTCATGAACTCATTAGGTTGCTCTGGGGAAATCACTTTTGTCCTCCCTAAAATAAAGTGGTCACCTAAAGGGGCTTCCTTAGGCAAATAACCTCTCTGAGTCTCACTCTTCTGGTCTTTAAAATGATGGGGTTAGATAAGATGACCTCTAAGCTCCCTTTAAATTCTAACTCTGGGATTCTATGATTAGAGTTTTTAACCTGGGGTGCATGAACTTATTTTATAAAATATTATAACTATTTCATTATAATTGATTTCCTTTGTAACTTGATATAGCTTATTTTATTTATTTAAAACCATTATTCTGAGGAGGGATCCACAGGTTTCACCAGACTGCCAAAGGGGTCTATGATACAATCAATAAAAGGTTAAGAAGCCCAAATGATTATTTCTGTCTTGTATTCAATTCCTTGTTATTGAATTAGGACCAAGGCTTTTCCCCCTTTTCTACTTCCTCAGTCTAGAAATCAAACAATGGGGGAAATATTGGGAAAACCTTACACAACCAGGCTGAGAAAATTGCTGGTCAGAAAGGTCTGGAATAGAAGTGGATTCCCTCCTTGATTTGTGTATTGATAAGTCTCTTTGAGACTTGGGTGATTAGATTAGATTAGCTCATTTGAATGAGCTTCCATCTCATTATAATATTCATTTTCTCATTCATTGCTAAGCAATCAGAGTTGATTGCCATCTTCAGAAACACCCACTTTTCCAAGGGCATCTAAGTTGTGAGCCTGCCACAATGAGGGTTTTTGGCATTCCAGAGTGCCACTGGCCTCTTTTATTAATAAACTGCTAGAATTATTACTAAAATGATTAGTGACCCAGAACTTATGTCTCTCAAACCTTTTAAATCTCACCAACTTTAAGGAAGTCTCCAGTTCTCACACACCTTCACCCAAAGGCCCAGAGTGTTCCAGGCCATTCCAAAGCAGCTGAATGAGATACTCACTAGAGAGCCTGGCACACGTGTAGGCACGGCAAGAGCTGCTCCACGCCAATGTCTCCCACCGAATTGTAATCCAGCTGTAAGGCCACAGGCTGCTGCAGGTTCTTCAGCACGTAGGCTAAGGCAGCACATTCCGCAGGACCAATGTTGCAATAGGTCACCTTCAGGTGGCCAACCTCCAGCTTGCACACGGCTTTGCGGGCCAGGAGCTCATCCTGCATCTCATAGAGGCTCCTGATCAAACAGACAAACTCAGGCATGGCGTGCATACTCTTGACCTCACCGGGCACAGCCGGTGGGATAGAATGGAAGTGCTTCCTGAGGCCTCGGGCCAGGCACCACCGGACCTGGCTCTGTTTCTGGAGGAGGAGGGTGGAGGCCCCCTGGCACTCTGCTAACAGGCCCCAGTGCTCCTGGGACAGCAGGCCAGCCAGGAAAATGACAGTGATCTGGATGTTGTGGGGTTCAGCTTTCAGCAGGAGGGCCCTGACACTAGCCTCCTCTCGTTCAGGGGACTGGATACAGGACATGGGAAGCAGCCTAGCCAGGGGCCGACTGGGCTTCTTGTGATGGCTGAACAAGCATCTGATCGCCGAGGGGGTGACATCAGCGCCAAGCAGTAGATAGAAAGCGGCAAAGAAGCACTGCAAAGTGATGTGCAGGAACTCCAATGGAACCGAGCTCTCCTGAGAGAAGCTCTTAGATCGTACCAGGAAGCCCAGGGAAAGGTCCCCCTCATCCAACCCAGATGCCCAGAGCTGCTTTGCAGAGAACACATAGCTGCACGTCCCCAGGCCCCACAGGGCCAGTCTGCCCAGATGCAAGATGGTGGGGAGCCAAGGCCGAAGGGTGGTGGTGCCAGGGCAACACCCTGCGTCCTCCGGGGAGGTGTGCAGCACAAAATGACGCAGGATCAGAAGATACATGTCTGTGGTCGTCTTCAGGGAGCCGCATCCATGCAGTAGGAGCTCCTTGTGACACTTAAACACGATCCAGGAGAAGACGGGCACATGGCACAAGCCGTGCAGGGCCGGGGTGGCTTTTACCAGATGGACGATCCGATCTGCGACCTCAGGGTCGCTATGATGCTTTCTCATGAACAGCTCTATCCCGTCCTGGGAGAAGCCCTTGAGGGTAAGTTCCTTCTGGACATACTTCCTGAGGAAAGGGTTGATGGCATGGGGCCGGCTTGTCAGCACCTTCTTGGCATTCTTCATCAGATTGCCCCGAAGAAGGTTGAAGAGCAGGTTCTGGACAGAGGTAGGATCAGTTGGGGAACAGTGAGTCTCCCTGTCTGTAAATTTGAACTTGAATTCATCAAATCCATCAAAAGTGAGCAAGACCTGGTTGGGATGATCAAGGAGGTATTGGAAGACCTGCTGTTGGCCCTCATCTGGCCAGCAACACTGCTCAAACAGCAGGCTCTGCACCGAGACTGGCTTGTCAACATACTGCAACTGTCGGCAGCTGAATGGGAAGACAAAGAGGAAATCGTGAAAATGCCGGCCTGTGGCCCACAGGCCATGGAGCTGCTGCAGGAGCGTGCTCTTCCCACTACCGGCTTCTCCCACCAGCAGCACGGTGTCAGCATCTTTATTGACACAACCACTGTCACTGAAGATGTCTGGGAGCTCCAGGGCCTCGTGGCACTTCTGGCTTGGGGCACTGACACCAAGGGGCTTCCGGATCTCTAAGATGTTCTCTATATATATGTCTTCGAGGCATAGATTCTCGGTGCCATCATAGGTGCTAAGGAAACGAGAATGGGCGGACACCGTGGCCTTCAGCTTGGCCACATACTTCTTACATATGATAGCTAGAAGAAAGAGAAATGTAAAAATAGAATCCTATGCAGGAAGTGATGAATGTTGACTTAGCTAGACCTGAATTTCCTAAAGAGCATGTTTATTTATATTATAAGTGGTAAATTGTTCATCTAAGCTTAGAATTACCACCTTTTCACAGGCCAAAGAATACCTAGGATATACCTGAACTAAAAGGAAGTGCAGAACTACAGCAACAGGGGATCCCTTTCTCAGAAAAGTCACCTGAATCACATCCTGGATCACCCTGGAATCAGCAAACTCTTTAGTCCCCAGTGCAATCTATGGGTACTAGAAATGTGCTACCATGGGTCTAAAGCACTGACAAAGCAGATGGAAAATGTAATGGAAGTGTAAGGAAGGAATTAGTAAAAAGGGAAAAAGAAAAGAGAAAGGTGCATGTAGCAGGGAGTGATAGTGAACCAGAGACTAGGTGTCCAGGGGAAGCTCGGAAGTGCCTGACTCATCTATAACTTTCGTCTGGCCCATGTCTTGTGCCATGACATGGAGGGGTGGCCTGGATTTCTTCATCAGTTCATTTTTATCATAAAACATTATTGAATAAGCGATGTTGTGAGTAGGGAGTGTTCAGGATGCTGTCCTTGGAAAGATTTATTAACTCAGAAGTCTAAATAAATTTCCTCCCATGTCTTAACACAGTTCCCCTTTCTGGAAATATGAACTGCTCAAAGTTCTGGTGGGGAGGGCAAGACATTCAAAAGGTTTAGCTCACACTAACAGAGGCCTCTAAGCATAGCCATTCATTCACATATTCGTTTGTTCAACATTTATTGCTTACTGTATAGAGAACACTTGGGTCATGATAGAGCACTGGGCCTGGAGTCAGAAAGACTCATCTTCAGGAATTCCAATCTGGCCTCAGACACTTCCTAGCTGTGTGACCCTTGGCAAGACACTTAACCCTGCCTGCCTCGGTTTCCTCATATGTCAAATGAGCTGGAGAAGGAAATGGCAAGCCACTTGTGAGAAAAATTATTAATAATTGATATCTTGGGAAGGTTCAATATACCCCCTCTTCTAAGTCCTTCAGGTTTTTTTGTTTTGTTTTGTTTTGTTTTTTCTGAAGGTCTTTACTGATAAGCTTTGGACTAACTCTCTTGCACTAGACCACCCCTAAGTGGAAACTACTATGCTCTGATCAGCTTGGGTGGGGTCCACATTCCTTCTCTGATGTCTTTTTGACCAAAATTCAAGTGAATCTAAATCACTTATCCCAGGACCTCATTTTAATATAACCAATTAGACTTGATTGCTGTTAACCAATTAGATTTGATTGCTATTTGATGGACCACCTACAGTTAGAAGGGTATATAAACTGAGTCCACCACCATTTTGGTCTTTGGTCTGAGAGAGATGGCCATTGACCATCCTTTCCTTAATAATCTGTAAACTTTATTAATAAAATGATTAATTTACCCAGAAACTATGTCTCTCATATTTTTGTCACACCACTCCAGTATCTTTGCCAAGAAAACCCCAAATGCAGTCAGGAAGAGTTGGACATGACTGAACAACCAAAATAAAGAACACTATCTTAGATGCTGGGGAAAATCCAAAATTCAGCTAAGTCCTTGTCCTTCTGGTATTTTCAGTCTAGTAGAGGATAGACACAACACAAATAACCATGCCATACAATGTCACATGAAAAATGCATTATAAAACTGCAAAACAAAGTGCTATGTGTACTCAATGAGAGATTTCATATTGCTTTTGCAATCAACCAATCATTAAATTAGTATACTGCCAAACTGCTACTCTTCTCAAGCAATCAGCTTACTTAAAAGATTGTTCACACTCTAAAGGCAATTAGCAAATTAATGGACTTTACACGTGTTTGCTCTTGCTCCTGAGACAAGTTATTTTAGCAGCCTCTGAATATGCTAAAGTGCATCTCAAAATTTCTAAAGAAAGTAAACTTTTCTATTAATGATCTTAGGATCATAGATCTAGGACCCAAAGGGAACTTAGAATCCACCTATTCCATTTTACAGATGAGGAAATAACACACTGATGAGGTTAAGTGACTTGCCCAAGAAGTATATGATAGAGTCAGAATTCGAACCCAATTCCTCTGTGTCTAAATCTAGTATTCTTTCCACTGAAATACATTATCAACATGTGTATAGGGCACTGTATTAAGTGATGATGATGATAGCTAACATTTATATAATGCTTACTGTGTGCCAGGTACTATGCTAAGCCCTTTACAATTATTATCTTACTTTATCCTCACAACAGCCCTGGGAGGTAAGTGTTATTATTATCTCCGTTTTACAGATGAGGAAACTGAGGCAAATTGAGGTTAAGTGACTTCCCCAGGATCACACGGTTAGTAAATATCTGGGGCTGGATTTGAGCTCCGGTCTTCCTGAATCTAGGCCCAACATCCTATCTGCCCTATAACCTAGTTACTCCAATGGATCTCCATGCCCTGTATGCTTTCCTGCCCACTGGTGTGGTCAACCTTTCTAAGGCTTTAGACAACCAACTGCATCAGTCAGCCTAAGACCATAAGCTAGATGCAGCCAGGTAGCACAGTAGATAGATGATCCTGGAGTCAGGAAGACCTGAGTTCAAATCCTGACTCAGTTGCTTACCAGCTGTGTGATCTTGGGGAAGTCACCTAATGCCTCTCAGCTGCCATTTCCTCATCTGTAAAATGGAAAAATAATAACACTTACCTCCGAGGGTTGTTTGAGAATAAAATGAGATGATACATGTAAAATTCTTTGTAAACTTTAAACGGTGATATAAATGCTAGATATTATTATTACGCTTCCAGCAGTTGGGGAACAGAGCTGTGTACTTTCCATGTAGCACTTCATACACAAGCAAGTATGTAATCAATCTTTTCAATGACAATAAGAATTCTCAGTGATGCCATTGGCGAGGTAAGGCTTGCTTTGGCCATTTTTCTTTAACCACCAAGAATTCCTTCTCCCAAGAACAGCCTATATTGGGGAAAATATCCTTATATTTCTGGGAAGCTGAGAAAGACATACATACCTTCGGGGAATGGGGCTGGCAGGACAGGTAACTGATGGACATGTTGGAGGAGAAAGTGGGCCACTCCATTTTCCTTTCCTTTTGCAAAATCAAGGAGCCTTCTTGCCTTTTAGAATCATAAAAAGCTCATTACACAACCACTCAAGCTTACACAAAATGATTCAAAGGAAAGTGGTTGACTGATTATAATGATTTCACCCCCCTTCTCTGTTACAATCAAATACCAAGAACAGACTAGGATTTTTTTTTAGAGTTAATATCATGACTAATGCCAAGAGCATCTGAGCTAAGGCTGTTAGCCCAGCCCTGACTGTGTTAAGAGCCTGGTGAATCAGATTGGTATTACAAAGTTCCTGTTTCCTAATAACCTGTTTAGACCCCACTGAGTAACTTCAGTTAGAAGAGCCTTAAGGGAACCTGCATTTCCTCACTGTAGTTTCTCTTCCTGTAATACACATTCTGCATCACTCCCTTGACGTTGGTCAACCCTCCTTGTGCATGGCATGTCATCAAGGGACTCAGCTGGTTCCAGGAAAATGAAAGGTCCCATCTTAGCAGATCTGGGAGACAAACAGTCTGCATTTCTGGCACCTCTTACCTCTCTCTGCTATCACCTCCAACATACTCCAAAGATACTGCGCAGACATTCATTCAGAGAAAACTAGAGAAGGGTGTCTGCAAAATGGGAGCATTTGCTTCATAAAATCTAAGCCTATGTTGTTCATTCAAGTCCCTTCATACATCCTGGCTCTGCTACCCATGTACCCCCGAGAGGTTAGCTCTGGACTTTACCATTCTCATCTGGAAGCTGGATTGAAAGAGATGATTTCTGTGCTCTTTTCCAGTTCTACAGTCCTATCATCTGACCTGTTGTTGATCAGTTTTCAGTCATGTCTGACCCATCAAGACCCCTCTTGGGGTTTTCTTGGCAAGGGTACTGGAATGGTTTGCCATTTTCTTCTCCAGCTCATTTTACAGATGAGGAAACTGAGGCAAACAGGGTTAAGTGACTTGCCCAAGGTCAGACAGCTAGTAAGTGTCTGAGGCTGGATTTGAACTTAGGTCTTCCTGATTCCAGGCCCTGGGCTCTACCCACTGTTCCACGTAACTGACCCTATCCTACCTCTTATCAAATCCTATGATCTAGAATTAGAAGGGACAGGAGAGATCATCCATTCCTGACTCTTCTACCTCCTGTATGGATTAGGAAACTAAGACCCAGAGATAGGTGCTAACTTGGCCAAAGTCACCCATATCGAGCATGGGCCTTCTGCTCCTGCCAGGGACACCACCTCCCTTCTCCATGGCTGCTTCGTTCCATCCCACCTCCATGCTTATGCTCATGCTGTTTCTTCTGCCAGAAATTTCTTTCCATCTTTTCTCTACCTAAACTCTTCCCATCCTTCAAGGCCCAGGTCAAGTACCAGCTTCTTCTGTAATACTTTTCTTAACAACCCATCTACCTCTGAATTTCTACAGCTCTTAGATTCTGGGCTGTAGAAACCTATGTACTTAATCACTTGCTGTTGTGTCCCAGTCTCTAGTTATTTCATGGGGCTGTCAGCACCTTTGAGGCAAGGACTATGTCATCTGACTCAGTACCCCCATAGTACTGGACACATAGTAAGTATTCAACACATACTTTTGGACTTATCAGACCTTGACTTAGTTAGAATAGAATAATTGATGTTTGCTGGATAAACCTCTAGCCAGTTTTAAAACAACTATGAAGACAGATATTTGGTGTAGTTGATAAAGAGCAGGATTCCAAAAAACAAAGACCTAGGTTCAAGTCCTACCTCAGACAAATACTGGCTGTGTGACCCTGGGCAAGTTACTTCACTTCTCAATGCTCTACACACCTTTCTAATACTTTAAGTTGCAAAGGAGGTGCCAATTTGCATTGGTAGAGGTAGTCTCTTCACCTGGGAATTCCCTATACTAATAAAATTACAGGTCAAATACCTATTATTGGTGCTTCTCCTTCTGCTCAAATATTTATCAGTTAGCAAGAAGGTCAATCCAGTGCAGTCCAATCCAATGCAATCTAATTTAACAAGGATTTTTAAAGCATGTTACCTGCAGGGCACTGTGCTTGGCCCTAGGGGTTCACGGTCTAAATAAAAAAAAAATAATAGGATATAGAGCGGGAATGAAGTTCAGCCCCTTCAAATGAGGAAACTGAGGTGCAGAAGGAGAATAGGACTTGCCTAAGGTCACACAGATAACAAAGGGCCAAATTTCATACCCTGGTCCTTCTGACTTCAAATGCAGGGCCAATTTCCTCACACACATGCACAGGTCACGCCCATGAGCCCTGAGGTAATGAAGGTTGTGTTTGGGGAGAAACAGTCTGAGCCCGGTGGTGGAAGTTAAGAAGCCTGTGTTCTCACACCAGCTCCACCATGAGCACAGGGCTTGGCCAGGTCATTTATCTTCACCAAGAGCTGATTTCCCCATCTCTAAATGGAGATAATGCCAGCTTTTACAAGGCTATTAAAAAGACATTGATTGTTACAGGATGCAAGATCTAGATCTGGAGGGGACTGAAGAGGCCATTCAGTACAACCCATTCATTTTATAGATGAGGAAATGGAGATGAAGGGATTTTGAATGATTTTGCCCAAGATTACACAGGTAGAGATCACCAGGGGTAAGATTTGAACCTAGGTGCTCTGAGCCTAGCACTAGTGCTCTGTCTACTGTGTTGTAGTTCAGTTATTTTCAGCCATGTCTGACTCTTCATGACCCCATTTGGGGTTTTCTTGGCAAAGATCCTGGAGTGGTTTGCCATTTCCTTCTCCAGCTCTTTTTACAGATAAGGAAACTGAGGCAAACAGGATTGAATTACTTGCCCAGGGTCACACAGCTAGAAAGTGTCTGAGGCAAGACCGGAACACAGGAAGAGGAGTCTTCCTGACGCCATCCACTGTGCCACTTAGCTGTACCATACTATAAAAGTGCTTTGGGGAAAAGTTGTGCAAAGTACCAAACAGATGCACTATATAAATGTATAATAACATTGCTGTAAGTTGTGCTCCAGTTTTATTGCCTGTTGTCACATAGCTATTATGTTATTTATCTGTAAAAGGAGGGAATGGGACCAGCAGCCTCTAACACCCCTTCTAACTTTAAGACTATGGTCTGATGAGCCTGTGATATTCCTCCTATGGCATTATATTGCCTGCTTGATTGGTTGATTGAGTGATTGATTGATTAGTAGATAATTTCATTCAGGTCCTGTGACCCTCATTGGTTTGCAGGGATGATTACAAGTATAATGTTCTCTGGTAGTTAAACATCCATCTCATAATTTGTTTTCTCACCCAAGCTCTTACCCGCTGAGATGACGTAAATATCGGCAGCCTGATTTCATCACATTCATACTTGGTGATGAAACCACGTTCCAGTAAGAGGTTTAAAATGCCTTCCACATGGCCATAGATTTTTCTGACAATCACTGGCCTATGTCTCTGCAGGTCCTGGGCTGGACAGGACACATTCTGACTCCACTGCCTCGGTGGTTCTGTTTGATCATCCGCTCCCTCTGCCTTCCGCACTGCAGCAAAGAGCAGTTCACAGCTTTGCCCTCCCTTATTCCAGACAATATCCAAGAGGCGTCGAGCCAGAGTGGACAGGGGCTGCCCAGGGAGGCTTACACTCTCATAATCCTCCCAAGTAAGCACTTCCCAAGACAACAAATAGTCCAAGATACTTTCAAAGTTCTCCAACGACCTTAAGGCCAGCTGCCCCACCAACTGGCTGCGCTGAGCCTGGAAAAATTCTTGTGTGCACATTTCTCATCCTAGGGAGGAAAGAGAAATAAATACTGAGTTTCTCCGAAAAAGTCAAGCTGAGAATAGTTAAACATGAACCTAGAGTTCAGAAGATTAAATGCTGCTTCACGAAGAACTAGAGAATCTTAAAATCACAAAATATTAGAACTGAGGTCCCCCCAGTTCAGTATGCTCATTTTATAGATGGGGCAACAGGTCCAGAAAGGAGAAGTAGCTAAGTCAAAAGCTATGCTGCAGCTAGTTAGTGGTGTGGGGACCAATTTTTAATTGGGGAGTGTTAGTTAAGCGGGTCGCTGCAATACTGGGGCAAAGGAGACCGGCAGCCTCCCTCAAAACAGAACAGCATTTATTTTAACAAGAACAAACCTAAAAAAAAAAAGCACAAACATGATGAGTAGGATCAAGGGAAAGGAAATAACATGGGGAAAGGGAAATTATACAACCTGAGAAAATACCACCACCCAAGAATCAGCTGAGAATACGCAGCGGCAGAACACCTGTTGCCTTCCAGCTTCCACCTAGAATACCCAATTCTCCTTCCCCAATCCCAGAAAACCCCATACCACCCCAGCCAATTGGATAGCCATTCTGACAGTCACATGACTGCCTTCACTAGGCTTCCAATCATTATAATTTTGCCAGGCCCATGTAGGCTTCGAGGAGTGGTGATGACTTGAGGTGCCAGCGCTATGGCAACGGCTACAACCAGTGGGTGGAGCACCTTGGGGTTTGCGGAGCCCCTGGCCAGTGCGCTCCGAGGCATAAAAACCTCAATTAACAATTAATTCTTTACAGTGGAAGACTCAGGATGACCTCTTGACTCCCAGTAAATTATCTAATACTGATTTCCTGAGCCCTAGAAATAAATATTTTCCCATCATATTAAAAACTTTTGCCTGCAACCAATTTCTCTAGACCACCCTATAGTGGATGGAAGCAGGTGACTTCCTCTCAACTGGCTGGGTACAACTCTAGGGGGCCAGGCTACAAGGGAATGTGTCCAGAGTCTCTGGCCTCTGATTTTCCATCCTCTCCTGACAAGGCACAGGCTACCTTGTCCTCTTGGAGAGACCCAATTCCTGGAGAGTCACACTCAGTTTAATTCAACAAGTACTTGTTAAGCACCTTTGATTTGTTATGCATTGTGCTAGCTGTTGGGCATAAATGAAAACAGTCCTGGCCCTTGAGAATCCCACATTTGCACACTAAAATAGGATACATCAATTTCAGCCAGGTGGATACCTGATGATAGATCACTACTATAAGATGCTGATCCTGTTTATATATTCTCACCATCTTCTTTCTCTCTTTATTTCCCACCCCTCCCTGCCACAAAACACACACACACACACACACACACACACACACACTCACATCCCATATCAGCTTTTTAAAAATAATAAACATTTTTATTTAAAGTTTTGAATTCCAAATTCTATCCCTCTTTCCTTTCCTTCCCTTCCCCCTCCCTGAGTCAGTAAATAATCAGATATAGGTTATACATGTGCAATTATGTAAAACATTACCATGTTAGTCATTTTGTATAAGAAAACTTGAATAAAAGAAAAAATGAAAGAAAGTGAAAAATAGCATGCTTCAGTCTGTTCAATCATTATCAGTTCTTTCTTTGGAGGTGGATAGTATACTTCATCATTAGTCCTTTGGGATTGTCTTAGATCTCTGTATTGCTAAAAATAGTTAAATCATTCACAGTTCTTCATCAGACAATATTGCTGTCACTGTGGACAACATTCTCCTGGTTCTGCTCACTTCATTATACATCAGTTCATACATGTCTTTTCAGGTTTTTCTGAAATCATCCTGCTTATCACTTCTTATAGCACAATAATACTTAATCACCATCATATACCACAGCTTGTTTAGCCATTCCCAAATTGCTGGGCATTCCTTTGATTTCCAATTCTTAGCCACCACAAAAAAAGAGTTGCTATAAATACTTTTTTTTACAAATCATCTCTCTATGTTCTGCCATGTTCTATCTTTAGTTAGCTAAGAGGCAGTATGGAATTGAGGGCCAGCCTGAGTGTCAGGAAGGCCTGGATTCACATTCTGTTTGTAACACATGCTAATTGTAGGACCATGGGCAAGTCACTGAAGCTCTCAATGTCCCCAGGAAACTCATGAAGACCGGAACTTTTAGATCAGTTGTCCATCTGAATTGGAAGACAATTTCACACCACAAGTTCCCAGGAAATCACAGAATCTGGACCAAAAGTCAGCTTCAAGGCTTGTACCTGACAAAGTACCTCAGACTTGGTGTCTATTTCATTCTGGTTAAAAGGTCCTGGAGGAATAAAACACTATTTTGGAGAAAATATTAGTCTTATTCTCAAGCTAGCAAAGGAAATTTCACAGAATGATATGAGATTTATTACTTATACTCAAGAGTTCAAACAAAGAGCTGATGTGTTGCCAACAACAACAGTGAAAATATTCTCAGGCCAGAGATGAAACAAGAAGAAGATCGCAAGCTCTGTGAAGGTAGGGGAAATGTCTTGTTCACCTTTTCATCCTTCACTGAATCAGCACAGAGGCCCATGCTCGACGCTTGTACAATACACGAACAAACGAATCTCCAATTTCATCCCTAATTCAAACAAGGGTAGGAAAAAACTTCTTACTTCCCGTTTTGGAGCAGTTAGGAGAAACAGTAATGCTGATTTTGGCTTTCTGCCCTATGGGAAGTGGCAGTTGAGTTGGAATTCTCTGGATGCTTGTACACAAAAAGGCCAAGAAAAACCGAAAGAAGAAAACCAAAAAAACCAACCAAACAAACAAACAAAAAACAAAAAAAGAAACAGAAACAAACCCAACAAAATAAAACCCCTCTATCCTAGAAGACTAAACCAAATTTTCTAGAACCAGAACTAGCCATATGGGGAAACTGAGGCAGAGAAGTTATACCATTTGCCCAGGGAGTATCAGTATGCCCATTCCAGAGATAAACTGAACACCAGGGACCAGAATTCTCTTTTCCTATATAAATCAGAAGAATATCATAGGACTAAAAGTTGGAAGGGACTAGACTACTCAATGCAATTCCCTTATTTTACAGATGAAGAAACTGAGGCCCAGAGAGTTGAAATAACCTGCCCCGGGTCCCACAGACAGTGTGTAGAAGACATAATTTTGACCTATTTCTTTCAACTCTGGTATTAGTACAGCTGCTATCAAAACCTAACCTCTTAGATCTGAGCATGCTGGCTCTGGCGACCTTGTTTCACCTTCTACCCTGCCTTCTCTAAAATTCCTTTTGGCTCTCAGGCCTCCTCAGACTGCACCTAGCTCCAGTTTTACAGGAGGTAACTGAGCTGTGACAGGACAACAAAGAAGAGATATGCCTGAGGGAGACATGTGCTCTGGGGTAGCAAGCTTTCCTCCCATAATGCATCCTCCTTAACCGGGGCAACCTCCCATAACCAACCTCCTTAAAAGGTCCAGAAACAGATGGAAGAGCAACTTTGTCTCCACCCTATGGCAAGGAAAAACAGAAACCTCTTGCATAAAACTTTCCTGGAATAATTCCATGCAGGTTTCTGTGTTCACTGCTTTTTCATTCTAAAACCCTACAAGTGTCACCTTCCTGCCCTGCCCTGGTAACTCTCCACAACTGTCAGGCTGGGGATTTCTCAGTCCTGGGAGCAGAATTGTAGCTCCCAGGCTTCCTCTTCAAGACTGAGGATGAATTACACAAAAACACTAAGAGCCCTCTGGCACCCCCACTTTCAGACCCAATTGCAAAGCCTAGCTCCTCACTACTATGCACATAAGGGGGTAAGCTGAAGGGGGCAATGAGTAGAAGAGGTTGAATTAAGGGGCATATCCTTCCCTAAAACACACAGACACAGACACACACTACCACCACTATATTTAGAAGGAGTGTGTGTGTGTGTGTGTGTGTGTGTGTGTGTGTGTGTGTGTGTGTGTGTGTGTAGGAGGGGGACTAATGGAGATGAGATGGAGCACAGACAGGAAGATGAGTGGAAAAGGTAAAACGAAATATGAGGTTTTGTCTCAATATAGGGAGCTTAAACCAGACCAACTACAAAGCATCCTTTACATGTCCCTCCCTAATTCCTCCAGCTGTCATCTCTCCCACCTGAGGTACTGGCTCTTCCTTTAGAAGAGCCTTTAGGCTTGAACTTCCTTTAAAATTATAATGGAATATACATCAAAAATACTGCTAGCAGCACTTTTGGGGGGTAGCAGAAAAAATAAAAAACAAAATAAATTTTAGAGGTGGTAATTTAGAGAGTAACTAAACAAATTGTGGGGAAGGAATATGACCATAAAGAATTCAGAGACGCATGGAAGGTTTATATGATCTGATGTAGGCTGCACTAAGTAGAACCAAGAAAATAATATATACAATGTCTACAAGTGGAAAAAACCCCAAACCATCTAGTTATAATGATCAGGAAAGTCAGCCCGGGAGAAGAGGTGAGAAAATACATCTCTCTCCTGCCTTTGCAGAGATGGGAGACTATGAGTTGGTTGGGTTTTTTTATTGCTGTTGATGTTTCAAGGGATGGTTCACTGAAGCACTCAGAAAGAATATGCATATTATAAATATATTCAGAAACAAAAGACTAAAGATGTAAATAAAAATACAAAATAAAGTAACATGATCACGGAAGCATGGAACTGTATGGGAATCACAGAACAACAGACTAGACCTTATCAAGGAATCCTCACATGACAGATGAGGAAATTGAAGTGTAGGGATGGGAGATGACTTGCCAGAGGTCAGCTGGCTAGTGGCAGAAGCAGAAGGATAATAGAATCACAGATTTAGGCCTAGAAGGGACTTCAGAATCCAACACCCTCATTTGGAAGATGAGGAAACTGATGCCTGGACAGTTTGAATGACTTACCCAAGGTCATACAGATAGTAGGCATCAGAGAGAGGATTTGAACCCAAGTCCTATGACTCCATAGTCTTTGTTCTTTCCATTGTACCATGAGAAGAACTTAGGTTTCCCAACTCCTAGTGCTGCTTCTCTTGTAACATGCTTCTGGCCCATATGAGATCATAAGATAAAAAGCATCTTAGCGATATCTAATCCAAATCCCTTATTTAAGAGAAGAGAATGAGGGCCAAAGTGGCTTGTCCAAGGTCACATAATAAACAGTAAAACCAGTACTTAAACCCAAATCCAGTTCTCTTCCTATTCCAGCACAGGTCTCTATCCCTATCTTTCTCTTTCCCTGTCTTTGTCCCTCTGTCTCTTTCTCTGTCTGTCTCTCTCTTCTCTTTGTGTTCTCTCTTTCACTCTGTTCTCTCTCTGTGTTCTCTCTCTCTCTCATATCTCCTGGTTAATACTTTCTTTTTCCCAGGGAAACTCTTTCTCCTCCAGCATTAATACCCTAGAGTCCATAGCAGGCAGAAGGTCAGAGTAGGAAGGGCAGGTAGATAGGTAGGTATTCTACAGTGACTTATAGCCACAAAGGGGTGGCATGAAATTAAAAAAAAAAACTTAACAAAAAGCTTGAATATTGTTCTTTTCACTACAGTTTCATCATAGGTCCTCACTTAACTCAGGAAAACAGCCCAGGAATGAGCCAGCACACTCCCACAGATATCACCCCATCCCCAGGCCCTTACATACAAGACAAAAAAAAAATCTAGGCCATTTCCAAACACATTCTGAGTCACCCCTGGCCCAAGATCCCAGACATACCAGATAAACTGAGGCAAACAGGTACATACAAGACTCACAGAGGTACAAACATCTGTACACCAAGATGCAGAGACATACTAAGAAATATAGACACAGGGAGGAGAGATATAAGAAACCTACCAGAAACACATAGGAGACATACATTGAAAAGAGACATAGGGGATAAGCATTATTTCACTTCTCAAAGCACATAACAGGATGGGAGGGCCCATTAAGGTCACACCCTCTAAGATGAGGCTATAACTCTCTAGACTCAGTCACAAGGCAGCCATGTGTCCCATATAAGAAGCAGTCAGGCTGGTTCCATGAGACGTGAGCCCTGTCTTCTGGCAGTGGGGAAGTCCCTGACATCAAGTCTGAAACAACATCCAGGGAAGAGTTTATCCAGCCTTCCAACAAAGCACGCTGTCTGTCCCTATCCTCTCTGTCCCATCTTTGTTTCTCAGTGTCTGCCTCTGTCTCTGTTTCTTTCTCTCTCTCTGTATTTCTCTCTCTCTCTCGCTCTCTCTCTCTCTCTCTCTCTCTCTCTCTCTCTCTCTCTCTCTCTCTCTCTCTCTCTCCTATCCTATCCTATCCTATCCTATCCTATCCTAAAATCTGGCTTACTCCAGTCCATACTGACACTATCTGGAAGTTCTTAAGAGTTCTGAACTTGGGAGTCAGAAAGACCTGAATTCAAAACCTGACTCGCATACTTAAAAGCTGTGACTCCTGGGAAACTTAATATCTCTATTCCTCAGTTTCCTCAAGAGGTTGGACTATCATCATCTAAAGTCACTTCTAGCTCTAAATCTATGATCCTCTGATTCTTTCATTGAACTTCTACTTCTTCTGCTGCAATTCAAGTTCATTCCTCCATAATGAAAAAAATATACATGGTCATTCATATTTATCGTAAAAACTCATCACAAATTTGAAGATGCTGCCCCCACTACCCTTCCCTTTGCCCACTCGCCATCTAACACCACCTTTGACCTTCTCCTGACTAACTCCTCTATTTGTTTCCACCTTGTTTTATTACCTTATTTTTCTGTCCCTTTGAATCATAGGAGAATAAACATGCCCCAGCAATGAAAAACAAAATTCTTTAATTCAGTTTCGATCCAAAGTTGGCATACGGTCCATAAGGAGTCATTTCCCTGAAGAAGCCGGAAGAGTAAGCAAAGGGGACTGGCCACTCCAGAACCCTCCTAGGCTACTGACATTCTGCATGACATCCATTTCAGTAACATACAGGTGTGCCCAATTTTTTCCCTATGGTGTAGGCCCACTGATTTGCATTTCTGGTTCTCCACAGTTTGAGTCTGTTTCCTTTAGCATACGCAACACAGGATATTAAACCTTAAACTAGATTCTCTGGGGAGCTCTCCCACTCTCATCATGTCTGGACCTGGCTGATGACAAGTTTTGCCCTTAACCAGAAACTCCTGGGGGGAGGAGAGAGAAACTGACTGGTTAAGAAATCCAAATTAGGTGAAGAGAAAAAAACATCAAGGAGCCAGCCAAAACCCCGGTAACATCCCAATCAAGCCCCAACCAATACCAAATATATCTCCAGTCTGTGGCTGTGTGGTTCATAAGGACCACAGGTGGAAACACTAGAAAGTTAGGGTAACACTTATCTCTCCTCTATTCTGACGCCTACTCAGGATAGATATCATCCAGTCCTAGTGTCAAGACAAGATATTATAAAGAGCCATTCAATAAGACCCCACATTTCCCCCTAAGAGGTGACCTTCCCTCAAAAGACATCAACCCAGGTTACCCCAGAGCATCTTCTCACAAATGGGCCAGTTATCATCTTTAATCATTCCTCCCTCTACCACACTTCTAGGTGGAGCCAACTCTCAGACTGCATAGGTCAAGATAAATCCATTTCAAGTAACGGGTTGGAGACAGAGGCCAGAGGGCAAGTCCTAATCGTCTGCCCTCCCTCCTACACCACAACCCCAATACAAACGTGCTCAGGTCTATGCCCCTTTCCCATAAATACCATTTAACAATCACTTCCTTTCTCCAGGCTTCATTTTTCTCCTCCTTAAAGCGACAGGTTTGAACTAGATGATCTCTCAGGGCTCTATCACCATGATTTCCTCTGAGTCCTCATGCTACCTTTTCATAGATGACCAACCCCTGAAGAACAGGGAAGCAAGGCAGTTAACACCGTCTTGGTGGCCCGGTGTTTAGAACAATCAAACAAGCATTTATTAAGTGTCTGCTCTTTGCCTGGAACTATAAGTTCTAAAATAGAAATGCAAACTTTCAAGACAGTTCCTGCACTGAAGTCAAGCCAATAAACATTTAATAAACGAATATTATGTGACAGGCACTTTGCTAATAAACACCAGAATTTTTTTTAAAGGCAAGCAGAGGCAGCTAGATGCCATAGATAAAGCACCAGCCCTAGATTCAGGAGGACCAGAGTTCAAATCTGAACTCAGACACTTGACATTTACTAGCTGTGTGACCCTGGGCAAGTCACTTAACCCTCATTGCCCAGAAAAGAAAAAAGGAAAAAACAAAAGGCAAGAACAGTTCCTGCTCTCAAGCTGCTCATATTCTAATGAAGGAAATGACACACAACTAATGATGCACAGAAGGGACATGTTCAGACCCCTGCTTTAGGAATATGACCACACTTTGGCAGTGGTACGGAGAATGGATTGGAGAGGGTAGAGACTGGAGGTGATGGAGGCCCTAAACTCTAGTGTGGTGGTGTGAGAAAGGGGTGTATTCTAGAGATGCTAAGGAGGACAGACCACCTCTGAATTATTGTGTCCTGTTCTGGGCAACACATTTTATGAGGAGCACTGAAAAATCTGAATATGTCCCCAGAACAATGACCGGAATGATGAAAGAACATAAAATTGTGTCTCAGGAAAAAACACGCTCTCTAGCTCCAGATATCCAATGCTGTCATAGGGTAGATGGATTAGACTGACTCCGTGTGATTCAAGAGGGGTAGGCTGGTGACAGAGGGACCACTTTCAGTTCAATATAAAAAAGAACTTCTCAAACAGTGAGACCTGTCCAATAATGGAGAAGCATGCGCCCTGGAAAAGGGAGGCACTCCCCATCTCTAAGGATCTTCCAGCAGACTCCAAAAGCACTTGTCAGAGATGCTGCTGAGGCAGCTGCTGCCCTGCTGGATGGGAGATGGACAGATGACTTCTAAGGTTACATCCTGCCATTTCTATCTCCCCTCCCATAACCTAGGAAGTAAACATCCCCCAGAAATCCATGCCAACCAGAGCCAAAGAACAGCGAAAGAGAAACTTGCAAAGCCCTGAGTAGCAAGAATTTGATAGTGAAAGTATTCAAGGGACCAAATGAGCCTTTCCCCCTCTACATGGGAGATAGAGGTATTGCTCACTGAAATCCAGAGCTGCTTGGGGCTTAAGGGCACCACGGAGAATGGAGGAGAGGGTGAGGCCTAAAAATGGGACCCAAGAGTCTTGCCTCATAGCTCCTGAATCCCACTCACCCTCTCCATTAAGGGGCAGAACTCTTCTGGAGGCCTCCAGCTTGTCCTATGGTACTACAACTTCCTGCCAGCTCCATCAATATTATGGGGAGGAAGTGTTCTTCCCAGGATATTCAGCCATTCCTTGGTGCCAGCCTGGAGGAGAAAGTGGGGTGATCCAGGAAAGATGAGATAAAGGCTGGTGTTCCAACTCTCATAAAGCTGCTAGGTGGCGCAGCTGATAGAGTGACCGCCCGGGAGTCAGGAAGACCCGAGTTCAAATTCGACCTCAGGCATTTTCTAGCTGTGTGACTGGACAAGTCACTTAACCCTGTTTGCCTCAGTTTCCTCACCTGGAAAATGAGCTGGAGAAGGAAATGGAAACAACCTTTGCCAAAAACAAAAGCCCAAGGAGTACTTCTGGGGGATGAACAAAGAGGCTCCTCATTCCCTTAAGTTTCTTCCCAACGAAAATTTCCCCGCCCTAAGAAATGCTTACTTGCTTTTGGTAAGCAGGAATTGTTTCATTCTTCGCATTGCTAAGGCCTAGCATGGTGCCCGGCACACAGTAGGCACTTGTTGATAGATTAATCCAATCACTTTTCACATCTCAACTCTGTTCCGCAGCTCAAGCTTCAGCAGAAGTACAAGGTAGCTGGGACTTGGTGCTCTCGCAAATGTTTCCCACATTCCTGGCTCTCTCCACAAGCCGAACCGAAACACCTCGCAGTCACAGCCCCTTTACTGCAGCCATAACCCAGAGTGCGGCGGGGAGGAGCCGGGGGTCCCAGTTCCCAGGACTGCTACGTACCCCTCCCACCCTGTGCTGCCCTGGGCATTGCAGAAAAGGGAGATCCGAAGTGATTTGGGGGTAAGGGGGGGTGTCTCTCTAATCAAGACCGGGAGCGGACAGTCCCCCAGACCCCTCCACCCGCAGCGCGCACACACCTGCTGGATCACCGGATTGACTCCACCTGCTGCCGTCCGCCCCTCCTGTTCCCGGGGCTCTGCGAGTTGAGCTCCGGCCCGGCCAGCTCCGCCCCATCCCTAACCCACCCCGCCCCCCTCTCCTAGAGGCGGGTCGGCTCAGGCTGGGAACTTCCCCGCCCCCTCGGGCTTTGGGCGGCTTCCTGCCTGAGGATAGGGCACCCCCACCCATGCATACACACACAGGCATGCACACGCACACACACAGAAGCATGCACACCCAACCGTTCTCAGAGCGGTCCCTAGTACTGGGTGGGGGCCCGGGACGAGCAGCAATTTCGTATGTTAGAAAACGTGCCATGGCCCTTCCCCGAGTAAACTCACATCAGAATGAGATTTGGTACCAAATCTCGCAAGTGATCATGGCCCATAATAGGCCGCCTTGTTCTGAATTCCCCCTATATAGAACTGAGAGAGATCTGGTTTGGAGAGAACCCAAGAGAGAAATTCAGTACAAGGAAGCCCAATATGTGGCATCAGGCGAATCATTTCAACTTTCGCAGCCTCGGCTCGTAGGAACATAAATTTAAAAGTTGGAACCTCAGAGGCCACCTAGTCCCACCTCTCATTTTACAACAGAAGAAACTGAAGCCTGAAAAAATGAAATTATTTTTTCCACGGTCATAAAGCAGATTGCAAAATGAGCTTCGTTTCTACTTCCTAACTTGGAAAAGGAGGAGGTTGCTTCCGCTGATCTCGAAGGTTCCTTCTAGCTCTAAATGTTCATCTGAGATTGTATTCAGTTCAGACTTTACCACATTGAAAGAATATTGTGTCTTTGGACGGAGTAGAGGTGTGGTAGCTGTGTTTCTCTTCATTATAATACACTTGGCAAAAGCACATTAAAACTGAAAACACAGAAAATTGATCACCTCGTGTTTTACAGGTTTTCTAAATGCTGGAAAAGAGGTTTGGTTTTTTTTGGGGGGGGTGTTTTTTTTTTGAAGAGATGAGGCGTTTTAGATTTTGTAATTCACACAGTGTTTTAAGCAGATATCTCCATAAAGTTGTTTCAAACAACTTGATGAGCTATTTTGTTAGGAAATAATTAAATAATGTAGAATAGGCATTGTTCCAAATGGCTTACAGTCACTATTTATCCAACTGAATGTTGGTGGCTTAAATGAAGGAATATTTATCATCATTGAAACCTGGATTTCTTCTCACAAAAACCCCTTTTATGCTTAGGTAGTTTATGAGTTTTATTCATCAAATTTTTATTGAGACTTGTTACATGCTAGGTGACTAAAAATGGATTTTTATTTTTTCAATCCTGGCCAAAAATAAATATACAGTGGACTTAATGAGGTATGGTAAGCAGAAGAGGCATCTTTCTCCTTAAGAATTATCAAATCATTATGGCCCATGTCTGCCACTCACTAGTTATCATTTATCTCTTTGATTCCAGCAGGTTAAACCCTGCTCCCTTTGGCCCTCAGTTTCCTCTCCTGTATAAGGAGGGGTTTGAAGGAAATAACTGCTAAGCATCCCTTCTCTCTGTTCTTCTAGATTATATGCCTGGCACAGAGTTAGCTGCAGGGGGCTAAAGAAGGAAGATAGAAAGTCCCTGCAGTCTCTGAGTTAACTGTCTCACTAGTGGGGTAGGTCTTGTGTCTATGAGACAAGAAAAGAATGCAGAAAGGTATACAATTATGAACCAAAGTTTAGACTTCAGAGGCAGGGCAGCCTTGTGGAAAGAGCAGAAGACCTGCACTCAGAGGATTTGGTTTTAAACTCCAGTCCTTCTACTTTCTTTCTTTTTCTTCTTTTTCTTTTTGGGGCAATGAGGGTAAGTGACTTGCCCAATGCCACACAGCTAGTAAGTATCAACTGTCTGAGGTCAGATTTGAACTCAGGTCCTCCTAAATCCAGGGCAGGTGCTTTATCCACTGCACCACCTAGCTGTGCCCCCTTCTACTTTCTAACAATCAGACCTTGACAAGTTATTTTACTTCTTTGGGGTTCTGCCCTGCTGAGACCTCAAGGTTGTTCCCCCTATCCTTTAAAGAGGAAAAAATAAAAGCTCAAAAATAGCTTTTAAAAAAAGTCCAAATATGTTCTCTAGAGGATAATGCAGGAGAGGGTGAGGCCTAAAATTGGGACCAACCAGTTTATTCTCTTAAGGTCTAGTAGGCTTTCCTTTAGGACATCCACAAATGGGTGAGAAAATAAAGTTAGCTGAAAGAGCTATAATTAAGTAGATGGGTGGTGGTCAGATCCCCTGAGGCCAAGACCTTCAAGTTCAAGTTGGGCAACTTTCCATACCAAGAGGCATTACTTCCTTTAGCTCCTTCCTGTCTATTCAGTTTTCTTATACTTTATTCCCCTCCACACACTCTATGATCCAACTAAACTTGCTATTTCTCATACAGGACACTTCATTTACTGACTCCATGCCTTTGTATTGCCTAAGTGATTTGCTCAGGATCACATAGCCAATATGTGTCAGAGGCTGGATTTGAACCCAAGTCTTCCTGGCTTGAAATTCTCCATGCCTGAAATGATTTCCCTGCTCACCACCACCACCACATGGCTTCTCTCAAGACTCAACTCAAGTCCTCCTTTCTGCAGGAGGCCTTTTGGGGTCCCCCAGCCATTTCCTCATAAAACAATACTTTTCATTTGTGGTTATCTCCCAACTACACTGTATTTATCTTGTGTGTACATAGTTATTTGCATATTGTATCCCATGTTAGAAGATGTGCTTCTTGAAGGCAGGGACCCTGTTTTTTCCTTTGTATCTCTGACACTTATCACAGTGCCAAGCACCTAGTATTGACTCTTAAACGCTTATTGGCTGACTCAACTGATTAGATGGACCATGTAGACCATGTAATTTCTTTTCTTTTTTTTTTTAGTGAGGCAATTGGGGTTAAGTGACTTGTCCAGGGTCACACAGCTAGTAAGTGTTAAGTGTCTGAGGCCAGATTTGAACTCAGGTACTCCTGACTCCAGGGCCGGTACTCTAATCACTGCGCCACCTAGCTGCCCCATAGACCATGTAATTTCAACAATTCAATTAAACAAATTATTATTGTCTACTAAAAGAGTTTATGCTAGGCAGGCCCCTGCCCAGAAGGAGTTTAAGTCTATAAGAAATGGATACAACATATACTAATATAACTGTAAACATTTGTAATGGTTCCCCAACTTTAATCTTTTTCCTTTCCATTTTGAACATTGAAAGAGAGTAATCTCCCTACAAAACTGTTCTCATAAGAGGTAGAGAGGTTTAGCAGGAAGAGTTAGCCTTGAAGCCTGGAAGACCTGAGTTCAAATCCAATCTCTGACATATATTGGCCATATGACCCTGAGGAAATAACTCTAAGCAACTCTCTAAGACCATGAGTTGAAAAAAGGTGTTGACCTGCATTGATAGAGGGAGTTTACTCATCTAATAGTTCCCCATAGGTTTATACCAATAAAATAACAGTTCCATTCCCTATTCCTATCCTTAATACCAATTTCAACATGTTATTCTCTGATCAAAAACCTTACAGATGTTAAGTGATAGAACAGATAAAACTGAAATGCCAAAATGAATTCTGTGGTCTCATCAGTTTGAATGTTCCTGCCTATGATGAAGAATACTGCCAATCCATTCCTACCCATCTTGTAGTATTCTTATCTGTGTTCTTCTACAAGTTTGGCACTGGAGGTCCACCTGATATGTTGGGTGAAAGGATTCCCCTTTCTTTCCTTTCCCTCAACATTGCAAGGATACCATTGATTACTGTGCTCCCTCTTACTCACCACATGATCAGTACATATTTTCTTCTTATCAAACATTTCCTTAATTACCCTGTTTATGCCTATTTTCTCCAGAATTCCTTATTGGTTATTATGGAGTTGCCTGCTCACAGCCACCATGAACTTCTGTGGCATTTATTTTCAATTTTTAAATTTCAATTTAATTTTATCAATTTATTTTCAGAGACTTTTTTGTTTCCTATCTTGTTGACATATAACAACACCATGTAAAGTTGAATGTTAGTTTTAAAGAGAACCCCGGGTTTTAATGATGGCACCTGAGTACAAGTACCTCTTCTGCTATGTAATTCCTGTGTGAGATTAGGAAAATCACTTAGCCTTGACCCTCAGTTTTTTCATCTCTAACAGTAATTTCTCTGGGTTGTTGTGAAGATCAAATGAGGTAATGTATGTGAAATGCTTTGAAAACTTTCAACCACTTTGTAAGTGTAAAGACACACACACACACACACACACACACACATAATTTGAGTTCTCAGAATTCTGGTTAACAATATCAGCCCAAGGATTCTCTACCCTTCCAAGAAGATCTTTCAAAAAATCTGTGATCCCATTAAAGGTAAGAGCACCAGTGTCCCAGTCTGTTACTGGATTATTTCATTATAAATTTGTTCAAAAGCATTTCATTATAAATTTGTTCTGACCTACTAGGTCAGAAATAACCATAATTGCAAAGATTCTCTTTCTAATTTCTCAACCCCCACCACAGAGTAAAAGGAGAAAATATCTTCTTCTATGGGCTGATTTTCCCTCTCTCAATTTCGAACCACATACTTTTTTGGCTTAGACAAAAAAAAAATCACTGATCATGTCCAGGTAATTTACCAGCAAAATCAAGTAATTAATGAACATTTAAGCAAAGTTTAGTGACTATGATGAAGTTCAAAGTCAGCATCACTTCTGTGGTCTGGGAAAGCAAGTGAAAGAAGAGTTTCTACCTGAACTCTGTTCTCACCAACTGTCATGTGAGGAACAGTCCTTTGACTGACCTCCTCAAAATAAGTTCTTTCAGAGGCAGCTTTGGTATAACAAAAAGCCTTTATTGCATTCTCCTCAGGATGGGCACTCACAGAAAAACAGTAGGTGAGTGTCAATGCTGAAAAAGTGCAACCTTTATTTATCCTATGCTCCGCCATGATCAGTCCCTCCCCCTGAGCCACTATAGGTTGCTAGGCGCAGGTTCACAATCTTCCCAGAAGAGTTCTAGCTAAATTCTCCTTGATATGTTACCCCTCCCATACATATGCACTTTCATATGACCCATGATCAAAAATTGGGTGGATATTTTAGACAGGGGCCTATTAAGCAAGTGAAGTAATGACTAGGATTAAACTTTTACGTATTTTTACTAGGACACCAGTGAGATCCAGCTCATACTGGTTCCTATCTCTAACCCTGAAAAACTTACATTTTCCTTTCTTGAGTTGACATAATTTACTAGATAATATTGCCTTGCTGTTCCTTATATGGGCATGCTTTTCTAACTGAGAAGAGTCCACTATTATATTAGGTTGTTACTATATTTCTCACAGTCATAACTGCTTATTCAGCCTGGCATTAGCTTTGGTTTACATTTGTCTTCTTTTTTCTTCTTCTCTGGTTTGTTCACAGGATCATCTGCTTGAGCCTCCATCTTAAACCTTTCTGACTCCTTGTGTGGTGTCCCAAAGCTTAAATAAAAGTCCCTTTCTCTAGTTTCCCCCCACCCCCAAAGCTTCTACCAAAAACTTGAAGCTTTCAGAATTCCAATTAACAGTCTAAGTCCAAGAATTCTCTACCCTTCCAAGATCTTTAAAATCTCTGTGACCCCATTAAAGATAACAGCATCAGTGTCCAAAGTCTCTGTGATCCTGGGCCTTGGCTATTGGCATCTCTAAGCTCTGTGAATTGTCTCTGTACCCTAGGGATCCATATAGCTGAGATGCTAGACAGGAAATGTTCCACCTTTAGGTTCAGATTGGTCTTAGGCAAGACTGTTGGATTACAACATATAATTTTCTTCATTTGAAGTAACACCTTCGGAGCTCTTAGCTGATTCAGACAGTCTTGTTACAAATGATCAGTCATCTTACTGTTTCAGTCCTTTCAGTGAGTTTTCTCTCTATTCTGGTAACTACTATAGAATCATGGAATCATACAGACTATCAGACCTGGAAAGGACCTAAGAGATAATTTAGTCCAACACTCTTGTCTTACAGATTGGGAAACTGAGGTCCAGAGAAGTCTAATGATTTGCTCATATACCCAATTAATAGTAGAGCCAAACCTGAAACTCAGATCAGGTTTCCTAGTTTTTAGCCCATTGCTTTTTCCAGTGTAAAAAGGGTGTGTATATTGTAATCCAAAAACCTTGCTTAGGATAATAATAATATTATATATAGTGCTCTATGGGCATAGTGGATAGAGTGCCAGGCCTGGAGTCAGGAAAACTCATCTTCCTAATTTCAAATCTGGCCTCAGACATTTACTAGCTGTGTGACCCTGGGAAAGTCACTTCATCCTGTTTGCCTCAGTTTCTTTTTTTTTTTAGGGCAATGAGGGTTAAGTGACTTGCCCAGGGTCACACAGCTAGTTAAGTGTTAAGTGTCTGAGGTCAGATTTGAACTCATATCCTCCTTAATCCAGGGCTGGTGCTTTATCTACTGTGCCACCTCGCTGCCCCTCCTCAGTTTCTTTATCTGTAAAATGAGCTAGAGAAGGAAACGGCAAACCACTCCCATATCTTTGCCAAGAAAAACCCAAGTGGGGCCATGAAGAGTTGGACATGACTTAAACAACTGAACAACAACAACATAGTACTCTCTTGTTCACAAAGTACTCGATTGTGTGTTGAAGGCAGCTTGAAATTTGGAACTGGAGAAGGGCTGAGGGGTTAGATTTGGAGATATAATTTCAGAATCATCAGCAAACAGGTGATAATTGAAGCCCTATTATGACCAGTGAGAGAGAGGCTGAATAGAAAAGTCAGGACCAATCTTGGGAAGAGTGCTGAACTTGGAGTGAGGAGATAGCTCTGCTCAAATCCCAGCCTCTGATGCTTACTAGCTTTGTGACCTTTTTGTGCCTCAGTTTTCCTTATCTATAGAATGCACAGGAGGATAGCTATGGCACCTACCTCACAAGACTTACACTATATAAATGTGAGCCATTATTATCTTGAGGATCCAATCACATTTAGCAGAAGGAATAGTCACAGTCAATGGAGACAGGAGCAGCAACAACATTTATTACTAAAGAGCCTACTATGTGGGAAGCACAAAAATATGAGAAACATTATCTCATTTAGAAATATTGGCTAATTTGATCCTTATATTATTGGCTTTAGAAATATGATCTCATTTGATTCTCACAACAACTCTAGAATGTAGGTGCTATTATTATCCCCTTTTTACAGATAAAGAAACTGAGACTAACTTGCTAGTAAGCATTAGAGGCAGGTCTACCTAACTCCAACTCCAGTGCTCTATCCAGTGTGCCACCTACCTACCTATGACTTAATGACTGATCTGAACCCAAAGGTAGCAAACACATTTTTTGTCTTAGAACATCAGTTATAAAGATCCCTAGAGTATAGAGACAATTCATAGAGCTTAGAATTGCTAAAAGAACTTTATCTAGTGCTTGAAGGCTTGCAAAACATTCAACATCTATTATTTCTTTTTTTTCTTTTTTTAACATGTATTATTTCACTTGACCTTACAATAATGCTATGAGATGGATGCTATTATCGTCCTCATTTTACAAATGAGGAAATAGAGGCTAAGTGACTAATTCAGGATCACCTGTGCTTTTCAATATTAACACAGAAGGGGACTATCAAATAACAACATTAGTTTCTGGAATGAGAGGAAGATATGCAGCTTTTAGATGAGAAAACCCATTAGGAAAAAAAAAAAACAGAAATCCTTGGCTCACAGAGTAACGATGTCTTGGGGTCAGGAGAAATGGCAATCAGCAGAACCTTTCACTTTGAGGCCAAACTCCATACCCTCCCAGCCTGCTAGCCAATCAGACCAAAGAGATCTCAGCAAGTAGGCTGCTTATTTCCTACTTGTAGAATAAGGAAGTTAGAGAAAAGCAGAAAAAGAACATGACCGTACTTCAGAAAGACTAGGAAATTATGTGAAATCCAACAGCATCTCTCCTGACAGCAGACACACTCAGAAGTTATCCTCAGAGGCCTCAGGTTAGTATTTTTTTTTAACATGGTTGGCTGGGCGGGCCATTGGTTTTCCTGCACGAATCTGTCTACTTTTAAATACAGTAGTTCCTTTGAAAACTTCTCTTGGCTTCTGATTCAGACCACCCCATGGGACCTAAAACAGAGCTCAGGCTCTTCTTCCACACTCATAGAGAAAGGACTTCTTGGACAGGCTTAATATCTGGGGAAGCGGGTATGGGCAAGATTGCTAACTGGTGAGTAAGTAGAGGACTGTGGTGAAACCTTCTGATGGAGATAGGGAGTAATGTCAAGTTCCAAGAATGGGTGTGTTTCTATCATCCTCTCTCATCCCCCATATTCCTTCTGAAATCTTTTGCTTTTATATACTTGTTAATGTAAAGAATATTGTTGTTGTTGTTGAGTCATTTCGGTTGTGTCTGACTCTGAATGACTCCATTTGGGGTTTTCTTGGCAAAGATACTGGAGTGGTTTGCCATTTCCTTCTCTAGCACATTTGAAAGATGAGGAAACTGACGCAAACAGGGTTAAGTGACTTACCCAGGGTCACGCAGCTAGGAAGTGTCTGAGCCCAGATTTGAACTCGGGAAGATGAGTCTTCCTGACTCCAGGCATGGCACTCAATCCACTGGACCACCTAGCTGTCCCAATATAAGGAATATTTTTTATTGTACCTATAATGATTCCAAAGCTAGAGGGAAGGTGGTTGTGAGAGACTGTGTAATTCAAAGGAAAGAATCCTGGATTTGGAGCCAGAGGACCTGAATTCAGCTCTTGCCTCTGTCAAATGGTCATTATAGTAACTGTGTGGCCCTGGACAAATTTCTTATCCCCACTGGACCTCAGTTTCCTTATCTATAAAATTAGGGAAATGGACTAGGTAGTCTCTAAGGTCACCCCCAGATCCAAATCAATGACCCTATGAACTATTTGGGAGTGAGGGTTAGAAGGGGTGCAAGGGTGTAGACCTCTGCTTTCATTGGAATAGGAAATGCCCTCTCCCAATGCAGATGGGCACACCTTCTGCAACTTAGTCTTAGAGACTGAACCCATTAATTTTTTTCTTTATTTAGAATTTTGTTTTTTCCAAATTACATGTAAAAACAAATTTTGACATCAATTTTTAAAAACTTTGTGTTCCAACTTGAGCCCATTAAATTAAAAGGAGAAATGTGTGGCACATCTGGCCTATCAGTAATACCTAGGTTTTAAATGTAGACCAGAATCACCTAACTTCCCCTTGTTTAAAATAAACCCCCAGCCCCAAGGTGTATTGACTCTGACTATAATATTGTCCATCTGCACTGCATGTGAACTAAAACAAATAGATGGCCAATATGGTGAGTGGCAGATTAGTAGGCCTGGGTTATAGTTTCTGGGGCCCAGGAGAGAGAATCCCCAAGAGATGAATACCTAGATCTGGGCCAGGGGCCAGCCGACATCTGCTGGCATCATTGCATGACTGGCCTAACCAGACCCCTTGATTTCAAGAGCATGGCTGGAAGAACCAAGAGACTTAAAAAAGATTGGGGGTCAAACTTTAGTTCTGATTCTATGAGGTCCCCTCTCTAAATGGCCTCCATGGGATTGGCAAAAGACCAGAGCATTCTGCCCCTTCTGAGTAGTAGGAGGAAGGATGTTACACAACACAATATAACATTTGACCTCTGGTAGGTTGCTTGTCTCATCTGGAGAAATTGAGGAGATGCCCATCAACTGGGAAATGTGCTCTGTGATTGTGATGGCATAAAAATAAAATTAAAACGAGGAGCTGGTTGATTTTAGAAAAACACAGAAAGACTTGCTTGAAATAATGAAGAGTGAAATGAATAAAACCAAGAGAACATTGTGTACAGTAACAGCAATATTATTCAAAGAACAAGTGTAAATGACTAAGTTATTCTGAGTATTGTAAATATTAAAATCAACTACAAAAGACCTATGAAGGAATATGCTATTCTCCTCCAGAGAAAGAAGTGATAAATAGAAGCATGCATAGTATGGTTTTATATACATACAACACATACACACACACACACAAACACATAGTGCAGGGGTAGGGAGGAAAGGAGGTAGGGAGGGAAACAGTTCAGAATTGAAAATGTAACAGAGGGGGGCGGCTAGGTGGCGCAGTGGATTAAGCACCGGCCCTGGATTCAGGAGTACCTGAGTTCAAATCTGGCCTCAGACACTTGATACTTACTAACTGTGTGACCCTGGGCAAGTCACTTAACCCCCATTACCCCGCAAAAAAAAAAAAGAAAGAAAGAAAATGTAACAGAAGAATAAATGAAATGAAATTTTAAAAAAGGAATAAATGACTTCCCAAGGTAAAAAAAATAGGGAAAATCATTCTGCCAGGGGGCATAATGGATAAAGCTTTTGACCTCAGAAGACCAGAGTGATTCCTGCCTTACAGACTTACTAGCTGTGTGACTTTAAACAATTCATTTCACCTCTCTCAGCCACAGTTTCCTCATCTGTAAAATGGGGAGACCTGAGTTCAAATCCGGCCTCAGATACTTGACACTTACTGGCTGTGTGACCCTGGGCAAGTCACTTGACCTTCATTGTCCTGCAAAATAAAAAAAAAAAAACCAAACAAGCAAACAAACAAAAATAGCACTACTTCACTGGTTGTGGTGAGGTTCAAATAAAATAATAGCTTTGTGGTTTTGCAAACCACAAAGTGCTATATAAATACCAGCTATTATTATGATGTTGTAAGGATATTATAAGGATATATAAGTATTATATGAGCACAGTTGGGAAAGATTTTGGGAAAAAATGACTCTAGCAAAACATGACCAGATGATATAGAATATCATAGGTCTCTTCTTTGCCCTCCAAGAAAGTTTCCTGCTTTCAACACAAAAATATGAATCCTCCTATTAGGATAGTGGGAGGCTCTAGGTGATGCCTTTTCAAGGGATAGCAATGTTTCTATCAGAACCGTAGAACACATCCCCACCGAGAATGAAAAAGCTGCTACCTCCTACAGGTACCTATCCCCTGGAGTTTTCCAATTGACTACTATTAGTTTATCTGGCTTAAACCTCAGGAAACATTACCCTGAGCCTGGAGCCCCAGCCCCAAATAGCTAATCACACAATGAGACAATTTGGAATCACCCAAGGTTGTTCATGAGAATTTGATTTGAAAAACCAATGGGTGGTATAGTGGACAGACAGATGGACTTGGAATCAGAAAGACCTGGTTTTGAGTCCTAACTCAGACATTTACTAGCTGTGTGATCCTGATAAGTCACTTAACTTCTCAGCCTCAGTTTCCTCATATGAAAAATGGGTCTAATTATCATACTATTTGTTCTTCTTGTTCTTGTTCCTCCTCCTCCACCACCACCACCACAACCATTACTACTACTACTACTACCACCACCACCACTACCCACCTATATAACTCATAGGGTTACTGTGAGAGATTAAATAAAGCATTATATGAATGTGACACTGTGATTATGACTAATTTCCTCTCTCTACTATCAGGAGGAATGTTAAACAGATCTCTAACTTTGGAAACCTTAGTTCTCTTCTAGACAATGTGTCCCCGTTGTCTGTCTCTTGTGCCCACAGCAGCCTACAAAACATGGAGAATGACCAGCACCCTGGGAGTTCAGGCTGGAACAGACATCTTGATGCCCACCACGGAGAGAAGATAGAAACTGAAGCAGGAGCAGCTGCCCCACTCCATCCTGATACCTTCAGCCCAAGACCAGAGCAAGACTTGAGTAGGTTACTCCCTGTAAACCTCCCAGAAGAGGCAGGAGATTGGAGAAACCCAAGGATTCTTCCTTCTCTTCCCACATACCACTAACTTTGGGCTCCTCTGAAGGGAGCACAACTTCCTATTATACACTAGGAATCAATTTTGACGGAAAAGTTCTTCCTCAGCCAGCCTGAACTGCTACCCAATCCATTCCTCACCATCTTAAACACTGGAGTGTGTTTAAGGACTCCAGCAGATTGACCCCTTTATCATCTCTACTCTCTTACTTTTCTTCAAACTCTCCCTGCCTATTGGCTGCTTCACTCCTACCTGCAAATATGCCCATGTTGTCACCAAATTCTGAAACCCTCAACTGATCTTAGCCATCTCTGCTTGCTATCATCCCATATCTCTCCTGTCTTTTGTAGCTAAACTCATTTGGAAAGCTGCCTCCACTTCCTCTCTTCTCTTCTCATTCTTATCTTTCTGTAGTTTGGGTTCTGATCTCATCATTCAAACAAAACTGCTTGCTTCAAAATTGCCAGTGTTCCACTAATTGCCAAATCCAATGGGCCTTTTCTTAATCCTCATCCTTCTTGACTCCTCTGAGGCCTTTCACACTCTCAATCACCCTTTTCTCCTCGATTCTCTCTTCTCTCTAGGCTTCAAGACTATTTTCTCCCAGTTCTCCTCCAATCCATCTGAACACTCCTCAGTCTCTTTTGCTGGACTAATCTAGGTCACCTGCTCACCATGGATGTTCTATAGGACTTCTCTGTCTTGGGACTTCTTCTCCCTCTCTACTATTTCACTTTAGGATCTCATCAATTCCCAGTGATTCAATTATCATCTCTATGCTTATGATTCTCAGATCTCTTTTTCCTACCCTAACCTCTCAGCAGACCTCTAGTTTCACGTCTGACTGCCTATTAGACATCTCAGACTAGACGTCTGGTAGACATCTTAAGCTGCACCTGTCGAAAACCAAACTCATTCTCTTTTCCTCCAAACCCTTTCCCCTTTACACTCTTTCCTGTTACTGTCAAATGCACCACCATATTCATGGTCCCCCAGGCTCAAAACTTAGGTGTCATCCTCATCTGCTTATTCTCTCTCACCCTCATATATCCAATCTGTTGCCTGTTAATTCCTGAATACACTCCCTTCTCTCCTCCGATACAGCCAATACCTTGATGTCTACTCTCCTCACCTCAAGCCTGTACTATTTCAGAAGCCTGTTGGTTGGGTTGCCTGCCTTAAGTCTCCCCACTCCAGTGATCCTCTATGTAGCCACCAAAGTGATTTTCCTAAAGCACAGGTTCATCCATGCCCTCTCATTACTCAATAAACTGCAGTGGCTCTCTATCACCTCCAGGATCAAATATGAAAACCTCTGTTGGGTGTTCAAAGCCCTTCCAAACCTAACACCATCCTCACTCCCACCCCAACCCCCACAAATTCTCTCATCCAGTGACACTGGCTTCCTTGCTAATCCTCATATAAGACACTCTTATCTCCTGACTCAGGGCATTTTTACTGACTAGCTCTCATGTGCTCTCTCTCTCTCTCTCTCTCTCTCTCTCTCTCTCTCTCTCTCTCTCTCTCTCTCTCTCTCCCTCTCCATCTATGTCTCTTGGCTTCCCTGATTCCTTTAAGTCCCAGCTAAAATCCCCCCTTTACAGGAAACCTTTCCCAACCCCCCTTAGTCCTAGTGCCTTCCCTTTGTTGTTTTTCCCCTCTTTGTCCTGTATATAGCTTGCTTGTACAGTTGTTTGCATGTCGGCTCCTCCATTAGATGGGAACTCCTTAAGGACAAGGACTGTTTTTTGCCTTTCTTTGTATTCCAAGTACTCATCACAGTACCTGGCCACATAATAGTTGCTTAATAAATATTTATTGACTGATGAATTGACTGACTCAATGTGACCCCAAATTATGAAGTCAAATATATTGTAAATACATATATGTATCCATACACATATGCTTAGAGATGTGTGCATATATATGTACATATAGAGAGATGTCACATCAGTACACCATACATGTATATATATATAAAACAATAAAATAACTTTTGAATTATACAACAATCTTAGCTATTTCCTATCTAATCTATGGCACTGCTTCCTTTTTTGCCCCTTCTTTATGGAAAATTTTGCAGAAATTTTTAGCATCAGTGTGGATAATGGAGAGTGGTCTTTTTCGAGAAGCATCTAAATCGAGAAATGCCTGAATCATGGGCACTGCTCACAGTTGTCTTCTTGACTTCCTCGCTTCACCTAGTTGTGGGACCTTGGACTAAGCCTCTGAAAGATAATTTCCTCACCCACAAAATGAGGGGTTGGATGAGGCTATTGGGGGCCATCTCCAAGGAAGAAAGAAGGTTACAGTTTAGGATAAGGAAAACTTTCCTAAGGATTAGAGCTGATCAAAAATGAAACAAGTTGCTTTAGAGAAGAGAAAGTTTCCTGTCAATAGAAGTCTTCAAGCAGAGGCTTAATGGTGATTTGGCCGGGGGTGGGGGAACGGATTATTATAGAGGGGCCATACAATTTCAGTAGGGGGTGGAACAAGATCTCTGAGGCAACAGAATATATTACCAAATAATAATAGATTACTGGCCTAAGAGGAAGGAGATCCAGATTCTAGTCCTGGTTCTGCCACTAATTCACTGTATAATCTTGGTCAAGTCTCTGCTTCTCTGGGATCTATTTTCTTTCTGTGTAAAATCAAGGGACTGAACCAGAGGATCTCAAAGTTCCCTATCAATTCTTCCTGTGGTTCACTAAAAAGAAAGGATAGGCAAATTAGTTCACTTATGAATAACTTCTCGTGACACTTGTGAGATTCCCTCAGAACAGAGGCTCAGCCATCTTTCCACATCCATGGGGCAAGGGTTGTTCTTCTCCCAAATATACTTATCAGTAATAATGCTGTCCTTCCAGATTTCAGCAATGACTCAAGCTCCAACTCTTCCATGACCACAAAGGAGCTCCAGGAATATTGGAGGAATGAGAAACGCCACTGGAAACCAGTCAAACTGCTCTTTGAAATCTCATCCACCAGAATTGCAAAAAAATTTTCTTCCAAATATGTGGTAAGGTAAACTACAGAAGTGCCTACCACCTTCTACCAGCTCCTAGTCTTGGTTCTGCCACTGGGCCCCAAATTCTTCACCTTAATATGGGAATAATAATGTTCCGTTTACCTCTCAGCACAGCTACATCCTACAGGATATGTGTCAATGTCTCTTTTTTTTTTTTTTAGATTATAAAGTCTCATATTAAGAAAAGGTATCCTTGTCCTGCTCTTAGGAAGTTTATAATCTAGTTAGGGAGATAAGTCCTATAAACAATAGTGAGGAATCCAATGCAGTGGGTAATTAAACATCCTTTCAATCAATAAATAAACATTTATTAGGCCATTACTGTGTGCCCCTGGGGGACGGCCAGAGAGAATATACAAAGAAATGCCCTTTCTGCTATACTATCCCAAACAATAATGATGGTATACAGACATGTTAACACTTTATGGCTGACAATGCACTTTTACATTTATTATCACTTTCATTATATACTACTTAATTATTACATTTAAATTTTATTCAGAAAGTATTTTTAAAGTATTTACTATGTCCCATGTACTACGCTAGGCACCAGAGATTTTTTTTTTTTTTTTTTAGTGAGGCAATTGGGGTTAAGTGACTTGCCCAGGGTCACACAGCTAGTAAGTGTTAAGTGTCTGAGGCCGGATTTGAGCTCAGGTACTCCTGACTCCAGGGCCAGTGCTCTATCCACTGCGCCACCTAGCTGCCCCACCAGAGATTCTTAGACAAAAAAAAAAATGTACCCAAGGAACTTGTTTAATCTTGTTTAATGCATTTAAATACATCACTTGAAGAGGAGGTCAGTAGGTTTTACCCAACTGCCAAAGGGGTCCATGATGCCAGAAAGCCCAAGAATTCCTGGCTAAGACCTGATTTGGAGCACAGTTAAATAATTTTGTCTTTTCTTTCCTTTTTAAAAAAAATCTTAGGTGTATAAAATCATCGTCATCCAGACAGGGAGTTTTGACAGCAACAAAGCCATCTTGGAGAGGCGGTACTCCGACTTTGAGGTCCTCCAGAAAAGTCTCCTGAAGAATTTCAGTGAAGAAATTGAAGATATCGTCTTCCCTAAGAAATACTTGACAGGCAACTTCACAGAGGAGATGATCAGTGAGAGGAAGCTTGCCTTCAAGGAGTACCTGAGCCTTCTGTATTCCATCAGGTGCGTGCGCAGCTCCAGGGAGTTCATCGACTTCCTCACCAGAGCAGAGCTGAAGGAGGCCTATGGCTGCCTCAGGGCAGGACAGTACATCAAGGCCTTGGATATTTTTATCCAGGTGGTGCCCCTGCAGGAGAAACTCACCCGCCACTGCCCCACTCTGGTGATCCCTTCCCTATGTGCCATGCTGGTGTGCCACCGTGACCTGGAATGCCCTGCAGAGGCCTTTGAGGTGGGTGAGAAGGCCCTTCTCCACTTGCCCACCCGCTCTAGTCACAGGTACTATGTCCCATTGCTGGAGGCTATGATCCACCTGGCCTACATGCTGGGGAAGGACTTTGTGTCTTTGCAGGAGAAGCTAGAAGAAAGCCAGCTCCAGAAGCCCCCAGCTAGAGGGATCACCTTGAAAGAGCTGGCTGTTCGAGAGTATCTACACTAAAGGAAGTGATCATAAGAATAGCTCACGTTTCTGTATGGCCTTGCAGTCAAGTCAGGTCAAGTTAACAAGGATTTATTAAACTTTTACTATGTGCCAGGAGCCATACTAAGTACTAGGGATACAAAGAAAGGCAAAAATGATCTCTACCCAGAAAGGGCTCACATTCTAGTATAGGAGACAACATGTAACTATGTAGATAGATCACAAGTAGGTAGACAAAAGATACATACAGAGTAGATATTAGACACTGTGAGGGTAAGGCAATAACAGCTGGAGGGACAAAGGATTCCTTGAATAAGTGGCATTTGAGCTGAGACTTAAAGAAAGTCAGAGAACCTAAGAGGTAGAGGTGAACATTCCATCATGGGGAATGGCTGCTACAACTGTGGAGAGAGGACATTAAATGTCATATTCAAGGCCACTGTTGCGAGGACAAAGAGTGTGTGGTGGAGAATAAGGGGTAAGAAGGTAGGAAGGCAGCTCTAAAAACTCTTTCTTTTACAACAGACCTAGGTGGTGCATTGGATAGAGTACCAGGCCTGCAGTCAGGAAGAGTCATCTTCCTGAGTTCAAATCTGGCCTCAGATAATTCCTAGCTCTGTGACCCTGTCACTTAACCCTGTTTGCCTAAATTTCCTCATCTGTAAAATGAGCTGGAGAAGGAAATGTCCCACCATTCCAGTATCTTTGCCAAGAAAACCCCAAGTGGGGTCATGAAGATGTGACTGAAATGACTCAACAACAACAATGAGGTAGTTACTATAAATGTTATTATCTACATTTAATAGATGAGGAAACAGGCTCAGAAAAGTGGGATAATTTGCCCAGGGTCTCTTTCTTGGGATGATAACTTGAGCTCAGGCCTCTTGAATACTATGCTCTTCCCACTATATTAGAGATTCTTGTTTTGTTTTGTTTTGTTTTTGTGAGGCAATTGGGATTAAGTGACTTGTCCAGGGTCACACAGCTAGTAAGTGTCAAGTGTCTGAGGCTGCATTTGAACTCAGGTCCTCCTGAATACAGGGCCAGTGCTTTATCCACTGTGCCATCTAGCTGCCCCTATATTAGAGGTTCTTAACCTAGGGTCCATGGACTTTTTTTTTTTTTTTTTTTTAGTGAGGCAATTGGAGTTAAGTGACTTGCCCAGGGTCACACAACTAGTAAGTGTTAAGTGTCTGAGGCCGGATTTGAACTCAGGTACTCCTGACTCCAGGGCCGGTGCTCTATCTACTGCGCCATCTAGCTGCTCCTCATGGACTTTTTAATAAAAATTATTATTTTTCTATAATTGGCTTCCTATGAATTTTATTTTGTTAATCTAACCTCATGGTTCTCAGAGGAAGTTCATAGGGCTCTCCAAACTATCCAAAAAATGTTAAGAACCCATGAACTGAACTATCAATTGAGTCCTTTGGCCCCATTCAGCTCCAGTTGCAGTCAGGCTGCAAGCGGCTATAGCAAAGAGAGCATGTCAGGTGTCCAGGGCTATGTCGACATCTATACTGTGAAGTGGAAATAAGGAAAAATCAACCAGTTGGCTGGCTGGCTGTCTGCTTGCCTCCAAACTCCTGGTTTGAATTTAAGTACATGAATGTTTCGAACAAAACTCAAACTGCTCTGGCAGACATGGATTGTCCAAACCAAATTTTTGAACTCCAAGTCTGAGGCTTGGGCAGCCTTGAGGAAAGGACACAAGTGGGATTTTGTGAAAGGCCTCTTTGCAGGAGCCAAGTGTGGAAATTATTACCCTTACCCTTTTGAATGACAACAAGATTTGTTAAAAGGTGTTTTTTTTTATTGTTGTTGTTTTTTGAAAAGTGATTGCCACCTCCCAGCTTCACCTTGCCAATGCCTTTGCTTGTTCACAATTTTCCTTACTTTCTCCCCAAAAGCACAGCCACCAAACAACCAGATTCCACAGTGTATAGTTAATAGAATTATTCAGGGCTCTGAGAAAAGGGACCGACTTCAAAAGACAGCTTCAGGAAACCAAACTCAAAGTGCCCTGGCCTGTAGGAGCTATTGAAAACACTCAATTCCTCCTCCCCCCCAAATCAGTGTTTCTTAGAGCATCTTTCACCAGGTCACTGCCAGATGCAGGCTGATACATCAGTATGTTCTTCTAAATCCATCTACAAACACTCCTGCACTCATATTTTTCTTTTTTTTTTTCTTTTTTCTTTTTTTTAGTGAGGCAATTGGGGTTAAATGACTTGCCTAGGGTCACACAGCTAGTAAGTGATAAGTGTCTGAGGCTGGATTTGAACTCAGGTCCTTCTGAATCCAGGGCTGGTGCTCTATCCACTGCGCCACCTAGCTGCCCCGATCCTGCACTTATATTAATGATGCCATCTCTGATCATTTCCCTCCTGCTTCTTATTGTCCCTCATTATTCCTTAAGTTTTGTGCCCTTCCCTGTTCATTACCTAAATAAATCTCTAAAACCATTGGTTTAAGTCCTGCTTCTTCCAGGAAGCCTTCCCTGACCTCCCTGGCCCTCTACTTCTCCATTACCTCTCACAAACAGTGGTGAGGTCAGTTATTGCCTGCTTTTTTCACATGGGCCTTCTAACCGGGATGGAAGCTCCCCGATGGGAGGAGGGAGGCCTTCTCCTATATTTGCCACAGCACCCATTACAGATCTGAACACATAGAAGAATTTCTTTCTTTCTTTCTTTCTTTCTTTCTTTCTTTCTTTCTTTCTTTCTTTCTTTCTTTCTTTCTTTCTTTCTTTCTTTCTTTCTTTCTTCCTTTTCTTTTCTTTTCTTTTCTTTTTTTTTTTGGTGTGGCAATTGGGGTTAAGTGACTTGCCCAGAGTAACACAGCTAGTAAGTGTTAAGTGTCTGAGGTCGGATTTGAACTCAGCTTCTTCTGAATCCAGGGTCAGTGCTCTATCCACTGCGCCACCTAGCTGTCCCTAGAAGAATTTCAATAGCTACTTGTTGACCTGAATGGAATTTGAGGGGGATTGCACTGAAGTGGCCTGGAGGAGAAAGCTGCCCCCACCTCCTTGCCAACAGTCTAAGAAGGAAGATCAAGTTGCCTTCAAGGCTAGACTACACACAGGCTAGACCCTCCGGAGCCCTCACCTCTCCAGTAGAGCGTTGCAACATTAACCAAAGACAAATGTAAATAGCATGGGACCAAATGACTTCCTAAAGGGGATCGCTGTATTGGAATCCATTGAACTTTGGCTCCATTCCATCTCCTTTTGTTACCACTTGAGCCATTAGGAAGCTAATTCTGTGCATCCCATTTCTTGAAATAAGGAAAGAAGCCCGTGAGGAATGCCTTGTTACTAATGAAACATATGCAGGCAAGATGTTGCTTCTCTCTGAACGGCGATGGCTTGTTTACAGGGAATCCTGTGATCTTCCACATCATACAATAATTATTAATTCTTGTGAACTACCATCCCACCAGAGGATGACAGGGAACCATTTCCCCCATTAAACAAATAAAACAAAATGAGTTTGTTTATGTAGAAAGAGGAAAGGAACATTTCTCGGGGGAAGAATAATAAGGGCCTTCAAAATCCTTCCAGCCTCTATCCATAGATGTATGGATTTTTATAGCTAAGATCATAGATTTAGAGCAAGAAGGGGCATCAGAGGTCACGGAGACCAACCCTTTCACTTTACAGATGAGGAAACTGAGGTCAGGGAAGTGAAGTGACTTGGCCCAAGTCCTATGAGGCAGAATTTGAACTCAGATGATCTGATTCCGATTCCAGTTTGCTTTCCATTGGATCAGATAGTGTGTTCTCTGATAGGCCTTGGGGTAAAACCAACTAGGAGTTCTTATGGAGAGACACAACATCCTCCAAGGGCCAGCAAAGGCCCCCATCTCGCTCACTACTCCATCCCTTTGCCATTTCACAATTTGCTCCTCTTCCTTAGCCTCATTGACCCATTTCTCCTTATGACCAATATGTATGTGTCCCTCATCCTTTTGAGCAGCAAACTTTGTAAAAGAATTTGAGCTTCTTTGGACCCAGAGACTTTGGACTGGGAACCAAAAAGAAACACAGCCCATAGTCTTGGAGCTGGACACCGTCCCAATGAGGTCTGGTTTATCTTTGCTGACTGTTGCTCATGGTGCTTCCTGAGTGGAAGTATTGAAGAGACCACATGAAAATACACCACATAGACTTGTAGGCCTTATTTTTCCATTAGGATTCTTTGATCTTCCTGACTCCTTCCCATATTCTCACACAGTGACTAATCCAAACCTCTTCCAGCTGGATCCGAAGTCCATCCCCTTAGCCATGACTCTCAGCAGATGACCTCACTTGCCTCCTACTTTACTGAGAAGACATGCCAACCGATGGACTTTAGACCATAAGCTAAAACCCATGGCCCATGTGCAGAAAAGGAGAGCTGATGGGAAGGAGCATAGTGCCATGAAAAGAGCCCAAGGTTTGGAGTCAGAGAATATGGGATTGAACCTAAGCTCTGCTGTCTTGGACAAGACCCTTAACCTCCCTGGGCCTCAAATTCCTCACCTGTAAAATGGGACTGGATTAGATGGTACTCAAGGTCCCTTCCAGCTCTTGGTCTATTATCTTATGATGCTACGACTTGGCTATCATTTAATGTCTCTGGTCCTCAGTTTCCCCATCTGTAAAATAGGATAGTTTTGGAATAATCAGCCTCTAAGATCCCTTCAAACACTAGAGTCTGTGATCCTATGATACCCCCAAGAGTGAAGAGAGGCTTGCTTCACAGACTCTTAGAACACAAGAGCTGAAAGAGATTTTAGAGATTATCTCATCTCATAGCCGTTTCAAAATAATTAATTAAAAGCTATATACCTATAACCCCTTGACTCTTGGGCCTTGAGTACATATGGGACCTTTCTATACTACTAAGACTTTTATAGATTTTAAAGGAATAACTGCTTTATTAATTTTTTTTTTGTGGGGCAATGGGGGTTAAGTGACTTGCCCAGGGTCACACAACTAGTAAGTGTCTGAGGCCGGATTTGAACTCAGGTACTCCTGAATCCAGGGCCGGTGCTCTATCCACTGCACCATCTAGCTGCCCCCTGCTTTATTAATTTTAAAAAATATATAACCCCCTCAGTTCCTGTACTCTGCTACAAAAGTTCAGCACTTTGGTGATATCTAGTCTTAGTAGTATAGAAAGGTCCCATATGTACCAAGGCCCTCAATTGAAGTGAAGGCCCATGTTGAACAAGGAAGGGACTGTCACTCAAAAGAAGGCAAAATAGATCTTCTCCCCACTACACTTCTCCAAAAGAGACTTCAATTCCTGTCAGGATAGGGAAGCAGGAAGTGGAGCCAGAAATGTGGCCACTCCACTCTCTTCAGAGAATGAGGGTATCAGGATAGAATTGTATCTATCTATTCCCTTAAAGATTATTAGTCTAGAGTATAAACTAACTTCTGATCACCATATCATTATTGGGGGAAGAGGGCCCCAAGCTTTATAGCTATGGGTTGATGCCTTTCCCATCAAATACCATTTTCCACCATAAAAACACATAGCACTTAGCCAAGAAAAACAGTAGCAAAACAGAAATCAGAGAGGGTATCCATATGAGAATATATCAGACAATAGGTAGTGAAGGAGTTCTCTCATTGGGAGCAAGGTAATTCAGCTCAGCCAAGAGAATGAATCTCAGATCTCACCCAAGGGAAAATAACCTGAAATCTCTAGTGTAGCAAGCTGGGGATAGGGACAAGAGGGAGACAGCCAGCTCCTCTCATGTCTTCCCAGACATTAGCAACCTGAAGTGGCATTGGGGCTGTCCATCTTTTCTCTGAAAACTGGAAACCAGAAGTACCCAAAGCTCAAAGAGATGACAAGACTGGCGATTTCCTCTCTCCTGCTTTTGTCAACTCTGCCCTCTACCTTCACAGAGAAGGGCATCTAGCTCTGCCAATGAGGAAAGAGTCCCACACCAATGGACTTTGGGAGTGTGGTTACAATAGTAATAAGGTGAAGAAATTTATTTCTCTGCTTCCACCCAGCTGATGATAATTTTCTCCTCCTCAATACACATCAAAGCACATTGCTTGTACTGTAACTTTGTTCATACATTTTGTCCAACCTTATTGTCCTCTCCCCTCTAAATTCAATGTATCCTTTAAAACCCAATCAAAACTTACTGCCTCCAGGAAGCCTTATTGGCCCACTTCTATATACATACATGTGTGTACATACATATGTGTGTATACAAATGTACACTGTATTGTCTGGTATATACCACCCTGTATTATCTGATATATACATATATATGTATACACACATATATATGTGTGTTCATGTCCATGTCTGTGTCTGTGTCTGTGTATTGTAACAATTGGAGTGACGCCACCTGCTAGAGAGTTACTGTAGGAAAGCTCTGCCATGAGGAGAAGGTGTCTGAGGGCAAGCCATGTGGCTTGGGAGGTCAGTTCCTTAATGTCAGGAAGTGACATTTGATGTTTCCAGTTTAGACAGGAGGCTAGTGGGACGAAGAAGGAAGTATTGGGTCCTTTTTTGTTCCTGACCTTGCCATGGCAGGTCTGATGATGGGGTCTCTTAGAAATAGTTAGATGTTTACCTTTCTCTCTGATCAATAGATCCTAATGCTTTTTAATAAATACTTAAAAGTCTAAACTCTTGCTAAGGCTTCTAATTTAATGGTGACCACTCATTAGAATTTTAGACAGTATAGCTAGATAGCAACTTTCAGTATGTCTGTGTACATATATATATATATATATATATGTATAGATAGATATAAATAGATATGTAGATAGATAGATATATGTAGATATGTATATAGGAATTAAGCATTTGGAGATTCAATTGGGGTGATCCAAGAAGGCTTCCTGGAGGCAGTGAGATCTGACAGAGCTTTGAAGGATACATAGAATTTAGAAGGGACAGAGCTTTCCAGGTTAGACAGAAGTTATGAACAAAGTTACAGTATAAAGAATGTGCTTTGGGGCAGCTAGATGGCACAGTGGATAGAGCACCGGCCCTGGAGTCAGGAGTACCTGAGTTCAAATCCAGCCTCAGACACTTAACACTTACTAGCTGTGTGATCCTAGGCAAGTCACTTAACCCCAATTGCCTCACTAAAAAAAAAAAAAAAAAAAAAAAAGGAATGTGCTTTGATATGAATTAAGGACAATTATGATATATATAATTATAAATAGTACAGTCTATGTAAATGTATGTATATATATATATATGTTGAGAGAGAATAAGTATGTGTACATAGTACCTATACCATTTAATCTACAGTGCTTTGCATCTTTGTTAAACTTTTAATACATTCCAGTCTTATTTCCCCAGACAGATTGTAAGCATCTTGAAGGCAGGAACTGTCTTATTCATCTTTTTCCACCCCCCCACCCTCACAAGCAAGGTCTAGTACAGCTAGGCACATAATAGGTGCTCAGAAATATTTGCTGAATGAATAAATGCATACTCTCATAAAAAGTTGTATTTTTAATTAGCTTTATTCTTTTGAAATCACTTGCTTTGAGTGCTGTAGAAGAAATGTAATAAAGAGTATTTTCTTTTTCAAACCCCTAACCTAAGCTTTTTTCTGCGGTTGCTTAGGCTCTGTTGCCATTTTTGTCAGGAAGACTGGTTTCTACAGTTGGAGAATGATCTCTGAAAAGGCGAATTTAGCTTATGACCTTACGGTTTATTTTACTTGTCCTCTACTAACAGACTTAGGAACAATGGGTAAAAGTTTCAGGTTTAGGGCTCAATGTAAGAGAAAAAACCTCCTAACAATTTGAGTTGAGCAGAAGCAAAATGGGCTGTTTCAGGACATAGCAAGTTCCCCATCACTGGACAACTTAAATTTGAGGCTGGATGATCCCTTGGAAGGGGGCTGCTGTTGGATTTATTTTGACCTCTAAGGTGGCTTCCAGTTCTTCTTCTTTTTTTTTCAGGGCAATGAGGGTTAAGTAACTTGCCCAAGGTCACACAGCTAGTAAGTGTCAAGTGTCTCAGGCTGGATTTGAACTCAGGTCTTCCTGAATCCAGGGCCAGTGCTTTATCCACTGCACCACCTAGCTGCTCTTGTGGCTTCCAGTTCTAAGTCTATGATCCTATCATCAATGAAAATTCTCACTACTATCACTAGGCCTAGATTCTGCATCCAAACAGTTTACATCCTCTGGAACTGCCCAAGGTAGTGCTTTGGAAGGGCCTGGGTGAAACACAGGCTGTTGTTTTGCCTTTGCAACAAACACAGAAACCACTAGATGGCGGTGTCGCATCTGCTGGTTTCAAAAGTGTCTCAATGGTCTACTATAAATAATGATCTAGAAGAAAAGGGGGGGGAATTAAAAACACAAAAGATATAAAATAATATTGGAAATAAAGAATTTTGGTTAGGAAGCCCTGACATTTAAATGTTTAATGCCTTTTAAAAATCCCCCTCCTTCCCCCCAAATCAATTGGACTGTGAGTTTCAGATGGTGGCACCTTTGGTTTCCATTTGTCCTTTGGGCAATTTCTCATCTCCCTTTCTCAGGCAGCCAGGAGCCCAGGAGAGCTGAGAGAGAAAATATTCTTACAGGCTTTAAGGCCTGGAGAGTTCAAAGGCACAGTCATTGCACCACCTCCCGGCCTCCTGTACCTTTTCCCACTGATCAAAAGGACCCAAGTAAAACTGGTAACTCTTAAAAGAACTATCAAATAATGGGCCAAACAGTAAAAATAAATGAGCCTGTAATGCATTCGGAACAGGGCTGGGGGAGCTGGAAGCGCTATTAGCTCGTTTGAACATTTTTAGCAGGTCAGTGTTCTGGGGGAGGAGGGGGAGAAGGGGATGAGGTTTTGATCAAGTTCTTTGAGAGCAAAATTTACTTTAACTGGAATTTTCCACCCTTTTCCATCCCCACCCTCCAAATGCCTTCTGGGAATGTGGATGGGGCCTGTTGATGAAAGTAGGGGTCCTTAACCTGGGATCTGTGGGTTTATTTTTTCTTTTAATATTTCAATGACTGTGTTTTAATATAATTGACTTCCTTTGTAATCCTATATAATTTACTTCATGTATTCACATTCTTCTGAAAAGGGGTCCCATAGGCTTCACAAACTGCCCAAGGGGCCCATGACACCGAAAGTGTTGAGGATAGATACTCTATAGTCTGTACCTTCAAATGACCACGGAACAGCACTTTAGTAGCTGCCATTGGTTGGCCAACTCTATCATAGGCACTCTGGGAGGATAGATGTTCAGAATGGAAGAGAGGCATAGAAATGAGATGAGGTCTTATTGTCTCTACCCACAGATCATCTGGCACATATGTGTCTATCTTTCTACTCACACAGACACCACCTTAGCTCAAGCCTTCATCATAGAATTTAGAATTGAAAGGGATGTTCAAGGCCATCTAGTCAAAACCACCAGGGACAGCTAGGTGGTGTAGTGGATAGAGCAACAGGCCCGTAGTCAGGAAGACTCATCTTCATGAGTTCAGATCTAGCCTCAGACACTTACCAGCTGTGTGACCCTGGGCAAGTCACTTAGCCCTATTTGCCTCAGTTTCCTCATCTGTCAGATGAGCTGAAGAAGGAAATGGCAAGCCACTCCAGTATCCTTGCCAAGAAAACCCCAGATGGGGTCATGAAGAGTTGGACAGGATTAAAACAACTGAACAACAGTACAACCCCCTTGCAGCTCTTTCCTGGCCTATTTTAATGGTAATCTCCAAATTAGTCTTCCCGTAGGAGGATCAGCCCCCTCCAAGCTATTCCCAGATGTGGAATAGGCTCCCTCCTTATCCTCCCCTCTCAGAATCTTTCTCCAAGACTCAACTCGATTCTATTTCCTCCTTGAAGGTCCAAGCTATTAATGCTACCCTCCTTGATGTTCTTTGTATTATATTTATTTGTATAAGCTTGGCCTGGGAACAGAGGCCCGATTCCTTAATATCAATATTCTTCCAGCATTATTGAATGATTGTTAGTCATGGAATGTTATAGGCATTGAAGAGTTGGAATAGAGGATCATCCAAAGGGCAGTGGCCAGAGCTACCGTGGATGTGTGCAGCCTACATACGACACTGACAACATGAAATCTTAAAGTAGCAGTGGTAGAAGCGATGTCAACACAGAAATATATGAGGGCAGGAAATGGTCTGGTCATGTGGTGATGGTGAGAGACTGATGGTATCTGAAAAATATTGAGAGAAGTCAAAGAAGGCACCCTGAACATTGGCTGGACCCCCTCTGGTGACCTTATGGGAAGACATGGGCAAAAGTTGCACAAGAAAGATGGGCATGGATGGGTTGTGCTCTGCCTTTTGGGGGGAGATGCCTACAACAATGAGATCACAGACCCACTCATTTATATTTATGTTGGGCTCCCTTGTTGAATGTAAGCTCTGTGGTGATAAGAGTGGCTTCCTCTTTTATATTTATATCCCCACTTCCTAATGCACTGTCTTGTACATCAGGGGCATTTAATATTTATTTAATCAAATTGAATTGGAAGGGGACTGGGGGGACTCCAGTATCATGCTCCTGAATGTAGTTCTACATGCCTTGAACTGAATGAATTTTAGAATAAGACTTCCATGTCTCTCTCCCATTTCTAAGGCTACTCTTGGAGTGTTCTCCCATTCCCCAGCATGCAATAGGTGAACTACCAGATCCAAAGAGCACTCTGGGAAAATGTTGGCGGGGGGGGGGGGGTGGCATAGCATAATGTAGTGGAAAGAGCTCATGATTAGAATCCCAGCTATACCACTTAGTAGCTTGTGAAAAAAGAAACAAGCATTTATTAATGCACCTACCATGTGCCAGGAACTATGCTAAGCACTTTATAGATATAATCTCATTTGATCCTCACACCCATCCCAGGAGGAAAACTGAACTAGACAAAGGTTAAGTGATTTGTCCTAGGTCACACAGCTAGCATCTGCATTTGAACTCTGATCTCTCTGATGCCAGGCCCAGCGCTATATCTGATACATTGCCTAACTGCTCTCAAGGGATAAAGGGTAGATTTACGGGAGGACATAGATGAAAATCACCCGAGATAGGGAGACATGAAGTGATTCAGACCTGCATTGTTGCAAATTGCACTGGGTATTGGAAATACCTAAAGAATTCATGGGCCCACTGGAATAGTGGGGTCATGGTTTCAAAAGCCTGATAATTGATCTAGTCTGGTGTCACCTCTAAGTGAAGTGGCAATTCTCTCTCTCTCTCTCTCTGTCTCTGTCTCACTTTGGGGAAATCATGCAGATTTCTATTTATTTGTTTGTTTGTTTTTTAAAGCAATGAACATTTTTATTTATAGTTTTGGGTTCCATTTTTTATCCCTTCTTCCCTCCCTCCCCTCTCCCCTCCCTGAGGTAGTAAGCTGATATAGGTTATACATGTACGACTATGGAAAACATTACCATATTAGTCATTTTGTTTATAAAAACTTGAATACATTTTTTTAAATGAAAGAAAGTGAAAAATAGCATGCTTCAGTCTCTATTCCATCAATTTCAGTTCTTTCTTTGGAGGTGGATAGTATCTTTCATCAATAGTCCTTTGGAATTGTCTTGTATCATTGGATTTCTGAGAACAGTTAAGTTATTCACAGTTCTTCATTAAACAATATTGTTGTCTCTTTGCACAATGGTCTCTTGGTTCTGCTCACTTCACTATACATCAGTTCATACAAGTCTTTCCAAGCCTTTCTGAAATCATCCTGCTTGTCATTTCTTATAGCACAATAATATTCCATCACATCATATACCACAGTTTGTTTAGCCATTCCCCAATTTATGGGCATTCCTTTGATTTCCAATTCTTAGCCACAACAAAAAGAGCTGATATAAACATTTTGTGCAAATAGGTCTTTTTCTCTTTTTGGGGACGTCTTTGAGATATAAACCTAGTAGTGGTATTGTTGGATCAAAAGGTATGCACAGTTCTACAGTCCTTTTAGTTCCAAATTGTTCTGTAGAATGGTTGGATCATTTCACAACTCCACTAGCAGTGGATTAGTGTCCCAGCTTTCCCACATCCCCTCCAACATCCAATATTTTCCATTTTTGTTATATTATGGCAAAACTCTCAATGTCATCCTTCTGGTTACTTAGAAAAGTGAGAACAGCTCTGAACTGGAACTGAAGAGAGCTGTGTCACTAACTCTCTATGTGACCTTGAGTAAATCACTTTCTCTCTCAGGGATTCAAGTTCCTCATCCGTAAAATGAAGGAATTGGACTATATGATCTCTATAATTCCTTCCAACAAGAAAACTTTTTTGAATTCAACAAGCATTTATCTATCTATCTATCTATCTATCTATCTATCTATCTATCTATCTATCTATCTATCTATCTATCTGTTTGTTTGTTTATTTTTAAGTGAGGCAATTGGGGTTAAGTGACTTGCCCAGGGTCACACAGCTAGTAAGTGTTAAGTGTCTGAGGCCAGATTTGAACTCAGATACTCCTGAATCCAGGGCTGGTGCTTTATCCACTGTGCCACCTAGCCACCCCCTCAATAAGCATTTATTAAGCACCTACTATGTGCAAGGTACTGTCCTAGACCTTGAAGACTCAAAGAGCAGGGAAAAAGTACCTGGACTCTGGAAACTTACAGTCTACTGAGAGAACACACTATTTATGCGGCAAAGTTTTTTTAAATAATAATTTAGGGAGACACCATGGATAACTGAGGGACTCAGGAAAGGCTTCTTGTACAAAGTGAACCCTGAGATAAGCCTTGATGGTAGAGGTGAGGAGCCAGATATATTGAACAGCTTATGGAAAGGCAAGAAGGGGGAAGATGGAATGCCATATTTAGAGAAAAGCAATGAGATCAGTTTGACTGTAACAGAGAGATCATGAAGGGAAGCATTGTGAAATGTCTGGAAAAGTAGACTGGAGACAAACTGTGTAGGGCTTTAAAGGCTAAGCTGTGGAGTTTGCATTTTATCCTGAAGGGAAAAGAGAGTCCCTGAAGCATCTGGATCAGGGAAGAGACTCGGTCAGCCTTAGGAAGATGATTTTGGTAGCTGTGTAGAGGACGGTTTGGAGAGGGGAGAAATTGGAAGCAGAGGTCCAGTTTGGAGGCTACTAAAATAGAAGAATTATAGATCTGGAACTATTAGAGACCTTAAAGGTTATCTCATCAAAGTTATTCATCTTACAAAAAACTGAAGCCCCTACAAATTAAGTGACTTCTCCAAGGTTACTCATATAGTGATATTAGAACACAGATTTGAACCCAAGATCTTTGACTCCAGTTTCGATGTACCTTACACTATACTACACTGCCTCCCAAGCCCAGACAGCAGGTGACAAGGGACTGAACCTAGATGAGTCTGTGAGTGGAGAGAGTGGAAAACAGATATTATTAATGCGTATTTGATAAGATTTGGAAATTGATTTGATATGTAGGATGCATGACACAAGACTGGAGGATTGTTCCAAGGTTGTGATGTCGGGTGACTGAAAGGATGAGGAGACCTTCAAAACCTCAACAGAAATAGAGAAGGTGTAGGATTGTGTATGGGGGGTGGGGGGACAGTACAGAAACCACAGGTTCTGTTGAGTCTGAATCATGAAGGAAAACATGAATTCTAAGAAGCAGAGGTGAAGAGGAAGAGTGTTTCAGGTATGGGTAGAACAGCCAGTTCAAATACATAGATTGGGCCAGATAAGTGGCACAATGGAGATAGAACACTGGCCCTGAAGTCAGGAAGATAAGAGTTCAAATCCGGATCCTAGCGATGTGAACTTGGGCAAGTCACTGAACCCTGAATGCCTCCAAAGGAAGAAAAAATGAAGAGGGAGAGGGGGAGAGAGAGAGAGAGAGAGAGAAAGAGAGAGAGAGAGAGAGAGAGAGAGAGAGAGAGAGAGAGAGAGAGAGAGAGAGAGAGAGAAGAGAAAGATCCTGTGTGGGAAATGGCAAGTAGCCCAATATGTCTGCACCATAGAATGTGAGGAGGGGAATAATGTGTAAGAAGGCTGAAAAGGATAGAAAGGGCCCAGTTTGTGAAGAGTTTTAAATGTCAAACCAAGTAGTTTATATTTGATCTTTGAGAATTTATGGTTCCACTTGAGTTTATTGGTTTAATTTACTGGTGGGAGGTAGCATAGTCAGCCTTGCACTTTAGGAAAATCAGCTCAACAGCTGTGTGGAGGGTTGACTGAAGTGAGAAAAAACTTGAGGCTAGGAGAACATTTAGGATGCCTGCTATCTGTCCAGGAAAGATTTGATGAATTAGAGCAGTGGCTAGGTGAATAGAAAGGAGACATATGTTAGAGATGTTGTGGTGATAGAAATTATGCTATTTAGCAACTGATTGGGTA